>NC_135725.1:23268094-23948686 GCF_964656455.1 Halichoerus grypus
ACCATCAGTGCCCCCTGGCTAGGTAAAGTCATGTTAGAATCCACCTAACACAGGGTTGATCAAGAGACCCAAAGCATCTAAGAAAAACCAGTAGTATCACATGGAACATAGAAGTACAAAATCAGGGCCTAATTCAGTGACTAACCAATGTGTGGGTTTAGGTCTGTTATGTAACTTCTCTGATCCTTAGGTTATTCACGTGCAGTGGGAATAATAAGAATTGCCTCAGAGAACTTTTGAAATGATATAAATGAAAGCATAACACAAATATATGTTGAGCAACTATTATGTGCCTGGAACTGAATATGAACTGCAGATTCAACCATGAAAAATGAAGTCAAAGTCATGGCCCTAATGAGGTTCAGAAGCTTATCCTGGAGTAAAGGCATGTGCTATTTAGTGCTCAACAATACGTATTTGCCTAGTTCCCCTCACAGTTAGGTTGGGGCAATGGGACTGGGTTCTGACAATGGGATATAGGTGGATGCAATGTGAGGTACTTCTAGGCTTGGCCCTGAGAAAATATCCTACATGACCATGCAGCCCTTTCTTCCCTTCCACTGTGATTATGGAAGCCATGTGTTCCAAATAGTATAGCTATAGTAGATACGTAAGTGCTACTTGACCTGTATCTGACTGTGGTGGGAGCCAAAAATAAACTTTATCATGTTGAGCCACTGAGTTTTTTTTAAGATTTTATTTATTTATTTTTGAGAGAGAGAGAAAGAGAGAGAGAGCATGAGCTGGGGGGAGGGGCAGAGGGAGAAGCACGCTCCCCGCTGAGCAGGGGAGCCCGATGCAGGGCTCCATCCCAAGACCCTGGGATCATGACCTGAGCCGAAGGCAGATGCTTAACTGGCTGAGCCACCCAGACACCACCTCCAGTTGAGTCTTGAGATTACTGTAGCCCTGGCTGACACCTTGATTGTAGCCTGTTGAGAGACCCTGAGCCAGAGATACCCAGCCAAGCTGTACTCATATTCCTGACCCACAAGAACTGAGATAATAAATGTTTTACTCTTTTAAGTTTCTAAGTTTGGGGGGTCATTTGTTACACAGCATAGAAACACAGCTGTCCATCAATAGGTGAATGGATAAACAAACTGGTATATCCATTCAATGGAACACAACTCGGCAATAAAAGAGAATGAACTGTTGAACTACAACATGGGTGAATCTCAAAATAATAATTAAATAATCAGAAGTGAGACCAAAAAAGTACATGAAAGGTTCAGTTGATATAAAACCTAGAAAATCAAACTAATCTAGAGTGGAAGAAAGCAGACTACCTGGGAATGGGGGTGGGTGGGACAAGAAGGAGTAGGGAGCACACAAAAGATTACAAAGGGGCATGAGAAAACTTTGTAGAGTTCACTGTCTTGATTGTGGTGATGGCTTCACAGGAGTAAACAGGCCAAAACTTAAAGTATATCCTCTAAATATCTGTAGTTTATTTTATGCTAATTATAATTCAATAAAGCTGTTAAAAAATACCTTTGTCCAGCTATACAACTCTAAAGTCATTGATTTTGGGGACACCTGGGTGGCTCAGTTGGCTAAGCATCCAACTTTTGACTTGGGCTCAGGTCGTGATCTCAGGGTCATGGGATTGAGCCCCATGTGGGGCTCCCCACTCAGCAGGAGTCTGCTTGAGATTCTTTCTCTCCCTCTCCCTCTGTCCATCCCCCACCCCGCTCTCTCTCTCAAATAAATAAATTAAATAAATAAATACATAATAAATAAATAAAATAAATACAAGTAAATAAAATAAAATAAAAATAAAATCATTGATTTTGTTTAAAGATGTGATTTTTGTTTATTTGAAAATCGAACGGTGCACTCTTCCCCTAGCCTTACATTTACACAAACCAGCACCCTCGTAATCTTGTATACGTGTTCACTTACTTATGTCTCCCTGTTAAAGAAGCACCCTCAAATATAAAACCTACTTCCTTTCAAAATAATGACCAGTTAAAAGTGATTGTCAATCCGCCGGCCCAGGTTCATGGGTATTTCATTTACTCTTATGGCATTGATCTTCCCCTTCACAGTCCTACCTCCGAAGCAAGACTAGAGGCTCCTAGGCTTGTGCATTCCCAACCCAGACACAGCCAAGGAAGCTTGTCAGAGGGTAAACAGATGAGAGTTTGTTCAACCAAGTTTATTAGCAATATAAAGAAGAATCAAGCAAGACTGCATTCTGTACATTATAGGGCCTACAGGGGAAAAAAAAATACCAAACCTCTCAGAAACCTCAGCCCACGGTACTCTAAATCAGGCAGCATGTCCCTCAGCTTTTCATACCTCTTCATTATGGCTTGTTGGTTAGTTTGCTGAGTTTATTTCTAGTTATTCTATTTATTCTATATATTATTCTATATATGATGTTCTAGTTATTCCCCCACTCACTTCTAACTTACCCACACCTTTGCCAGCTATCTGAAGAGTCACCATGCTAGAAAGCCTACATGATGTGAGCATGAGGCATAAAAGTAGCTAAAATTCTGATATGACCTTAACACCTTCCAAATTATATATTCAAGCACTTGAAACGTTTAGTGGCTGACTAAGCTTCTAGAAGCCATAACTTAGAAGATACTCAATGCATTTTAAATTAGAGGATCACTTGATTTCAGCAGAGCTAAACACCATTCAGTGGTTTCAATTATGTCGTGATTAAAGAAATTACATTTATTATTTGTAGGATTTGCCAAGGAAAGGGTGCCAAATAACATTTTTATCGATGATTGATACAAATAAACACACACATTATAGACATAGCAGTTTACGAATCATTATTTAATTGTATACTTTTGATGATGAAAGTCCTATTACAAGGTTGTCAGCAAACCCTGTTAAATGTCACTCCTTGAAAAAGACCTGCTGGGAGTCCTTTGAATATTTTGAGATGCACAGGATATCTGGGTAACAGTATGCCTTTCTGATACTATCACATTCTTTTCTCCCCCAATTTGGAGAGTGAGAATTGAAGATACAGTATATCCAACTCATCAGTGGTTGCCCCCTGACATCTACCTCATCTGTTTACTTTTCTTTCCTTCCTCTTGCCATCTAACACCATAGAAACTGTCGTTAGTTCTTCAGGGCCCTCCTGGTTTTAACGAGACTGAAAGGACTATGGCAGGCCAGAGGTGAAATGTACAATCCCATGTTTCTCTCTAGTATCAGTCTCATTTGAAAAACAGAATAAATTTCAAGTTGGAGCCACATGGGAATTAACGAATGAGGACTTGATGACTCAGAGGGCAGAAGTCTACTAGAATAGTGTATGTAGATAAGAGGTGGGGCTCTGAAGTTAGAATCAAAGTTGATGAGAAGAGAAAGGAACCGGTTCCTAGGAAAGAAAAAATGAAGGGCTGCCGCTCCATGCTGGGTAAATTATGAAAAGAAGTAAATGAAGTCTGAATTCTGGCTCTACTGTTGGAAGCTATGTGACCTCACCGTCTCAATTTCCTCATCTACCAAAAAAAGATAATATTTACCTTATAGTATCCACTGCTGCCCCAAATCTGTCATGTTATAAATAATGTAAAGTGTGTAAATATTTTAGAATAGTCCCCAACACATAATAACTGCTTAAAAAATGATGTGGTACTTCTGTAGTATTTTCCAAAGTATACTAAGAGGAAAATGTATTTTATGGGACATTATTTGGCATTATGTGAAAAATAGTTCTGTGGTCAAATTAATTATAATACATGGAGTCAAACAATTTTAAATTGTTTTTTTATTAATTTTGGACCTCTGAAAACATTTAATAGCCTAATATCTTTTGGAGAGCTATTATATTTGGCATTTCCCAAATTTATTGGATCAAAGGACAATTTTGGCTACATTCTATGGAAAATTCATTGGCAGTGGTTAATTACCTAATGGAAGACAAAGAATTTACTTAGGGCACTGGCAAATGAGAAAGTTTAGCTTCAATGAGTGTGTTCATTTCTAAAAAGAAGCTAGTTTTAATTTTAGCTTACATGTACTTTCTATTTTAATGTCTAATATTACTTTATTACATAGTTTTATTATGTAATAAATGTGAAATAAATATTAGAGGCACCATAATCTTCCCAATGCTCAGGGCTTCTAAAAGGTCTTTGAGAAAAACTGGTCTAGTATGGCTTGAATTTACCTTCATAGAATTAGTAAATAAGAGGACCTAGTAAATAAATAGTAAGTATCATTCATAGGAATTAGAGAACTCTGAGCAGTAATGGACTTTTATAATAATAAAGGGTCAATTCACCAAGAAAACATAGCAACCCAACATGTGTATATACTCAGAAGAGCTGGAAGGGAGGGCTGCCACTCTAGTGGGCCCATAGAGGAATTTTGCCTTAGGATGAATCAAACCTGGAATCTCACCCATACTTGATTTAGATGATATTTAAATGAGATTTCAGACTTAGAGTGAATGCTGGAATGTGTTAAGACTTTTAGGGCTACTGAATGCATTTTGTACATGAGAAGTCCATGGATTTGGGGGAGCCAGAGGGAGGAGTGTTATGGGTTGTGAACCCCCAAAATTCCTATGTTGAAGACCCAACCCACAGTACCTCAGAATGTGCCCACAGAGATAGGGTCTTTAAAGAGATAATTAAAGTTAAACAAGGTCATTGGGATGGAACCTAATCCAATATGACCAGCGCCTTTACAAGAGGAGAGTAAGACATCCATAAACCATTCATAAGCCCAAGAGAAAGGCCTCAAAAAGAAAAATTCTGCCAACACCTTGATCTTGGCCTTTTAGCCTAGAGAACTGTGAGAAAATACTCTTCTGTTATTTAAGCCCTCAGTCTGCGGTACTGACTAGCAAACTAATATAAATCCAAAATATATAAAGTAAAACTGACAGAACTAAAAAGAGAAATGGACAATCCACAATTAGAGTTGCAGACTTCAACACTTTTAGTAATGGATAGAACTAGTCAATAGAAAACCAGTAAAGATATAGAAGAATTGAATAATATTATCAACTACCTAGATGTAATTGACATTTATACTGTAATTTGTCATTGTGCTTAAGAATTAATATGTACAAAATGCCACCAAACAATAGCAGAATACATGTTCTTTTTAAGTGCACATGGAATATGCACCAAAATAGATCATATTATGTGTCACAAAACAAACATTAATACATTTCAAAGAACTGAAATCATAAAAAGTGTGTTTTCTGATCATAATGGAATTAAACTGGAAATCAATAACAGAGATAACAGAAAAGTCTCTAAACTGCTGGTTAAACAATCTTCTAAACAATCTATGAGTCAAAGAAGAAGTATCAAGGGAAATTAAAAAAATATGTTGAACTGAATAGATACAAATATAATAAATAAAAATACAATGCATAAAATATTTTTAGAATGCAGCTATATCAATGCTTAGAAGGTATTTTTAAATAGCAGTAAGTACTTATATAACAAAGAATAAGGATCTCGAATCAACAATGTTAGCTTCTACCTTAAGAAACTAGATACAAAAAAGTAAATTAAACCCAAATCAAGTACCAGGAAAGAAACAATAACATTAGCAGCAGGAATCAATAAAATTAAAAACAACAGTAAAATCAATGAAACTAAAATCTTGGTTTTTTAAAAAAATAATAAAATTGAGCAATACAGTCAAATTAAAAAAAGAAAAACACAACTTAACAGTAACATGAATGATATAGGAGATATAAAGAAAGAATAATAAGGGAATACTACAACAACCCTACAAACATAATTCAACAACTTAGATGAACTGGACAAATTCCTCAAAAACCATAAAGGAGCAAAACTCTCTGAAGATGAATTAGATAAGAGTTCTTAACTATTAAAGAATTTGAATTTGTAGTTTAAAATATCCAAAAAAGAAATCTGCACTCCCATATTATCTTATTAGGGTACCCTATTAAACATTTAAGAGGAATTAACACCAATTCTAAATAATACCATTCAGAAAATAGAAGACCCAGAAAAACTTTGCAAACCATCTTTTTTAGTTCAGCATTATCCTGACACCTAAATGGGACAAAATACTTCAAGAAAAGAATCCTCAACAATATATTACTAAATTGAATTCAGGAACACAAAGAATAATAATAATCCATAACCAAGTAGGATTTATCCCAGGGATGTAAGACTGGCTTAATATTTGAAAATCACTCAAGGTAATCCACCACATTAATATTCTAAAGGATAAATCCACATGATCTTATCAATAGATGTAGAACATTTGACATAATTCAACATTCATTCTGGAGAAAAATTTTCAGCAAACTAGGAATATAAAAGAACTTCTACAACCTGATAAAAGGCATCTATAAAAAAACCTACAGCCAAGATCACACTTAATGGTCTTGTGAAAGATTCTGTGAAAGTGAAAGACTGATTACCACCAAAATTAGGACCAAGGTGAGGATGTCCACTCAATACCACTATTTAACATTATACTGGAAGGCCTTGCCATTGCAAAAGACAAATATATATAAGTTACAGATATCAGAGAGGAAAAATTAAAATTGTCCCTATGTAGAGATGACATGATTATCTCACAGAATCTACAAAAAAGACAAAATAAAACTCTAAAACTAAAGGTGAGTTTAGTGATTATACACATAGTCAATACAGACATAAGAATTTATTTGTATTTTTATATACTGACAATCTACAATTGGAAACTGAAATTTAAAAAATTTTAGAAACTGAAATTCTAAAGAAAGAAATTTTCATGATCTGGAGGTAGGCAAAGAGTTCTTAGATGTGGCACCAAAAGCATGAGCTATAAAAGAATAAGTTGATAAATTGGATGTATAAAAATTAAAAATTTATGCTCAATCAAAAACATTGTTATAAGAATGGAAAGACAAGCTACAGACAAGGATAAAATATTTGCAGTTCACATACCTGAAAAAGGACATGTATCTAGAATATATAAAGAACTCTCAAACCTCAACAGTAAGAAAACTAGCAACCCATTAAAAAAATATTCAAGACTTAAACAGATAGCAAAGGGGGATCTGGATGAAAAATAAATACATGAAAATATATTCAGCATCATTAGCCATTAGAAAAATTGAAATTCAAACCAGAATGATGCATTCCTACATATCTATTGGAATGGTTAAAGTAATACTAATAATAGCAAATGCTATCAAAGATGAGGAGCACCTGGAACTTTCATACATTGCTGTTGGTAATATAAAATAGTACAACCATGGGGCACCTGGGTGGCTCAGTCTGTTGAGCATCCAAATCTTGATTTTGGCTCAGATCATGATCTCAGGGTCAAGAGATCTAGCCCCATGTTGGGCTCCCCACTCAGCGCAGAGTCTGCTTATCCCTCTCCCTCCTCCTCTGTCCCTCCCCGTTCTATCTACCTAACCAAAATAAATAAATATATACATATATATTTATATATACATATATGTACACACACACACACACACACACACACACACACATACAAACGAAATCTTCAAAATGGTACAACCACTATGCAAAACAATTTGGCGTTTTCTCATAAAATTAAATACATATTTATTATATGACCCAGATAGTTCACTCTTGGGTATTCACTCATGTTTTTCCTTTCCTAAAACAGTGAACATAAAGGACTGAGTTGTTGAATATGGCAGGACCAGAGACAGGAGGAGATGACAGTTGTGATACTCATAAACCAATGAGCAAACAGAAGTTTGGATAGGCTAACAACTTGCCTGAGGTCACATAGATAGTAAGTGGCAAAAGTGTATTCAAATCTGAGTCATTTATTTTAAATTCTGTGACTTTTCCATTGTATTTTAGTGAGATGGGAAGGAAGTTCTTTTGTTAGAGAACTTCTCCTGCGGTGTCAGAGCAGGAGGGGCCACATTATGATTTTCATGGGCCCCTTCTTTCATAATATTAATTTTAAACCTTACTTTTGATATAACATTTAAAAATTTTTTTTTTAAGATTTTGTTTTTTTAAGTACTCTCTACACCCAATGTGGAGCCCAAATCCACAACCCTGAGATCTAGAGGCCCAAGCTCTACCAACTAACCAAGCCAACCAGGCACCCAGCCTTTGATGTAACTTTAAATACTTCAAATGTTTTCCTATGTTAGGCAAAACTTAGTAGATTTTTTCAAGGGCCCGAAAATTTTCATTTTCTTTAAATTTTCATTTGAAGAAAATGAAACTTTTTCTTCAATTCCAGAAGTTTGTTTTTTCTCCTGATTTTAAAAGAAATTAAAAATTTTTTTGTGGCACCCTAATGTGTTGAGTGATCAGCAATATGCCTACTGTGTCTAATGGATAAATTGACCCTGCAGGCAATCTAAACATTGAGAAAATCCTATATACATTTCTTAGAGGAAGGGCATGATAGTGGCATTACAAAAATGATAATGCTTCTCACTCCAGTTGGCTTAAATCAGACCTTCAGGGAAAGGGTTAACACATAGTTATTATGTTGCTATAAGCAAATGCATTTGAATCGGTGGATCTTTACATTTTCTTTCCAGTAAAACAATTCAAACTCATTCGCTTCATCCACACCCATATACTATTAATTGCCAAGTGATAGTGAAGAGAGAATAATGAAGGGAGCAGACCCTAGGTTTCTAGGAAACTGTCAATCAATTATACAGCTTCCTTTCTCTGTTGTTGTAACTATTGGACCAACTGAGCTCCCTGAGCTGCAGTAATCAGCAGTAGCTGGGTGGGCACATCATTACCTGCATCCCCTACAGGGCAAAGCAAAGCTGATATTTTCCACTTTCAGACATCACTACTCTTTATCAAGGCTATAGCACACCTCTAATTGGGAATGCTACCATGAATCAACCTTTGGTCACACCTCTCAAATATCATATGAATTTATTTAATTTGCAGCTCTCTTTAGTAATTTTCTCTATTTCCCACTTGTGTGCCTTTATTCACGTGTTCTTTCTGCCTCAGGTACTCTTTTCCCTCTTCCATTTATCAGCCTTCTTGGCCAACCTTCAAGATCCAGGCTCCAAAGCCACCTATTTTTTGGCTGCTTTCCAGACGCTTGCTCTGAGAGTTAATATCTCTTTTCCTTCTATGTAAATTCTAGTTATCTCTGCCTCTACTCTAAAACACGTATTGTAGTTAACTGTGTTGTGTCCTTCCCAAGTCCAAGAAGAGAGTACCTTTCTTATTTTTCTATCTTCCATTCTGCCTAGAAAGTATTCAAAAGCAATTGTTGAATTTGGGGATTGAGTTGAAGATCTTTAAGTTCATCATAGCTATAATTCTTCCCATTTGAATCTCAGGTATCTTGATTTGAAAGATGCAAAATATGCAACCTTTGGGCATCTGAAGAGCTAATGCATGTTGCTAAGCACTTCAGACAATCCTCAATGTCTCTGAAATGTTATACTTCAAATAATCTGTTAAGGATTCAGGAAGAAGTCACTCAGTTAAGTCCCCATGCATTAGATCAAGTAGTTCATCAGAAACCACCAGTGACACCTTAAAGCAAGACCCCAAGTTACCTTTGATCACAAAGTCTTTGGCAGCTGCCAGTGTGCTCAGGAAGAAATGCCTGTATTTCCCCAAGTCCAAGCTCTCAAAAGGAGTATCTGCATTGAATCTACTTCCCACCTTCATCATTCCAACTTCCTCCAGGGTTATTACTAAATAACTTATGCAACTGTAATAGCTACCATTTCCCAAATGTTGACTGTATTTCAGGCACTATTTGGTTAAACACACATTGTGTCACGTTCCCTTAAAATATCCCATAAAGTGGAGATCACTATTTCCATTACAAATAAATTCAGATTGGACCAAAACTGCTCAAGATGACTGGATATGTTCTGCACAATCCCATTGGTGGTCAGAAGACCATATCTCTTTCTTCTAGCAAGTCTGTAGCATAAAGGGGAAGCAGCAGAGATGTGGGGGGTGTGTGGGGTTGTCTCTGGCTTGAAGTGGCCTAACCTTGTGTTCTATCACACGTCTCACACGTGCTTTGTACAAGGTAGATGCCCAAGAAATGTTGGGGCCGCCGCTGCTGCTGAACATTTATATGAACTCTTGAAAATCTTGAGAATAAAAGGCCAGGGAGAAGTAGTACTTTTAACTCCACAAAAAGAGGCGCGAAGTTTAGAGGCAGGAAAGACTAGAAATGAAAGATACATTCAGAAGTTCATGGCTACAGTTCACCAGCCTTATACTTGAGGAGGCTTATAGATACCTGAGTGCTTCTGCTGTATGTACTTCCTACCTCTCCTTTCTAAGAAGATAAAGGGGGGAGAGAAGGGAGGCCATGCTAACTTCACAAATATACATTTGAAATTGTATAGGAGGAGGAGGAGGCAATAAAACAGATTTTTATGATACCACTTGATGTTTAGGACTTAACTCCCTTTCTGAATATCTTTAACTGGGTGAATTAAAGGAATAATAGTGAGGACCCAGCCATATCGTATCAAGAGAATACAAGCAAGATAGCGAAGGTCCTTTCTGTCCACCTAACACATGGTGGAAGGTTTCTGTGGCTCCCTTCTTTTCCTTCAAAGACTGTGTAGAGCTTCCCCAGCCCATGCACGGGTCTGTCCTAAAGCCTGGGAAGTTTCTCTTAAACATGAGGCTTCATATAACAGAAAAGGCCCAGAGCTGGATTATCAGATACTTGAGTTGAGACCAATAGTGCTACTTAAGGCAGATTTGCAGATTTGGTGGAGTCACATGAGATCCCAAATCCCTCATCTTCAAGAGCTAGAACCTCTAACACTTATAATGCTGATAACTAACCTATCCACAGTGTTGTGAAGATTCAGTGGGATAATATATGAAGCGTATTTTGCAGCGTATTCAACATTTACTTCATATTTTTAATTATTTTTGAAATTGAAAATCTAAAAAACTAAGACCATGGTAATAAAAGAGCTCACAAAAGGGGACAAGTTTAGCATTCACTTGGGAATTAGACATAAAACAATCCTTTTAAAATGTGTTTTTATTCTATGTGGACATTGATTTATCATAAATTATTCATTATGTCTTTGAGGCTTGTTTAATCAGACAGAAACAATCAGAAAATGTGTAGGTCTAAGTGACTTTAGATATATGCCCACAGATTCACAGATTATCTTTGTTGCCTGAAACAAAAATCCTGGCATGGGGCTGGGAGTACTGAACCAGCAGGATTTCTCTTTTCTTTCCTCTTCCTTTCCTATCTTTTTTCCCCTGGGAAGTCTATGAATATCATTTTCTTCTAGTATTCTGTTACCTTTTCTGGGCTTCTAGAGGACTACATGTTTCCTACAGAATTAAACTTCAAAGGCAGCAATAAAGAAAAGTTTTGTGCAGTTTTGCAAACATAAGGGAAAAAAATCATAGATCCTGTCAGATTTGGAATCAGAATTAATTTTTCATAAACAAAGCATGATCCACTTAAAGTAGCCAACTTAGATGGCAAGAGAGATTTCCTCAATGCTACTAAAGCAATCCCCTGCCAGAGGCCTTCAGTAAGAGCATTTATAAACTGGGAAAAAAGGACTCTAGAATAACTAAAACCATTTAAAGCAGTAGGGAGAAGAAAGCCCAATTTTTCTAAATTTCTGATTGCCAGGAAAAAAATTCAAAAAATAAATATACATTATGACACCTAATTCAACCCCCCCCATTGACTAAGGGAACCCCATCTTGTGTAACATATGGCCAATTCCAGGAGAAGGTGCTTTCCGGTAAACTCGAAAGTCATACAAGATAGTAAGCCATCATCACTCTTCATTCTTTTGGAGGACTTAATAGGGATGTAATGGGAAAAAATGCTATCACAAAAAAAATTGATTTCCATTGGAAATAGGAATTTTGCCAGTTGACTATACCATGATTGGCTTCCTCACTTATATTCTGTCTCTGCCTACTGGGAAGCACTTGGAAAGTTTGGCCGAGCATCATCATTTCAAGTTCGTTTCATACTGACAGGAGTAAAAATGATGCTTACATATATGACGTTCCAAAAATTGCTTTCAAGACATCATTACTGCAATGAACATCTCAGAATGGGTTTTTTTCCTGTCTTCTTTCACAAACAGCTTATATAGAATATTTTCCCACCTCACATCCTTTTAAGTAAAACATCAATTTAAGCCTAGCAAGACTCTAACTGGGGAGCATTTTGATTCCTTGGGTGGATATGGTGACAATGTAACTAAACTTGATGCGTGGGGGAGGGCTTCCATTTTTTAGCATTCTGAAATTCCAAAAGCAAGTCTAGCTTTGCATTTTTGCCAAATTGGAGCTTATGGAAACCCTTCAGGGAGTGATTTGGGTTGCAAAGTGTGCTAGGGAAACAAGTTCCTTGACTAAGTGAGCTACCTAATGAAAAAAGATAGAAGGTAAACAGCAGCAATGACAGGGCCTATTATTATAAGGTTAGCCCAGCAAGAAAAAAGACACCAAATGTAAATACACATATTCATATTTAAAACATATAAATGCAAACCAACACTCCATGGTGCCAGGATCAAATTCATTCATTGATCCCCAAAGTTCTGGGTTCTACTGTTTGCCCTGGAGCAAGAATAGTGATGGTTCCATTTTCTCCCTGGTCTGATTGGTTTTGGAGCTGATGTCAATTGCTCCCTTCCCCTAGAAGTTCTCCATGTCTCTGTATATGTGCCTGCCACCCTGAGAAGTTAGGACTTAATGTGTTTACATGTAAATGGCAAGATAGAAATACAGATATAACTCCTCGTGGCAAGTCACAAGTGGAAATCCCTAAACTCCTTGCCTACTTTAATCTTGAGTGAGATGTCAAATCTGAGGGGCAAGGCACGGGGCAACCATTCTCTACGTGAGTATTCAGAGCATATAGGTTAGAACCCATAGTTCTAGTTGGTTCTTTGTATATTTTGGATACAAGTCTTTTATTGGATATGTCTATTTGCAAATACTTTCTCCAATGTAGCTGTTTAATTTTCATGCTCTTAACAATGTCTTTTGCAGAGTGGAAGTTTTCTATTTTAATGAAATTCAACTTATCAGCTTTCATGGATAGTTCTTTTGGCATTGTATCTAAGAACTCATAGCCAAGGTCACTAGATTTTCTACTGTGTAATCTTCTAGAAGTTCTGTAGTTTTGTGTTTTACATTTAGGTCTGTGATTCATTTTGAAAAATTTTTGTGAAAGATGTAAAGTATACGTATAGATTCATTGTTTTTTAACTTTGTTGTTGTTTGGTTTGGTTATTTGTTTTGTTTTTTGCCTGTGGATGTCCAGCTGTTCCAGCACCATTTGTTGTAAACACTATTGTTTCTTCGTTGGATTGCATTTGTTTGTTCATCAAAGATTAGTTGACTATATTTGTGTGGTCTGCTTTTGAGCTCTCTGTTTCATTGATCTATTTGTCTATTCTTCTGCCAATACCATGCTGTTTTGATTACTGTAGATTTACATTAAGTTTTGAGGTCAGATAGTTGTCAATCCTCCAACTTTGTTCTTCTTCAATATTATGTTGGCTATCCTGGGTCTTTTGCCTTTATATATAAACTTGTCAATGAGTTGTGTGTGTGTGTGTGTTTTTTTTTTTTGTAATGTAAATTCAGGGTACAACCTACAGAGTCTAAAGATTACTAAACCAACATGAAAGCATATATTTCCACTTTTACATTTAGTAGAGTAAACATCGGGTGATCATTTAAAAATAAAGATGATTTGTTTGTCACAAACTCAAATGATCTTTTTCAGAGCCCCTGTCTTATAAGCTATGTTGCTAGGGGAAGATACATTTTTCCTCCTTGCTACTTGCAAGTGTCATTTGTCAGACCAAGGCAAAGAAGAACAGAAGTAATTTCTAACTGTCATACTATAGAATGTATAAAATTGTGGGCCCTGTTATGTTTCCTCCATTTTTCTTGAATGATATGGAAAATGGTACATTCCAAAGGCTAACAACTAGTAGTAGAGATAGGACTTTATTTCTCCCAAAGATTACGCACAGGAAATTTGAGATACATCTTTCTCTAAAATTCAAAATCTTTTGGATCCTCTTCATTTAATGCCTTTGGCTTTTCAGGTAAAAACTCAAGTTTCCCTGTAGATTTGAAGCAACTTGGGCAATTTTGGAGAACAAACATATTATGTGGACTATCTGTATTAGGACCAGAAATGGGTTCAAATTCTTGGAAGAGGGGCACCTGGGTGGCTCATTCAGTTAAGTAACTGCCTTCAGCTCAGGTCATGATCCCAGGGTCCTAAGATGGAGCCCCATATCAGGCTCCCTGCTCAGTGGGGAGTCTGCTTCTCCCTCTGCCTCTTCCCCCACTCATTCTCTCTCTCTCTCTCTCTTTCTCTCTCTCTCTCTACCTAGCAAAAGTAAATAAATTTTTAAAAATCTTAAAAAACCTCTTGGAAGAGTTAATGCATATGGTAGATTAAATCAATAATTGTTAACTCTCCAAAATCTTCCATCAGTTCTTAGAGCCTACTCTTCTTTCAGAGGCTTTCCCCTGAAATCTTGACTCATTCTAAAAACATCTTTGTGAGCAGCTTTTCATTAACAGGCATGTTCCACATTTATTTAGCTGCCATTCTTTCCTTCATACCTGTGTCAACTCTGTTAAACTTTGTAGGGCAAGGATGGGTATGTCAATTTGACCCCATGTAATGAGACATTAAAAGCAAATTTTCAACAAGGAATAGGATAACAATCATTTACAGGAAAGAGTACAATCAGTAAGTCTTCAATAGGAGACCAAGGTCATGCTGTAAGCATTTTATATTGTCACATGGTGGTGTTAGTATTGGGCTTAAAAAAAAAAAAAAGAATCAGCAGATCTTTGCACACATGCACACATGCGCACACACACACACACACACTCAATGCAAAATCAGATCTTCTTCCCATGTTATCAGCAAGGAACATCCTTCATTGTCCATTCTTCTCATTTTCTAAATAATAGGAGTCCCACCCAATGGAAGTCCTGTTTTGGAGTGACTCATCTCTTTCAGTAATATTACCAGCATTTCCACTCTGTTCCAGTTACAAGATGCAGTCGCCAGAATAATTTAATGCCCTCCTGCTAATTGCCAAGGCTAATAGAGGAACTGCTACAGCTCTTCAAATGCTTTTCATTTACATGTTGATTTCTCACTTCCCACTTGGGAAAGGTGTGTTTGGCTCTAACTGCTTTTGATCTAATGGTTCTGTAGTCTGACCTACTTTCATTTTTCTTACTGCTGACATTTATTTTATTTTCTTTATTTAAGGGCAGAAAATAACAGAAAAGGTAATCAGCATGCATTTAGGTCGTTGTAAGTGTCCCAGTTACATTTGCATTTTTCTGCTTAAAGTCTAGTGCTGCCTTTGAATGATTTACGATATTTGGACAAGGGGAAAAATAACACTTCCTTCCCATAAATCCAGAGTGAAAACAAAGAGAATACATAATCCACCTGCCTTGATTTGGGACCATGTAAGTTACAACAACTACAGTCATAGATTTTTGCCTGGACTCCCAGATATCATCCCTTTAGGACCAAAATCCAGGTAAGGCAGAGAGCCTCACATTCCCCCACAGCACTAGAGGCTTTGAAGGACCCAGCAAACAGAAGCCTACCTTTTTGATTACTGAGTTTCAAGGCAGAGTGTGATCTTTGTCCCATATAGGAGAGGTGACATCCAACAGAGGAATCCCAGAGCTCTGTCTTACTCTTTTACTACAGGGAATAATACAAGAATTATGTGTGCTTCAAGGGTCATTTACATATTTCAAGAATCAGAAGGAGGTTGGTATAGACCTGTAAAATGATTAAGTAGCAATGAGGACACTGCAACTAAGAAGCAAAATTGTGCCACACTATTGGGCACAGATAGAATCACGGTGATGAGTTTAGTAACAAATGGGCCCCAGAGGGGTAGGAGCTCATCTGAGCCACCAGTTAGAGGGCCTTACATCAATCAGTTTCTCAGTTATGGTTTTCTTTTACTCCTCAAGAATTCAGAGTGCAGCATTTCCCAAACTGCTTTCTACTTTGTGATAGTTGCTCCTAAGATTTCTGTAGTCAAATTAAGTTTGAGGAATGCTGGTTTACAGAAAGTTTGTTCTTTTGTTTTTTTATTTATAATTTCTCTTTTTTTTTAATATGGAGATGTGTGTTATGACTCTTCCAAAAGAGAGGAAAGGTATTAAATATATTCCAAACCAACTGACCAAGGAATTCCCTTTATGAAATGACACTATTCTGTAATTGTTACTGAAATCACATGTGCATATGGTTACAAAATCAGATTTCCAGATGAAATGGTAATGACCATCACAGTCTCTGACCCCCATTTCTGGCCACTATATTCCTACTCCAGCAAGAAACTTCCTTTAACCAAGTCTGTTTTAAGATTTTCTGGTCATTACCTAATTTTTCTATCACACAACTTTACTGAGTTATCAACTTTTGAAATGAACTTTTGACCATCTGCTTTGATGGGCTGGGATTTTTAGTTAACTCATACCGTATGACTACTCTGCCTCCCCCTCTTCTTAAAATAGCTGAATAATTATTTTTAGTCACTTTAATCATGAGTTTTGTAACTTTAAATGAACACACACAAAACTGTTTCTTATGCCATGTACTTTTTTTTGTCCTTTTTATTTCAAAGTAATTTTAGATTTATGGAAGATTTATAAAGATAGCACAGAGAGATTCCATATGCCCTTACGTAGCTTCTCTCGATGTTAACATCTTATATGGCCATGGTGCATTCATCAAAATAAAGAAACTGACATTGGTATAATACTACTGACTACATGAGAGACATTATTTTTCTCTCAGTGTATTATTTTCCTGTTCCACAACCCAATCTTAGACAGCACATTGTATGTAGTTGTCTTGTCCCCCGACTCTCCTTTAATCTATGAGAGTTTCTTAGCCTTCCTTGTCTTTCCATCGCCCCAAACTTTCAAAGAATAATAGTCAGGTTTCTATCCAGTGTTTTATCATGACTGTACTGAAGTTATGGCTCTGGGGGAGGAATACCACAGAGGTGCCCTTCTTTTCATCTCAGGGGTATGTGACATCAGTGTGACTCATTACTGGTGATATTAACCTTGATCACTTGGATCAGAGGCCATCAGCGAAGTTTCTTCACTGTAAATTACCATTCTTCCCTTCCTGTGCACTGTTCACTAGAATAGCTAAGTGCAGCTATCCCACCTCAAGGGTGGAAGAATTAAGCTCTAACTCCTGCAGTCATGAGTACCAAAGAGTTTATGGGTATATGTTAAAATCACCACAAAAAGATAGTAAATTTGGGGGGGAAGATACTTTGAGACTATGCAAATCTTCCTTAAAGATTCTCCCGCTAATTTAGAATTCATCAGTGGACCTTGCCTGCAGTAATTATTACTGCGGTATTCTAATGGTGATTTCCTATTTCCCTCATTACCTCTGTATTTATAAATTATCTTCTATAAGGAAGATCTGTTCTCTCTCTCCTATTTAGTCATGTATGTATATATGTATTCAAATGTTATTTATATCAGTATGGTCTCATGGATATTGAACTTTTTTCTTTGGGTTACAATTCAATAATATAATTCATTTTTCTCACTTAAATTCTTCCACTTTTAACCACTGGCAGCTCTTTCAGGTTAACTCTTACGTCCTTTTGATGTGCTACCTTTTTTTTTTAAAGGACTTTCTTACTTTCTGTCACTATGAGATAGTTCAGACTCGTATTTATCCTAACCCAACCCTAAACAAGCCATTTCTCCGAGGTTTCCCTGGTTTCTTTTATTAAAGAACGTTACTTAAAAACAAATATCTGGGGGCACCTGGGTGGCTCAGTCAGTTGGGCGTCCGCCTTCGGCTGGGGTCATGATCACAGGGTCCTGGGATCGAGTCCTGTGTCAGGCTCCCTGCTCATCAGGGTGTCTGCTTCTCTCTCTCACTCTCCCTCTGTTCTCTCCCTCTCAAATAAATAAATAAAATAAAAACCAAATATCTGGATCCTAGGTGATCACTTCTGGTGAATGGACTATCACTGCTTGTATAGCCCTTTTCAATGGACAGGGCTAGGAAATGAAGTAGGTATGCTGACCTATGTGTACACACATACCTATATTGATTTCTGTACTTGTGTGTGTGTGTGTGTGTGTGTGTGTGTGTGTATAAACATGAGTTCATACTGATATCTCTGGCTCTATCTGGCGTAGGTTTCAACCTAGTATTTCCAGCTTGCTTATTTGTAACTTGTTTCTCTGACAGTGAAAATGGCTGGGCTCTCATAATCTACAATATGTTTATTTATTTACTGAAACTACTGTATGGATATAGTTAGTTTCAGAGTTGCTAAATCATATTCCTATAAGAAAAAAGTTTATAAACTAAAATATAATGTTTGTGTACAGTTTTTCTTTCTTTAGGCTTAGAAAATCTAACCTTACTCTTTTTCAAGAAATTTAGCTTCTTTCTTTCCTATCCCCTTCAATGAGTTTATTGCATTCACTTGTAATAACTCTATTAATGTGGAATATTACAGATTATGGCAAAGTGATATATCCATGATCACAGTACCATATAGAAGAGTTACACTGCCCTAAAAATTGCCTTGTGTGATCCATTTGTAGTCTACTTCTCCTCTGTTCCCAATTCTGGGAACCACTAAACTGTTTTCCATCCCTGTATAATTTTGCCTTTTCCAGATTGTTTTATAAAGTAAATCATACAATATATAGACTTTGGGGTCTGATTTCTTTCACGTAGCAAAATACATTTATATTTTATCCATGTTGTTGAGTGAATTAATAGTTTGTTTCTTTTTATTGCTGAGCAATATTCCAATGTATGGATGTACCCAGTTTATTTATTCACCCACTGGAAGGACATTTGGATTGTTTCCAGTTTTTGACAATTATGGGTTTTTATGAGAACATAAAATTGTAATTCCCTTGGCAGCATGACTGCTGAGTCATATGGGAAGTGTGTGCTTTTAAGAAATTGCTAGACTCTTCCAAAATGGCTGTACCACTCTGCATTTCCATCAGCAATGGAATGAGAGCTCCTGTTGTTCCTCGTTGTCTCTAGTGCTTGGTATTGTCAGGGTTTCATGGGGATTTCTTTTGTTTGTTTTTACTTTTAACTATTCTAAGAGTTGTGTAGTTGCATTTTATTGTAGTTTTAACTTGTATTTCCCTAAAGAAATAGCCAGTGAAGCTGCATAGGCACAGAATATCCCTTTGTGGAATATTATTAATTACTTATTCAATTTATTTAATACATATAGGACTATTCAAGTTATCTATTTCTTCTTAAGTGAGTTTTCATAGTTTGTGTCTTTTAAAGAATTGGTTCATTTCACTAAGCTTATAGAATTTATGGGCAGAGATTTATTTTTAGCAATTTCCTATTATCCTTTTAATCTTTGTTGGGGGAAGAGTGATGCCCCCTCTTTCTCTCCTGATATTGGTCTTTTGTGAGCACAGTGTTGTCAGCATTGGCAATGTAAAAATAAATATATAGCTAACTTTAGAAAAGTTTCTCTTTTATTTCTCTTTCTCTTTTTTTCTCTTTTATTTCTTGGTCAGTCTGGTAGAGCTTTGTTCATTGTAATGATTTTCTCAAGAACCAGATCTGAGCCTACCGGCATTAAATAAACCTCCTGTCCTCCAAAAAAAAAAAAAAAGAACCAGGTTTAGGTTTCATTGATTTCTTTTTTTTTTTTTTCTGTTCTTAATTTCATTGATTTCTGTGCTAATCTTTATTATTTTTTTTCTTTCTGCTCTTTTAGGTTTAATTTGCCTTCTTTTTCTAGTTTCTTATTTGATAACTTAGATTACTGGTTTTTAGATCTTTTTATTTTCTAATATAAGCATTTAATGCTATAAATTTCCCTCAGAGCATAGTTCCAGTTGTATCATACCAATTTTGATGTTTTATTTCCATTTGAATTAAGTGTGAAATATATATATATATTTTAATTTCCCTTTTGACTTCCTATTTGACTGAAAGGTAATTTAGAAGCATATTGCTTAGTTTCAAAATAGTTTTTACTTTTCTCTATATCTTTCTGTTGTTGATCTCATGTTTAATTTTGTTATGAATCAAGAAGATACTTTGTATTATTTAAATTCTTTTAAATCTGTTAAATTTGCTTTTATGGATGAGGATATGGTCTATCTTGGTGAATGTTTTATGTGCACTTGAAAAGAATGTGTATTCTGCTGTTGTTAAGTAAAGGATTCCATAAGTGTCAATTAAGTCACATTGGTTGACAGTATTGTTTTAGTCATCTATAGCCTAAATTATTTTCTACTTACTTGTTTTGTCAATTGCTGAGAAGAGATTGTTGAAGTCTCCAACTATATATTGTCTATTTCCTCTTTCAAATCTAACAGTTTTTGCTTCTGTATTTTGAAGCTCTCTTATAAGGTGCAAATACAATTAGGATTTGTAGGCTTCTTGAAAAAGTGCCCTTTTATCACTATGTCATGTCCCTTGTTCCAGATTCTTCCTTGCCTGAAATTAGCTATTCCACCTTTCTTTTAATTAGTATTTGTATAATATGCCTTTCTCCATCCTCTTAAAATATCTATGTTTTTTATATTTAAGTGAATTTTGTAGGTAACATTTAGTTCAGTCTTGCTTTTATCCATTTTCACAATTTGTCTTTTAAGTGGAGTGTTTAGATCATGTACATTAAAACATTTTTTATATGGTTGGATCAACATCTGTCATCAAGCTAACAGTTTTCTATTCTTTTTTTCTTTTTTCTGCTTTTTTCTTGTGTTAATAGAGCATTTTTATGATTCTATTTTATTTCATCTCTTAGTTTATTATTTATACTTTTTTCTACCTCTTTTCTAAAGTTAGCTATATATTTATTTTTACATTGCCAATGCTGACAACATTGTGCTCAAAAATTGTAATTCTGAAGCAGTCTCCTCTACTTTGCCTATAGGTTAGGCCTAAATTTTATATTTACAACACAATGGCTATGTAATATTATTCATTGGAAAATCATAAATTGTGCAATGATTACATTTCCTTCTTCTCAGTTAAGTACATAATCCTCTGCACTACTCACAGAAAAATATCCAAAAGGTTTCCCATTTCTAACATGCCAATAAGTACTCAAAAGCATACTGCATTTTGCTGTGTAGTTGAACCATAATTTTCTCAAGCAGTTTTATTCCTTATTTACAGTGTTTTTAATTGATGTTCTTTCTTTCTCTCCGTGAAGATGACACATATGTAATAGTCACCATATCCTTATCTTGTCTGAAGTTTACATTTTTCTACTGGTAGAATCCATTCAGCTATTTTCCTTAAAGCCCACGAACTTGCCATTGCAATTCTGACCATGACGTTTTTTGCACAGTATGTTATTCTTTCGTAAGTATCTAATTATCTTTTTATTTTATTCCCTCTTTATCACATTTTAAACTTATTTCACTGATTCATTTTTCAGGAATCCTCTGTTCTGCTCAAATTTAGATTGATTTTTCTCTAGGCCTATTGGGACATTCATTACTGCTCTCCTAGTGTGGAATAACTGTTCCTTGGATCCTGTAACTTCCTCCTTCTAGAGTTGCTTACTGCTTTGCTGGAACACTTCCTTAAGAATCCTCACAGGAAAGTGTGCTTTGGGAGGAATATGGGTAAAATTTTTATCCTTTACATATCTGAAAGCTGCCTTTATTCTGATTTCAAAATAATAATGATGATGATGATGATGGTGGTGGTGATTTGCTTAATAGAGAAATACATGTTAAAAACAATTTTTCTGTTCCAAATTAAGAACCATTGCTCCAATTTTGTCACCGAGAATTTTGATACTCTGACTCTTGATTCTTTGAAGTGATCAGTTTTTGCTCTTTGGAAGCTTATATAATCTCTCTCTCTCTTTTTTTTTTCTGTACTGAAATTTCACATTGATGTGCCTAGGTATGGGTTTTGTCTTTTTTTTTAAGATTTTATTTATTTATTTGACAGAGAGAAACACAGCGAGAGAGGGGACACAAGCAGAGGGAGAGGGAGAGGCAGAGGGAGAAGCAGGCTTACCGCTGAGCAGGGAGCCCAATGTGGGGCTCGATCCCAGGACCCTGGGATCATGACCTGAGCCCAAGGCAGACGCTTAACGACTGAGCCACCCAGGCGCCCCTAGGTATGGGTTTTATTACAAGTATGCTACTTGGCACTCAGAGCTTTCTTTCACAATCTATAGTCAGTCAGACGTTGTATCTCTTGGATTGACCTTCTCTCACATTTTATGGTAATCTTTTTGTTCTACATTTTATGGAAATTTATTTACTTTATCTTCAATGACACTGTATTTTAGTAACCATAATTTTATTTTTTAAGATCTCCTATCATCTAATTGTTCCAATTTCATATCATTTGCTTGTTTTGAGGGTTCATATCTTGTCAGTTTTCTTGAGTACAGTAATAAGAGGGGTGTTCGTTTTTAGTTGCTCTTTGTTTGCTTAATTTCATTTCTGTGTCCTAACTCAAGGGTCAGTTTTCTATCTGTTTATAATCTGTTTTCATCAGGGGTCAGTTCTTCTATTTGTTTATGATCTGTATTTTTCCTGGTTTAGGCTGTTCTCAAATGTTTGACTAGAATTGGTTACCCAGTCATATAAGAATAAAGCAATAAAAAGAATGGGATTTGTGTTATTGGAGAGGTTTTATAACTGCCAGTGATAGTTTTAAGATAAGTAAGGTGGGATGGGCCCTTCAGGTGATAGGAAATGAAGGATTTTATTCTGGGACACAATCATCTACACTAGCTACTCCAAAATCATTCAAAGCAATTTGTTCGACTCATTTCGGAGGAAAAATATCTGAGGTTCATTTGGTCTGAGATTTAAATGCCTGGTTGTCAGCCCTCTGTAACTCAATATGGGGTGGTTTATTGTTCCGCGTAGACTTCTGATTAATTATTCCCTATTGTTTTAGATCCATCTTTCACTCATGCTCCATTGGACTTGCAAATTTGAGTTAGAAGCTTTGTCAAAGTTCTACTAGGAAAAGTCAGCTGTCTTATTCTCAGAGACTTTTGTCTGTATAATTTAGGCTTTGGTTTCAACTTCTCAGGTTCATCAGTTGAAAATTCCATCCTTTTTCTATCTTCTGGAAATTTGATGGAGTTTCTCATTCTATATTATGCCCACTACGTTCCCTATTATCTTTATTATTTTGGGTTTATACCAATGTTATTCTTTTAGTTTTATTCTGTTGAGATCTTGTGAGGTAGAAGGGATAAATGCAGTTACTCAGTCTGCTATCTTAAACCAGAAGCTTTTGCAACAAGTATAAATGTTCTTCCCCCAAAAAAGTGATAAGATACTGATAGCTGTTAAAGTTGCTCTGATGGAAAAACAAATAAACAACACTCAAGTGGGAGTTCAGGAGACAAGGGATCTAATCCCAACTCTGCTGAGAAATCACCCCTTTTCACGTAGATAATTTCCTCATAAATTAGGGGGTTTGCCTCCACACTGCCTCTGGTAGTACATGACTCTTACCCTTTTTCATGGAAATCACTATGGTGAAGTAGAAAGAACATGGGCTTTGTGTCAGATGGATGTTAGTTTAAATCCTGACCTAGCCACTTTTCGTCCTGAAGACATTGGGAATTATTTACACCTCACTGGGTCTCAATTTCTTAATTTCCTAGTGATATCTGCCATGTATGCTAAAAATAAAAATGTATATATCTTTGCAAGCACATAAGAAGATATAAAATGAATATAAGTAAATATATTATTTGGATTTAACACAAAATTTTACTAGAATACAATGGCGCTTTGTTATACTGTTGTGCCGATTATTCTCTGATTGCCTCCCTAGATTCATTTTCTACATTCTGCCCAGCTCTGAGTCCCGGGGCACCTGCCTGGAGCATTTCTTGGGTACTCAGGCTAAGTTTGAGATTAGAGGACAAGAGAAAGGAGACAAAGGAAGTTGTGGGAGAGGTTTTTTTCTGCTCCTTCATTGCAGGGCAGGTGCCTCCTGTCATAAATCTCAGTCCAAAAGCCCCTCCTCTGCTGTGCCAATTTACCTGGGCTTCATTAACACTATTTCCCTCTTGGGCCCTTTGAATGTAAGAAGGTGGAAACATCCTCCTGTGATGTTTGTCTCTGCGTGCTTCACCATCTTATGTTTTTTTCCTTAAGCCTACCCACCCTTCGGTAACTAAGACCTCATTAGAGTCTTTTCATTTGAGCTGTCTTGGTTTATTGTTTCTTTCCTGGATCATGATTGATATAATTGGTGACTAAACATCTGTTAAAAGCAATGTTCCAACACATGTCTTAGAGAGAACAAGGATGGGGAGAAAGACAAGAAAAGGTATTTTCTTCCTTAAGTGGTGTGGATGGACCCTGTAACATTTTAAAAAGCCAACAGTTTTCTTGGGAACCTTTCCAGCTCTCATCTTCACCCCTACCATTTAATCAGATTTCACAACAAATATTTTCCCAAGCATCAAATTGCAACACCCATGCTGGGCAATCAGGCTGGTAGCAGAAGTGCCATGGGGTGGCTTTTGGTGGCAGGGAGATGGTGTTAACCTCTTTGATAATCTACCTCAGCCTTCCCCTTCTTGATATGAATGAAGATTTGACATTTGCTTAACCTATGCAAGTCCACAAAAAAGAGCATTATCCTATTTTCAACTTCTAAACTGATGGCCAAGTCTAAGTTCCTCCTGTGTAGTAATTCTTGAGCTGCCTCTGCCATTGTGTCTTCTCTGTCCTGCCTAAAATCAATCAGAAGAAATTGTATCTGTAACATCATTAATAGGACCCTGGACCAGGTCACGTGCCTGTCTTGTGTTGTAAGTTCAGTACCTTCTGCATACACCAGAACGCCAATGCAGATGAAGCTGTTGGGCATTGCACAAAGTAATTTATCAGGACTCTTGTGCTCTATAAATTGAAGATATAGTATGCAAACATAAATCAATAAATAGTTAAATAAATACAAGTGAAGTTACTGTCATTGGTGAGCTCATTCGGTAGGGTACAAAGAGCTGTTTGTCAAATATAATTACCACCATTCTCCCAAGAAGAAGCAGAGGCTTCCTTGAAAAGAACCTTAAGTATGATGCAATCATACGATATACTATTACATCGTATGTTCTTTGAATCTAAGAGGGAGGGGGGAGGGAACTTACCAAACTGGGTGGAGAGATTCTTCAAGGCTGAAAATACAGGGAGAGTAAAAAGTTGAGGCTGATGTAAGATGAAGAGTCAATATGCCTGAAACAAGAGGAACAGAACAGCAATAACAATTTTTAAAAGTACATTGACAAATAAACACAAGGAGTGATCCTGAACACTGATGTTTTATATTTTAAGTTTATAAAGAAAAAATTTTAAAGAACATAAGATACTTCCCAGTAACTCAGCATAATGTTTTTAAACAAGGGTGTTTATGGCCCTGAATTCCCTGGGATTTAAATGTAGTGACAAAGTTTTAACAGAGTTTTCAAGAGAGGACTATCACCCACTGCTTTTGATTGCCTTCCTTCTGTAGTTTACCTATAATTCTATGAACTTTTTAAACAAAAGTCAATAAAGATTAAAGAAGTGTGTGGTTTTATCCATGGAACTTTGCTATGCAGAAATACTCTAATGAAGACAAATGGGTAAATCTTGGTATGTAAGATAATCTTTTCCAAAGCCCCACATTTTTCCCTTTTATTTATATATATGTGAATGTACTTATTTTCTAATATTTTAGAGAAAATTTTAGGCACATAAAAGTAAAATAAATAATGTAAAAGTTGCCCTGGGGTGCCTGGGTGGGTCAGTCAGTTAAGCGTCTGCCTTCCAGCTCAGTTCATGATCTCAGGGTCCTGGAATCGAGCCCCGAATCTGGCTCCCTGCTCAGCCAGGAGCCTGCTTCTACCTCTCCCTTTGCCCCTCCCCCTGCTCGTGCTCTTTCTTGCTCTCTCTCTCTCAAATAAATAAATAAAATCTTTAAAAATAAATAAATACACAAAAATAAAAGTTGACCCATCATCACTGCCCAAATTTTATATACACTAACACTGTATCATATTTTGTGTTTTTAAATAAAATAAATAATTACAGGAAAAATGATGTTCACTAGTGTTCACTCCTCAACCCTATTCAACTTCCTTTCTCCACAAAGTTTATAGCCATCCTGAATTTGATGTTCACCTTTCTGTTCATGTTTTATTTACTGTTTTATTACCATTTTTAGCTTTTCTACATTCATATGTGAAAGTAAACAATAAAGATAAATATTTTCTTTTTAAAAAATATGCAATATTGATATACCTAAACTTTTTCAGTTATCTTAACAGCTGTATAATAGTATATCATATGATTGCATCATACTTTACTTACTCATTCTTCTACCATTACTATGAACACCTTTGGGCATATAGCATTATCCATAGGTGAAAGAATATCTCTTGGGTATTTACTTCAATGGGAAATTACTGGGCCATATTATAAGCATTTTTTATTTTGCTAGAAACTACCAGCTTGCCCCACAAAGTGGTTGTGCTAATGAACATGCTGTATATGAGAATATGATTATTCAAGTTACTGCCTTCTCTCCAACCCTTGCTATTATGAAGCTCCTTAAATTTTTTGACCAGCTAACTGGTGTGAAATACAATTCCATGGTTGTTTTAATTCATCACTTCTTGATTTCTAGTGAAGTTGAGTATACTTTCACATGTTTATTTCCCATTTGTCCTATTTCATGTTTGTCCTTTTCTAATTGATTTGTAAACTTTTTCAGTATTTTCTGGATACTAACCTGTTTGCCCATCATCTACATTAAAATGTCTTACTGCAATATTTTAGCTTCTACTCTGATTCTTTTGCCCTATAAAAGTTTTTAATTTTCACGCAGTTATATCTATCAGTTTTACTTTCTTTTTTTTTTTTTAAAGATTTTATTTATTTATTTGACAGAGAGATAGAGAAAGAGCACAAGTAGGCAGAGCAGCAGGGAGAGGGAGAAGCAGGCTCTCAGCTGAGCAGCGAGCCTGATGTGGGGCTCGATCCCAGGACCCTGGGATCATGACCTGAGCTGGAGGCAGTCACTTAACCAACTGAACCACCCAGGCGCCCTATTGGCTTTACTTTCCCAAGGGTAATGGCTTACATGTGTTGCTTAAGAAATTATTTCCTATGTTTTGGTCATGAAGATAATCTCCAAAATTTGATTCCCAGTGATTTTATTTTTCCAATTTAGATCTTTATTCTACCCAGAATTGATTTTCATGTGTGAAGTGATATAGTAGTCTGATTTTTTTTTCTTCCAAATAGAAAGCAACATGTCCTAACTTTAGTTATGGAACAGTGCTCTCCTTTGCACTGATTTGAGATGCCATTTTCATCGTCTAAGAATTCTCAAATATCCCTGGGTCTTTCTGGGCTCTTGCTTCTTTCTTGTTGAACTAAATCAACACTTGATGACACTATGTCATTTTCACATTACCTAAATACTATTGCTTTATTATAAGTCTTGAAATCACATGGGGAAATTCCCTCCTACTCTTTTTTTTTTAAGTCTTAGCATTCTTGGGCACACACACTTCTACGTGAATTTAAGTATTGATTTTTCAACCTTGGCAAAACAACCCTGTTGGTATTTGAATTTGATTAGAATTTATAGATTAGTTTGGGTTCTTCCCATATTTTAAATCTGTTTTAAATATTGCCACATAAAATAGCACAGACACTCAGGAAAGTACTAGAGGTCAACCAGCCCATATACTGTGATTAAATTACAAATTTAAATTCATTTTAACTGCGACATGTTGAAGAGAAAGAGAGGAGTAGAATCTTTTCTGTAGTTCACAGATTTTTTTGCAGTTATTCTAACAATCTGGCTAAATTAGACATGTTATCTCAAAGGTTTCCATCATCCTAGATCTGTCAATGAGCTGTAAACAGAGTCAGAATAATGATATGATCAATATTTAGAAGAAATAATGATTGGGGCACCTGGGTGGCTCAGCTGGTTAAGCGTCCGACTCTTGATTTCAGCTCAGGTCATGATCTCAGGGTCGTGAGATGAGCACCAGGTCTGGCTCTCTCCTTCTGTCTCACCCCTCCCCCGCCCGCATTCCCCCTACCCCCGCTCACGCACATGCTCTCTCCAATCTCTCTAAAATAAATAAATCTTTAAAAAAAGAAGAAATAATGATTAAACAGTATATGCTTACTGAACAACTACTTTATTTCCAGCACTGTGCCCTATTCTACAATACACAGAAAGTAGTTTCAGAATTGCTAGCCTATGATACTTATTTGTAATTCTCATTTGTGAGAAAACAAATTTACTCAGTAGAGTTAAATATGTTTTTATATACAGTCAAAACATTGTGCTTAAAAATTACTTGAGTATTTTTTTCCTTTGGAATGGTTATGTTATAGGAAATACAGTTAGGTTTATTTTTTTCTGTTTATATTGTTTTATGTTTTCTTTTCCCTCATCTTTGTTCATTTAGTTTTGTTTAATTTGCCATGAATATGTGAAACAGTAACATGATTCCATTAATTCTCTACCAAAAATTATATTCAGGGAAATGTCACCCCATACCCCTTTCACCCCATTCATACACATCCCTTCTAACAATCACATTAGTTTCTGCTTTAGTCTGTTTCATTTTACAAAGATCAGTAGATAGATGTTTGGTTATTTATTTATTTCTAACACAAAAAGAAGCATAGCACATATTTCTTTTGCTCTTTAATATTTTCACTTACCAATATATCCTGGAAATTACTTCGTATCAGTTCAGAGAGACCTTCATGCTTTTTTATGCCTGAACATTACTCCATTTTGTGGATAAACCATAGCTTATTGAACTAATCTCTCTTAGGTATTTAAGATATTCCCACTAATATGCAACTATAAGCAAAGCCACAATGAATGATCTTGTGCATATGTATTTTTGTGTTGTTGAAGAGGTATCTTCAGGGTAAATTCGTAGAAATGGATTGCTGGGTCAAAAAGCAAACACATATGTAGTTTTCTTAGTAATTGCCAAACTTCCCTTCAATTTATATTTCCTCCAGCAATGTGTGAGAGTGCCTATTTTCCCACAGACACACCTCTGATAGGTGATAAATAGTACCCCAGTGTAGTTTTAATTTGTATTTATCTCATTATGAGTGAAGAGGCTTTCTCTGTAAGGTTGTTACTCAGAATTTGCTTGCATCTCATTAGTCTGAACTTACATGGTCATACCTAGTTGCAAAGGAGGCTGAGAAGTATAATCTCTATCCTGGTAGCCATGAATCTAGCTAAATCTTGGTTGGGTGTGGGATCTAGAAGTAAGAGAGGTGCTGGGGAATGAAAAGGGACAATAAGCAGTCTCTCTGACAAAGTTCACTAAATGGTAGCTAGAAATTTATTAGATATATTATACTTCTGAGGAGTTAGTTGTTTATAAAGTAATCACTCAGGATATTCCTACTTAACACATATCTACTCAGTAATACTTTTAAAACATATGGATAAGATAATAAGTGCCTCACCAGAAAATGAAATTTTGGTGGTAGAAAATTAATATGGCTCAGAAGTGTTATGATAAAACTAAGTAGAAAATTCAAAGAAGACACAAAAAAAAATTGTACCTAAATTTGTGAGGTTAAGGAAGGCCCTCTTGAAGAAGTAGAGTTTAAGTAGAACATTAAAAGTTGTTCTCAGGAAGAGAAGTGGGTGGGCAAAGTAGGAATGGAGGATTTCTGGGAGAAGGATCTAAATGTTCAAAGTCCTGGAGTTGAGAAGGAGCGAGCATAGTTCAATATGTGTCCAAAACTTTGTGCAGTGAGGGGAGAGCTGAGAGATGGCCTGGAGAGAGAAACTGGGGCAGATCACCAGTTACCTTCTGGGTTCTGCCAAGAAGTTTGTATTCTATCATTCTATCTGAGGGCAGTAGGGAGCCATGTAAGAGTTGTAAGCATGAGAGAGACAAGTCAGATTGGTGATTTAGAAAGACTGTATCATATAGAGGATGCATGACAGAGGGGCAAGACTGGGCTAGGGTTACCAGAGAAAAAGAGAGAGAGTGAGAGAGAGAGGAAGTGAGGGAAGGAGGGAGAGAGAGCTGAGTCAGGTTACAAAACCATGATTTCTAATCATCTTACTAAATATCTACCAAAGATTCTTAGGTTAATTATGAATAAATTGGTTGAAGTCAGAAGTCTTCTAAATTAGGATAAGGGACATCATGTGGGGGAGGAGGATTGGAGTGATTTCATGGTTCTACCTTCACAGACATGTAAAATTCTGTTAATGTCCTATTTCTACAAAGGTATACCAATAAAACGGAGGAAGAGGATAGGTTTTGAGTAAAATATAAGGTTATTTTAAGATATTGTTCCTATCACCAAAGCACTCAAAATAACAGAATCCATTGGAAAAGGGAAAATTTCAAAATCTAATCTAAGTTTATTAAAGGAATCTTCCAAAGGACAACCTTCTTACTGCAATGTAGATTTAAATTAACTGATCTGTTGTATGGTGTGAATTTTTAATTAAGGCCAAATGTATATTCTCAAGATAAGTGGAGGATTTCAGCAATTATTTAGTTATTTGAGGCAAATTAGCTTCTTTTCTTGAAAACATCTAGTTAATTATGGTAAAAATATTGGATTTATTACTTGCATTACCTGATAATTGCCTCACTTTCTTCTTTCATTTAGTATCTGCCAATGTAACCTCAGAGTCCTTCATAAAGCTCAAAAGTTAATAACATCAAAGACCTCTTGGAAACTCAAGCTGCTGCTGTTTTTATAAGCATAGCCCATTCATTGGTTTTTCTAGGGGAGCAGGGTGGGAAAGAGCGGGGAGAAAGCTTGCTGCCCTCAGAGCTAACTGGTGCTTATAGTATCCCTAGGGGCAATTTCAGACATACACACACACACACACACACACACCACAATCCAAATGTTTCTCATCTTGAGCATTGTGAATAATTAATCATTTCTATTTCCCAAATAATCAACCATCTCATTTACCCTTTAATCTCCTCCAATGTGACAGAAATGGCTGGTATATGTCAAAACCATATCACTTAGCAGAATCGTTGCTTAAACACATTTGAAAGAGATAATCATTGCTATACTATGGTGTTTGGAAACTCTGGCTTTCTCTTTTGTTACCCAAAGTTTAATCTTTCTAAAAATCAATAAAGAGAGTAATTTTTTTATAAACGAGTCTATACTTCTTCTAGTAATGAGGTAACTAAGGTTTAGTCTGCAGTGTGCCAAGAAAGTTAAGAGCTAGGAATTCTTGTCCAGTTTTCTCTATAGTTAAAACAATAAAACAGGGGTGCCTGGGTGGCTCAGTTGGTCAAGCATCAGACTCCTGGTTTTGGCTCAGGTTGTGATCTCAGGGTTGTAGGATCCAGCCCTGTGTCACGCTCCACACTCAGCAGGGAATCTGCTTCTCCTCTGCCTCTCCCTCTGCCCCTCCCCCTACTAGAGCGTGAGCTCATGCACATTCTTGCTCTCTCTCTAAAATAAATAAATAAATCTTTAAAAAACCCCAATACATTACAATGTTTAACATTCAGTCTTACATGGATTACATATTAGTTGGGCTGAAACTTTAAAACTGCATCACTAATTCTCAGTTATCATTTCATGCCAGCATTATGCACACAATATTTTGACAATTTCAGATCTTTCTTCTTTGTCAATTTCCAGGAATTTGAGGTGTGATGGAATAGGGTACAGGGAGGTTGGAATGATTTCTTTGTGTTCTGGAGGCCAATGTAGATGACTTCTCTGATTTCTTTTCATGCTGGAGGAGTCAGTGGTTTGAATGCTGTCTACTAATGAAGATTTTAATACATTTGTGCAATTTACAAGCATGTGCTCATTTTTTCTAAATGTTTTATTGTTTTAGTCAATTGATTGATGCCAGGGTGGTTTGAATAAGCATCCAATTGCTTGATTCCCATTAGTAATTCAGTTGCAACAAGAAATTCCCACTTAAATGTCTGATGACTTCACATAAGACTGAATCTTGTTTCAAGGTTACAATTAAACTGGTCAATCACTACTAAACCTTTCACAGCAAATGTAGTATCAAATATCCATGTTTTGCTCTATAATTATCAGCCTCCCTTGCAGTTAGATTGGGGTAAAAGGATTATGCCGAAGCCAATGGATGAGAGTGGAAGTGATAAAAGCCATTTCCAGGCCTGGACTTAAAAAAAATTTTTCAGTTGATCTTCCAGTTGGTGTATGTTATGTATGTTGTGCAAAGAATTATTGCAGAACATAGTGACTTAAACAATCTTAGTTTCTGTGGATCAGGAATCTAGGTATAACTTAGCTGGCTGCCTCTTGATCAGAGTCTCTCAGAAGATTATGTTCAAGGTGTCAGGGGGGCTGCTGTAATCTTAAGACTCAACTTGGGGAAGATCTGCTTCTGGTTCATTCATGTCACCTGTTGGCAGGACTCAGGTCATCCCCAAACCTTGTGTGGAGACATCAGTTCTTTGTGATGTGGGCCTCTCCATAGGGCTGCTACCCACATTATGACAGCTTGATTCTCCCAAAGTGAGGATTCCAAGGGAGGAGAGAGTGAGAGAAGGAGAGAAGAAGCTGAACAAGTGAGAAAGACAGAAGTTAGTCTTTTCATAACCTAATCTCAGAAGTGACTTCCTATCATTTTTCAGTATTCTGTTTATCAGAAGTGAGTACTTAGATCCAGTCCACACTCAAGGAAAGGGAATTACACAAGAGTGTGAATACCTCGAGATGGGGATCATTGAGATCCACTCTAGAGGCTGTCTACCACACATGGAGATCCTCAAGGTCATGTGTCCCAGACGGTGCAACTACAAGATGGAAGCAGCCTAAGTGAAGCACCACATTTACACTGAGAACATCAACCTTCCTCAAAGGACCTGGTTGCAGAGAGAGAATCCCTGAACTCCTTGAAAGTCCCTCCTCCAAAAAAAGCACCTGGGAAGGCTGTGCAGGTGCAGGTATACCTACCAAGAAGATAGAAAACTTAACGTTCATCACCCAAATCAAATGACTGATATTTCTTTTGTGCAAGTCTTCTTATACATAAAAGTGAAGATTATTCCTATTCAATATATTTGTTAAAATAACTAAGAAAGATAAGTGAAAACACTTACTTGAATCCCACTTAAAATAGCATCAAAATGGAAAAAAAAAAAAAAACCCAACAACCTTGGAAATAAATTTAACCAAGGTAAAAGATCTGTACATTGAAAACTATAAAACATTGAAGGAAATAGAGGAAGACACAAATAAATGAAAAGATATTCTGTGCTCATTAATTGGAAGAATTAATATTATTAAAATGTCTGTACTACTCAAAGACATCTACAGATTCAGTGCAATTTCTATCAAAACTCCAATGGTATTTTTCAAAGAAAAAGGGAAAACAATCCTAAATCTCATATAGAACCACAAAAGACCCAAGTAGCAAAAATAATACTGAAAAGGAAGAACAAATCTGTAGGTACAACATTTCCTAATTTTTAACTATATGACAAAGTTAGAGTAATCAAAACAGTATGGTATTGGCATAAAAACAGACACATAGATCAGTGGAACAGAACAGAGAGAGCCCCCAAATAAACCCATGCATATATAACCAATTAATCTTCAATAAAGGAGTCGAGAATATACAATGGGGAAGGAAGAGGTTCTTTAACAAATGGTGCTGGGAAAACTGGACATCTACATGCAAAGGAATGAAATTGGACCCATATCTTACACCAAACACAAAAATCAACTCAAAATGGATTAAAGACTTGAACATAAAACCTAAAACTATAGACTTCTAGAAGAAAAGACGGGGTAAGCTCCTTTGCATTGACCTCAGCAATAATTTGTTGGATATGATACCAAAAGCAAAGGCAACAAAAGCAAAAAGTAACAAATGAAACTACATCAAACTAAAAAGCTTCTGCACAGTAAAGGAAACCATTAACAAAATGAAAGGCAACCTGTGGAGCGGGAGAAAATATTTTCAAACCACCTATCTGTTAAGGAGTTAATATCTGGGCGCCTGGGTGGCTCAGTCGTTAAGCGTCTGCCTTCGGCTCAGGTCATGATCCCGGAGTCCCGGGATCGAGTCCCACATCGGGCTCCCTGCTCAGCGGGAAGCCTGCTTCTCCCTCTCCCACTCCCCCTGCTTGTGTTCCTGCTCTCGCTGTGTCTCTCTCTGTCAAATAAATAAAATCTTTAAAAAAAAAAAAAAAAAAAAGGAGTTAATATCTACAACATACAAGGAACTCACACAACTCAAGAGCAAAAAAACAAATAATCCAATTAAAAATGGGCAAAGGACCTGAATAGACATTTCCCCAAAAAGAAATACAAATGGCCAATAGAAAATGTGCCCAACATCAATAATCTTCAGGGAAATGCAAATCAAAACCACAAAGAAATATCACCTCACACCTGTTAGGATATCTATTATTAAGAAAATAAAAGATAACAAAATGCTCGCAAGGATGTGGAGAAAAGGGAACCCTTGTACGCCGCTGGGAGGGGGATGTAAACTGGTATAGCCACTATGGAAAATGGTATGAAATTTAAAAAAAATACACACATAATAATATAAAAGATATACACACAATAATATAAAAGATATAAAAAAGAACTAATATATATATACACACAATAATATATATATTAGTTCTTTTTTATGCACATATATGCGCAATATATATTTGTATACATATATATGTGCAATGGAATATTAGTCAGCCTTAAAAAAGGAAATCCTGCCATTGATAATGTGGATGAACATGGAGAGCATTATGCAAAGTGAATTAAGCCAGACAAAGACAAATACTGTATGGTATCACATACATGTGAGATCTAAAAAAAAAAAAAAAAAAGCTTGAACTTAGGCTACGGGGTGTGGCAAATAGGGAGAGGCTAGTAAAAGGGCACAAATGTCCAGTTATGAGATAAATAAGGTCTGAGGCTCTAATGTATAATATGGTGACTCTAGTTGACAATATTTTATTGTATAATTGAAATTTGCTAAGAAACTAGAACTTACTCTCCGTCCAAAAAGGTAACTGTGTGAGGTGATGAATGTGTTAGTTAAGTCAATGGTGGGGGTCCTTTCATAATGTATGCATATATCCAATCAGCACATTGTACATTTTAAATATATTACAATTTCATTTCACAATTATACCACAATAAAGCTGGAAACAGCCTAGATTCACAATTCTCTGCTAGTTGGAAAGACATGAAGGAAATCTTCCCAATTCACATCACACTGTGGTATGAGCAAGTAATAAACTCCTGTTGCATGAAGGCCCTGACATTTCAGAGTTCATTTGTTCTGGGAGCATTAGGCGAGATTAGCCTGACTAATGTATCTGCTTTCATTTTCTGACACCCTAAATATATACATTTCTTCATTTTTTTTACAGATTCTTTTTTTCAAGAGCCAGTTTTCATTTTTATCACTGTTAACAATTATTACCAAACTAGTATTGAACTCTTGGTCTGTGTTGGTCTTTTTGTAAGTGTTGAAGGTAAAAAGGGGCAACATGTTGTGTCTCCTGTGTTAGGTCAGAAAATCCTTCATGGCATGGGCTGGGATGTATTTATTCATTTATTCATTTAAAAATATTAACTTTATATGCATTTTCATATACTCGACATTTATCTTTATGCCCCCATAGAGCTTTACTCAGAGTAGGTGGGAAATTAACTTTATTAAATGAATGCACTTAGAATCCAAGGAAATATTTGTTGAACTGTCTTCACCTCTATCCTTATTCCCCCTTATCACTTATCTCCTACTCGCCCTTAAGGTTTGGGCTTAGATAACCTTTTTTTCAAGGAAGCTTTCTGCAAACCTCCAATTCTGAGTTGGATGTCTTTCACGTGCTTCCAAAGTACCACATGCTATTTCCTGCCCTTATCATGCTCTATGGCAATTGCCTGTTTGCTTATATGACTTCTCAAGTGTGAACTACTGACTTAATAGCATTACTGTTTGCCCAGCATTTATTACCTAGTACACAGTAGGGATGCAATCATTCTTTAGTAAAAGGATAAGTGAATAATAGCATGAATAGTAGAGGCATTAAAGCTTTCCAGAAAACCTCTGTAAATATCTCAAACATGAGGACACTGAAGCATCCTGAGTTTGACCAATCGATGACTTATTTGACCAGGCTACAAAGACATGATTTTTCTCATCAGTCAAGGTGAGTAAAGGGAATTCATGGCTCTATAATCCAAGCAGCAGAAGAGGCAGGCAGAAGGAGAGAAGGGTGATAGATATTAGCTATTAAGAAGCATTGATTCAGAAGATGAAAGCCAGACCTATACAACATGGACCATGGTGCTCTGCAAGACAGAATAGACATGCATGTAGAGATTATTGCCTGGGAAGAAATACCTCCCAAACTATGGTGGAAAAAATAGCTCTGAATTTAAAAGCTTTGTATGCACAGGCCACAAATGTGGGGATTCATGTGTAATGTCCAGAATAGGCAAATCCATAGAGACAGAAAGTAGATTAGTGGTTATCAGGGGATGGGGAAAGGGAATTGGGAGTGACTGCTATCAGGTATGGGATTTCTGGGGGGAAGGATGATGAAAATATTCTGAAATTAGATAGTAATGATGATTGCACTACCTTGTAAATATAAATCTAAATGCCAGTGAATTACACACTTAAAGTGGTGAATTTTATGGTATGCAAATTATATCTCAATACAAAAAAGCTACTGAAACGTAAGATAGTATGTTATAGCTTTTATGTTATAAAAATGAAAATATCTGCATTAATTCTAGAGACTAAAATGCTCTCTGGCAACACTCCAATAGCTAAACAAGTTTTAGCAAGCTCTGGATTATTCAGAATAATAATTGGAAATAATAAGAATAATATTTTGAATTATTTTCCAGAGTAATATTTGGAAATTGGAACACTGGCTGGATATTTGATAACATTACAATTTTTTTTCAAGTTTTTACTGTGATCATAACAGTATTATGGTTATGTGTGTGTTTAATGCAGTCCTTATGTTTTAGAGATACATATGGAACTACTGAGAGATGAAACAGTATCCGGGATTTGCTTCAAAATAATGTAGAGGGGGGAATTTGATGGAGGAAGAGAGATGTAAAAAGAGTAGCCATAAATTGAAAGAAGTATGAAATCTACGTGGTGGTACATGTGAGCTCATTATAATTTTTTTCTACTTCCCTATGTGTTTGCAGTTTTCCATGATAGAAGAATTTAAAAACAAAATTATATAAAATATACTAAAACATACTTTGAGGAAAATGTGAATATGAAAGGGAAATTTACAAATATCAGCGTATTTACCAATGCTGTGATAAAACTTTGTTTTATACAAATTGCTATTGAAAATATTCAGCAGCTAAAGCCACTAACGTAAGCACTTGGAACATTTGGCTATGAATGAGTTAGAAAATTCTGTTACTCATTTTTTCCCTCAAATACTGCTGGTATTGGCTTGGAGCCTGGAAAACTGACTTCTAGTCTTATGTGCCTCTGAATATCCGTGTTAACCTGAACAATCCACCTACTGCTCTGTGCTATGCAAACAATTGGAGGTCTTACCAGTGCAATGAACCAGCCTCTATTTGAATAAGTGATCTTATTTTTACTCCATTCCACTAAAAATAATTAAGATTGGGTTAGCAACACATGTCATAAAAGCAGTGATTGTGACACTTTTGTTCACTGATATATTCCCAATTCTTATCACAATGTCTGGTACATAATAGATATCCTAAAAGCTGTGAATGAATGAACGGATGGAAGGATGGATGAATGAATTTTAAATAAGTGGATTTTACATAAGTGTAAGTAAATCCCAATATATCATCTTTGACTGTGAATATTTATATCTAAATTTCAATAAAATTTTTAGGCTACAGTTGCATTTCTCTACTGTCTAGACTAGTGGTTCTCAAAGTAAAACATCCATAGGAATCATCCAGAAGGCTTGTGTATAGATTTCTGAGTCCTCCTCCAAAATTCTTGAATTTGCCTTTCAAACAAGCTCCCAAGTGGTGCTCATGTGGCTGGTCTATGGAACGCACTTTGAGTAGCATTAATAGAGCCAGATTTTGTCACCAATTCTCTCCATCAGAATTATCTGGGGAACTTTTTAAATATTCAGATTCCCATGACTTCCCTAACACCTGCTGAATCAGAATTTCTGAGAGTGAGTCTCAGAAATACAAATTTTAAGAAGCTCCTTGAGTCATTCTTATGTATGCACACTCAGGTTTGAGCCTAGTGCTCTCCAGGAGAACTCTCTGAGATGTGGAAACGTTCCACATCTGCACTATCCAGCATGGTGGCAGCCGGGCACACATGGCTAGGGAGCACCTGAAATGTGACTACTCTGCCTGAGAAACTGAAGGTTTTTTTGTTTTATTTTAATTAATTTTAACTCACAGGTAAATTGCCACTCAGGTTAATGGCTACCATGTTAGACCTCAAAGGCCTAGATTTTCAACGTTTCCTTCTTGAAACTAGGATTTCCTTCAGTCACAGCAGAAGGGGAGACCGGGGTAGGAGGTTCCTAGGATCCCATCCTTTTCTACCAGAGCAGGTCCCCTTGGTTACCTTGAGCTTTCCTTTGATAGCATGGTTTCCCTGCCAACTGGAGTCCATGGCCATACTGAGACATCCCTAAAGCTCCTGGGAAAGATAAATCAAAGTGCTCTGACACATTTTCAAATGAATGGCACGTAGTTAGCTTGATGGAATCATTATCTTTCTGCCACATAATTATGCTTTGAATCTATTTTAATGCCAGCTTCTCAAGGGATTCCAAGTACACTCACCAACTTATTATCTCATTAATCCTCATAATGACTTTGTGAGCAGGAAAAAAGGACTCAAGTTATTATCCCCATTTCACTTGCAGAAAAACTGACTCAAAGGAAGTGAGTAGTTTGCTAAAGCCTCCCCAGGCAACTCCCTTATGGGATGTTATATTTTCTAGCACTTGCCATTCTCTGTAAGCATTTAAGATTCCTACAGTCAAGGACACCTCAGCCGCACTTTAAAATGCGATTTGCTTTCTTTGGCACTAGTTATCCATGCGGATGAAACTGGACCCTCGGTGAAATGGGACAATCCCAAACTGGACTCAGCCATCCTAGAATTCTGTGACAGCTTATGGCTCCTAGACTTCTCAGGGTTTCGTGGTACAACTCACAGGCTGCTAAATTAATAAATTTATTAAGCACAGCAATGTCCAAATAGGCATAGCAACACATACACTAATTGTATTTTTTTCTTTTAAGAATCACAGTAGGGGAAGGAGGAATGATCTGGGTGGACTAAGAGATGGGAAACTGGAAATGAAATAATAAGTATCTCTCTCCAAATGACAAATTTCAGGTCCTCCCTAGGTGATTTAGTTTCATAGCAAGATTTATGCCTGGGGCACCGTCCTCAACTAGATAGATTGAGACAGGACCATAGGCCATCACGAAGTCAAAGGCATGAAATAGTAATTAGCTACAAGTAGCCCAAGGAGACTCGAAAATGCTGTCAAAGTCCAAAAATTTGCAAAGCCAGCTACAGCTTCACTTTGCTTTATGCAATGTCATTTGAGCTACCTACACAAAGCCTAAAGAAACTAAAGCAACATCTCATGGATGGGTTTGTCCTGTTGGGAGGAGGAAAAAACTCCCACTGTCCTCTTGGTTTTCTTTAAACCAGAGCTTCCTTTCAAAAAGAGGGATGGGGGTTGAGGGGGTGCAGCTTCTGGTGGATGTTGGGGGGCAGGGAAGAGGAGAAGGAGAGGGAGATGAGTGCATGAAATCGGGATGGCATCCCCTGAGTTTAAAATGGAGAACACCTCCAAGAAGAGAGGCCCTGGGTAGACTTTATTCACTTAATAGACTTTAAGTGCCTGAGGACACAGTACAAACTTGTATCACATTATCAGACAGGCCCCCTCACAGCATCAGTGTCGGCAGAGGCTCATGAATATGTAAATACTGTATGTATCTTGGAAACATGCTTGACAAGAGAATAGCTAAAATGAACTGATTCCAGTTATAAGCCCATCAGCCTGCCATTCTTTATGTTTGAACAGGCAGGCTATTGCTAGGTGACAGATCATTAAGGCTATCTACTCAGTCAGCGGAAATGAAGAAATAATTTGTTCCTAATAACCTTCAGATGACCTCCCAGGCAAAAGAGAGTCTTTAAAGTGCTGTCTCTGCCGATACATGTCAGGCAGTGCGTGGGGTTCTTCTGGCCCCACAGTCAGAGCGGGGCGCCTGGTGAAACAGATTAATAAACACCTACTGACAGGGACACATCGGGAAAAGATCTCATCACCTGCCATTATCGGCGTGATGAATAATTCAGAGCTCTCCATCAGAGCCGGGAATTTCAGGCTGCACGGGGCTGTCGGCTCACAGGGAGGAGGCAAGCACGAAGGCGCTGATTGCCAGGATTAAACGGGGGGGGGCAAGGAGATATGCTTCTGTCCCAGACTGTGTGGGCTTCAAGGGGGTGGAAAGGCACAGAAAGACTGGTCTCTTTAGAAGGTAACCAGTAAGGTTTAGGGCCAAAGAGTCAGCAGGAACCTTCTCAAAGACTCCCAACCGTCCAGAAATATTGGTGCCCAGGGCAGGCCCCCAGCCCTTACTTGTCTATCACCGTTGTCGACGAAGGAGGCCCCAGCCTTTGTTTCTTTATCTTGCTGGTAGCTTCCGGAGGAACAGATAGGTCAGTCTCTCCAACATGCCCCTCACTCCTTGGGTACATTATTTTGCCCCCATTTCTACTTTCTTCCTATCTGTGAGGAAATATTCGCGGTACACATGTAATTACTATAACAGCTTTAAGTGAGACAGGCTTCTGTGGGGATCTCAGGATACTGTCTATCAGCTGCGTGATCCTGACCATCATATATGACCTCTCTGGACTCAGTTCTCTGATCTGTAAAATGGGTTCAATAATATCTGATTCGGACAGTTATTGTGCATTTTAAAAACGAGCATGCATGGAGAGGTCCTAGCAGAGGCCTGGCACTGAGCAAGTGCTCACTTCAGGCTGGAGACAAATAGCTGGAGACATCTACCCATCTGTTTTTGACCAGAGACAAGGCAGAAAACAGACTGCACAGCCAAATTTGGTAACTCAAGGGAAGTTAAATAAAGGGACCATTTCCATAGGTGCCCACAGAGTTTAGCAAACCAACAAGAGAGTGTGACATGCCTCAGGACTAATAACAGCAGGAATCCCTTATCTCCTCTAGGACTTAAGGGACAATCGGAGAAAGCCAGCTATTTAGGATGAGAGGTTTTCTGCCTGAAGAGACCTTCTATAGAAGGTCCCAGCCAACCATGATGACCTGGCAGGATGTGAAAACAGGATAAATATCCCCCTTTGCCAGATGAATGGATAAAGAAGATGTGGTTCATATATACCATGGAATATTACTCAGCCATCAGAAAGGATGATACCTACCATTTGCATTGACATGGATGGAACTGGAGGGGATTATGCTAAGTGAAATAAGTGAAGCAGTGAAAGACAATTATCATATGGTTTCACTCATATGTGGAACATAAGGAATAGCTTGGAGGACCATAGGGGAAAGAAGAAATCAGAGAGGGAGACAAACCATGAGAGACTCTGGACTCCGGGAACCAAACTGAGGATTACAGAAGGGAGGCGGGTGGTGGGATGGGGTGACCGGGTGATTAAAAACAAAAACAAAAACAAAAAAAAACACCTAATTTAAAGTAAAAGAAAAAAAAAGAGTGTTTGAATTGGCAATAAATGTTTGATTGAAAAAAAAAGAAAATCTCAGTTAAATATTTAAAGTTATTTTGTAAAAAAGATAAGTTCTTTTGAACAGTAAAAAAAAATATATCCCCCTTTCCCAGGGGATCCCTTTCACTGAACCCAACTAGAGGCTAGGCAGGAGGCCTGTTGATTTAAGGTCAGCTGCCTGAGGCAGACATGAAGGTGGGGAAAGGTGGGAATTGAATCTGGAGGGACAAACAGAAGAGAAACAGCCTATCAACTGACTGATCTGATATTAGGCACTTCTCCATCTATGGTGCTCTTTCAATGTATGTAGAGCAAATTAAAGACAAACCAAAAGAAAGGGCACATCTATGCATTTTAGGACCTTATAGACTAGACTAGTTGGGGTGGGGGTAAAGGGAGAGAGAAGAAAGAGAGGGAGAATTTCAACAGTATAATGGGGTCAAGATAATTTAGGTTATCATTTAAATCATTGCATATCCTTTACTAAAGCCACTTCACCACCTCTCTGGTTTGGTCATCCATAAAATGAAAACTTTGAACTACCTAATATCACAGACCTTTCCTAGCATGGAATTAATGACCTAAAGCATGAAAATAGAGTAGTTCCGTCATGCTTTCCCCTTCCCTTTCCCAAGTAGGTAATGGCATGGAAGACAAAGATTGCCATTCTTTGGAACTCAGAGTCACACAACATCTCTTCCTGAACTTGAACTTGATTGAGAGCTCATTATACTAAAACACTTTTGGTGAAATGTGTACATCATTCAGAGCCTACTCATTCCATGTGTTCAGCCCAATTTGAACTTCACTGGGCTGGAGCTTTTTTATTTTGGTCAAGAAGTGGGAGAAAAATGTGATGTCCTTTTCCTAAAAGATAAGCAGAGAAAAGCCTCTGGCCAGAAAACTAGAAGACCATAGATTCTTTTTTTTTTTTGAGAGTGAGTCAGCTCCAGGAAAACATCACTTTAAAGAATCTTGTTAAGTGGCTTAGAGATGAAGTGCATTTTCAAAAACATTTGGTCTCAAGAAATAGATCGAAAGTAAGGATGCACTTGGTAATTTGAGGGCTGAGAGGAGAGCAGGTAGGAAAGTGAGCAGGGCTGAAGGACACAGACTAAGTATAGTAGGAGATGACCTTGAGTAGATGTAACAGAAACTCTACATCATCTTCTTTTTAAAGCGCTCTCAGTGCCTTTGGTTCTACTGTATATTGTATAGAATCTATAGAAATAAGGAATATACCATGCTAGAGAAGGAAGACTTCTACCAGGTCTCAGAAGGCCTTAAAGAATAAGCTCTTCAGTCATTTGATTCCGGAACTAATATGTCATTTACTCATTCATTCTCTCTTTCATTCATAATTCATATTTTCAAGAAATATTTATTGAGTACCTATTCAATTCCAGAAAGTCTTCTAGAAATATTCATAACTCACTTAGATCTCATAGTCAGGGGAAGTCTCTGAATTGTAAATGATAAAGAAGAGCCAACCATGAGAGGGTTAGTAGAGAGAACATCCCAAGCAGGGACAGAAACCAATGCAAAGGCCCTGGAAGCCTGACGAGGAACATGAAGAAGGGTGGCGTGGCTGGAGGGTCATGAGTCTGGATAGCGAAGCCTGAGACTGGAGAGGAAGGAAGGGAGCAGGCCACGGGGCTTTGTGAGGGTACTCCCTACCACATCTCCAGACTCCAAATAATGAGAAAAAGCACATTGCAATGGAAAGTTCAAAGTCTTGTTGAAGTCGGTCTTCACATGTTAACCTTGCATCATAATTCAACAGATGGAAATGACAGGGCAAGCTCATCCAGTGATATGAAGAAGCCTCGGGGATGCAGTGAAGCCACAGTGAAGCTGCCCAGGATACAAGTCCTCTGCCCTTCTCTTTTTGTTAGCCAATATATTTGCATTTTTTTCTTACAGTTTTGATAGGGAAAGGTCTAAAAGGCCGTGTTTTACCAACACATTCTCCTGAGGCTCCACTATAGGGACAGGAAGGTCACATTTCAAAAAGGGACACAACAGAATAATTGGCCAGAAGCATGCAGCCCATCTGCACAGGAAGGGGCTGGAGATACACTCTTGTTCAGGAATGGAGAGGGGTCCCTGCTCACATGGCCTCTTTCTTCTGCCTGGTGTACTTTCGCCCTTGGACTGGAACTTAGAAGTGTTAAGAGGAAAACCACTGGCCCCAAATGGTGTCACTTAGACCAAGTTCCCAAGCCAGGCCTAATACTTGCTCTAACTGCAGTTTCAACCTCCCCCAGAAATGTCAGGAGTGTTTCAATGGGCTCCGATGAGTCTGCCTCATGGGCCCTCTTCATCCCCTGCACCGGCCCCGCACCAAGGAAGATGAGGTAATCTGCATGATAAGACCCCTTAGAAGTGGTCTTGCCTGAAATAGTCTTTTTCTTTTGCTAATAACTTTCTTGCCCTGGCCTCCTTCTGTAAAAATCTTCCATTTTGTATAGCTCCTTATAGCTCCCCTCTACTTGCCAGATGGGATGCTGCCCTATTCATGAGTCATTTAATAAGGCCATTAGATCTTTAAAATTTACTCCATTGAATTTTGTTATTTAACATAGAGAACACCAGTGTATGTTTTCTGGGCCTTTGGTTTTTCTCGTAAGTTTATTTCCAATATCTCTAAAAACATGGTTTGTCTTCTGGACACAGAAAAAAGGGAGGGCTGTTTTCCTCCAGGAACTTGTCTGAATATGGGTAAGTGTGCATGTTTCTGGAGAAGTTCCACTGATCATTTCCGGCTTGGGCTATGTTCTCCTCTATGTTGCTTATTATCTGAAGGAATCTGTTTCTGTTTTTGTTTTTGTTTTTCCCAGTAAATCTAGCCTCTGGGCTCTGCCATGCATTGGAAACTTTTTTCAAATGCAGGATCATTATTATAACCAGTAGCCATTAAATGCTTAAACAAGGCAATTACTGAGGTAAATAGTTAAATTTGTAAGTGACAAAGACGCTAAGCCAAAGAAAGCAGGGAGGGAAAAGAATAAAGGTAGAGATGATTTATAAAGAATGTCAAAAGAGAAAACAGTGGGTGTTTTGGTTTCTTTCTTCCTTCCTATGTCATTACACAGAATGATGAAGAGTTTCTTACACCAATAGGATTAAGACGTCTGCTGGAAAGGAAAATGACACCAGGCAGAGAGTCAGGAAAAGTAAATCCTAATTAGGGTGACCATATGTTCTGATTTGCCCAGGAAAGTCCAAGTTTCCACCTGTTCTTCTGGCATGGTTACTAACAATGTTCCCCCTACACTTTCAAAAAAATTATCTTTTGGGATGATAAATTATATGGTGGCATTAGCCTTAACGCTGCTTCCTCCAATAAGTGGATTTGTGTCTCTGGGTAAATCCCTCACCAATCCAAACTTCAGTTTTTCAAGAGTTTAAATGAGATTGTAACTAAGGTGCTTTTTATCCCCATATTCTGTGGTTCCGTTAAGGATAAAAGAAGAAAAAGTAGAATTTGGGGGATTATGGAATGTATATGCTTCAAATTAAAGAGTATCACTTACTTTTTGGGGGGTACGCTTACCTCCTTTGTCTTATCTAACAGCATTTATTAATGGTGATTGGAAGGTTACTCTATGTAGGCATTACACTAAAGATCTTAAAGTCATTATCTTATTTAATCCTAACAAAATTATTACAGTTTTTATTTTATGTGGACTCAGTCACTCGAAACCATCTTTCAGACCTAATTCTGAGTATAAACCATCATGCCATATCTAGGATACTCTCCTCAAAAACAACAAAGAAGGTACTTGGTGCATCAGCCAGGATAGGCTAAGGTACGCAGCAACAAAAAGGAACCCACATTTTTACTGCCTTAAAACATTTACTTCCCAATCATGTAACATGATCATGAAGAGTTATCTGGGGGTGCTGCTCTGTACTGTTCTCTCTCCAGAACTCACCAGGGGTTGATGGAGCAGTTACCATCTGGACTGTGGTCCCCGTGTATTGGTAAAAGAAAAGAGACAGAGTGGCACATTTTATGCTGGCTCCGAAAGCTTCATCCAGAAGAGACCACATCACTTCTCTTCCTATTTCACTGCCCAACTCAAGTCCAAGAGAACAGGAAGTAAAACTGTACAATGAGCCAGGAAGGAGAACAGGAATATTTGGTGAAAAGCACTAGTGACTACCACACCAGGGCATCCCCAGAACAAAAGATCTAAAGTCTCTCTTTCAGCTTTTGAATTCTCTCAGTTCCAATTCTAAGCGAAATTTCATAGAACGAGGTGTGCATCTTGATTCTGTTTCTTTAATACTTCATTAAACTCTTTGTTAACCACAGACTTACTAGCTCACCTCTGCTAAAACAAAAACAAAAACAAACCCAAAAAAAACCAGTTTCTTTCTATCCAAATAAGCAAGTAGAATGATATGGATATAAACTACTCCTGGTCCAATTATGCCCATCTTGTCTCTCAGAAGGTCTTAACTGTATCTACAATACAACTAAGAGATGACACTTCAGTGAAGGAAAAGGTGTGTTTACCTCAGGAAAGAGTGTCTTTATGACACTGATCTGCTCTGATGAATCCACTAATGTGAAATTTCTGACCCAATAGGCAGTGATTGCACAGCTCTGAGACTCCTCTCATTATTCATGAAATATGTGCCGTGCGGTGTCAGTGCTCTCCCTGCAGACTCACTGCCAAGCAATTACTCATTTCCATCACTTAGCTTTTTTATTATTATTATTTTTCAGTGGGTGTCTATATATTCCACACACTCCAAGAAGCAAAGCACAGTCCCAGAATGAAAATGATGCTTGTCTTGTTTGATTTTAAATAGAAAAGCACTTTCAAGTCCTTAAAAATTGATGTTGTTTTAAACTTTACAACAAGCAAGAGGGGAAACTGGTAGCTGCAGAAATAAATGGAGAGCAATCAGGAGCGTTTCCACTGTTATACATATTTGCTACCCAAGAGCTGCTGGAGGGACTATCTTATATATCCTGATTTATTTCCCTGACTCCCCCCCCAGGAGCCCTTAAGAGGAACAACGAACCAGAAATGGCAACGGAGCTCTGGTTGCGGTCCTTTGCCAAAGGCAGGAGTACTCAGGGGCAGTGGCCCATGCTTAGAAAAGGGACAGGCTCCAGGAACCATGTCCGTTTCTCATCACAAGGCTTGCTTGTTATGTCCTTGCAGATATAAAGTCTAACGTTAAAGAATGACTATCTTTTGCTGCTCTGTGCTATAATCTGTGCACAGCACTTGTAGCCCTGTGGATAGGCAACTGAGGAATATTCCAACCCCAGAAGTTGTGCCAGAAGAGTTTTGGAAATGATGAAACTTTATTAAATGAAGTGTCCTCAGTCCTAGACTCCAATCCTCCTGTGTGGACAAAATCTTAAATTCTATAGTCAATTACAGTTATGGCCCCAGCTCTTCATAGTCCCTTTATCTACCTGTTCTCATGTGAATTGGTGGTTCCTCATTAAAAGGGCAGAGTCTCTTTCACCATTTTTTTGAACATGAGCTGGTGTTATGACTTCCTTGGCCCACAGAATGCGCAGAAGTGATGGTGGACCAGTTTTGAACCTACATCTCTAGTGTCCTTGCATGTTGTCACTTGACCTCTCTTACACTCTTGCCATCACCATGGGAATGTGTCTGGGCTAGCCTGCTAGAAGGTGGAGCAGCTCCAGGCTGCCCTAATTGTCCCAGCCAAGGCCAGAAAGAATAGTTAACAGCCAACTGACCCTCGAGACACATGAGCAAGCCCAGCCAAGATCAGCAGAGCCACCTAGCCAAAACTCAGCTGCCCCAGACACATAACTAATGCATGTTTATTGTTAAACAAGTCACATGAATAACAGACTCATATCCCATCAGGAAATTGTGACTTTTCTTTTTTCCTTTCTCCCACACCTCACCCAGATATATTTTATTTACTTTGATCTTTCAATTTTCTTCAGTTTCTTTATTTTATTCCACATATTATTATTAAGTACATAACATTGTACTGGATGGCATGGTTAATGACTAGTGAACCAGAGAACTTGCTCTTAGGGAGCTCTCATTCTAACACAGCAGTTCTCAGTATTTTTTATCTTGACTTACTAAATGGATGGCATTAATATGCACAAGGTACTCTCAAGAGTAAATTTGGGGTTATGAACAATTCTTAGTGAATTTGATCCTTCTCTACCCGTGTTTCCTATACCCAAGAAATGGCACTTGAAAAAGCTAGTGAATCAAAGCAGCATTAAAAAATTTGAAACATATCATAGATGTCACCCTAAATCATTTGTATGTTGTTATTTTACCTACCATTTGCTATAAATAACTTACAACACACTTCCCTGCTGATTGCTATATCCTAGGTTTTGATGTCCCAGATGAGAGCAACTGGCCTAGTGGAAGGAGCATGCTGACATCTGGTTATTAACTGCAATCCAAAGCACACTGAAAGGAGGCTTAGCAGAAACACAAGCAAGGGATTGTGGGGGGGGACTCAGGAAGGAGCTGCACTTTCCAACTGAGACATAGAGAGAGGTTTCCCAGAAGAGTCGACATCTGATCTAAACGTGGGCTTTTGACTGAGATTGAATCATTTCGTTAATAAGAGAACACTCTTTAGCCATCTCCTCCAAACCCAGATGTCCCCCAGTCCTTTTGACTGGGCTCAGTAGAGGTTGAAATTTCAATCAGAGCAAAGAAATTGGGCATTATTGCCTCACTTTACTAAGACAGGTGGTGGGGAGGCAACAACTCAGAATGTGGAGCTCTGAACACAGCTTCCCTGACTCTGTTGCTATGTCTCCCCCAAAAGGATGTTGGGGGAGTCAGCTTCCCTCATGTGCATTTCCAGACAAAAGGATAAGTCAGGTCAGATCCACCAGTTCTCTATCCTTTGGTTAACAGCAGACCTGGGACAAACATGGCTTTCTTCTCCCTGGGCTAAAGTTCTTTCCACTTTATTGAATGTTTGATGATCTTTAGAAGTCCTTTATAACCTTGGCTTCTGAATCATGTTTTGAGTCTTGCCTGCCAGTCTAAAGGCAGGATTTATAGATACCATCCCTCCCACTCCTGCTTTTGAAGACCAAATCACAGGAGTCAAAGCTGCTTTTTACAGACAGAGGCCTTAGGGATTCTAGAAGACTCTATTTTCAGAAAAACTATTTCCCTGTTTCCTCCTCTCATGCCTATCCTAGCAAAATGTGATCTTTCAGCTTTGCTCTACTATATGGTTTTCCCATTATGGAATGGCAGAGGAATGGGAAATAGCTCCCCATTGGCAGTAGGTGGTACAATGAGAGCAATAAAGTTCTACAGAATGTATTGCATAAAGAAGGTTTGGAAAGGTGCATTCTTTTGTGGAGTTTGAAAAAAACTGGAGCTTCACTGGCAGATGGAGAAGGTGTATGGAGCCTTTGCTCCCCTCTAGGAAAGTCACAGTGCAGACTTTTAACATTTAAAAGCAAAGCTAAGCCATCCTCTTCAGTTACCAATTGTTTTGAGAAACAACTGCTGGCTCAGCCCTAATAGAGACTGAATGCTTGATGATAGTCTGCAACCTGTAGACTTACGGAATGCCTTGTTACCATTATGGCATCCCACAAAGCAGTACTCCTGACCAGGGAACTCATGAACAGTGTGCTGTCTGATACACCAAGCCATAAAGTTGGATGGGCATGGCAGCACTCCATCATCAAGTGGGAATGCTATATATGATACTCCTCATGAGCACGTGGCTCAGATTTTCATGGTTTCTACTTTTGCTACATTCCCTCCTTTCTTTCAACCCACCTCTAGGGATTTATGAGGAGTTCCCTATGACCAGTTGACTAAGACAGAAAAATTCAAGCTTGCTTTAAAAATGGTTCTACATAAGCTGGCAGGATCTGAAAGTAGGTGACTGTTACACCATAGCCTCACCTGGGGGTGTCCCAAAGAACAGTCTGGTGAGGGGATATTCTGCCAGCAGGAAGAACTTCCATGCAGCACACCTGGTTATTCATTTTTGTCTAGGAAGAGAGAGAGCAACATGAAATTACATCAATACTAATGGTTTGGTTGCATGGTCAGGGACTTGGAAGAATACCACATAAACACTGGTGGCAAGGAGGTCTGGAGAGAAGCCTCTCTCAGATCTCTCAGAATAGGCAAAATATGAAAAGATTCTTTTTTGCCTCACAAAAGAGAAGCTTCATGATCCAGGTGGGTAAGATGACCAATTCTGTGGCTGTTGGTCAGCCTCTTTTCTGAGCAACAGCTGTCCTTGCCCATTAAGCTAATAAACATAGTGACCATGTCAGCAGGGATGGAGGTTAGGCATGGACTCAGCAACATGAATTTCCACTCAACAAGGCTACAGCCCTGCTCCAGGTGCACCACACCTTGCTGGCTGTGCATCCACAGAGGCTGTAGCTGCACAGGGACAACATGGGTCCCTCCCCCGTGGATATCTCCTTAAGCTCCCCCTTTGTTGTCCCAAGTTGGTGGTAGGATGCACTGGACTTCTTGTATTTCTCTTCAAACTCTGACTTCAGAAGCTTGCCAGTGGGCATCCAGAGGCTGTATTAATAATTCTTTCCCTGATCCTTCAACTTCCACTTCCCCAGCAGGGGGCCACATTTGCATAAAGTCTAATTTCCATAATAAATCTGTATTTATTTTATGAGCCATAATACCCATGAGGCTTTCTTTCCTTGACTGAACCGTGGCAGGTGAAAGGGGATTAGGAAATGGCCATGTAAACCATTCACTGAGGCCCATGAAGATTGCTAGTTTTTCAGGAGGTGACTTGTATTTGCAGTTTGTTCAGTCTGGAAGGTGAGGATTAGGATGGGGCGGGCTTCCCATGTGTAGAAAGAAAGAAAATGAAATACTCCGGGTCCAAAATAATGTTAAAGGCTTACTTTTGATAGTAAGACTGCATATGATTTATGTTTTCCTTTTTTCTACAGCTCTATAATTTCCAAATTTTTTACAATAAATATACTTGATCTATCACTTGATTAGTGGAAAAAAATAACAAACTTTGTTTTGAATAAAGGCAGGATATTTAAATAGTACAGATCATTTGGCAACTTACATACATACACTAGGGCATAACATGCAATCCACTTGTTGAAGAGTTGAATTAATCAGTTTGCACCCAGTGTCAGTTATGGTTCAAAAAACATCCTGGTTTTCAGTACCTCATACAATAAGTAAGACTCACTGGGTGTGTTGGTGAGGATCCTCCAGCTACAAGAAGAGGCTTCCTAAGGCTGTTAAGTATGGTGGTTTGTTGTAAGAACACATAAGCCATTACAATTGCTAGACTTTTTAGTTGTCCTAAATTTCATGGAGGCACAGAGTAGAGAGTACCTGGCGCTTGGGCCTGGGTTGAGGTTCCTCTGACTCTGAAAGATCTCTTAGGGACTTGGGGGAAAGTTATGAGTCTTTACAGAAATACTTCACTAATAGATGGTTCAGCTTCTTATGGTTTTCTGTGTGTGTGTGTGTGTGTGTGTGTGTGTGTGTGTAGTTCTAACAAAATTAAATCATTTCTAAGAAAAAATTAAAAATCCATCTCATTCTTCGTATATCAGAAATATTTTATCTTACAGGCAATGGGACGTGATAGTGAAGTTTGAAGCAGGAATGTAAACTGTTCAAGTCTGAGGTTGAGATTAATAATGAAACCCCCCTGGGGCGCCTGGGTGGCTCAGTTGTTAAGCGTCTGCCTTCGGCTCAGGTCATGATCCCAGGGTCCTGGGATCAAGCCCCGCATCGGGCTCCCTGCTCCACGGGAAGCCTGCTTCTCCCGCTCCCACTCCCCCTGCTTGTGTTCCCTCTCTTGCTATCTCTGTCTCTCTCTCTGTCAAATAAATAAATAAAATCTTTTAAAAAAATTAAAAATTAAAAAAAAAGTAATGAAACACCCTGAAAATGGTACAAAGAGAAGAGTCACAGAGGCAGAGAAGCCAACTAGGTTGCTAGTATAGCAATGTGGGCAAGAAATAATAGTGAACTGACTCAGGAAACCAGCAAGAAAACCAGCATGAAGAGCCAAATGTTATGTTAGAGAAACTAATGAAAGTATTAACATAGTTAGAAACCTATTAGTTTAATTTTAATGAAAAGCCACATTTGTATTGGCAAAGAACAAAGAAAGGTTTGCCCTGCTTTTAGGCAAATGTATGTGGGATTTACAGTGCTACGGCTTTGTTAATAGCAGATTCTTCCTACCCATCTGACAAAGCAAATTGATGAGGCGTGATCCTGTGATTGCTATTATCTGAATGAGGGGAAAGTACTGATCACCAGAGATTAGACCGTGCTGCAGAAACAGCCCCCAGTCTCAGTGACTTAAAACCGCACATCACTCACACTGCATGTCCATCATGCTTCGGCTGGGGGGCAGCACTATTCTAGAGCTCGGCCCTAGGATCAGGCTGAAATTGCAGCCACCATCTGCCACCACCATAGGAGGGGGAAAGAGGTAGTGGCCAGCCACACAGCAGCCGCTGAAGAAGCCATCCGCAGTGGAACAGGACATTTCATTGGCCAAAGTAAACCATACAGTTCCACGCAATGGCTGGGGAGTAGAGAAGTGTAGTCCCACTACGTGTCCGGTCCGAAGCAGAAATCTTTCTGTGAACAACACTAACGCCCACCCCACTGACTATGGCTCACGGTTGGCAGTGATGTCTTGGCTGCCTTGAATCTCATGAACCACGCAGAGATCAGGAAACATGATTTAAAGTAAGACCCACCTGCAGCAGCAAGCAGTGATGCTATTAATTCCCACAAGCTTAGTTTGGAAGCCCTAAGGTCTTAGCTATTTATAGTTGCAAACACCCGCGACATTTCCTGACACATTATGGATGGGGAGCACAGTAATAGCCTTAGTAGAATTTCCGTTCTGGTTTCTGTCTTGTCAGGAATCTTCCCTGCGGTCTACCTAGGGCCTCCCCAGCCGTACCCTGGGCTTGTTCGTCACCTTCTGCCCTGCGGCACACGGCGACTGTTAAGCAGGTGTCCTCTCTCCCCGTGGGGAGGGCCTTGCGTCCACAAGGCTTTGTGAGTGCGGCAGCATATGCTAGTGGAGCACTGGGGCAACGGGCTGCGGGGCAAAGTCGGGGACTTAGCTGAATTAGAAGCATACGCTCTGGATATTCTGGTCTGTAGTCTTTACAGCCCTCTTTCTGCTTGCCGAGCAAACCTATCTACTTTCACGTGATCTGCTAGCATTCGGGATTTATTCTCTGCAATTTCTACTAGATCCAGTGGCCACCTCTCATCCCCTTGCATCCTCACTTTCTATAAACTGGAGAGAAGATGGTCTTTAGCAATAGTTCTGCAGTCCTTGCCAGAAACAGACAATAGAAGTAGTGCTAGAATGACGAGGGCCTTAAGACATCCCCTATGCTGGCCTCCACCTTCTTGGTACCCGCCAGCCCTCTAGGCAGGGATCCCCACACTTTCCTGATGACAATGAGCAATCAGGGTGTTGGTTAAAATAGATTACCCATCCTAGCCTGGGGAAGATGTGAATCAGCAGGTCTGGATAGAACCCAGGAGTTTGATTTAAAAAAAAAAAAAAACCACTTGAGATGAATCATATTGTCAAGCAAGTTTGGGAAACACTAGACTGTTACCTTCCTCTTGCAATGCCTGGATGTTTTTCAGCTTCACCAAACAAAGCTGCAAACCTGGAGAATACCACCACCAAGCCTTTCTCAAATAATCTCAACTCAATCTGCTTTTTTCCAAAATATTTCAGCCTCTAAGTATATTGAGTGTACTTTCATATAGTTTTATATAGTGTTGGGCTATTGTCCCCAGCTGCTGTGCTATGTATGTTTAGTTTCTCCCTAAAAGTATACTTTCCCTACGGTCAAGGACAGTGCCTCTACTTTGTCTTCCTCTCTCTCCTCCCACATCTAGGGACATCCATCCATCCATCCATGCACACACCTATCTACCTACCTCTTCCCATCAGAGTGGAAACTCCCTGAGAGCTTGATGACGCTTGCCTCATCCACGGCATCTAGAACTGCTCCCAGCATATACTATGGACTCTGAACAAATGAGTTTTGACTTGTGGGTTAAATTAAAAAGAAAGTTTTGAACAAGTCTGAGACATCTCAAAAGTCACAAGGTTGCCTGCTGTCTTCATGGTGCTTTATCAATATGATTATTCCTTTCTCTCCTCCTTTTTGCTCTCTTTCCAGTTCCTGTCCTTTTCTTCTGTCTAGATTCTCCTAAAGAGTGTTTTGGTTTTTTTTACCTAAATGAGTGGATAGAGCAACAGAAGCCCAGAGGTGAATACAAGTCGCGTCGAGTTTTGACTTTTGCCCAGCCACCATCTACTTCTCGTGCTTTGGTTGACAACAGTCTGAGTCTCCCTCAGGGAACTGTCTCTGGGTTGAGGTGAGATTATCCCAGAACTGACCAATCCACATATTCCTTGGCTTCAAGACTTACTTCAGGAACGGCTCTATCATCTCTGGGTCTAATCGAAGTTTGGGATTCTTGCTGGGACTCTGGGAAACACTGGCTCTAGTACTGCTTAGGCTGCTAGCTGGAAGAGCTAGTTTCCGGGAGCCCGCCCGTGGAAAGGGCCTGCCTGACACTGAAACTAACCCAGAACAGAACAGGACAAAGTACTGGCCAGAGAAGGAGATAGGCACAGTGTGACAGCAGGGCACGGGCCATGAGAATGTGAACCAGAACAATCTTTGGGACACACGTTCTCTTTTCCCTCACATGAGCACCCCGAACACTGACTGTGTGTGAAGCATAGTCCTCAGGGCAGGCTGGGTAAAGAAGAGAGCTTTCTTTGCAAGAAACAAACTGCCCAGGTGCTCTGCCCCCACACAGCCAGGCCAGCCTCTTGTCCTCCTTGACCCATATCACTCAGGGGCTTTCCTAAGTGCCCTTGCATGCTATTCTTAGGTATCTGCACTCACATTCCACACCGTCTGCGGTAGACTTGTTTCCACTCTAGTCCATGAGCTGCTCCTTGAGGGCCGGGGCGAGATTTTCCACCTGCAGGTGCTCCATGCTCAGTCCACACTGGTTACGCAATGCAGGGGTACACGTGGTAGATTACAGAGTTCACCTCTAAGTTTCTTCACCTTCACCAAATCCAAGGGACAGGCCTCCACCAAAATTTGGACCTACTTAAAGGAAAATGCTTCTTGTTTTCTTGACCTTGCTGGGTGGAGATGAGTCAGCTATGAACTGAAGTCATTGGCCCCACTCCTTCTCTTTAGAGATGACAGCCTCTGGACAGTCTGTGAGGAGATATGCCACTGAGAAGCAGACAGCAGCCTCCGGCCACTGGAAGAGACAGGCCATGACAGAGAGCCTGGCTCACTGCTCCGCTCACTGGAGGATGGCCGACGTGGCCCAAATGCCCCACGACACTCTGTGAAAAGTGGAAGGAAAACATTTCAGCACCCAAAGGGAGAGGACGAGAGAGTAAGAGAAAGAGCAAATAGAGATTTTTTTGCTTTGGTTTTGTTTATAGCATCGACTCCTAAGGAAACGGGAGAACAGCCATCCTTCTGTTAAGTACATGGATCCCACTGGATGGAAATGCAGGCTGAGGCACAAATTCCTGGCTCATTTCTCCCTTCCTTCCTTTCCTTCCTTTCCTTCCTTTCCTTCCTTCCTCCCTCCCTCCCTCCCTCTCCCTCTCTTTCTTTCTCTCTTTCTCTTTCTTTCTTTCCTCATAACATTTACCTCCAATTGTTAGAAAAAGTTGGTATAAATAGTTGTTTTCATTTGAGAAACACTTTGAAGATTCCACATCTTAGCTATTGTGAATCACGCTGCAATGAACATGGGAACACAGATATCTCCTTGAGGCACTGATTTTATTTACCCAGATATATCCCAGAAGTGAGAATGCCAGATCACCTGGTAGTTCTATTTTTAATTTTTTAAGGAACCTAATAGCTATACCAATTTACATCCCTAGCACCAGTGTACAAAAGTTCCCTTTGTGTCTGTTGGTGGGTGAATAAACAAAATGTGGTAAATATATATAATATGTATATATTTATAGATCTCTATATAGTTACATGCACACAGTGGGATACTATTCAGCATTAACAAAGGAGATACTATTATTTGCAACAATGTAGATGAACCTGGAAGTGAAATAAGCCAGTCATAGAAAGAAGAATACTGCATGATCTCATTTGTATTCAGAATCTAAAAAGATCCAACTCATAGAAACAGAGAATAGAATAATGGTTACCAGGAGCTGGGGGTTGGGGAAAATGTTGGTGAGATGTTGGTCAAAGGGTACAAAATTTCAGTTGCATGAGATGAAAAGTCTGGAAACCTAAAGAAGAGCATAATGACTATCGGTAATAACACTGTATTGCATACTAGAAATTTGCTAAGAGACTGGATCTCAGGTACTTTCACCACACACACAGAGAAATGGAACTATGTGAGGGGATGGACATGTTAATTAGTTTTATAATCATTTCACTGTATATGTCTATCAAAATATCATGTGGTACACTTTAAAAATACAAATTTTCGTTAAGGAAAAGAAAGGTCACTTTTTCTCAGTAACCAATTCCTATTACTGAATGGGATTTTGACAAGATTTTTCTGCCTAAAGGGAGAAGCCACCTTTACTCACTACTTCTTATAAGTGCTACTGGCTCTCTTCAAATTACCACATTACCTCATTATCTTCTTTTTGCCTTGTCTACCTTTTCTTCTTTGAACTCATACTGAAATCATGTCCAAAGAATGGACAACCACGTGTGAGCAGGATGGTGATCATGAAATACATATTGCACCGAAAAATAAATGCCAGTGGACATGATTCAGGCAATTAGACAAATATTTCTTACCTCTCAGCAAATATTTTGATGAACAGATCCCTTCTAGGGCCATTACTCTCACATTCCTTGTATCATCTTCTCAGCTCTGCTAGGCTCCCTCCTTCTTTTTGCTGCCTGCCTTGAGGGCAAACTTTAATCAAAATTTATATGTAAATCAAGATGGAAGAAGGTTCCTTGAAGAGAGAAGGAGCAAGGTGGTGGAGGAGTAGGAGACCTAAATTTTGTCTGGTCCCAGGAATTCAGCTAGATAGGGATCAAACCATTCTGAACACCTACGAACTCAACAGGATATTGAAGAAAAGAATAGCAGCAACTCTCTGAACAGAAAAGCGACCACTTTCTGGAAGGTAGGACGTGCGGAGAAGTGAATCCGAGGTGATATTTGGGAGGATAGACGGCGGGGGAGGGGCCTCCGTCGGCCACTTCTGGCAAGTGATAGAGCCGCGGAGCACAAAATCGGAACTTTTAGAAGTTGGCTCCGCTGAGGGACGTCGCTCCAGTGGCTAAGCGGGGGGTGGAACCCTCGTGGGACAGTGTGGTCTCAGGACCCTCACAGAAAGACCGGGCAGGCCTGAGTGCAGCAGAGCTCCCAGGTATTGGAGCGGGGAAGCTGGCTGCAGAGACGGAGCCAAGGCGCGGCTCTCAGCTCGGGGTTGTCATAAACCGTGATCCGCGGCACAGTCGGGCCACTGCTCTTCCAGCAGGGACCCAACAAGCGGCAGATCCGGGGAGACTCCTCTTCCTCCCCTGGGAGGAGTGGTGCGAGAGCGCACCGCAGGGATCTGCTGGGTTTGGAGACTCCACACGGGGTCGGGTGCCAGAGATAGAAATGCTCGGTCACAGGCTGGATGAGCACGGAGTGCGGCTGGAGACCAGGGAGACGGGAGTGATTGACTGCTTTTCTCTGGGGGCTCACTGAGGAGCGGGCCCCGAGTTCTCAGCTCCTCCGGGTTGGAGATTGGGAGGCCACCATTTTCACTCTCGTCCTCTAAAGCTGTACGGAAAGCTTGCAGGGAACAAAATCTCCTGAGAGCAAACCCGAGCAGATTACTTAGCCCGGACTGGGCAAGGGTGGGGCAATTCCGCCTCCAGCAAAGACATTTGGGAACCACGGCAACAGGCCCCTCCCCCAGAAGATCAGCGAGAATAGCCAGCCAAGACCAAGTTTACCGATCAATGAGAACGGCAGAACTCCAGCGCTAGGGGAATAATGCACATAGAATTCATGGCTTTTTTCCCCCGATTCTTTAGTCTTTCAAAGTTAATTTTTTTAACTTTCTTTTTCTTTTTTTTTTTGAATTTTTCTTTTTCCCTTTTTCAACCATCTTATCAATTCTTTTTTTAAAAATCTCTTTTTTAATTTATATTTTTAGAGTCATAATCTATCCCTTCATTGTAGTTAACCTTATTTTTTGCATATATATAAGTTGTTCTCCCTTTAAAATTTTGGGATACAGTTTCTTCTAACAGACAAAAATATACCCTAAATCTCTAGTGTATGGCTTTGTTCTAGTCTCCTGCCTAATCACATTCTCTCCCTTTTTTTTTGTTTTGTTTTTTAAAAAATTTTTCTTCTTTCTTTTTTCAACCAACTTCTTATCTAATCAATTCCTTTTATAAAATTTTGTATAATTTCACCTTTATACTCATATTCCATCCCTTCATTTTTGTACATATATAAGTTTTTCTTTCTTTAAAATTTGGGGAGGCAGTTTCTTCTAACAGGCCAAAACATGCCCAAAATCTAGTGTGTGGCTCTGCCTGATCATATTTGTTTGTTGTTGTTGTTGTTCTTTTTTATTTCCCGTTCTTTTCCCCCCGGTTTCAGGTCTCTTCTGATTTGTTAAGTGTATATTTTTCTGGGGTCGTTGTTACCCTGTTAGCATTTTGTTCTCTCATTCATCTATTCTCCTCTGGACAAAATGACAAGATGGAAAAAATCACCTCAAAAAAAAGAACAAGAGGCATTACCGACTGCCAGGGACCTAATCAATATGGACATTAGTAAGATGTCAGAACTAGAGTTCAGAATGATGATTATAAAATCCTAGCTGGGCTTGAAAAAAGCATGGAAGATACTAGAGAAACCCTTTCTGGAGAAAGAAAAGAACTAAAATCTAACCAAGTCAAAATCAAAAAGGCTATTAATGAGGTGCAATCAAAAATGGAAGCTCTAACTGCGAGGATAAATGAGGCAGAAGAGAGAATCAGTGATACAGAAGACCAAATGATGGAAAATAAAGAAGCTGAGAAAAAGAGAGATAAACAACTACTGGATCACAGGGGAGAATTCGAGAGATAAGTGGTACCATAAGATGAAACAATATTAGAATAATTGGGATCCCAGAAGAAGAAGAGAGAGAGGGGAAGAAGCTATATTGGAGCAAATTATAGCAGAGAACTTCCCTAATTTGGGGAAGAAAACAGGCATCAAAATCCAGGAGGCACAGAGAACCCCCCTCAGAATCAATAAAAAGAGGTCAACAACACAACATCTAATAGTAAAACTTACAAGTCTCAGAGACAAAGAGAAAATCCTGAAAGCAGCTCAGGATAAGAGGTCTGTAACCTACAATGGTAGAAACATTAGATTGGCAGCAGACCTATCCACAGAGACCTGACAGGCCAGAAAGGACTGGCATGATATATTCAGAGCACTGAACGAGAAAAATATGCAGCCAAGAATACTATATCCAGCTAGGCTGTCACTGAAAATAGGAGAGATAAAAAGCTTCCAGGACAAACAAAAACTAAAAGAATTTGCAAACACCAAACCAGCCATACAAGAAATATTGAAAGGGGTCCTCTAAGTAAAGACTGAGACTAAAAGTAACATAGATCACAAAGGAATGGAGACAATATACAGTAACAGTCACCTTACAGGCAATACAATGGCACTAAATTCATATCTTTCAATAGTTACCCTGAATGTAAATGGGCTAAATGCCCCAATCAAAAGACACAGGGTAACAGATTGGATTAAAAAAACAAGACCCATTGATATGCTGTCTGCAAAAGACTCATATTAGACCCAAAGACACCTCCAGATTGAAAGTGAGGGTGTGGAAAACAATTTACCATGCTAATGGACATCAGAAGAAAGCTGGGGTAGCAATCCTTATATCAGACAAATTAGATTTTAAACCAAAGACTATAATAAGAGATGAGGAAGGACACTGTATTCTACTTAAAGGGTCTATCCAACAAGAAGATCTAACAATTGTAAATACCTATGCCCCTAACATGGAAGCAGCCAATTATATAAGGCAATTAATAACAAAAGCAAAGAAACACATTGACAACAATACAATAATAGTAGGGGACTTTAACACTCCCTGTCACTGAAATGGACAGATCGTCTAAGCCAAAGATCAAAAAGGAAATAAAGACTTTAAAGGACACACTGGACCAAATGGACCTCACAGATATATTCAGAACATTCCATCCCAAAGCAACAGAATACACATTCTTCTGTAGTGCCTATGGAACATTCTCCAGAATAGATCACATCCTAGGTCAAAAATCAGGTCTCAACTGGTACCAAAAGATTGGGATCATTCCCTGCATATTTTCGGACCACAGTGCTTTAAAAGTAGAACTTAATCACAAGAGGAAAGTTGGAAAGAACCCAGATACATGGAGGCTAAAGAGCATCCTACTAAAGAATGAATGGGTCAACCAGGAAATTAAAGAAGAATTTAAAAAATTCATGGACACAAATGATAATGAAAACACAACTGTTCAAAATCTTTCGGATGCAGCAAAGGCGGCCCTAAGAGGAAAGTATATAGCAATACAAGCCTTTCTCAAGAAACAAGAAAGGTCTCAAATACACAACCTAACCCTACACCTAAAGGAGCTAGAGAAGGAACAGCAAATAAAGCCTAAACCCAGCAGGAGAGAGAAATAATAAAGATCAGAGCAGAAATCAATGAAATAGAAACCAAAAGAACAGTAGAACAGATCAACAAAACTAGGAGCTGGTTCTTTGAAAGAATTAATGAGACTGATAAACCACTGGCCAGACTTATCAAAAAGAAGAGAGAAAGGACCCAAATAAATAAAATCATGAGTGAAAGAGGAGAGATCACAACCAACAACAAAGAAATACAAATAATTATAAGAACATATTATGAGCAACTATATGCCAGCAAATTAGACAATCTGGAAGAAATGGATGCATTCCTAGAAACCTATAAACTACCAAAACTGAACCAGGAAGAAACAGAAAACCTGAACAGACCCATAACCACTGAGGAAATTGAAGCAGTTATCAAAAATCTCCCAACAAACAAGAGCCCAGGGCCGGATGGCTTCCCAGGGGTATTCTACCAAACATTTAAAGAAGAATTAATACCTATTCTTCTGAAACTGTTCCAAAAAATAGAAATGGAAGGAAAACTTCCAAACTCATTTTATGAGGCCAGCATTACCTTGATCCCCAAACCAGACAAAGACCCCATCAAAAAGAATTACAGACCAATATCCCTGATGAACATGGATGCAAAAATTCTCGCCAAAATACTAGCCAATAGGATCCAGCAGTACATTAAAAGGATTATTCACCACAACCAACTGGGAGTTATTCCTGGGCTGCAAGGTTGGTTCAACATCTGCAAATCAATGTGACACAATACATTAATAAAAGAAAGAACAAGAACCATATGATCCTCTCAACTGATGCAGAAAAAGCTTTGACAAAGTACAGCATCCTTTCTTGATTAAAACTCTTCAGAGTGTAGGGATAGAGGGCACATATCTCAATATCATAAAAGCCATCTATGAAAAACCCATAGTGAGTATCATTCTCAAAGGGGAAAAAATGAGAGCTTTTCCCCTAAGGTCAGGAACATGGCAGGGATGTCCACTATCACCATTGCTATTCAACATAGTCCTAGCCTCAGCAATCAGACAACAAAAAGAAATAAAAGGCATCTGAATTGGCAAAGAAGTCAAACTCTCACTCTTCGCAGATGATATGATACTTTATGTGGAAAACCCAAAAAACTCCACCCCAAATTTCTAGAACTCATACAGGACTTCAGTAAAGTGGCAGGATATAAAATCAATGCAGAGAAATCTGTGGCATTCCTATACACCAACAAGGAGACAGAAGAAAGAGAAATTAAGGAGTCGATCCCATTTACAACTGCACCCAAAACGATAAGATACCTGGGAATAAACCTAACCAAAGAGGCAAAGAATCTGTACTCAGAAAACTATAAAATACTCATGAAAGAAATTGAGGAAGACACAAAGAAATGAAAAAATGTTCCATGCTCATGGATTGGAAGAACAAATATTGTGAAGAGGTCAATGCTACCTAGAGCAATCTACACATTTAATGCAATCCCTATGAAAATACCATCAAATTTTTTAAAAGAAATGGAACAAATAATCCTAAAATTTGTATGGAACCTGAAAAGACCCCGAATAGCCAGAGGAATGTTGAAAAAGTAAAGCAAAGCCAGTGACATCACAATTCCGGACTTCAAGCTCTATTACAAAGCTGTTATCAGATATAGGAGGAAAAGATGGCAGAGGTGGGGACCCTATTCCAACTCATCCCCGGAATTGAGCTGGATATCTACCAGACCACTCTGAACACCCACAAAATCAGCCTGAGATGTAAGAAGATCTGGATCTCTTCAAACAAAATATTGCACACAGTTGGTTTCCAGGTACGAAGTAGGGAGCCGTGATTCTGCAGGCAGATATGGGAGGATAAACGGCAGTGGGAGGGAGCATGGCCGTGGGGATCCTACACCGCCGGTGAGCAATAGCCTCCCATGGTGGGGATGGGGCACAGACCCGCAGACTGGTAGCAGCGGGGAAAGGACTTTAGAGGAAACCAGAGCAGCAGGGCCACACGTATGAACTGGGGGCGGCTGGTGGTTTTAGAAGCACAAAGAACAGAGATGAGCCCCAACCTGGAGGTGAGGAGTGGGAGCACTGCTGAGGGGCACACAACCCAGGACACTGCAGTTTATAGCAGCACAGACAGAAACAGAAATAGTGTGGCCTGGAGAGTTCACTGAAGAACAGACTGCAGTCTCTCTGCTCTGAGGCAAAGGGTTGGAAACAGTCTCTTCTGCTCTGACTCTTGGAAGAGACACAGAAAGCTGCCAGGGAAAGCCGCCAGAGAACAAAAGACCCCAAAAAACCGGTTCCCACTGAGCCCATCCCCCACCACAGGGGGCAGGGCAACTCTGCCCAAACAGGGTTGCCTGAGTAACAGCACGGCAGGCCCATCCCCAAGAAGAAAGGCTGGGAGAACAAGAGGCCAGCAATCCTAAGGTCCCTAGAAAACAGGTGCATCTTGCTTGGATTCTAGTCAATAATTTGGACTCTGTACATTCCCTCAACCACCCATCAACAGAATGACTAGGAGGAGGAACCCACAAAATAAGAAAGACTCAGAGATTATGACTTATGCCGCAGATTTACAAATGGATGCAGATATAACCAAGATGTCAGAGATGGAATTCAGGCTAGCAATTGGGAAGACAATAGCTAGAATGGAGAAATCAATTAATGGCAACATAGAGTCTCTAAGGGCAGAAATGAAAGCTGAATTGGCAGAATTTAAAAAGGTATCAATGAGATCCAATCTAATCTAGATAATCAAACAGCTAGGGTAAGTGAGGCAGAAGAACGAATTAGTGACCTAGAAGACCAAATAATAGATAAAAAGGTAAAAGAGGAGGCCAGGGAAAAACAACTCAGGATCCATGAAAATAGAATGAGAGAAATAAGTGACACCATGAAGCGTTCCAATGTCAGAATTACTGGAATCCCAGAGGGGTGGAGAGAGAGAGAAGACTAGAAGATATACTTGAGCAAATCATAGCTGAGAATTTCCCTAATCTGGGGAATGAAACAAACATTCGTGTCCTAGAGGCAGAGAGGACCCCTCCCAAGATCAAGGAAAACAGGCCAACACCCCGGCATGTAATAGTAAAACTTGCAAATCTTAGGACCAAGGAAACCATCTTAAGGGCAGTTAGGGGGAAGAGATTCCTTACGTACAGAGGGAGGAACATCAGAATAACGTCAGACCTATCCACAGAGACCTGGCAAGCCAGAAAGGCCTGGCAAGACATATTCAGGGTACTAAACGAGAAGAACATGCAGCCAAGACTGTCATTTAGAATGGATGGAGAGATGCAGAGCTTCCAAGACCGGGCAGAAATTGAAAGAATATGTGACAACTAAGCCGGCCCTACAAGAAATATTAAGGGGGGGGAAAAAAAAAAAGAAATATTAAGGGGGGTTCTATAAAAGGATAAAGACCCCAAGAGTGATGTACAACAGAAATTTATAGGGATAATCTATAAAAACAAGGTCTTCACAGGCAACATGATGACAATTAATTCATATCTTTCAATAATCACTCTCAACGTGAACGGCCTAAATGCTCCCATAAAACGGCACAGGGTTGCAGATTGGATAAAAAGACAGGACCCATCCATATGCTGTCTACAAGAGACTCATTTTGAACCTAAAGATACTTCCAGACTGAAAGTGAAGGGATGGAGCTCCATCTTCCATGCCAGCAGACCTCAAAAGAAAGCTGGGGTAGCAATTCTTATATCAGACAAATTAGATTTTAAACTAAAGACTGTAGTTAGAGACACAGGACACTATATCATTCTTAAAGGGTCTATCCAACAAGAAGATCTAATGATTGTAAATATCTATGCCCCCAACATGGGAACAGCCATCTACATAAGCCAACTGTTAACCAAAATAAAGAGTCATATTGATAGCAATACGTTAATTGTAGGAGACCTCAATACTTCACTGTCAGCAATAGAACAAACAATCCTAAAATTTGTATGGAATCAGAAAAGACCCTGAATTGCCAAGGAAATGTTGAAAAAGAAAAACAAAGCTGGGGACATCATGTTGCCCCATTTCAAGCTATATTACAAAGCAGTGATCACCAAGACAGCATGGTACTGGCACAAAAACAGACATATAGACCCATGGAACAGAACAGAGAGCCCAGAAATGGACCCTTAACTCTATGGTCAAATAATCTTTGACAAAGGAGGAAAAAATATGCAATGGAAAAGACAGTCTCTTCAATAAATGGTGATGGGAAAATTGGACAGCCACATGCAGAAGATTGAAACTTGACCATTCTCTAACACCATACACAAAGATAAACTCAAAATGGATGAAAGACCTCAATGTGAGACAGGAATCCATCAAAATCTTAGAGGAGAACATAAGCAGTAACCTCTTTGACATCGGTCACAGAAACTTCTTTCAAGATACATCTCCAAAAGCTAGTGAAACAAAAGCAAAAATGAACTTTTGGGACTTCATCAAGATAAAAACTTATGCACAGCAAAGGAAACAGTCAACAAAACAAGGAAGCAACACACAAAATGGGAGAAGATATTTGCAAATGACACTACAGATAAAGGGCTGGTATCCAAGATCTATAAAGAACTTCTCAAACTCAACACCCAAAAAACAAATAGTCAAGTCAAAAAGTGGGCAGAAGACATGAACAGACAGTTCTCTGAAGAAGACATACAAATGGCTAACAGACACATGAAAAAATGTACATCATCATTAGCCATCAAGGAAATTCAAATTAAAACCACACTGAGATACCACCTCACCAGTTAGAACGGCAAAAATTGACAGGGCAAGAAAGAACAAATGTTGGAGAGGTTATGGAGAAAGGGGAACCCTCTTACACTGTTGGTGGGAATGTAAGTTGTGGAGGTTCCTCAAAAAATTCAAAATAGGGGCGCCTGGGTGGCTCAGTCGTTAAGCGGCTGCCTTCGGCTCGGGTCATGGTCCCAGAGTCCTGGGATCGAGTCCCACTTCGGGCTCCCTACTCAGTGGGAAGCCTGCTTCTCCCTCTCCCACTCCCCCTGCTTGTGTTCCTGCTCTCACTGTCTCTGTCTCTGTCAAATAAATAAATAAAATCTTAAAAAAAAAAAAAATTCAAAATAGAGCTACCCTATGACCCAGCACTTGCACTCCTGGGTATTTACCCCGAAGACACAGATGTAGTGAAAAGAAGGGCCATATGCACCCCAATGTTCATAGCAGCAATGTCCGCAATAGCCAAACTATGGAAAGAGCCGAGATGCCCTTCAATAGATGAATGGATAAAGAAGATGTGGTCCATATATACAATGGAATATTACTCAGCTATCAGAAAGGATGAATACCCAACTTTTACATCAACATGGATGGGACTGGAGGAGATTATGCTAAGTGAAATAAGTCAAGCAGAGAAAGTCAATTATCATATGGTTTCACCTATTTGTGGAACATAAGGAATAGCATGGAGGACATTAGGAGAAGGAAGGAAAAATGAAGGGGGGAAATCGGAGGGAGAGATGAACCATGAGAGACTATGGACTCTGAGAAACAAACAGGGTTTTAGAGGTGAGGGGGGTGGGGTGATGGGTTAGCCTGGTGATAGGTATTAAGGAGTGAATGTACTGCATGGAGCACTGGGTGTTATATGAAAACAATGAATTGTGGATCACCACATCAAAAACTAATGATGTATGGTGACTAACATAACATAATAAAATTTTAAAAAAAAGCTGTAATCATCAAGACAGTATGGTACTGGCACAAAAACAGACACATAGATCAATGGAACAGAAGAGAGAGCCCAGAAATGGACCCTCTACTCCATGGTCAACTAATCTTCGACAAAGCAGGAAAGATGTCCAATGGAAAAAAGACAGTCTCTTCAACAAATGGTGTTGGGAAAATTGGACAGCCACATGCAGAAGAATGAAACTGGACCATTTCCTTACACCACACATAAAAATAGACTCAAAATGGATGAAAGACTTAACGTGAGACAGGAATCCATCAAAATCCTTGAGGAGAACACAGGCAGCAACCTCTTCGACCTCAGCCACAGCAACTTCTTCCTAGAAACATCGCCAAAGGCAAGGGAAGCAAGGGCAAAATGAACTATTGGGACCTCATTAAGATAAAAAGCTTTTGCACAGTAAAGGAAACAGTCAACAAAACCAAAGACAACCGACAGAATGGGAGAAGATATTTGCCAATGACGTATCAGATAAAGGGCTAGTATCCAAAATTTATAAAGAACTTATCAAACCCAACACCCAAAGAACAAATAATCCAATCAAGAAATGGGCAGAAGACATAAACAGACAATTCTGCAAAGAAGACATCCAAATAGCCAACAGACACATGAAAAAGTGTTCAACATCACTCGGCATTAGGGAAACACAAATCAAAACCTCAATGAGATACCACCTCACACCAGTCAAAATGGCTAAAATTAACAAGTCAGGAAACGACAGATGTTGGCGAGGATGCGGAGAAAGGGGAACCCTCCTACATTGTTGGTGGGAATGCAAGCTAGTGCAGCCACTCTGGGAAACAGTACGGAGGTTCCTCAAAAAGTTGAAAACAGAGCTACCTTACAACCCAGCAATTGCAGTACTGGGTATTTACCCCAAAGATACAAATGTAGTGATCCAAAGGTGTGTGTGCACCCCAATGTTTATAACAGCAATGTCCACAATAGCCAAACTATGGAAAGAGCCAAGATGTCCATCAACGGATGAATGGATAAAGAAGATGTGGTATATATATATATATATGTATGTATATACACACAGACACACACACAATGGAATATTATGCAAAATCTTGCCATTTGCAACGATGTGGATGGAACTAGAGGGTATTATGCTAAGCGACATAAGTCAGTCAGAGAAAGACAAGTATCATGATCTCACTGATATGAGGAATTTGAGAAACAAGACAGAGTATCAGAGGGGAAGGGAGGAAAAAATGAAACAAGATGAAACCAGAGAGGGAGACAAACCATAAGAGACTCTTAATCTCAGGAAACAAACTGAGGGTTGCTGGAGTGGTGGAGGGTGGGAGGGATGGGGGTGCTGGGTGATGGACACTGGGGAGGGTGTGCACTATGGTGAGCGCTGTGAATTGTGTAAGACTGATGAATCACAGACCTGTACCCCTGAAACAAATAATACATTATATGTTTAAAAAAAATTGTAGGAAGGGAAAAATGAAGGGGGGGAATCGGAGGGGGAGATGAACCATGAGAGACTATGGACTCTGAGAAACAAACTGAGGGTTTTAGGGGGATGGGTTAGCATGGTGATGGGTATTAAGGAGGGCATGTATTGCATGGAGCACTGGGTGTTATACACAAACAATAAATCATGGAACACTACATCAAAAACTAATGATGTATGGTGACTAACATAACATAATAAAATTAATAATAATAAAAAAGAAGAAGATTCCTTGAAAATGCATAAAGCCAAATTCCACAGTGCTGGAGAAAGAGGTAACACTCGTGCAAATACAGCTAAGTATTTAATCAGCAACTCTGATCCAGCTCATGTGGAAGGGCAGATGAATAGGATTCCTATCAGGTGTGCCCAGCTCTTAAAGACCTAGTGTCTTATTCTCTTCTCTGGCAAATACGCTTACAAAATACAAGCAAATCTCCAAGGGCTACTCTTATGCACTTTATGCATGTTACCAATTTTCTAATCACTCATATGATGTTCACATAATGGCTTCTATTAACGCAACAAACAAGTTTTGCAACAGTGCCCTACATTTGTTTGATGCCTCTTGGTATTTATGTCTCCTGACAGTGATGAAAAAGAATCCCATGTCTTCCTTGATATTTTGAGGTAATTATTCCCAGTTGCTGTAATACAAACTGATTTGGCTCCAGTGGAAATCCCACTAACGGTGACAACCTGGTATTTGCTACCATTTGATCTCAGGAACAAGAATACTGCTTTATATGTCTATGTTGATACAAGTTTACAAAGAGATGTTGACAATTGTTGTGTATTCCGAAACACAGAGACTTGAGCTAGGTGTGACCCCTGAAACGAATGGCCAGTTTAGGTCTTACTCTCAAGTTTCTCAACTGACGGAGTAGAAAACAATAGTTGGTTTGCTAACTGTTGTTCTTTAGTATCATTTATATCCCCCTTTTCCTCCCCTACAAATGTTTTTCCTCAAATATGTAAGAATGTAGCATTGGCTATATAATTTGTGTATCGCAATCTAACAAATACCAGTGATAAAAATTGGTCCTATTTTATGTCATTTTTGGTATGGGTGATAATAATAACTAGTTTTAGGCAATTATATATCAACATTAATCATCATAAGATATGATTGAGTAGTTATAACTGTATCAATGAAATAGATGAAGGTGTAGGAAAAAAGGGGGTTTAGAAAGAGGTTGCAGACAGATGTTTAGGAGCTGACTTGCAGCATCTAGTTATGTACATCCCTCCCAACTTTGTAGTCAGTGACACCACATGGTAGCTTGACATTGGCCACCATGGAAGCATTTACACCACAAAAATTAGCAAACACTACAGATCAAAAACACTACTCCCCCAAAAGCTGGTTGGTAAACATTTGCTTGAACACCACTGGTTACAAAACTAGTAAGTAGTTGATTTGAGATTTAAACTATGTTCTGACTCCATCTTGGGTGGAAACCCCTAGCCAAAAAGTCAGGAGGCGTTTTAGCTTTGCCATGGAATTTTACGTCCTTAATTAAGCAAGCCCCTTCATGTGTGTACCCAGCATTTCATCATCTATAGCATGCAGTTCCTGAATCTTTAAATAATGAAGAGAAGTAAAAGGAATATTTAAGGGCACTATCAGTATATTTTTGCTTGTGAGGACAAGAGTCTGAGCTTTGGTGATCACCACCCCCGCACCATGTTCACTTAGTAGAATTGAAGCGAGGACACTCCTCTTCCCAGCCATCCTTCTCTAATCCCCCTTTCCCTGACCCCTTTTGGTAAAGTTCCCTCCAAAGCAGATTCTGAGACAAGGAATGGAATGCAAGTGATTTGTTATGGAAGTTCTCCCCAAGAAAGCCTGGGAAGCAAGATAGGGATGAGGAAGAAGCCAAACAAAGATGTGATTTCAGGAGAAAGCCATAGGGGCTCAGGACCATACATTATACCTCAGTTTGTCTGGCCTCAGATCAAGGGAACTGGGCTTTTGGGCACACTCCCCCCCTCCCCCACACACACACAGCCATTGGCTCTGGGGGACGGGAGTTAAACTCCCAGGCACTTTGATCTCTGCCTAGGGGGTTTGATTCCAGCACCATCTCTGGAAGTCAGAGATGCCAGTCATTAGCAGCAGAGCCTGGAGAGAGGGAAATGGGTGCACAGAGCTGGGGAAAAGGATGCAGAGAACCGGTCTTGATCCAGACTAGCCAAGGGTTAGCTGTTGTCAGAAAAACTGACATGATTTGTCTACTCTCCTCCTGGCCTGATGGAGGCATATTAGGGAACTACAGCACTCACAAATCTAGAAAATAAGAAAACAGTCCTTCCAGATAAAAATATCCAGTCCTATTTCGGAGAGACAGACAGACAAAGGCAGAAACAGAGATAGGGAAAGAGCATACATGGTGGACACCGCGGCCTGTGTTAACCTGACTGTGAGGGAAGTGGAGAGTCACTTGGGGAGGACACACAGTGTGTCCCCCACCACAGGTTGCCTCTGAATATGGAGCTTTTCATGTTATGACATGTCATGGTAACTGACAGTTTTCGGCACCCACCCTCCCCCCACCCTAAGAAAGAATAAAAAGTACATGGCCAGTACACTTTGAATGTAATTGGATAAGTGAATAAATGTAAGTGTATATTTATACTACTCTTTAGGTTTGCTTAGCAAAGAGATTGTACCAGATTTTTTGGCTGGGCATTCAGACTAAGCATAATGCAAAACTATCCATTTAATTGAATGGCATTCATGCCACAGGAAACCATTATACATTGAGAAAATCTCTTTGTAGTCCTGCATCATTTCCATGAAATCCTAATGTGCCACAGAAGATAGGGAAAGGGAGACAAGCATTGAACATGAACACTTGGAGACATTACTTTTATTGCATCTAAGCAGCCACACTCCACCACACACACAGTGCTCACCAGGTTTTGGTTTGGATTTTTTTGTTTTGGTTTTGTTTTGTTTTCTTTTTTTTTCCATTTAAAATCACCTGTTTATTTAGCTATTATATTTCTGTATCTGATAATGTATTTAAATGTGAGATATAGTATATAGCATTAATTGCCAAGTTGGTAACTTCTAAAATCATTCTCCGTATTTTTTTTTTTAGGCTGGACAGTATTCTATTTTATTATGTTATGTTAATCACCATACATTACATCATTAGTTTTTTAATTTTTTATTGTTATGTTAATCACCACACATTACATCATTAGTTTTTGATGTAGTGTTCCATGATTCGTTGTTTGCGTATAACACCCAGTGCTCCATGCAGTACGTGCCCTCTTTAATACCCATCACCAGGCTAACCCATCCCCCCACGCCCTCCCCTTTAGAACCCTCAGTTTGTTTCTCAGAGTGTTTTCTTTTAAAGAGTTATTTATTTATTTTAGAGAGAGTGAGAAGGGAGGGGCAGAGGGAGAGCGGCAATCTCCAACAGACTCCCTGCTGCTTCAGCCCGAATGGGGCTCATGAGATCATGACCTGAGCTGAAACTAAGAGTCAGCCACTTAACCAACTTAGTTACCCAGGTGCCCCACAGGTTTTGTGTTTTGGGGGGTTTATCTCCTATATCATGCAAGCCTGCATTTTTTTTAAAAGATTATTTTTCTATTTGTTCCTTTTATTTTACAGTGTAATCCTAGTATCTCAGGGAACAGAAAATCCTAGTGTGAAATAGTTAATAAGAGTTTTTAATAATCATTACTCATAAAATCTCAAGTGGCTTTGGTGGGCATCTGGTCGTCATTAAGAGGATTGAATTTATCAGACAAGTCATTTTGCTTAATTAGGTGGCTAACTGGCAGGGTCTTTCTTACTGAAAAAGGATTAAAATAATCAGTGAAAGCCTCAAGAAGCCCTTGATTGGACCATTTTGTCATTGTTTTAGTGGGTATCATCAAATTCCCACTTGCAACCGCTAGGAATTAATTCAAGTTCCAGGACCCTGCATAAAGCTCACATAACTAGTTAGCCAATTTAAACTAGGGCAACTTAACTAAAAATAATAGAGTGAATCAGTAGCTCAGGTCCTAATTTACACAGAGGAATTCGTGCTTTGGTATGATGCTTACTTTAAGTATGGTCAATTCCTACATTTCCAAGTCTAGCCTTAGAACAAGTGTGGCCTAATAACTTAGGAATGCCCAGTTGGCAAGCTCCAAATCATCCTTAGGTAGAGAAGGGGCTTCAGAGATTACAACAGATGTTTTAATTGGACATACACCAACTGTTCTTTCATGCAGAAACTAATAAGCTACAACTCAGTGGCATGTTCATTTTTTCATATACTGTATATCAAAAAGAAAAGGAATGCAACATTTGAGTCCCAAAGTTTAAAAAAGAAGAAGCCATCTAAACTATTTAAAAAGGGATTAGCCCTAGAGTAAATGATCAAGGAGATGATTGGTTTAAGTGGGAAATACTAGGGCAAAAGTCTGGAGTGCAATATCTCTCTTCACCAATACTAGGGGTTCTGACACTTTAATAGGCAGTTCAAGCCTTTCTCTTCTGGTAGTGTCTTTTTACCTTATTCCTGGATGGGAAACTGAATTCTAGTATTTGAATTCAAACATTCCCTGAGAATCCTGTGGAGGCTGCCCACAGCTCCTAGGTCTAATGACTCTATCAGGGTAGAAGAAACAATAATAATTGGATCCCACGAGCCTCTACTTGCAAGAGTCAAGGAATGGAAGGTAAACTGATTGAGCTGTGTGGCCAGGCAACCAGACTTGTGAACACCATTTGACAGAAAACAACCAGAGAAACAAGAAGGAGAGTTGGCCCCAGGGATCTCCAAATGCATAGAAGTGCCTATGAGTGTACTTGCATGCTCCCTATCTAGGATGGAGAAATTCCGGGCAGAGTTTTCCAAACCACTAATGCTTGCTTACAGTGAAGAAACGTGCTATATATGGCCTACACCTTAGATAGGTTCCTTCTTAAAATCTGTGACCTGAAGTCTGAAGCTGAAGCCACAAACCAGCTGGCCTGTCCTCACATTAAACTGTCTTACACAAGCTACCTTGTCCTCTACATAAGCTGAATTTTTTTTTTATTTTCAATATTTCGCTTATCATTTTTCCCTTCCCACAAACAAAGTTGACTGGAATCTTGCAGACATCAAATTTTAAAACTTTCCTATATAATTAATTTATGTGCAAAATCATGTGATCCTGGCAACATGGGAGGTTTTCATAGATTTTACCAAAACATAATAACCTAATTTATTTGTAAATGGGAATATATCAGATAAGAGGATAGGCTTTGATACGTGATGATCTTATTAACAGAAGCCACACAACTCGTGAGTCTTGATTCAAAATATTCTCTGTGTCTTACGCCTTGACCAGCAAATCCAAATAGGGTCACCTAAAAGTTCAAGTCTCTCATTAAAACTGCCATCAACTACTTGTGTATCTGGGAAGATTGGAAATTTTTTGGTCTCCAGTTTTCCTAAACAACAAAATGTGCGGGTTGGAATCCAAAGGAATTCATTCATGCTGCAACATCTATTTTCTTTTATTGACCATAGTCTATAATAAATTAGAAAGTTCACTGTAGCAGGAGGTGATTTTGTTTAAGTAAAAATTTAGGAAGAGAAATTTGGTAGCAATGTTAAGCACCAACCACAGAAGGGTGATTGTGGAGTGTGGTGAAGAGAAGTAATCATCATAAATGCCATTTATTGAGCACTTCCTGCAGACTATGGGATCCTCCAAGGGCTTCCTTTCATGGGCTTTATTGGTCTAATGGGGCCAATAGACTATCATTCAAAACACATATCAACATTTACCATTTCTGCCTTCTCAGAGGCGTGGCTTAATTCATATCATGGATCTCTACTCTTGCTTTCTTCTTTCAAATACTGGTAAAGGAGGGGACATGGAAAGATTGACATTTCAAAGTCTCTTCTGGAGTTGCAAAAAATAAGACTGGTTTAGTGAATTCTTGAGTAAGTTTGACAGGCCTCCATTCAAGTGGAAGGAAGGATAGTAAGCTAAGATAAAGTATCTTCCCAGGGGATCCAAGTTTGAGACGCTCAGAAAAAATGGAGTGAGAGGATAATATAAGAAACATATAGAGCCAGAGTTTACCAAGCCATAGAGCTACATAAAGCCCCCTCATCTCTCCAACACATGAGCTGAAGGGCTCAAGTTCTACAAGTCAGAATGGAGTCAGCGTAGAAGACAAACATCAGACATGAGAAATTAGAACTGATATAGGATAGTAGCACTCCATGGAGTTCCCAAGAATCTTGAAGAAGGCTTTGCTCTTCACATATAACAAGGAACGAAAGCATAGCACTTGTTTATAAGTCTAAAAGGACAAGAAGACCTCAAACAACTTGGAGATACTTCACCCTTAAATCTTACAGAAATTCTATAAAGTACATATTGCCATCCCCATCTTTGATCTTTCTATCCCACCATGGTCCCAAGAAGAGCATAACACTGTGTGTGGTTCAGGAAGAAAAATGAAGAGGGCTTGGAGCTTTGGTTTTTCAGGATGTCCACCAAAAAGCCACAATCTTAGGTGAATGGCATCAAGGACAGTTTGGGAGTGAGGTGATATAATGGTGGTGCTCACCATTGATTTCCCAAAATGGGGAAAGTGAACAGAAGCAGGATAAGATGTTCTGTTTTTACCTAGATGGTAATTAGAGGGTGGAATTTCAGAATACCATTTTTTAAAAGATTTTATTTATTTAGTAGAGAGAGAGAGTGTGTGCACGAGTGGGGAGGAGCAGAGAGAGAGGGAGAAGCAGACTCCCTACTGAGCAGGGAGCCCAACTCGGGGCTCAATCCCTGGACCTTGGGATCATGACCTGAGCTAAAGGCAGATGCTTAACCGAGCCACCCAGGCATCCCTCAGACTACCATTTTTAAGGTGTTTCTCACTCCTGTGACTCTCTGACTTGAGCAGCACAATCCCATCTGTGGTAACTGGGTGCAGCCAGAGTATCTGTGACCTACCTTTTGGTCCTGCTAGCATTCCCATAAACATCTGGAAGAGGGGAGTTTTTTGGTTGATTATGAAACAAAAATAATACTCAAAGAAAGGAACTTTCCTCCCCAAATGTCTTTTCTTTATATTCTTTTTTACTTGCTCTGCTTTTGTACAAAGTAAAAAAAAAAAAAAAGTATATTAACCCTTTCAGAAGATTCATGACCCCATCAGATAAATTTGCCCTCCCACGTTATCAGTACTAAATGTCACCCTATTGCCTTTACATTTATCATAGTTCATCTGAAGGATCAAAGCAAACTTCTAGTTAGTTTCCCAAAGTGGTTCTGCATAGTGTCAATTCTGGTGTCAAAGTCTTTGAGTTTATAAATGAAGATGCTGACAGAATGGGAAAGATTTGTTTGGACCCTTGCACATTTTTGCTTTCTCCCCTTGTTTGGAATATCTGGTTAGAATTCAGGATGAATTCTGTGTCTGTGGCAAGGAATAAGACTAACCAGCCCGTTATGAACTCAGAACTGGCACTCAGATTTAATGATTCTTATCTACTGATAACATCTGATGAGGCTGAGTCAATGAATAAGAACTACATGCTCTTCTGAAAAGAAATAGGCAAAATAGAATCAGTATAATTTGTGCTAGAATTCTAGGGTTATAGATGAAATGAAGATTTTTTTTAAATCATAAAAGTATTGGAAGCTTACCACAGGAAATTTGAGAAGTTTTAAAAATTTAAAGCCATCCATTTCTACAGTAACATTTGGTACATTTTTCTATATGTTTTGCATATATTTTAGAGTATGACTTATATGCAATTTGTTATACTGTTTTTTAACACATCATTTAAAAGGCTGATGCTGTAAGCTCTCTCACTAAAGATATTCAAGTGACAAAATAAATTCCTTATTGCATTATTGTAAAACCATGATTTATGTGGATTATGTGGATTCAAATACAGAGGATTTTAATTTTTTTTTTTTTTTTTTACTAAGTAAAACTGCGTTAACATGGGGGGTAAAATCTAAGTTTCTTTTTACCGTGGTGATAAAAAGTACTTAGTGTAGTTATAGTGTTTTTACCACAAAAATACTGGAGGGAAAGCAGCAGGCAGATTGGTGCTACTTTCCAGGCATGGCGGTTGAATCTTTGAATATGTATGTCGACGCTTCGCATCTGACCCTGGTCAGGACAAGCAAAACAAAAGCCATGTTCCTCCTGCTGTAAACAATAGCAATGACCCCGGGGTGAGAAGAGGCCCCGGCTCCAACAACACACTGCTGTTCCTGGCCTCTGAGCTCGTAAATCGTCTCTTTTTCTGTTGTGTCCATTCTACGTTTTACAGTTTCCAGCTAGATTCTGGTGCAGTCATTATGGCTATGGCCCAGGTATTTGTGCTTATTTGGGCCTGCCCAGTTCTTGTTGAAAGGTCACTGGCTCTTTGATTTTTTTGAGAAAAGACTTCAACCATGTTTTCCATCCTAACAATGGTTCTCATGGCTGTTATACTTCGGAAGCTGTGGGAGGTGGTAGTTGATTTTGTTTTTCTCCTATGCTACAAAATCTTTTTCAAGTTTCATTTTTCCTTTCTCACTCTACTTATTTTTTTCTCATGCAACTTTCCAATCAATGGTTCATTTGTTACCTAACCCTCCCAACGTTGTTTCAGGTGCTCATTTTCTTCCCCATGAGATCCTTTTGTCAGTGTTCTAGTGGACTAACTATGAAGGAAGGTCTTCTCCTTGCCACTGATTCCTCCAGAACCTCAGAGATCTCCCTGAGTCACAGGACGAGAGCCAGAGAGTTAGAACTCAGAAGGCCAGCCATTCGAAGGCATGAGGCCAAAAGCCTTGCCCTAATGTTGAAATGTTGTTCTGCTAATGTGTATCTCATGCCTAGTATTTCTTATTAATAAGACACTAAATAAGGGGCAATCCAGTGTTTCCATTGCCAAAAGAAAACGTCTCTCTTTTAATTAATCAATGTAAATGGGCCTTTACTGGAAAACAGAAGGGAAGTGTTTCTAGAACTCAGGATATAATGTTACCTCAGGGAATACCGTACCCTCTTCTTATTTTGAAGTGGAAATTTTTAAAAAATGCAGAGACGCTAGGTCTGGACAGGCTGAGAGAAGGTTCACAAATTATTGCCGAACAGGTGCTTTTTTGTAAACTCAGGACTTTTGTTTCTCAGTTTACTTTGGCTACAATTCATTTGCATTCAGTCTGGTGGGAGCTCAAATCAAGCAAATTATCTGGATGGAGCAATTTATGAAACAAGAAATAACTTATAGTCAAACTCCACTTCTTCCTTATTTCTCTTTCTCTTTCCCTCATGGACCAATGCAATTATCGCTCAGCCGGGGACTAACATAAATATTGATCAAAACAGGAACCCTGCAAGATGACTGCTTGGCTTGGCCTCGCTGCAACTTCCTGGTCCTTAGTGCCTCTCCTGGTGCAGAGGATAAGCTGCTTTCATTTCTCAGTTCCTTTTTGCTTTGGTTTTTCTTTCAAGACAATCTAATTTAAATTGATCCAAAGCCACCCAATTTTCCCTCCAATGTCATATAATCTATTGATTAACACGGACATTTATACAGGATTATATACTATGTAAACCAAAGGAGTTGACTTAATTAAGGAAAATCAGGAGGAGCTAGATTTCAAAAAACGTGAGCTGAGCACATGCATTGTCTTCTCTCTTTTCCCTAAATCTGCAACAGCATCTCCAAAGAGTGACAGAACCCAGGATGGAGATGTCGGCAGATGAGAGACTAACGGAAGTTTGGAGAAAGGGACCTCTAGAAATGTGAATCAGACTAACATCAGATTTTTCATTGGAATGAAAATATTACAAGGCAGCAATTCTGTCCTTCAGACTTTGAAAGTAAAATGATTTAGAACCCGTAATTCGAAACCTGGCCAATTTTTAAGTTGATTGTGAGGGCAAAATGAAGTTCTTTTTGGTAAGACAATATCTTAAAATGTTACTTCTCCAGAACTGTTTTTGAGGAGGACACTTCAAATTGTTGAACTCAGGGCCCTGAGTATGGACACTGAACAGAGGGAATGGGATCGAGAAACAGAGGCAATAAGGAGTCGCATGAAGAAAAAGTCCAAGAAGGTGGTCTGGGGATCATCAGTCCAGATGCAAGTAGAAACCGACAGAATCACTAAAGGATTGATTTGCCCAACAGTTAGGATTTTTTCTTAAGCTTTCATTTTTCGTTTTTTTTTTTTTTTCAACCTTTTGGAGGTATACTTAATATGCAAAAAGTTGCACATTTAATGTATACATTTTGATGCACATACCCATGATACCATTACCACAAAAAAAGTAATAAATATATCCATCACCTCCCAAAGATTTCTTGTGTCTCCTTGCTTTGTGATGGTGTATGTGTGTGTGCGTGCATGCGTGTGCATGTGTGTGTGTGGTAAGAACACTTAGCATGAGATTATATCCATTGAACACAATACCCCATTTCCCCCTCTCCTCATCCCCCGGAAACAACCATTCTGTTCTCTGCTTCTGTAAGTTTGACTATTTTAGGTATTTCCTGTATGTGAAATCAGGCAGTATTCTTAAAAAAAAAAAAGGAGGGTGTCTGGGTGGCTCAGTCAGTTAAGTGTCTGTCTTCAGCTCAGGTCATGATCCTGGGGTCCTGGGATGGAGCAGCTGTGGTCTGGTTCCCTGCTCAGTGGGGAGTCTGCTTCTCCCTCTCCCTCTGCCCCTCCCCCAGCTTGTGCTCTCTCTTGTTGACTCTCTCTCTCTCAAATAAATAAAATCTTTAAAAAAAAAAAAAAAAAGGAGAGAGAGAGAGAGAAAGAAATCAGGCGGTATTTGTCCTTCTGTGACCGGCTTATTTCACTTAGCATACCTTCCCAACCCATTCATCTTTTTGCAATATTTAGGATTTTCTCTTTTGAAGCTTTTGTTTTGCTCCAACCACGGACCCCTTATTTGATTGGGTGAGCTTTCCTTTAAAAGCTGTCCCCTGAGGTGTTTTTGCTGTCTTATGCTCTTCCCCTCCTACTGCCTTGGTCTGAAATACTTTGGTTATGTCAGTTTTGCCACAGTAGGGGCAAGGACAGGACAGGATTTCAAACAAATAGAGAAGCCGGTAAACAGTGTTAATGGGAAGCCCATTTGTTTGTTCCTTTATAAAACAATGAGTGAAACCAGGGGCAGGATGGTGGTGGCAAAAAAGGAGCAAATATTAATCTTTCATAAAGGGAATAGAAAAAAATCAACTATTCAATGATTTAAATATTTGGCAAGTTGACCATGACATTAGATGAGTAAGTCAGTAGGCTCCAACTAAAATATCTTCAAGGAAAAGGAAAGGATTTTAAGAAACTACAAAATGAATAAGAAATGAGGTTATTAGGGATATGACGAGAAAGGTATATGTATCATCTCCTGAGAAAAAAGCAAAGCAATCAAAAACTCCAGGGGAGGAAAATGCTGTACAAGAAAAGTGTAGCGCCAATATGAATTTGAAATTCAGCATGATTTTGAGCAATGTGTACAGTTAAAAAAAAAGAAAATCCATTTGATCTTCACATAAGGAACTTTCTTGGTTGAATGAGGGATGGGGTAGCGCTGGGACCATTAGAGAAGGAAATTTGATGACAGCACACTGTTGGAAATGCAAAAAGCAGTGGGAATGAGCTTCAATGATCAGAACATGCCTCTACTTTTCTATAATTCTTGCTGCTTTTCCTTACTCTGTCAGCTGAGCTCTAAGGCTGGCTTCCTCTTCAACTGCAAGATGGCTGCCTGTGTCAACAGAGCCTCATGTTTCTTGTTTCTAATTGAGGAAGGGGAGAGGGGGAGTGGAGTCCCATAATCATTGAGGTTGGCCTTCATTGGACCATCCCTGACCCAGTCCTCAAGACCACCATGTGCTGATTGGTTTTGGCATGGATTATCTGCAGAAAACAGAAGACGCTTGGGTGAAGGCAATTCTACCCAAACCACAGACTGCTGTGCCACAAGGGAGAGGCAAAATGGGTTTGTGGGAGGCAAACACAACATGCAACATGCCCTACTACTTTCATAGTTTGTAAACTTTGTAAAGAGATGTGACTTTTCCTTCAATTTCCCTTCAGGATTTAGAACTGCACTGTGCAAGTATAGTAGCTACTAATCATGTGTGGCTATTCACATTTAAATTTTAATTAGTTACAATTAAGTACAGTTAAAACTGGTTTTTCAGTTTTGCTAGCCATATTTCAAGTGCTTAATAACCACACATGGCTAGTGCTACCATATAGGACAATGCAGATTATAGAAATTTCTATCATCACAGAAAGTCCTAGTGGACAGCCCGATTGGCGCATAAATGCTCTGACTTGAGGATGTATGTTTTCTATGAAGTACCCTCCTTGGATATGCTTTATCTGTGACTACAATGCCTGTTTTTCCCCAAAGCTTATTTAAAGAAACATGGAGGTTTTTCAGCTTCAGCAATATTTCTTCCTTGTGTACTTACTTTTTCAAAGGAAAGCTTCCAGGGGTGACTGGACAGAGATTAAGAAGTAGATCAAATTTTTCGCCTTTCAGCCCTTTTTGGTTGCCCCTTATCGACCTGTTCCCTGATATGCCCTCCCTCTAGGTTGTGCTCCATTCCATTTTCCTCCTCAAACAGCAGCTGATACTCCATGACACAGTTACCATTAACTTAGCTTTTAAGGTGCATATCTCATTATATTGAAATTGATCTTAATGTGTTCATTAATGTGTGAGTAGTGGCTGGAGGGCTGGCACAAACTTTGATGCAAAACTCTGTATTTAACAAAGAAATGATTCAGTGGTAATTGAGTTAGCTAAATTTAGTAACTGATTGCCAATATAATTTTTTTTTTCTGAGTAGAAATAAATTTCTTGGGGTGTTTGAGGGATCATATCATTCCAGAATACACAAGAAGGAGCTGAAGATGGTGTGGAGTAAGCAGAGTTCTTCAATGTTTCTATTCAGGCATAAGGAAAAAGGCTTTGGAATAGGAGTGATGGGGATAGGGAGTGATTTAAAGGTTTATGAGTGTTAAAAAATCAGCTAAAAATTAATGGGACAATAACATAAGTATCATTTACTGGACACTTGTAGATGCCAGGTACTGCTTTACCTGTAATATTCCATTTCTTATTCTCAACAACTCTGTGAGATAATTACTATTATTTTCCCATTTCTTCATTGATAAGGAAACTGAAGGACTGAAATGAAGTGACCCTATATACGTGAGCCAGTCTTGTGATTCCAGGCTTGGCAGGCAGCCTCTGTGGCTTAATCACCATGCACTGGCTTGAGGAAGCCATTAAAACTTCCGAGTACCAGCAGCTGGCCTGTGTCCTACTATGGGCTTTGAATCTTTGCTATACCTGTTTATCAGGAAGTAAACACAGACTGGGAGTTCTAAGGTTAGTTGATTGGTTTTTATGAATCCCCCATAGCTGAAAAGATTCTAAATAGTCAAAGTTTGCTTGAGAGTAAGGAAATCCAAGTCAAGCTAAGCAGCAATTGATAAAGTAGAAATTAGTAGTAAAATCTATTCAACATTTACTTAAACATCTATATTAGTTTAAATCTTGCCCTATATTGACTTAAATCTGTTCTATGATAATGACTAGGGAATGTCAGTTATTTTCAGAGTGCTATTTTCCTATATATGGTTATATTGTTCTACAACAGAGTAGCCATAGGACTTTTCAAGGATCCAGGTGTCCCTCCACTAAGGCATTTTTAACTGCTTTAGTGAAGGGAGGTCCTTCTGGGCTTTCTTATTGGTCGTAGTTGGGGGATGGGTGTGCAGATCACACATGATAAATCCAATCTACCATTTGGATTCTCTCCAAAGCCTTTGGATTCTCTCTTCCATTACATGACAGGGAAGCTCTGGAATCTCAATCTCTTTTTTTTTTTTTTAATTTTTTTATTGTTATGTTAATCCCCATACATTACATCATTAGTTTTAGATATAGTGTTCCATGATTCATTGTTTGTGCATAACACCCAGTGCTCCATGCAGAACGTGCCCTCCTCAATACCCATCACCAGGCTAACCCATCCTCCCACCCCCCTCCCCTCTAGAACCCTCAGTTTGTTTTTCAGAGTCCATCATCTCTCATGGTTCTTCTCCCCCTCCGTGGAATCTCAATCTCTTAAACCGTAGACCACCATGGAATCCGAGTTTCTGCCCACCAACCAATAAGCTCTTAGAGCTACCTACAGCTGCATGAGCTAACACATTAAATCCAAAGAGTGAATTGAAGGAGAGAGGCAGTAAATTAGTAAGTGGCACAGCTAGTTATATATTGTTTACTGAAAAGAACAATAATCCTAATTGTTTAATTTCATTCAAGGAAATACCTGAAACATAACTCAGAGAAGTTAAACCCAGAATCCTCCCACATTTTCTAACAAAGCTATTTGCAAAATTCTACTTGTAAAAATTCAGCCAATGAAATAGAAAGCCAGATAAATGTCCTTTTTCTTTGTTTGTTAAGAGATTGTCTGCATTTCAAAACACTTGTCACAGTCTCCTACTTCTTGTGTTATGACTCTGTGCAACTGGAAGGGTTTTTGGCATGGCTGTATAAACCCATGCATTTCACAAAGAGAAGCAAGAGGGCCTGATCACAGACAATGAAACCTCTGATTACAGGCTAATTATCAGTGTGGTCTGGTCACTTGCTGACCCCTGTTGCCCCAAGACACCCGTATCAATACACTATACTGCCTTTCAACTTCATGTTTATAGTGGCATACAAAGCATTTCACAAAATAATGGGAAATGAATTTTCTGTGACTTAGTGGTGAAGGAGATATTTGGGGGAAAGGAGAAAACTTTTTCCCTGGGACTATCCCCCTTACTAAAGGATAAAATGAAATTGAGAGCAATATGGATTTGGTCTGATCCTGCCACAGGCTGGGGAGGGTGACTCGGCTGAGATAAATAGATAACACCATGTTTCCAGATGCATGTTCAAGGCATTACCCTTAGGGAATACCCTGCTATCCACACTTGTCTTTATCAGATAATTTTCAAACACTTTATTTTTTATTGCTTTTACCTTTTGTTGGTGGTGGTGGTGAAAACTCTCAAGTTCTACTCTCTCAGCAAATTTCAAGTATACAATATAGTATTATCAATTGTAGTCACCACGTTACACATGAGATACTCAGATCTTATTCATCTTATAATAGTTTGTACCCTTTTGAAAACCTCTTTCTGTTTCTCCCATCCTCCAGCCCCTGGCAACTACCATTCTACTCCGTTTCTAGGAGCTCACCTTTTGTTTGGTTTGGTTTGGTTTTTGATTTCACATATAAGTGATACCATGCAGTATTTGTCTTTCCTTGACTGGCTTAATTCACTTAGTATAGTGCCCACCACCACCTGCCCCAGTCCACCCATATTGTTGCGAATGGCAAGATTTCCTTCTTTTTCAAGGCTGAATAATATTCTGTTGTGTAAACACACCACATTTTCTTTATCTATTCATCCATTGATCAACACGTAGATTGTTTCCCTATCTGGTTATTGTGAATAATGATGCAGTGAACCTGGGAATACAGATATCTCTTCAAGATAGTGATTTTGCTTCGTTTGGATATATGCCCAGAAGTGGCATTGCTGGATCAGACAGTAATTCTATTTTTAATTTCTTGAGGAAACTCCATACAATTTCCATAGTGGCTGTATCAGTTTACATGCCCACCAACAGTGTGCAAGTTTTCCTTTTCTCCACATCCTTGCCAGCATTCGTTCTGTCTTGTATTTTTGATGATAGACATCCTAACAAGTGTGAGGTGCTATCTTGTGCTTTTGATTCTCATTTCCCTGATGATTACTGATGTTGAACACATTTTCTATTGGTCATTTATATGCCTTCTTTAGAAAAATTTCTATTCAGGTCCTTTGTCCATTTTTCAATTGGGTTGTTTGGTTTTTTGCTATTGAGTTATATGAGTTCGTTATATATTTTAGATATTAACCCCTTATCAAATGCATGATTTGCAAATATTTTCTCTCATTCCATAGTTGTCTTTTCATTTTGTTGATGGTTTTCCTTGTGTACAGAAGCTTTTAGTTTGATACAGTCCCACTTTTCTATTTTTGCTTTTGTTGCCTATGCTTTTGGTGTCAAATCCAAAAAAAAAAAAAAAATCATTGCCAAGACCAGTGTCAAGGAGTTTACTCCCTATGTTTTCTTCTAGGACTTTTATAGTCTCAGGCCTATGTTCAAATCTTTAATCCATTTTGAGTTGATTTTTGTTTATGGCATAAAATAAGGTGCAATTTCATTGTTTTACATGTGGATATCCAGTTTTTGCAGCATCATTTATTGAAGAAACTCTCCTTTCCCCATTGTATATTCTCAGAGCCTTATCAAAAATCAATTGATCATGTTTGCATAGGTTTATTTCTGGGTTCTCTATTCTGTTCTATTGATCTAAATGTCTGTTTTTATGCCAGTACCATACTTTTTAAAGTTTTTAAGTTTTGCTTACTATAGTTTGGTAATATAGTTTGAAAGAAGGAAGTGTGATGCCTATATCTTTGTTTTTCTTTCTCTACATTGTCTTGGCTATTTGGGGTCTTTTGTGATTCTTATGAATTTTAGTATTCATTTTCCTATCTGTGAAAAATAACACTGGAACTTTGATAGGGATTGCAATCTGTAGTTTTAGGTAGTATGGACATTTAACCATATTAATGTTCCAATCCATGAACATGAATATCTTTCCATTTACGTGTGTCTTCTTCGATTTCTTTCACCAATGTTTTGCAGTTTTAGTGTACAGATCTTTCATCTTCTTAAATTTATTCCTAAGTATTTTATTCTTTTTGATGTTATTGTAATAGAATTTTTTTCTTAATTTCTTTTTCCAGATATTTTTTTTGTTAGTGTAGAGAAACACAACTGATTTTTGAATATTGATTTTGTATCCTACAACTTTACTGAATTTATTACTTCTAACAGTTTTTGGTGGAATTCTTAGGGTTTTCTATATCTAATATCAGGTCATCAGCAAACAGACAATTTTACTTCTTCCTCTCTGATTTGGATGCCTTTTATTTCTTTTTCTTCCCTAATTGTTCAGGCTAGGATTTCCATTATTATATTGAATAAAAGTGAGACTGTGAGGTGAGAGTGTGCATCCTTGTCTTGTTCCTGATCTTAAAGGAAAAACTTTCAGTTTTTCATCATTGAGTATATTAGCTATGGGCTTGTCACATGTGGCCTTTATTATGTTGAGGTACATTCCTTCTATACCCTTTGTGTTCAGTTTTTTTTTTCTTTATCATGAAACAATGTTAAGTTTTGTCAAATGTTTTTTCTGCATCTATTGAGGTGACCATGTGGTTTTTTATCCTTTATTTTGTTCATGGGGTATATTACATTTACTGATTTGCATATATTGAACCATCCTTGCAACCCAGGAATAAATCCCACTTGATCATGGTGTACTTTCCTTTAAATGTATTGTTGAATTTGGTTTGCTGCTAATATTTTACCCAGGAGTTTTGCACCTATGTTCATCAGGGACATTGGCCTGTAGTTTTCTTGTGGTGTCCTTGTCTGGCTCAGGTATCAGACTAATGCTGAACTCGTAAAATGAGTTTGGAAGTGTTCCCTCCTCTTCTCTTTTTTGGAAGAGTTTGAGAAGAATTGTTATCAACTATTATTTAAATGTTTAGTTGAATTCACCAGTGAAGCCAGTGGGTTCTGGACTTTTCTTTGTTGGGAAGTTTTTGATAGCTGATTCAATCTCCTTAGTAGTAACTGCTCTGTTCAGATTTTCTATTTCTTCACAATTTAGTCTTTGTAGCTTGTGTGTTTCTAGGAATTTATCCATTTCTTAAAGGTTATCTACTTGGTTAACATATAATTTTCATAGTAATTTCATATGATTCTTGGTATTTCTGTAGTATCAGTTGCAATGTTTTATCTTTCATTTCTGATATTTTTCTTTTTTTTTTCTTAGTCTAGCTAAGGGATTGCCTATTTTATTTATCTTTTCAAAAAAATTAGCTCTTACTTTCATTGATCTTTCCCATTGTCTTTCTAGTCTCTTTCATTCATTTCATTTTATTTACTTTCTTCTACTAATCCTGGGCTTAGTTTGTTCTTTTCATGCTTCCTTGAGGCATAAAATTAGGCTGTTTGAGTTCTGTCTTTTTTCTTAATGTATGCATGCATCACTATAAATTTCCCTCTTCAAACTTCTTTTGCTGCATCCCAGAAGTTTTGGAATGTTGTGTATCCATTTTTATTTGTCCAAAGATATTTTTTTATTTCTCTTTTCATTTCTTGTTTGACCCATTGATTGCTCAGGACTGTGTGTGTAGTTTCCATGTATTTGTGAATTTTCCAGTTTTCCTCTTATAATCACTTTTTAGTTCTATACCATTGTGGTCAGAGGAGATGTTTGATATGATTTCAGTCTTCTTAAATTTCTTCGACTTGCTCTGTGATCTAACATATGATCTATCCTGAAGAATGTTGCATTTGCACTTGCAAAAGAATGTGTATTCTGCTGCTGGTGGATGGAATGTACTATACATGTCTGTTAGGTCCATCTGGTACCCTCAGGCAGTAGTTTGTGAGGTATGCAGTCAAATCCCTTGCCAGGAAAGACTGGAGACTGGTGTTTTTGCCTGCTCTCTCTGTGCTGAACCCTGAGGGGATAGCTGTGGCAAGTGTTTATGTGCCTTTTAACAAGTGTTTCTTTGTTTGCTATAGTCCTGTGGGACTTGTGAATGTAAGCCCTCTTCACTTTCAGAACTAGATGATATGGGCACCTGTCCCTTGGGTGGTAGCCCACATTGGGACACAAAAAAAATTATGGTCCAAAACTTTCACTCCCGTGGGAGAAGCTGAGAGTTGGGGATTCCCTCCTGACTGTATGACATTGTGCCAAAGGTAGGGTTTATTGTGAGAGCATGTCTCAGTCTTTCCTGTTTTAAAGTAGGCATTTCTTGTCATCTGATGTATAGGAGTCCCTCAACTCATTTTTGGATTTCTCTCACAGGGAATTGCTTTGTGTGGCTATACTCAGTGCAATCATGGGGGGAGGAAATTCAGGAGGAGCCTCCTATGTCACCATCTGGTCTGGATCCCCCAGGTTATCTCAAGTACTTTATAAAGGAGTAGAAATCTAGGAAGGAGGATGTGAGAAATTATTTCTCACAGATGCAAAATTAATATTGACATATTAGTTTTAGAGGCTATCATATATTGTGTCCTTTAATCCTGATGACTCTCCAGAAGCACAGGTGTTATCATTCCCATTTTAGAGATAAGAAAACTGAGTCCAGGAAGGATAAATGACTTGCCCACATTAGTAAGTCTCAGAACCTAGTTGACAAGTTGGTTAACCTCCTCTGAGGCTCCTATTTTTTCTGCTTTGTTGCCTCTTAATAACAGTTAAATCTTGTTAAAATACTTATTTAGCATCCAAATAAAATGTCTTCACAGCCTACACAGGGAAAATGCATCAATTATCCAGGCAACTGGAACAAATAAGACCTATGGTAGGAGAGGAGTTTATAATTATTTAGAAATAAACTGCCTATTTTATCCAATGTATTATAACAACTCTCCATTTCTTCCTTTCTTTTTCAGTAAGTCTAAGTACATAATGCCCGAAATATAATTTCTCTCACATTATTTATGGCCTCCTTCCTTCGATGTAGCTTTCTAATTGTAACAGGGTCAGCTTCAATTTGCCATATGGAAACTTAATTGAAAATGAGTGGATAATCCAGTCCACTAAAATGTCAATCCTATAAGGAGAGAAAAATAGGTCAAGTTAATAATTTAGCCTCATATAAGATTTACTGCCTTTCTTATTTTCTACACATTTATACTAGTCTTTTGTGAGTACTGGCTCTGGTTTTGAGAATTGGAAAGATCTTGCCTATAAAGTGTTCCATAAAGTAAACCACTGAAGAACTCTGAGGCTATCTGCTTTTCTCCTATAAAAAATGTTAATTAAACTTGATAGTATTATTAAAAATGATATTATAATGCATTGTCAAACATAATCCCAACATGTAATAAAAAGTATTAATGAACATAGATGTTTTTGTGAGTTTCTCCCCGTTTTGAGTCACATATGTTGGGCTAGAAAGAATTAAGTCCTATGATTTGCTACTTTAAAGAAGTTATTTCCCAACAGTAGACACCTTAAAAGCAGAAACTGGAGTCCTAGTACCTTGAATGAGCCCCTGCAAGGCCCTGTTCTCATTCCCTTACACAGACCCCAGTGAGTTTATACACACACACCTCCACATCATCTTCAGGTTTCAAGAAACACTTTTAAAATTATTAACTAGTCCAATCTATTTTCTTCAGATGAGGAAATGTGCCACGCATGTCAAAGCCTGAAATCACACAGTTTTCCACAGGCAGAAGCGGTACAGAACACAGGTTTTATGCCTAAACTGCCATGCTTGTGGCTTGCACTGCAGGGTCTCCTTCAACCACTTCCTCTTTAAATGCAGGAAAAGCTCATGTTCAGGGGGCATGCTTTACTTCAGAATTTCCAAAAGTCACTCACTTTGAGGAAAAGTTGCAGAATAACTTTCCCTGAAGAATAAAACATGTTAACTAGATACCCATCTGTTCAGGGCCAGAAAGGAGCTATGTACTCTTCAGAACTTGCTTCCTCTCCTATATCACTACCCTCCTCCATCCTATCTGCTATTTACATAGATATAATTTAGTCGAAGCTTTCAAAGAACTTGTTTCACTAGAGTCCTATTTATTTTGATTAGGAGATGAATCAACCAAATGTATGACTCATTAAAAAATTCAGCTTCATTAAATTTGCTTATAATAAACTGCATCCATTTAAAGAATAAAATTTGATGAGTTTTGACAGCAATACCGGTGAACCACCACCATTATCATGTTACAAAACATATTCATCACCTCCAAAAAATTCCTCAGGCTCTTTTGTAATTTATCCTTCCCTTAGCTCATAGCTCCAGGCAATGTTTGGTCTGCTCTTTGTCCCTATAGATTAATTTGCATTTTCTAGATTTTTATATACTCTGAAGTCTTTTGTGTCTCAATTTTTCCATCCATGTCGACAGTTCTTTTCTTTTTTCTACTGAGGGGTATTCCATTGTATGGATATGGTATTTGGTTTGTTTATAGTTTAAGGCCATTATTAATAAAGCTTCCCTGAACATTCACATACAAGGATTTATATGGACAAATGTTTCATTACTCTTCTGTAAATATCTAGGGGTTGAATGGTTGTGTGGTAGACATATGCTTACTATTTTAATAAAAAAACTGTCATGTTTTCCAAAGTGGTTTTCCATTTTATACTCTATCAATGATATATGAGCATTCCATCAGCTCCACAACTTTGCTAACACTTGATATTATCAGTCTGATTAATTTTAACAAGTTTAATGGTTATCTGTTAGTATCTTATGGTCTTAATTATTATTTCCTCAATGATTAATGATGTTGAACATTTTTTCCTGTGTTTGTTGGTCACTGTACTTCTTTTTTGAAGCATGTGTTCAAATCTATTATTGAGTTGGTTGTCTTCTTCTTGAGTTATAAGATTTTTTTTTTAATAAATTCAGGATACAAGTTCTTTTTTAGGTATATGTTTTGTGAATATTTTCTCCCATTCAGAGTTCTCACCATTTGCACCATGGAAACATTAATGGTCCCTATTTTTGAAGCATATTATGTAGATGGCAAACAAGCCAACAAATAAGGTTACATTGTATTATTCCACAATTTAATTTTAAAATATACATTACACACTTATTAGTAGTGATTATCTTCTCTTCATCCCAGGTTGTAAATTATGTACTTCATAGTCTGATTCTTCTTCTCTGAAAAATAATACATTACAGTTAATGCACGGGGTCTTTCTTGACAATAATATCCTTGCTATTTTAATGTCTAATTTAACACACACATGCACACACACATAAACACAAGCACACACACACAATGCAGTTCAATGACCCCAAACCATAATTGCCAGTTAAGCGTTTGTCTTATGTAAATGGATCTCTTTTCAAATGTGGAAATACCTGCTTAACAATAGTCTTGTAATTAGCCCACAAAACAGGCATGAACATTTATTAGAAAAACAAAGTGGACTCAGCTCATTTCCAGCCTGAGATGCTGAGCATCAAGGTTGAACTCAGAAGAGCTTTTATAACCAATGGATACAGCCCTGGAAATGCAGTTTCCCACTAGTGATGCCAAGAGACCCTTGAGTACAGAATCAGGCACTGTGGTGATAAACATCTGACATTTTCATTTGCAAGTATTCATGTTTCATTTTAGATAATGTTCCCTCTATTTACTTCTTCAGCAGCAATGCATCAAATATCCTACAGTGTAATCCTTCTCTCAGCACTTATCAATGAACTATGAAATAGTATTAAATAGAATTAATTAGAAGTTTTAATGAATCATGTCTGTCCTCATTTATTATACAATGTAATTTTCAAGGAGTGATTAATTACGAGTTACAGATGAGTGAATGGTTAATGTAGTTTGTTAACCTTACTAAGGAGTGACTGTACACAGCAAGCTGCTTCTCCTCTGTTTATTAGCATGCGGCTTTGTACCACCATCAGTTCAAGTGAATGAAAAGGTTTTAGTGACTTTGCAATTAATATGCACTGTCAGCTAATAATTTATTCCCTTATTTTCTTTCCTGTATATCATATGAACATTGTGAAGATTCAAAAGTAGAATTTAACCACCCTTACTTTGGAATGTTTCTTTTTTTTTTTTTTTTTTTTTTTTTTTTTAAGATTTTTTTATTTATTTATTTGAGAGAGAGAGAATGAGAGAGCAAGCACATGAGAGGGGGGAGGGTCAGAGGGAGAAGCAGACTCCCTGCCGAGCAGGGAGCCCGATGCGGGACTCGATCCAGGGACTCCAGGATCATGACCTGAGCCGAAGGCAGTCGCTTAACCAACTGAGCCACCCAGGCGCCCTCTTTGGAGTGTTTCTACAAAGCTATTAGTTTGCCCCTAGCACGTCCACCTGAGCTGCATGATTATTTTAAGTAGATCCTATTTAATACAAGGTGGCTCGTTTGAAATGATTCTCCCTGCATATTTCCTTGAAGAATATACCAATTTACCACATCATTACTATCATTATCTAAAAAGTGGTAGCTGGCTGCCCTTCATTTTCAATTTTCTTAGATGCACCTTTCAGAAGCTGAAAAATGCACAAGCTGACAAAAATGCAGTGGTTAAATACAGAATAATTTTGTGGACAGAAAGTAATTGAGAATGGCATATAGGAATGCCAAGAGGTTTTGTTTTTTGGTTTTTAGTTTTTGGCTTTTTTAGCCTTCCCAGCAGACACACTCATAAAAGACCATGGCATCCCTGGGGATGAGTCACCATCTCACAACATTCTAGTCTGCTTCTTCTTCAAAGAACTCATTTGCTGTGGTTATATGGAGGTGGAAACCCACTTGGCATGCCCCCACAAACACCTCCGTTTGCTGGCTGAACTGCAGACAGCGAGCAGCTCATTTTGCTGTGCAAAGCAGACGCTAGTGTTTTCTGCTCTGTATCTAGGGGAGTTTTGATAGCTCTTTGGAGGCCCAGCTAACCTCAGTAGGAAAAATAACAATACTTATTTATATTTGTGTGATATTTAATGATTTTCATTTTTTCATAAGTATTATCTTATTAAATCTAGGTAAAAATTCCATGAATAAAGAAACTATTATAAGATGTTAGCTGACTTGTCCAGGGCCCCATGAGCAGTGAAAAGATAAACTAAACATTCATAATTCAACAAATATTTACTGAGCACCTAATGTCAGACACCTACTAGTTGACTGGATAAGTCTAAGTCGTTTCCATCACGGACCTTAGATACCAGTAGGGGAGACAAGAAATAAATGATTAAAGATAGTGATAAGCCCCGTAAAGAAAATTTGAAAAGGAAAAAGTTCAGAGAGAAACTGGGCATGAGGAAGGTTATTTTAGACAAGGTAGTCCGAGAAAGCCTCCTTGAAGAGATGTGCTATCAGAACAAAACTGACTGATGAGGAGTCAGTTAATTGAAGAGAACATTCCAGGCAGAAAGAACAGCAAATCCAAAGGTCCTGAGCCTTTTGGTGTGTTTGAAAAAGTGCAAGAGACCGATGTGGCTGGAGAGAAATGCAGCAATGGAGAGATGAAGCTAGAGAGATACAAAGGGGAGATCTTCTAGTTAGTTCTCTTGGAGGTGCCAGCAAAGACTTGGGATTTAAACTCAAGAGATAATGGGTGTTGAAAGGGCTTTTCCAATCCAATTCTGCCTAGAATTTCTAGGACATGAGAAATGGAAGATAATGTGCTAGAACATCAGGTAGCATTTTAGTTTCCATTTCTCATTTTAAGGAAGAGAAGTAGAAAAAAGAGCTTCCCCTGGAGCCTAGAATTTGAAGCTATTAATATAAAAGTATACTGGTAATGTCCTATCTTCATTAGGGGACTCAACTGCCAGACGAGCAATGCTCTTTGAAGTCAAGGACTACTTTTTATTCTGTACTGCACACAAATCAATGTGTTGTGTTTCCAATCAGTGCTCTCTGAAATGAACTGAATGACCTGATATTTATTGCTCTGTCCAGCCCTAGTCTGAAAAATCCTGATAGGAGATGCCATGGTATTTGAAATCGCTGTAACAGAACAGAAGGATCCAGAAAGCAGCCCTCACTTAGCACTTGGCTTCACAGTGTGTGTGCTATCGATTCAGGCATCCAATTTGTCTGTAGTGGGGTATTGCTAATCCCTGAGGCAAGTGTGTAATAATGCACTTATTTTGCAAGCATTTTCTTCTCTTAAACCTACATTTTCTCACCTACTTCCCCAAGTTAAACTATGAGGAATTACAAATGTTAATTCTCTAAGGACTGCTATGGAAAATCTATTCCTGCTTCCACTCTATATAGACTCTGAGAGGTGATGAGCACAAATAAAGGAGCAATACCACTTTATGTTACTGCAATAGGATTTTACTCAGGAATCTCAACACCATAAGCTCCTAAAAGCCAGAATTTTTTATTAAGGAATTTTTTAGATGATCCATTTTAAAGTACATGCCTTTGTAATCACAAAAGCAAGTGCAAAAGAGAAAAAAACCTTTTTGGGCTACTCTTCTTAGGTTTAGTGGCCAGGCAAGGTCTATTCCTTGATGTGGTGATGGTTTCATGTGTGTATGTATATGTCCACTTTATTCTAACAGTAGTAGATTGGAAGGTAAATTGCAATGTAATAAAATAATATATGAACACAGGTATATGAAACAAAGTTCTGGCATTTGCCAAGTTCTATTGCATAGTAGTTAACAAGACTAAAAGGGGAGAAAGAATTTTTAAAATTACAAAATATTGTGAAAATGCTAAACTGTATGCTGCATTATAGAGAACAATATTAAGCTTCTCAGAAGAGATATTAAGTTAAAATGGAAGTTTGAGGAGAAAATTCACTGGTCAATTCATAATTTAATTTTTTAATAGACATTATTTTTTATAGCAGTTTTAGGTTCACAGCAAAAGTGAACAACAAATCCAAAGAGTTCCCATATATCTCCTGTTCCCACCCTTCCCCCATACCCACACAACTTCCCCAGCTATCAACATCCCACACCAGAGTGAGACATTTGTTACCACTCTGGTGAACCTACCAGTTGAACCTACATTGACACCTGATTATTACCCAAATTTTATCATTTACATCATGGTTCACTCTTGGTTTTGTGTATTCTCTGGGTTTTGACAAATGTATAATGACATGTATCTACCATTATGGTATCATACAGAATAGTTTCACTGCCCTAAATAGCCTCTGTGCTCTGCCTGTCCATCCATCCTTTCCTTCAACCCCTGGAAACCACTGATCTTTGTACTTTGTCCATATGAATCTACTTTTTCAACTCTAAATCCTATGAAGTTTAAAAACAAATCAAATATTTCAATGAAAGTTTAGCATTTGAGATATATTTTAAATGTAAAATATAGATCAGATTTTGAACACAAGTATGAAAAAAATGTAAAATGTCTCAATCATTTTTTAATGCTGATGACATGTTGAAATGATAACAGTTTGGCTACATGAAAAGAAATAAAGCATGTTGTTAAAATTAATTTTATCTATTTATTTTTATATTTTTAATGTGGCTGCAAAAATTTTAAATTACATATGTGGCTTACATTATATTACTGGACAGTGTTGCTTTAGACTTATGATAGCTGAACTCCAGAAATATCATTAACTGGGAGATCAAGCATTTCTCAGACATTATGAGTAAACTGCCTTTTACTCTATTTCATTAAATTCATATTAGCTAAAAATTTAAGAAATTTGCCTGCATAAATATGATTAACTGACTAGGCTAAATAATCATCAGCTGATACGTGGATGTAGTGAAGCCACATGGGGAAATTAAACATTTTAACCATAAACATATAACACAAGTCCCTGTTTTTTGTATGATATCCATGGGCCTTATAACCACATAGCCCCATTTTGCCTGCAAACACCATGCCACACAGTGCCATCAATCAACTCTTTGGTATACATCTGTTTCCATGTGGACCCTTGATCTGGTAACAAATGCAGAATTTTCCCAAGAAAATAGATAGAACTCGCTTATTTTTATCCCAGGCTGACAGCCTTTTCTCTTCTTTCTACCTTGTCATACATTAAATATGAAATCAGAAGGAAGGAGGGAGAAGAAGGCACTGCAGAGGGTTTTTGGAGAGAGAACAAGTGGAGGGTTACACACCTGCACTCTCCTTTTTCTCAGCTCTTAGATTCACTGATGCTTAAAAGGGGAAATTGCACTTAAAAGTGCTATATTGGTACTGGCGCTCAACCCAGTCTCCTCTCTCATCTGTGCTTCCACAATGCTGGGGGGTGCAGGGCAAAGCAGGGACCCAGTCTTTCAAAGTGTTCTTTTCATGCTCACTCAGTGCTTTCCCAGTTCTCGGATCCCACATACGGCATGCAGAAGGACGTGAAAAAGCATTGACTGAATTCCGAATGGCACATGATTGTTTCTGTTGCAGCACACATTCTAGAGCAGCTTTGTTTCAGCTCCCAAGTTAGAGGATTTTCATTAGATAGTTGGATTAATCTACAGTAAAATAACAAATCCATTTGTGGAGTGGGTGCAGGGGTATGGTTGTCCATGAAGAGGGAGCTAGGACGTGTACCTCACAGTATTTATAGCATGATGCTGAGAGAAAGCAATAAAAGTTTAATCATCTCTAAATACCCCGACCTTCAGGGTAACTTGAAGGTGCCCCTTTGTTAGATTTGCAAGTTACCCAAGCTTCTACATAACACATAGCACGATTCAATACCTGTCTCAATGACTAGACTATAGAATAAAGTAAAGAGGCTGTCAGCTCAGAATAAAAATAAGCTCCAGGAGGGAAAATATGGGTCTGGACTTTATTCCCAAAACCTACCCTAGTTCCCGGCACAGTATGCACTGAATAAAGATTTATTAGGTGAATGAATAAATAAATGCGAGAATGAAGAGGTTACATTTCATGTTCATCAGTAATGCTTTACTAGAAAGGATACTTTGGGAAATAGACCACAAGCCCATACGTATGGAATGATAGAAATCAATGAAGAGAGTATCTCACTCACTTTTCAATATAAAGTGCTCCACTATCAAAAGTCTGTACTTGTTCTTTAACCAGCTGCTGAGATATGGCATTGTAATTGAGGTAGATCATCATCTATATACTAGGATGTAATTTTTTAAAGTCTAAAGCTAATAAATCAAGTGTGTGTGTGTGTGTGTGTGTGTATTTAAGATATACTATTAACATTAAAAGGGGGGGGCGCCTGGGTGGCTCAGTTGGTTGGGCACCTGACTCTTGATCTCAGCTTGGTCTTGATCTCAGGGTGGTGAGTTTGGGCTCAGATTGGGGTCCACACTGGGGATGGAGCCTACTTAAAAAAAAATTAAAGGGGCGCCTGGGTGGCTCAGTTGGTTAAGTGTTTGACTCTTGGTTTCAGCTCAGGTCATGATCTCGTGGGTCGTGAGATGGAGCCCCGCATCAGGCTTGGTGCTCGGCAGGAAGTCTGCTTAAGATTCTCTACCTCTGCCCCTCCCCACCCCCCATTTTCACTCGTGTGTGCTCTCTCTCTAAAATAAATAAATAAATCTTAAAAAATATTTTTTAAAAAAAGAAGCAGAAATGATTAAAAGCAGTTGATTCTGAGGAGTGGATCTTGGGGTCCTTTAAGTGACTATTCCCGTGTTTGTAAGTCCTTCTGTATTTCGTTAACATATTTGTATTTTTTTGATGAAAAAAGAAAAATCTCTCCCTATCCATTTGCTAATAAGTCTGCTTCATAGTCACAAATTTTGCACTTAGTATCCTTTGTTTTATAATACTAAATATATTTTCTGAATTAATTTATAAGGTTCTTGACATCACACTCATGTCACATACATCTTTATACTTCTCATAATATATAGTGCAACATGCTCTATATAGTATATATTAATATCTGTTGATGATTAGTGAAGATTGGAGGTTATCATTTCTAACTCAAATAAGTCATGTTTCTAATTTAATTTTCATTTATTTTTCCATACTCTCTAAAGAAGCCCATTGTTGTAAACAACCTTACAACAATGGATATTGTCATATCTATTTTTTAATTAAATAAATATTGTAAGAACATATCATAAAGATAAGGAATTAATATATGACCTTTCATATAGTAACAGCCTAAACATATCGGTGTCTCAGACCAGCAACATGATGACATTTCCAGATGAACATTCAATGCTAATAATAATAATAATAATGTTACAGAACTTTTGACGGTATCTCAATGATTATCCATGAAATGGTTTACTATAGAAGAGTACAAAGTCAAAATAAAATAATGTTTGGGATTCTTTTTTGAAAGCAGTAAGTGGCTGGGAGAAAAGTGATGAAGTTTTAATCATCTGTAAATCCAGAGAAATGTCTGTGTGATCAGGCTATTTAGAATCATAGTATGTAATCATATAATCCCAGGGTTGAAGAGACCATAAATGGTCATTTTTCCAATTTTCCATCCAGTGCCTTTTAACTTCGTGCTAAAACATACCAATGAATAGGTATCCTGCGTGGCTAAATATTCTCTCCTAAGGAGAGTCATGGTGACTCTAAAATATTCTAACTTTTAGAAAATTTTCCCTTATATTGAGGTAAAAAAATCTCTATGTATAACTTCAATGGGTCAGTATGATCCATTAAGGCCATCCAGAATGAATCCAATACTCACTTCCTGCGAGAGACTTTCAGACACTTGAAGAGTAGTTTTTGTCTTCTCTTTCCTCAACTAGGTAGGGTGTGCCTCCCCCTCAGTGCTGGAGCCTGCCCGTAGAAACCACGTCCACTGTGTGTATTCCTGTAATTACTATGGCATTTCTGTCTTCTGGAATCTCGGTTACTTTGGGTTAAACTTTAGAGAGAAACATGGAAAGATCTAGAAAATCTAACATAAGGATCCTGGTAATAGTAGGAAGCCTAGAGGAAAGAAATCTGAACATTTGTTCTTGGAAGGAAGTCCCAATGTGAGGCAATGGTTTTCAAGGTCAAGAGTTTAGAACAAACTCAAGAAAACATTTACCATTCTTCCAACTACACTGGTGTTAAGGAATACATCCTACATCACAGCAGCTCTGAGTCACCCTCCAGAGCTATGGATACAGGATCTACAGTGGCAGGATGTGGAACAGACAGGCTCTGTTTATACCACCTTCTTTTTTTTTTAATCTTTGCCATTGCAATAGCTTGATTTTTATTTCCCTTATTGCATGACTTAGTTGTATGGTGTAAGAATACCATGTATTCTTGCTCATTTTTATTCTGCACAGATGCAGTTTTGACCTTCAATGTCTGCTCCTCAGGCTTTGAATGGCAGTGACACTGATATCAGCAACATCACCTTTGTCCCCTGTCTGACACGTTTGCAACTGCACTGGGCCAGGGGTCTTATTAATACGTTTTCCTTCCAGTATTTTATTAATAGCTGGCTTTCATTAAACTACTCTTATCATTTCAAGGCAAAGGGATTTCTCATTGAAATAAGAACAATATTTTGAGTGCTCATAGAAAACTGAGTTTAGAGTTCCATGCAATTACATTTTTACTCAGCTAATATCATTATCCTTACCCTGAAGGTTATCAGTGTGAAAACTGTCAAAATCTTTGCTTTTTCAACTTCTAGCTTTCCAAAATTATGGTCTTCCATTGAGGACACTTTAAAGTAAAGGATTCAAATTTCAGGTCTTCTAAGATTTAGGGAATGCAGAGGGTTATATGGAAAAATCAGTTATTCCTTGGACTTTCGTTTCTTATTTTGTTGGAAGCAACTCAGATATCCTCTCAGAACTGAGGTCATTAAAATGGGTAAGAAAAAATATGTGAGCACTCCTGGAAACCTTGGACTAAACCAAAAGTGGGAATCAAATCGAAAAGTGACATTGATGTCTTTCTTGCTATGACCAAATTAAACTCTAAAATTTTATTATTCCCAAGTTGTCATCTGTGTGTTCATGTCCATTTTATTATAACCACATTCTAGGTAATTGTCAAATTCCAATTTGGTTTAATTTTTCAGCTGGAGGGGAACTGTATCAAATTTCAAACTCGTGAAGTTACTTGGGAAAGGCAGAACTATCTTTACCTGTTGATCAGGAGAAAAGTGTGCAGAGTTTAGAAATATTTCTATGCTATTGCCCTACCCAGTAATGTGAGAGCAAACAGTGCTGACCATCAAGAAAGTCATCACAAATCTCAGGTCTGCTTCTCAGAATGCGGCCCAAAGAGCCTGCACCCATTTTACTGTGGGAGTTTGTTAAAAAATGCAAATGACTAGGTCTGCTCAGCTATGTTTGAGAAGGAATCCACTAAAAAAAAAAACCCAAACCTTCAAGCGTGTGACACCATATAAAATTTCACCATGAAGTTCCAGGCATACAACTCCCTTTATAGAGTTGGTCATCTACTAAATCTTTCCTTCTCTATATTTTATACTCAATATTTCAGGAAATGATTTATCCCCACTCCTCTCACATACACATCTCAAAGTCCCCATGCAGGCTGCTATGTAGATAACAACACAGATGTCAGTGACTTCCCTTAAAAGATCTCAAAATGCAATTCATCAAAAGGCACATGCCCTGGGTTTCATTTCATGTTAACAGAATCATACATTGTAATTCCTGACCCAGATTAGCATCACAAAGTCTATGATGTATTCTTTCCACTCTCATCCTCTGCAAGTTCAAGTGTTTTCCACTTGCTTTGCAATCTGCAATCCACTCCCTTTCCACTGCATCTTACTGTTGTTTGCATCTTTCTGTTTTTTGAAAATAAAAAGTACAGTTGTTGATTGAAGTAATAAAGCTTCCATAAAGTAGAGACTTACTGACTGATTTTCACCATCAGCATTCAACACTACTGCTAAAGAGTCACTTCTATCAGTTTCTAAGTTAGCATAATTCAGCCTTTGAATTCCCAGGAATTCATAAAATATCCAGAACTTAACATCTCTAGATCTGTACAGTGTCTGAAATTGTGCTTTTGTGGACTGATCAGAAAGAGCTAAACCCACCACTTGCCCAAGCCCCAGTCATCCTAACCTGCAACTCCAAGTCAGGATTTGCTCAAAAATGTCTGCCCACAAGGCTGACACCATTTTTTAGAGGCATTCTTTGAAGCTAAGACATTATCACAATTTATTCAGATTCTCATTACATTGCAAATGGTGGAGATGGCAGGTCACCCATACGTTAGCATGTTTCCAGATTAGCTTGTTGTCACCTTGAGCTACAGAAGAACTGAGACACAGGACTGGTTGATTTTAGTAGGGTGTGAAGGCACAAAAAATCAGTTTGTAAACTCTTTGAAGAAGCGAATACATGTCTTTGAAATTCCCGACATATCTAGCATATCATTGGTCTTTATAATTGCTAAACAATACTTGGTGCAGAGAGCACCAAGAAGCAAACTGAAATCATTTAATGTGCTTGTAGAAGGCTGGCTCTTCTTACCTTGGCTTTTGCTGATAAAACTGTTCACTTTGACCTCAGCTTACTGCCCACTTATATGCCGGCTTATTTCCTTGACATCTCTGCCTCCATGTTCTATATGGGTGAGTTTAGATTTCCTAAAGTTTTGTTTCTGACCATCTTATCCTGGAGATAAAGAAAGAGCAGATATGAGCCTCTGTGTGTTTGTGATTGTGCTGGTGGGGAGGAAGGAGTTCTAGAAATATTATTTATGATCATCTCACCTTCAAAAGGGAAGTAAAAGTTACTCATAATATGTGTAGGTTCAGATATTGAGTATGCTTTATTTAGTATGTATAGTACTTATTAGATAAGGCAAAAATAATTTTATTCAGATCAGCACACCCCAGTATGGCATTTAAAAAAAAATTCTAATATGATTTAATCTTTACTATTTAATCTAATATGATTTAATCGAGTTAAAGAGGACGGTCCATTAATTAGATGCCAACTTCTTTCAGGGGCTTTAGGAGTAAATAAACCAATAAAATGAAGCATCATTTCCAATGCATCAATGGGGAGCTGACTGTGTTTTGATGGGGAAGGTGGGGAGCAAGTGCAGAAGGAGAGAGGAGAGGACACTGCCTGACATTAAATAAGAACCACACCTTTTATTAGGGGATGGAAGGAACTGCTGCAGGCAGCCACTTCCTCTCAGAGGATGTGATGAGACCCCGCTACCCATTTGTCTTTATATTTGTTTGGTTGTTTGTTGTTGTTGTTTTCTGAAAGCATTGTAATAGCTTATTTTTCTTTAACTCTGGTTACTTTTTTCCCCCAGGTTTATTGAGGAATAATTGACAAATAAAAAATGTATATATTTAAGGTGTGCAACATGATGGTTTGATATAAATATACCTTGTGAAATGATTACAGTCAAGTTAATCAGCTCACAGAGTGACCTTTTTTTCATGTGATGAGAATACTTACTATCTACCCTCTTAGCAAATTTCAATTATACAATAAAGTATTATCAACTATAGTCACCATGTGATATATTAGATCTTCAGAGCTTATTCATCTTGTAACTGAAGGTTTGGACCCCTTTAACAATCTCTCCCCATTTCCCCAGCCCCAGGCCTGACAACCTGACAACCACCATTCTACAACTTTTTTTCTATGAGTTTGATTTTGTTTTTTGTTTTTTTAAATTCCACATACAAATGATACCTTGCATTATTTGTTCTTATCTTTCTGGCTTAGTTCACTTAGCAAAATGCCCTACAGATTCATCCATGTTGTCACAAATGGCAGGATTTCTTTCCTTTTTAAAGTTGAGTAATGTTCGTGTGTGTGTGTGTGTGTGTGTATCTCCATTCACCCAGTGACTGACACTTAAGTTGTTTCCATATCTTGGCTACCATGAATAATGCTGCAATGAACACAGGAGTACATATATCTCTTTGATATAATGATTTTGTTTCCTTTGGATATGTACCCAGAAGTGGCATTGCTGGATCATATGGTAGTTATATTATTTATTTCTGTTTTCCATAGTAGCTGTACCAGTTTACATTTCCACCAACAGTGTACCAGGGTTCCCTTTTCTCCATATTTTTACCAGCATTTTGTTATCTCTTGTCTTTTTCATCATAAATATCTAAAGAAGTATGAGGTAATATGTCATTGTGTGTTTGATATGCATTTCTCTGATGATTAGTGATATTGAGCCCCTTTTCATGTACCTGTTGACCATTTGTATGTCTTCTTTAGAAAAATGTTTATTCAGGTCCTTTGCCCATTTTTTAATCAGATTGCTTTTTTTGCTATTGAGTTGTATAAGTTCCTTGTATATTTTGAATATTAACCACTTATTGGATATGTGGTTTGCAAATATTTTCTCCCATTTCATAGGTTGTCTTTTTATTTCATTGATGGTTTCCTTTGCTGTGTAGAAGCTTTTTAGTTTGTGTAGTCCCACTTGTCTATTTTTGCTTTTGTTGCCTATACTTTTGGTGTCATGCCCAAAAAACCATTGCCAAGACTAGTGTCGAAGGGTTTGTTCCCTATATTTTATTCTAGGCATTTTATGCTTTGGGTCTTATGTTTGTCTTTAATCCATTCTAAGCTGATTTTTGTGTGTGGTGTAAGATAGGTTTCTGATTTCATTCTTTAGCATGTGGATATCTAGTTTTCCCAGCACCATTTACTGAACAGATGATCCTTTCTCATTGTGTATTCTTGACTCCCTTATCATAGATGAGTTAACTATATATGCTTGGGTTTATTTCCGGCTCTCTATTATGTTCCTTTGATATATTTGTCTGTCCTTATGCCAGTGCCATACTGCTTTGATTACTACAGCTTTGTAATACAGTTTGAGATTAGGAAGTGTTATGCCCCTAACTTTGTTCTTTCTCAAGATTGCTTTGGCTATTCAGGGTCTTGTGTGATTCCATACAAATTTTAGGATTGTTTTTCCTATTTTTTGAAAATGCCATTGGAGATTTTATAGGGATTGCATTGAATCTGTAGATCACTTTGTAACTCATTTTTCTTTGAATGGAGTGAAATTGGATAAAGCTAGTCAAGAAATGGCTAGAGGGATATCCCCCACAGTAGTCCCATTACTATCCACATTTGTTCTAGAGAAGAGAAGGCCAGGATACCGAGATTATCTTGTCTGCTTAAAATCCTTCCCGTGTTAGTGTGAGAGAACAGAAATTTGGCCAGTTTATGCCATTTCCTTTTTTTGTCCACAACAACAATAATAAACAAATATATTATTGAGTAGTTACTTTGTGCTTGGGACTATGATAACATTTACATGGATTATCCCTTTACTTTCCCATATGTTGTGAAAGAGGTACTATTTTTACCCCATACAGATAAAGAACCTGAGGCTTAGAGGGAAGTTAAGTATGTTACACAGCTGCTAAGTACTGAGGCCAATATTTGAATTCATGTACTGCTGAATCCAGAGGTTACATGCTTAATTCCTGCAGAGAACCGCCTTTTAAAGGGCCCTCTTCCCTGCATAGAACCTCCTTTTAAAGGGCCCTCCTCCTACATTGTTTAAATCCCAGATTTCATGTGCTTTATTTGGTTCATCTGAAGAAGTGGAATGGGGACAACAATGGGCTGTTTACTTCCAAAGCTGCCTTAACAGCCATCTGGAATCATTATGTCCTGCAGGAGGTTATTTCTCAATCTGTAGATCTTAGAACACAGGGGCCAGCCCACTAGCAGACTTGGGCACAACAGATTTTGAGAATGGGTGTGGAGTAGAGCCTATCTCAGATCAGCGAACCTCAATTTCTACATAAGAGAGAGAAATCGTAACAGCCAAACTAATTTAACTGGATATAGGGGTGGGTAGAGATTGGAGACTGGAAAGGCGTGCTTGTTGTATCACCCTTCTCAGATTTTCCTGAGTCTCAGTTAATTTTTGATGAGTGCTAGAAAGCAGTCAATGGGAGATTGAGTTCTTTCATGAGTTTTTAAAATCAGGGTGTTTTGGAAGGAAAGATGGCAGAGGAGTAGGGGACCCTATTTCAACTGGTCCCCGGAATTGAGCTGGATATCTACCAGACCACTCTGAGCACCCACGAAAATAGCCTGAGATGTAAGAAGATCTGGATCTCTACAAGCAGAATATTGCAGGCGGTTGGTTTTGAGATACGAAGCAGGGAGCCCTGATTCTGCGGGCAGATATTGGAGGATAAACGGCAGCGGGAGGGTGCCTGGCCGTGGGGATCCTACACCACTGGTGAGTGACAGCCTCGCGTGCTGGGGACGGGGCACAGACTCACAGACCGGTAGCGGCAGAGAAAGGACTTTAGGGCAGCCCCCGAGGCAGAAACCCAGAGCGGCGGGATTGCGCGGGTGAACTGGGAGTGGCTGGCGGTTTTAGAAGCACAAAGGGCAGAGACGTGCCCCGACCTGGAGGCAGGTCTGGGGGTGCTGCGGAGGGGCACACAACCCAGGCTGCTGCAGTTTATAGCAGCCCTGATAGAAATGGAGACAGTGTGGCCTGGAGAGCTCACTGAAGAACAGACTGTGATCTCTCTGCTCTGAGGCAGAGAGTTAGAAACGGTCTCTTCTGCCCTGATCCGCAGAAGAGACATGGAAAGCTGCCAGGGAAAGCCGCCAGAGGACAAAAGCCCCCAAAACTGATTCCCGCTGAGCCCATCCCCCGCCACAGGGGGGCAGGGCAACTCTGCCCAAATAGGGTTGCCTGAGTAACAGCGCGGCAGGCCCCTCCCCCAGAAGACAGGCTGGGAAAACAAGAGGCCAGCATCCCTAAGGTCCCAAGAAAACAGGTGCATCTTGCTTGGGTGCTGGTCAATAATTTGGACTCTATACATTCCCTCAACCACGCATCAACAGAATGACTAGGAGGAGGAACCCACAAAATAGAAAAGACTCAGAGATTATGATTTATGCCGCAGATTTACAAATGGATGCAGATATAACCAAGATGTCGGAGATGGAATTCAGGCTAGCAATTGTGAAGACAATAGCTAGAATGAAGAAATCAATTAATGGCAACATAGAGTCTCTAAGGGCAGAAATGAAAGCTGAATTGGCAGAACTTAAAAATGGTATCAATGAGATCCAATCTAATCTAGATAATCAAACAGCTAGGGTAAGCGAGGCAGAAGAACGAATTAGTGACCTAGAAGACCAAATAATAGATAAAAAGGTAAAAGAGGAGGCCAGGGAAAAACAACTCAGAATCCATGAAAATAGAATCAGAGAAATAAGTGACACCATGAAGCGTTCCAATGTCAGAATTATTGGAATCCCAGAGGGATTGGAGAGAGGGAGAGGACCAGAAGATGTATTTGACCAAATCGTAGCTGAGAACTTCCCTAATCTGGGGAATGAAATAAACATTCGTGTCCTAGAGGCAGAGAGGACCCCTCCCAAGATCAAGGAAAACAGGCCAACACCCCGGCATGTAATAGTAAAACTCACAAATCTTAGGACCAAGGAAACCATCTTAAGGGCAGTTAGGGGGAAGAGATTCCTTATGTACAGAGGGAGGAACATCAGAATAAAGTCAGACCTATCCACAGAGACCTGGCAAGCCAGAAAGGCCTGGCAAGACATATTCAGGGTACTAAATGAGAAGAACATGCAGCCAAGAATACTTTATCCAGCAAGGCTTTCATTTAGAATGGATGGAGAGATGCAGAGCTTCCACGACCAGCAGAAACTGAAAGAATATGTGACCAATAAACCGGCCCTGCAAGAAATATTCAGGGGGGTTCTATAAAAGGAGAAAGACCCCAAGAGTGATATACAACAGAAATTTACAGGGACAATCTATAAAAACAACGTCTTCACAGGCAACATGATGACAATTAATTCATATCTTTCAATAATCACTCTCAATGTGAATGGCCTAAATGCTCCCATAAAACGGCACAGGGTTGCAGATTGGATAAAAACACAGGACTCATCCATATGTCGCCTACAAGAGACTCATTTTGAACCTAAAGATACATCCAGACTGAAAGTGAAGGGATGGAGATCCATCTTCCATGCCAGCGGACCTCAAAAGAAAGCTGGGGTAGCAATTCTTATATCAGACAGATTATATTTTAAACTAAAGTCTGTAATCAGAGACACAGAATGACACTATATGATTCTTAAAGGGTCTGTCCAACAAGAAGATCTAACAATTGTAAATATCTATGCCCCGAACATGGGAGCAGCCATCTACATATCCCAACTGTTAACCAAAATAAAGAGTCATATTGATAACAATACGTTAATTGTAGGAGAGCTCAATACTCCACTCTCAGCAATGGACTGATCATCTAAGCAGAAAATCAACAAGCAAACAAAGCTTTGAATGATACATTGGACCAGATGGACCTCATAGATATTTACAGAACATTCCACCCTAAAACAACGAATACTCATTCTTCTCGAGTGCACATGGAACTTTCTCCAGAATAGACCACAAATCAGGTCTCAACCGATACCAAAAGATTGAGATTATTCCCTGCATATTCTCAGACCACAGTGCTTTAAAACTGGAACTCAATCACAAGAAAAAATTTGGCAGAAATTCAAACACTTGAAAGCTAAAGACCACTCTGCTCAAGAATGTTTGGGTCAACCAAGAAATCAAAGAAGAACTTAAACAATTCATGGAAATCAATGAGAATGAAAACACATAGGTCCAAAACCTATGGGATACTGCAAAGGCGGTCCTAAGGGGGAAATACATAGCCATCCAAGCCTCACTCAAAAAAACAGAAAAATCCCGAATTCACCAACTAACTCTACACCTTAAAGAACTAGAGAAAAAGCAACAAACGATGCCTAAGCCATGCATTAGAAGAGAAATAATTAAAATTAGAGCAGAAATCAATGAATTAGAAACCAGAAACACAGTAGATCAGATCAATGAAACTAGAAGTTGGTTCTTTGAAAGAATTAATAAGATCGATAAACCACTGGCCAGACTTATCCAAAAGAAAAGAGAAAGGACCCAAATTAATAAAATTATGAATGAAAGGGGAGAGATCATGACTAACACCAAGGAAATAGAAACAATTATTAGAAATTATTATCAACAAGTATATGCCAATAAACTGAGCAATCTGGATGAAACGGAGGCCTTCCTAGAAACCTGTAAGCTGCCAAGACTGAAACAGGAAGAAATTGACAACCTGAATAGGCCAATAACCAGTAACGAGATTGAAGCAGTGATCAAAAACCTCCCAAAAAACAAGAGTCCAGGGCCTGATGGATTCCCTGGGGAATTCTACCAAACATTCAAAGAAGAAATAATACCTATTCTCCTGAAGCTGTTTCAAAAAATAGAAACAGAAGGAAAACTTCCAAACTCATTCTATGAGGCCAGCATTACCTTAATCCCCAAACCAGGCAAAGACCCCATCAAAAAGGAGAATTTCAGACCGATATCCCTGATGAATATGGATTCCAAAATCCTCAACAAAATCCTAGCTAATAGGATCCAACAATACATTAAAAGGATCATCCACCACAACCAAGTGGGATTTATCCCTGGGATGCAAGGGTGGTTCAACATTCGCAAATCAATCAATGTGATAGAACATATTAATAAGAGGAGGGAGAAGAACCATATGGTCCTCTCAATTGATGCAGAAAAAGCATTTGACAAAATACAACATCCTTTCCTGATTAGAACTCTCCAGAGTATAGGATAGAGGGAACATTCCTCAAGTTCATAAAATCCATCTATGAAAAACCCACAGCGAATATCATCCTCAATGGGGAAAAGCTGAGAGCCTTTCCCTTAAGATCAGGAACACGTCAAGGAGGCCCACTCTCACCACTATTGTTCAACATAGTACTAGAAGTCCTAGCAACACCAATCAGACAACAAAAAGAAATAAAAGGTATTCAAATTGGCCAAGAAGAAGTCAAACTCTCTCTTTTTGCAGACGACATGATACTTTATGTGGAAAACCCAAAAGACTCCACCCCCAAAGTACTAGAACTCATACAGCAATTCAGTAATGTGGCAGGATACAAAATCAATGCACAGAAATCAGTTGCTTTCTTATACACTAACAATGCAACTGTAAAAAGAGAAATTAGAGAAACGATTCCATTTACAATAGCACCAAAAACCATAAGATATCTCGGAATAAACCTAACCAAAGAGATAAAGGATCTATACTCTAGGAACTACAGAACACTCATGAAAGAAATTGAAGAAGACACAAAAAGATGGAAAAATATTCCATGCTCATGGATCAGAAGAATAAATATTGTTAAAATGTCTATGCTACCCAGAGCAATCTATACCTTCAGTGCCATCCCAATCAAAATTCCAATGACATTTTTCAAAGTGCTGGAACAAACAATCCTAAAATTTGTATGGAATCAGAAAAGACCCCAAATCGCCCAGGAAATGTTGAAAAAGAAAAACAAAGCTGGGGGCATCACGTTGCCCGATTTCAAGCTATATTACAAAGCGGTGATCACCAAGACAGCATGGTACTGGCACAAAAACAGACATATAGACCCATGGAACAGAATAGAGAACCCAGATATGGACCCTCAACTCTATGGTCAAATAATCTTTGACAAAGCAGGGAAAAACATGCAATGGAAAAAAGACAGTCTCTTTGATAAATGGGGATGGGAAAATTGGACAGCCACATGCAGAAGAATGAAACTCGACCATTCTCTAACACCATTCACAAAGATAAACTCAAAGTGGATGAAAGACCTCAATGTGGGACAGGAATCCATCAAAATCCTAGAGGAGAACATAGGCAGTAACCTTTGTGACATCTCCCACAGCAACTTCTTTCAAGGTACATCTCCAAAAGCTAGTGAAACAAAAGCAAAAATGAACTTTTGGGACTTCATCAAGATAAAAAGCTTATGCACAGCAAAGGAAACAGTCAACAAAACAAAGAGGCAACCCACAGAATGGGAGAAGATATTTGCAAATGACACTACAGATAAAGGGCTGGTATCCAAGATCTATAAAGAACTTCTCAAACTCAACACCCAAAAAACAAATAATCAAGTCAAAAAGTGAGCAGAAGATATGAAAAGACACTTCTCTGAAGAAGACACACAAATGGCTAACAGACACTTGAAAAAATATTCATCATCATTAGCCATCAGGGAAATTCAAATCAAAACCACATTGAGATACCACCTTACACCAGTTAGAATGGCAAAAATGGACAGGGAGAGAAACAACAAATGTTGGAGAGGTTGTGGAGAAAGGGGAACCCTCTTACACTGTTGGTGGGAATGCAAGTTGGTACAGCCACTTTGGAAAACAGTGTGGAGGTTCCTCAAAAATTTAAAAATAGAGCTACCCTATGACCCAGCAATTGCACTACTGGGTATTTACCCCAAAGACACCGAGGTAGTGAAAAGAAGGGCCATATGCACCCCAATGTTCATAGCAGCAATGTCCGCAATAGCCAAACTGTGGAAAGAGCCGAGATGCCCTTCAACAGATGAATGGATAAAGAAGATGTGGTCCATATATACAATAGAATATTACTCAGCCATCAGAAAAGATGAATACCCAACTTTTACATCAACATGGATGGGACTGGAGGAGATTATGCTAAGTGAAATAAGTCAAGCAGAGAAAGTCAATTATCATATGGTTTCACTTATTTGTGGAACATAAGGAATAGCATGGAGGACATTAGGAGAAGGAAGGGAAAAATGGGGGGGGGGAATTGGAGGGAGAGATGAACCATGAGAGACTATGGACTCTGAGAAACAAACAGGGTTTTAGAGGGGAGCAGGGACGGGGGATGGGTTAGCCCGGTGATGGGTATTAAGGAGGGCACGTACTGCATGGAGCACTGGGTGTTATACGAAAACAATGAATCGTGGATCACCACATCAAAAACCAATGATGTACTGTATGGTGACTAACATAACATAATAAAATTTAAAAAAAAATCAGGGTGTTTTGTATTAATATCAATTCAATTAAAATTCACGGTATTGAATCCTTGTCAAGGAAGAGCAGGTAATGATTTTACTTTTGTTGGGAGTTCTTGTTCTAAGATCAGGGCCTTGCATATATTATGACAGTCCTTTCTAAAAGGATCTTTTCTCTCATCTACTTAAAATTCTTGCATGCCTTCTAATTTTAGTTAAAAGTCCTTGCCAAGGCTCACAGAGCCTTCCTCTTCCCAGTCTTTTACACAGCCCCCGCAACTCTGTACCACGTAGAACTATTTGCAAGTCTCAAAACCTGCTTCACCTTCTGCGCCTTGTGGGCATGCATCCATAGTGATTCTTCTGCTCCCAAAATGATTCCCTACTTGTTTACCTGGCCAGTACCACCAACTCAACCTCAAATATCAATTTGTATTTCCTCACTCTGGGTCAAGTTTCTGAATGGTCTCACCCAAGCTCAATGAAAAGCGCGGGCTAGCGTTCTCATCAGTGTCTACAGCCCAGCAGGCCGTCAAGAACTCATTCTGCAGTCATACAGCAGGGTTCGAACTATCCCTTACCACTTAATAGATGAGTCAACTTAAAGCAAGTTATTGACTTCTCTGTACCTCAGTTTCCTTGTCTAGAAGATGGATATTAATAGGACCATACTCAAAGATTATTATAAAGATTAAATGACAACATAAAGAACTTAGCACAGCACTCATTATAAATTCTCCACAAATGTTAACTAATAATCCCTGATCAGTAACACTACATTGTTTTAGCATATTTATTGTCCTATCTCTCACTAAACTGTGAGCAATTTAAGGTCAGTAACTGATCTTTTGTCTTGGCTTTCCCTTGTGCTTAGCACATAGTAGGTGCTCCATAAGTGTCTATTAAGAGTGAAAATTAAGTATCATGAAGATGACCAATGAATGAACAAGATGCTCATGCTTAAATATGCCAATTAGTTAATTATTGTGTTAAACGTGTCTAGGGGTCTTTAAATTCTCCAATGGTGTGCTCACCTGGTGGAACTTTGACTTGATGCGCTACACATAAGTTACATCCATAACATGTGAGCATGAGAAAGTGGCCTTTATCAAAACAGTATAAATCTATCTGATATGCAGAGAACAGCTTCAGGATTAGAGCCTCTAGGTGGAAAGAGATCATTATGATCCTGGTCCCCAATTCTTTTCCCCTCTCCCCTGCCCTATGTGAGATTGTTTCTGCTGCCACCAACCAGCATGTAGGGTCCCGCACCTGAAGAACCCACTACCTCTTGTAAACACCGACCTCAGCTATATACTGAAATACCATTCTTTGCACACTCACAATAGCTGTCCAAAATGACAAAGAATATGAAAATGCCCAAGTTTCTCAAGTACAGGTTTATGATAATAGAACAAAGAAGTCCTAAGGTCTAGTACCCTTTGCCATCCTGTGGAAGCTGTGGTCAATTGATTATTTCATTCCATAGCTGCTCTAATTTCCATCTACACTACAGAAATTAGGAAGGTATGAATTATGTTTCCCAAATGCTGTTGCCTCTGGGTTACAGACGTGATTAAGGTTCTCCGGTCACTTTCATGAATTCAGTGCGGGGAGGGTGGAGAGAGGGAGTGGCTGGGGCAGTGTCCATTTTGTCTGCAAAGTTAAAGCTCTCTCATGCCCTAGAAGCCAGCATTGGGGCCCGTAGTGTTCCAAGTCCCTGGCTCTCTAATGGCAACATAGCAGTGTTATTTCTGCCACATTGTGTTGAGAGTCATTACTAGGGGCCTGGTAGGGAGCCCACTTCCTTCAGCCCAACCACACTTCTGTAAGCATCTAAGTTCTGGGATTAAATTCTTTTCTGCTTAAAATAACTAGAATAGTATGATACAATCCCCTTGGCAGCCTTTCCTTGCAGCTTTGTTGTTGCTATGGTCTTGTTCTCTAGCCAACATCTTCTCCCTTCCTGGCTCCCCTTCCTTTTTCCTCCAACCCTACCCATCCTGTACTAGAAACTGACTTAATGACATTGCCAGTCTCCAGATATCTCTTGGTTCTCAGTTCCCAGTCAAGGTTATAACCCATTGCACTCAGTTTGCTTTCCAGCCCAAAGGTTCACCTTCTCATTAGGAAAGACACTGCTCTTTACAGTTTGCACACACTCACCGAGTCCCAGGGAATACCTTGCCCCAGGGAGGGCTTTTGGATCTACTCACTTTGGGAAAAGTTTTTCCCCTTTTCATGGTGTCAAATAATTTCACCCACTACAAATCCCTCATAGAAGAATACACCACAAACACAAGCCTAAAGGATATTCCAAGAACACAAACTCAATCACAGATAGTGATAACTGCCACACATAAAACTACAGGTGTCCACAGGAATTGAGCTCCAGTTTTTTGCAGGTTACTATGTGTTTATTCATACATGCGAACACCAAGGGTCTTTTGCTTTCTCCTCACATTTTACTCTTCCCACTCCCTTCCTAAGAGAGGAGGTTTACTCTCTAATGCTAAGATCACATTTTGAGAATGCTAAAAAGTTACACAGCCAGGATGTGAGCACTTTGAGAACAAGAACTGTCTTAACCATGTTTCCATCCTCAGTACCTAGCATTGAGCCTGGCCCAGAGTAGCCACACGCATTCCCACAACAATTCTGTAACACCCACTGGATGTGCTACAACTTAATTAAATACCGACACTAACTCCTCGGAGTTCACACAGACCCCACAGGTTAAGGGCTCAGTCCCATAAGACTGCCCCAATTTCAGGTACCAGTCAAAAGTCTCAGGTGTCTACAACATAACCCACACTGCTTCCCATCCAGCTACAAATTCGAGCACTCTCACAACACCCTTCAGGTTTGATAATTCACTAGTGACTTACAGAACTAACTGAGGACACTACACTTAAAATTAGCATTTTGTTATAAAGGATATAACTTAAGAACAGCCAAATGGTAGAGATGAGCAGGGCCAGGTCTGGCAAAGAAGAGTGCAGAACTTCCATCCCTCCGGACTTGGGGGGTGCCACTCCCCTGGTATATTAATCAATATGTTCACCAATCTGGAAGTTCTCTGAGCTTTACTGTTTGAGTTTTTATTGAGGTTTCACTAGGTGGGCATGACTGATAAAAATCACTGGCCAACCATTTGAATTCAATCTCCAGTCCCCTTTCTCTCCCTCAAGGTGTGGAGCTAAAAATTCCAACCCCCTAGTAAAGTGCTTAGTCTTTCAGGCGGGGCCAGCCCCATCCTTGAAAGATCCAGGGGCTCACCTTGAGTCATCTTATCAGCATAAACTCGGTGTGGTGGAGAGGGGCTGCTTAGGAATAACAAAAGGCACTCCTATCAAGAAAATTCCAAGAGTTTTTGAAGCTCTGTGACAGGAAGCAGGGACAAAGACTGATATCTTCTTTATTATTTCACACCATCTGAGACACATTTGCCAAATTGAGTTGAGTTGGCTACCTCCAAGTTCCCGTTAGTCACTTTATACAAATTAAATGAAAGGGTCTTCAATTCTAGGATTAAAATGCTCCCATTGGAAGTAATGGTCTTTAAGCTCTTCCTTGAATATTCATTTAAAACGCAGTTTAAATAATCCCCAATTGAAAGCCTGAATTTAAGTCCCTTTTTAACTAAGATGATAGGAGATGAATTCCACCACCCCAGATGGGCATTTAAGGCTTTACTATATTTACTACTAGCATTTTTATATCACCTTTGAAGTTGCTATTGTCGGGATACCAGATAACTCTATGGCCAGATTCTGGGTGAATATACAGCCCTGCCGGCCAGAGTAAATATCAAGCACTTTGAGTTTTATCAGGGTAAGCACACAGTAGAATAAAACATTTCTTTGTGTATCTGACTAGTGTTGTTTTTAGAATGGAAATGGAATGAGGGTAGAGATGTACAGTTACTATGCTTCAGGGCTCGTACTGCTTTGATTAGAAGACAGAAAAGCTGCCAGGAAAGGTTTGCTTTTGTATGGAAGGAGAATTTAAGATAGATAGATGATAGGTAGATCCATAGGTAAATGATAGACAGATATTTATATTTAGAGATAGACATATATGTGCATATATATATAAAGGCATATATTTGAATATACAGGGAGTCAGTGAGCTTTTTTTCTACAAAGGGACAAATAGTAAATATTTTAGGCTTTCTAGGTCATACGGTGTCCATCGCAATTACTTAACTCTGCCATCGTAGTGGGAAACCATCCATAGACATTACATGAAGGAATAGTCATGGCTGTGTTCTAATAAAGCTTTATTTATGAACCCTGAAATCTGGATTTTATTTAATTTTTATGTGTCACACAAGAATATTCTTCTTTTGATTTTTTCCAACTATTTAAAAACATAAAAACCTATTTTGCTCTCAGGCCATTGTTGCAGGCAATCTATGATGATGTCTCATTGCTCTGGTTGCATGATCTGAGTGAAAACTGCATGACCTGGAGCCTCTTCTTCTTCCCATTCTCCCTCCTCTATCTCATTCTTGAAAGACAAGATGGGCTTAATGGCAAATGTGCCCCAGATACTTCCAACATTGACTGTTCTTGCTATTAATATCAAGGTAACATAGCTGGTGACAGCTTCTTTCATTGATTCATAATTCATGTCCCCGTTAAAGGGTATCTGATCTGATGAGTTATACATATTTCACTCTGAATATGCTAATGGTGTCAGTTTATATCAAAATAAAACCACAACTTATTTCTTTCTTGACTAGGGAATTAAGGGAGAAAATGCCTCCATTGGGGGTGGGTGGGAAATCCCAAGGCCTGGAAAATACCTCTGACTCTGAAAGATCAAATCCCGTTCAAATCACAATCAAACTGCCTCTTAGAGATTATGCCCAAGTCAGTGGTGGGTGTCCTATGGTAATATGGCAGTATCTCTTATGTACCAGCTTCATAGAGTTTCAAGCTTTGCAAATATATTTCAGGAAGTGGTTGTATTTTTTAAAGCAATTTTTAAAATTCTCTGTTTAAGTGAATAGGTTCATCAATCAGAAAGCCCAAAGTCAGGTGAAAAAAAGGGCAATTTTTTTATTGTTATTAAAGTAGGTGAAATAATATCTGAGGCCTGAGGCTCAATTTGTGAAGAGCATGATCCACGGGACTCCTGTTCAAGGTAGGCAGCTGCTGAGATACTTCAAAAGATCATCTTTATTGCAGAACAATTGCCTGACCCAGTTTCCTGGTCAGCAACATGCTTTTGTAGAAACTTCAGGAGCTGATGAAAAAGCTCAGCAAAGTTAGCATGTGTACTTTCATCTGGGGCTACTGGGAGGAGAACTATGAAAACGTTTTCAGGTCCCTTGGATTTAGCACTGCCAGGCTATGGCCATAGGAGCAAAGAATGAAACAAAAGACATGAGCCTGTTTTAAAAGACGGTGTCTAATTTCTTGGCAAATGTGCTTGCTATTAGGGTTTGTAGGACACAGAGGTCTTTCTATATTCATAGTCTTTTGCCTATCAAAACATTTTGATATTGTAATAAAATCCTACTGGAAAGTACATTTTGACCATTGACTAAGGATTCACTGCCTCGGTATAAAAAGATATTCTTCTACCCAGTCTTATGTCTCCTTGAAAAACAATTCTTGGTGCATAAGCATCTAAACAATATTTAATTTGGAATCCCGACATGCATCATAAAACTAACATAAAGAGCAACAATGTATGTTTTAATGATTTCAAAGGGGAAAACACATTTCCACAAATGGCTCTAAGTTAAGTTCCATTCACTGCATTCTGGAAAATATGACATCTTTAAGCAAAGAGCTCTTCAGCTTTTTATTTTAAGCATCTGTGTACTTACATTTATCAGCAAAAAGAATCTTTCAAAAGAGCTATTCGGTTTTAGAATTTCCTCTTTCAGTTTTTTTTTTTTTTTTCTTCCTTTAGGTTCATTTTAGAGAATGTCATTTTAATTCATTTTTAACCCTACTTTTTGTAGTATTAGTTTCCTAGGGTGCTGTAACAAAGTACCAAAAACTATGTGGTTTAAAAAAATGGAAAACTACATCTCACAGTTCTAAAAGCATAAAATCCCAAATCCAGGTATCTGTAGGGCCATGCTCTCTTTGAGGACTCTAGGAGATGATCCTTCCTTATATCTTCTAGCTTCTGGTGTTTTCCAGCAGTCCTTGGTGTTTCTTTTCTTGTAGATAGCTCAGTACAGTCACATGGCCATTTTCTCCCTATGTACCTTCACTTGGTCTTCCCTCTGTGCATTTTGTCTCTGTGTCCAAACTCCCCCTCTTTATAAGGATGCCAGTCATATTGAGTTAGGGCCAATCATAATGACTTGATTACCCCCCTAAAGCCCTATGTCCAAATAAGGTTGCATTCTGAGGTACAGGGAGTTAGGACTTCAATGTATCTTTGCGGGGGGGGGACACAATCAACCTATAACACTTGCATTGTTATGAACATAATATAATGTTAAATAACAAAAATAATAATATTTGCAGAGTGTGACTGAGAAAATTCAGCAGCACTAAAGAAGGTGACAGGGTCCTTAAGTCATTTCCAGCTGTCTTACACCTTCACAACTTGGGGTGTCTGTTCACAAATATAGCTTAGTCCAGCTCATCCCAAGCTAACTGTAGGAGGGGATGGAGGGGATAGGTCTGGATCTCTTTCTGGCAGAACTTTTCCTCAAGGTTCCTAATAAAATATCTGGACATTCATTCTGACCCTCTGAGAATTCACTTCAAGGCCCTCCAGGTCCACCAGCCACAGTGACCCTACAAATGAGCTAGCACCAGTGGAGTAGAGCAGTCCACACTGCAACTCTTCTGTGACTCCTCTGATGAGGCATCACTCCTAGCCCGTGCTGGGGCAGTGGGAGACACTACGTCCCACAGATCCATTAAGCCTTTGGCATATGAGTGTTGGGAAAATTTGTTTCAAACAGAGATAAATATCAGAGCCTAGAGCAGTGGTTTTCAATTTGAATCACCTGTAGAGTTCTGAAAAAGATCTTGGTTGCTGGTCTTCACCCCCATGCTTGTAACTGGGTTGGGTTACTGTGCCATCAGAGCCTGAGCATTTTAAAGCTCCCCACATCTTACTAATGTGCGGCCAAAGGTGAGAACAGCTGATCTAGCAGTGTTCCTCAGACATAAATATATCTAGGAATCACCTAGGGATCTTGTTAAAACACAGATCTGATTCCACGGGTCTGGGATGGGGCTTGAGTTTCTGCATTTCTCCCAGGGGATGCCATTGCTGTTGACCCACTGACCACACTTTGAATAGCCAGAATCTAGAGAGCTAGTTCTCAAACTTGGCTGCACAATGGGGTATCCAGCAGAGGTATACAAACTACTGACACTTGGGTTTCACCTCCAATGATTCTGATTTGGTCAGGGGTGCTGTGTGAGCTTCAGGGTTTTTAAAAGCTTCCTATGTCATTCTAAAGTGCAGCCCAGTATGGGAACTACTGTAATTGAAAAAGAAACAGTCTTCAGCGTTTCTGGCAATCCAACAGTGTGAGTAGGTGGGCTACATTCGGCATCACCTTCAACAGCAGGATCAGCAAACAGATACACCTCCCCTCCAAAGCTATGAACACAAGTGTACCCATGCTGGGCAAGGGAAGGTCACACCAGTGAGTACCAAGAAAGGTGCCTAGATAATCCTGATGTTCTACTTTTAGGTTTCTACCCAATATTCATTCCCTTCTTACCATTGCTATATGCTCATTAATACACTGACAACTGTCCTAGTGATGTCAAGCATTCTCCCTGAGTCATGCTTAGGGTCCATTACTAATTGCCTTTCTCTTCCATGTCCCCACTTCCCCCATAGAGAGAAGGCTGGCTGGACCTATGGGCTCTCTGCAGGGAAGAAAGAAAGACTGGCTAAGTTCCCAGGGAGAGTGGCACCTAATGGACCAGTTCACTTGTTGGGCACATAATTTAGAAAGGTGTCAAAGTGTGAGAGGTAAAACTAGTGAGAAAGGAGGAAAGAGAATAGTTTAAAGTGATTTTATTACACTGTGTTCACCAGTGGGGTGAGTGAGGGGAATATTAGTCTCCAGGGGAAATCTTTAATAGAATTGATAAGGATCACAAATGCATTCATGGCAAATGCAAAGTGCTCCTAAGCCTGACTTCAAGGCTTGTGCAGCATAAAAACAAAGGTTGTACAAGGAACCAGGAATTTGTGCATAACATATTTTTTAAAGTTCTTATTCATTTATTTATTTGAGACAGTGCGAGTTGGGGGAGGGGCAGAGGGAGAGGGAGAGAGAGAATCTCAAGCAGACTCTGCGTGGAGTGCGGAGCCTGATGGGGGGCCTGATCCCAAGACCCTGAGATCATGCCCTGAGCCCAAATCAAGAGTCAGATGCTTAATTGACCAAGCCACCCAGGTGCCCCTGTGCAAAACAAATTTTTAAGGACAGGTGATGGGGTATCAACAGGCAGAAGTGAGAAAGCAGACAAGGCTGGTTCTGGGGGATGGTGTTAAAAGAGATTAATTAAATCTCCTTTATCGTGGTCAGCCAAGGGCTTCTTTAGTCCACCTGAGAGCTGAAACAAGCTTTTGTAACAGCAGTCAGGACTGCTGGAACAGACCTGACCCCCAGTGACGAAGGCTGAATACTCCCCACCACCAGCGGCACCGCCAGGATGGCATGGCCATATATCCAGTCCTAATTTACACATGTTATCCCAACATCTGGTGCAGTTTGGCATTTTAGCACTCTCATTGTGTTTGGGTTTGGACAAGAAGTGGTCACCCGTCAAATGGTAGACTATATGTTACAGGCCAAATTGTGTCCCCCTAAAATTCATGTGTTGAAGCCTCTGCTTGAGTCATGTCTACTAACATCCCATTAGCCAAATCAGGCCACAAGATCAAGCTCAAAGTCAAGGATGATTAAATATACTCCACCAACCACAGCCATGGTAATGGTGTGAATATACAATAGTATTTAAAGGGGAGTGAAAAATTACATTAATTATTTGATCTACCACACTTAAGTTCTATCAGTGTATTTTTAGAGGTTGACTGGCCATGGACTTAGTCTTAATAAGTGAACTTCAGACTAGGGACTTACCATTAAGCATATTTAGAATAATTGTCTAGACAACATACTATGAAGTAGTCACTTCCCATTGCTGAGCCTTAGTTTCCATAAAAAAAATAAATCTTCTAACTAGATTGGCAATTATAGCAACCACTTGGCCCAGAAAATGTTTTGTTTATTTGTTTAATTAGTTGCAAATATTTCAAAGGATTTCACATTAAAATCCAGTTTCTCTCAATAAACTGGAGACTCGGACAACAATGTGCATCAAGACAACAATCACCAGGACTAGAGTTGCATTTCCCCCTTAGATGTCTGCCCTTTCCTAATGCCACAGTCCCCACCAGGCAACTTCTGTCAGTTAGGCTATGTGCTTACCTTCTAATTGAGCTTGGAACCCCAATCTAGAGTGTCCAGCTACAACATTCTGAGATTCTAAATTGAGACAGGTTATACTCCCAATACATGCTCTTCAAACAGTCTCTGTGTTTGGCAGTGTTTAAGTTTGGGGTGAAGTTCTTACTACAACTTTAGCCTTGCACATAAAATCTATTCTTCACACCCTTTATTCAGTCAGAAGGGAATGCTTTCTGAGTCACCAGTGCTCCAGGTTTCTGTGCAGGGATGTTCTCTTAAGGGTTGAAAGCTGTGTGGCACTAACGGCATCCTGTTTGGGGACTAGTTGGGAGCTTATCCTGAATAGAAACACAGCTTTTCTTCCCACACAGCTTCCTCCATCCATTGGTTGTTTCATCAAAAGAATCATATCCAACCAGCTGCCCTACCACTGGAAACAGCTTGTCTTCAGGACCAGCTACATTGATGAGTGGGCTTTTGGGCATGCTCTGCTCCCCCACACTTTATCACAATGAGCAAAGCTCTATGAGGGGTGTCTCTCACAAGAGAACCTCAAAGAAAAGTTGTCAGAAGCTGGAAATAAAACAATAGATAAGAACTCTGTGGCAAAAGTTGAGAGATTGAAAGATAGGTGATTTTGTTATGGTTGTTTATTGGTTTGGGCTGGGCAGCTGCCCTAGAAGATTGAAAGGAGCAAATGAAGAGAGTCCCAGGAGCAATACATGAAAGAGAGCATGAGAACTGTAGAAAGTGAGAAACCTAGGAAAGCCAGAAGTACCATGAAAAATAGCTAAAGAAAGAGATTCCATCCATCTTTCCTGCTTTGACCCATTTGAACACTGAAAAGTATCCTTAGGTGAGGGCACCCTTACTGGGGCTTGAAATAACATTTGCAAAGTCTTTTGTAGTCAAATACATTCATACATTTTTATCTCATTTAACCTTTTTAAAATGTCTGATCTTTTTTTTTTTTTTTTTTTTGTTACTCCTAGAAAATCCTATTTTTGGCTGGACTCAGACTTAGATATAAAAGCTCTCAAAAAGGACAGCTATGTCTCTTGGCAATCTCTTCCTGGTATTTTTCTTTGGCCTCCTTCATTCTCTTGTCCAAAAATTTATCAAATTCTGCAGCCCTGCCCTTATTTTTCTTAGTACACCATTTCTTCAGAGCAATTTACTGACGTTTGTGTTGTAGGACAAGTGGAGTAACAAAACACTGAAACTTAAACAGCTTAGCCCTGGGTTTCTTACCTTCTTTGTGCAGGGGCTTTCTTATAACACACCAGTGGGCATCATCTTCTTTAGAGAGATTGAAAATTTGCAAATTCTGCTAGTTCTTTTGGGGCCCCAGTGACAAGGCACAGTATATCATAGTATCTAGTCAGTCCAGGGATAGAAATGTTTTTTTTTTTTTTTAAACAATAACCAAGCTGAGAACACTCAGATTGGTATCTACAATGAAACCTTGGACAGATTTGTGCTTCCTTTCTCCAGTTCTCCTTGGTCTACAATAGGAATGCCCCTACTCGGTGATAAGCAGTCGTAGCTATGCTCAAGACAGCTTACTTCATGGGGAAACCTTGTTTGCTGATCTGGACCATATATTCTTTCCACTCTTCACTAGAGCATCAGCAGCAACTTCTGTGTCCATACCTTTCTCATAAAGATATGAAGTTTGCATTCATCATCCACTTCAATGAGTTTCCGGCAGCTGGTGACTGGGAAGGAGATTTTCAACTTCACCCTGAAACAGCTGATCATCTCCAAGATGCCCTGAAAAGGAGATGGTCCCATTTCATCTTTACTACAGTCCTTTACTGTACATCATTATCTCTCTTTATACATGAGAAACAGAAGCAGACAAAGAGATTTTTCTCAAAATTGTTCATTCCATAAATGGTAGAAACAAGATTAGAAACTCTTTCTCTGCTGCCCCAGACCATGCTCCTTCCACTGCATGAACCTGCCATCTTTCGACAAATGGGTGGGGATGGAACCAAGCCTAAAACTGTTAAAACACTTGCCAAAATTCACACAGCTACTAAATAGCAAAGCCAGGATTTGAAGCCAGTCTTTCTGACTCCAGGCCCTAAATTCTTAAGCACTTTGATGACTAGGATTTCTAAATCTTTCCACATAGGTAGATATCAATCTGGAGCTTAAATATATCCTGGGGAGGGAATTATATACATTTATAACTATTGAGAGAAAATAAAGGAAGAATTATTAATATTCCTAATTAAAATGAATCCTCCTGGCATACACAGCCACTAAGTATGCAGGTATAGTTTAAGGAAAGAGCCAGGAGCCTCTGTGTGTACTCCAACCCTCTGTGTGTCTGTGTGTTGTATGTGGTATTGTGTGTGTGTGTGTGGATGTGGATGTAGGAAGGGAGCTGAGGTGCTCTGATGGAAACAGGGGTGCTGAGGTCAGGAGACACACATGGGTCTGATACCTGATGGACAAACACAGGCAGGTCAGATTAGTGCAGTAGAAAGGAAGGTCCAAGGTCCATTAAGATCAGAAACCAAGAACTAGGGTATAAATTTATGATCATAACCAAAGTTGGAGAGAATGCTCTATGTACTATTTTGTAAACATTTTGTTTTCTACTTTGTGGATGAAGAAATTGAGGTTGAGAAAATGTAGACACGTCGCCCAGTGCCAGAGTCAGAACACGGCAGAACAAAGATTCAAACCCCAAATGTCTGCGTCCGCAAGTAGCAAGATGAAGGCAAGGCACTTCCCTGTGCAGGAGGGTTCAGATGAATCTAGGCTATTAGGAAATTTACCAAGGCTCAGTGAAGGCAGAGGGCCAATTTCCCTTAGCATGGCCTTCAAAAGGAAATACATCCAGCATCCTACAGTCACATTCTGGGAGAGGAGAGAGCACTTGTTTTTAAATGAAGCCACTTAAATTTCAGGATAAGAAGACACAGAGAACTAAACAGTAGATTAAAAGCTTTACTATCTTGGGGGGGAGAATGTTCAAACTATTCAGGCAAAAAAAAAAAAAGAAGGAAAGAAGGGAAGGTGTGGGGGAAGAAAAGGAGCAAGCAACAGTGAAAGGGAGGAAGAAAGGGGTAAAATGAAGGAAAAAAGGAAAAGATGGACAGAGAAAAGAAAGGAAGGAGGGAGAAAGGAATGAAAGAAAAAGAGTGAAATGTTAAAGGACATGGGGCCACCATATATTAGAGCCCTGAGCAGTGAATCTATAGACAGCTGTCACTGAAGGTTATTTTCAGATACTGAAATTAAATATACCCTTATCTTTTGTGCCCCTGTAGATCATGAGTTCTGGAGATCATGGTCTACAATACATACACAATTTTGATAATTCTCCAAGGACTTAGAACAATACTGTGCATACAGTGGGTGTTGAATAAATAAAAGGTTGACATTGATTGATAGTCTCTTCCCTAAAGGAAATTGATCTCCAATTCAAATCTCCAGCATAACACTGAGCAAGGTTAATCTTCATATCCCCACAGATGGAGACTAATGGGATAGGCCTAAGTAGGCAGAAGTGCATCAGGAAACCAAATTGGGAAATGATAGCTATTGTCACCCAGGGAATTGCCAAAAATGGATGTCACTCATGGCCCCCAGCTCTAATGTCTGAACACTTTTTTCCCTGCAGATACAAACAGACTGGTGAAAGAATCCTGACCAAAATGAAAAATGCATATAAACAAAGTTTTAACAAATTATTGAAAACTGACTTTAGGGGCACCTGGGTGGCTCAGTTGGTTAAGCATCTGCCTTTGGCTCAGGTCATGATCCCAGGGTCCTGGGATCCAGCCCCACATCGGCAGGCTCCCTCTGCTTCTCCCTCTCCCTCTGCCTGCCCCTCCCCCTGCTTCTGCTCTCTCTCTCTCTCTCTCTCTCTGTCAAATAAATAAATAAAATCTTGGGCGCCTGGGTGGCTCAGTTGTTAAGCAACTGCCTTCGGCTCAGGTCATGGTCCCAGGGTCCTGGGATCGAGTCCCATATCGGGCTCTCTGCTCCGCGGGAAGCCTGCTTCTCCCTCTCCCACTCCCCCTGCTTGTGTTCCCTCTCTCGCTGTGTCTCTCTCTGTCAAATAAATAAATAAAATCTTTAAAAAAAAAAAAAAAATAAATAAATAAATAAAATCTTGAAAGGAAAAGAAAACTGACTTTAGCAAGTTTGTCACAAACAACTCTTAGTTATGAAAAATCTTAGTTTCTGAAAGATGGCAGCTGCCAAAATGCTAAAGGAAGGTGACGGGCACTTCCTCCTCGTCATCCTCAGACCAAACTCAGTCAAAACACTGCCATACGCGCACACAAGTATTGAACAAATGCACATCAGCAAAGTGGTTCAGGTGCTCTGTAAACAAACATCCATTAGCAGGCTGACTCTAAGCTCATACAACCTGCTCTGTAAACTTGAAGAAGCCCTAACTCTTTGTCCTTTCAGGGACTCCTGAACACTTTAGCCAGTCCGTGCATCTTAATTATCATTCATTTCACCAATGAGAGCCCATTTCTAATACCCAGTATGCTGACTAGAAGTTGCCAGTTTCTCCAAAAAGCATTTATTTCTAATATTCATTATGCCAGTTAACAAATAAGGACATAGTATCCCTATGCCCCATGCCTTTAATAGTTACCTCTGAAGTGTGGCTTTTGTTATATAATGTTAGATGATCACCCCTGAAGTGTGGATTCCTATTTATAACAAGTGACTACCCCTTGAGTAGTAAGACCAGTACTCATGTTTACATTATACTAGCTTTGTGTTGAATACTTTACAGTATATAACAAACAACATAACATAAATGATGAGCCATATTAAAATACTCTCCTTTTCTCTTTAAAAATAATGATTTTAATAACTGGCAAGTAAAATACATTCCAATATTTACATTATATATTTTAATATTTTCTTCTTCTTGAATGGGAGAGAATATAAAAGACATAATTGCCTATTATTCATATAAACACAAGTAAACCCAACCCAGCCACTCCAAGATAATTTCATACCCTGTGACTTACACAACATTTTGAGCAGCAACTTTCATGCTTGTCTTTTCAGTTGAGGGAACACACATCAACGGGAGTCACTCTGCTTTCCAATTTCTAGGTGCGGCTCAATCCCCAAGTCCACAGGCTGAGGAAAGTCCATAGTCCTCCACAAGACTGTTGTAAACTCCCATAGGGCCTTATAGTTTTATGTCCCCTTAGGCTCTTGCAGGTACATGAAGCTGTATGCCTGGACTCACTGTAGTTCAACTCATGGGTCTCACCCACCCCTGCATCCCAAACCTTTTCTCATCACCTGACCCTAAAACGGAAGTCAGCTCCTTTCACTGATTTTCAGAATATGCTCACATGCATTTTCTTATTTACTCACTCACTCATTCATTCACTCACTCACTCATTCAGTGTCTTTACTGAAGCTTTGGTAAAATTGAGATGATTTATTTCCAAATACAAAACTCTAAAATTTAAAAAGAAAACTACTTATTTTGGCTATTCTACCACACAGACTGATGTCCCACATCCGGTTGCTTACTGGTCCTCTGCCATAGTGGAATGACTGGTTTTATCACATATTAGTTACATTATTTTGTAGAGCAGGGTTCCAGACTGTCCTTCAAAGTCTGTCTTCCCTCAACCCCAGTGCTTTCAAATTTTGCACCTTTAGGTGGTTTGATTTTTCCAATAACACAAGACTTTTCACAATTGGGAGGAACAACAAACAGCAAAGGTATTCAGCGTAATGGCCATTTTAAAACCATATTATGTGTGAGAAAGAAATACCAGGAACATTCAAATCACAGAACAATTATCTAGAAATCTCTAATACACATTTTTTCTTTTTTTTTTTTTTTTAAGATTTTATTCATTTATTTGACAGAGAGAGACACAGCGAGAGAGGGAATACAAGCAGGGGGAGTGGGAGAGGGAGAAGCAGGCTTCCCGCTGAGCAGAGAGCCCGATGCGGGGCTCGATCCCAGGACTCTGGGATCATGACCTGAGCCGAAGGCAGATGCTTAACGACTGAGCCACCCAGGTGCCCCTCTAATATACGTTTTCTAACTTTCAATCTCTAAGTCATTTACATAAGAACTATTATCCAGGAAGGGTCATTTCTCCATTCTTCTCCTCTAATGTTGGAAGAGTACGTTATTATTTTTTCCACATCTAATTTTGTGATGCATGACCTTTCTTCAGTTTTCTAGAGAAGAAGAGATTATTTTATTTCCTACATGATGGAGATCTTATTCTCCCAAAGACAACCTTTCTCATTCTATTCAACTCTCTGAAGATGAAAAACTAACCCTTTGAGATTATAAAAATAATCCACAGGTATGTTTATATTCCCCCTGGGGTCTGGATTATAAGGTGACAGAGAAAGAGGCTGGCATATTTATTACCAATAAATTTCTCGTGTTTGTTCCCTTTATTATTATAAAAAAGATAAATCTGAGGTCCATTTGCCTATCCAAATGCAAATGAGGGAAATGTGGGTGGGCCCCTGTGTCTTCTGATGCCTGAGTACTGCAGAAACCAGAGAGCTCTAACCCAAGTAGCATGGGCAAGCATGTTTGCTTCCAGAGCAGTCCTGCCCAGATGCATGTGAGAAGTTTGGGAAGCATGAGTTGCCTAGAACTGTACTTTTGACTGTGTAGGAATATGTTTTGTGAAAGATAAGCAGCAATGAAATAGCAAATCTATAGCAGCACTACTTCTCAAACTCTAATGTATAAAGGAATTAGCTGGGATCTTATTAAAATATAGTTTCTGATTCATCAGGTCTAAGATGGGGCCAAGAGTCTGCATTTCTAACAAGCTCCCAGGTGATGTCAAATGCTGCTGGTCCAAGACATTAGAAACAAGTGGAAATCCTTGTATGGATTCCAGAAGACATTCTAAATACAAGATATCTTGAGTTTTAGTTCAATGTTACTAAAGACCTCAAAACTATATATATATTTTTAAATGTCTGGATGAAGTCAAACTGTTTTAAATTTTTTTGTGGAAGTAAATAGCATACATAAAGAGTGAGGAAATCATGTTTCATGGATTTTTCACAAAGCCATTTAACCACCATCCAGACAAAAAAAGAGTGCATTACCAGCATCCCTGAAGGCTCCTCACACCCACATCTAAATCACTACTCTTCCCCTCCCCCTTCTCGAAGGCAACCACCATCCTGACTCCTTTAAGCAAGATTGGTTTTGCTTCTTGTAAACTTTAGAAAACAAAATTATGCACTAAGTACTCTTGTTTCTGGTTTCATTCACCATTATATTTGTGTTATTCATCCACAATATTGTATGAGGTTTGTTAGGTTTCATTCCTCTGTGCCAGGGTTCAGCAAACTTTTTCTTTAAAGAGCCAGACAGTAAATAGTTTTAGTTTTGACTGTCAAAAATACCCAACTCTGCTACTGTAGCATAAAGACAGCCCTAGACAATCCAGAAACAAATAGACCTGGCTCTGTTCCAGTTAAACTTTATTTACAAAAGCAAGGTCATAGTTTACTGACCCCTCCTCTATTGCAGTCCATCCTAAGTATTTATCATAATTTATGTCTCCATTTCCTTCTTAATGAGCATATTAGTTTTCTATTGCTGCTGTAACAAATTATCACAAATTAAGCATCTTAAAGCAAAACAAACTTACTATCTCCCACTTCTGTAGGTCAGAATCTGGGTGGGCTCAACTGGTTCCTCCCCTCCAGGTCTCACAAGGCTGAAATCAAAGTATCAGTGGGCCTGGGATCTTATCTAGAGGCTCTGGGAAAGAAATTGCTTCCCAGCTCATTCTGGTAGTTGGAAGAAGTTGGATCATTGTCATCATAGGACTGAAGTCCCTGTTTCCTTGTTGGCTGTCAACTGGAAGCTGCCTTTAGCCCCTCAAGGTCTCTCTTTAGTCCCTGTACACGGCCCCCTCCATCTCAGAACCAGAAACAACACAGCAAATCTTTCTCACACTTGGAATCTCTCTTCCAGAGGCTTCATTTTTTTATGATTTACATTTAAATGTATAATCTTCCTCAACTGGTTTAGGGTATGGTATGAAGGAGTAATGAAGAATTACTCTTTTTTTTTTTTTTTTTCCTGTCTGGATATCCAACTGACCCAGCATGTTTATTGATAAGATTGTCCTATACTCCACTGCTCTGTAGTGTCAAACTGTAATAAGTCAGTGGCCATGTATACGTGAGTTTATGTTTGGACTACTTGTTCCATCGGTCTAGTTCTCTATCCTTACACTACTAATGACTATAGCTTTATTACAAGCTATCTGATAGTGTAAGTCTTTGAATTTTGTTCTTTGAGACTGTGAGTCTGGCAGAGTTTGACCTGAGACTGATTTTGATTGGCATGTGCCACCTGGTAGGGAGGCTGTGAGCGTGGCTTCCATGTGCCTCTAACTACTGGAACTACCAATGCTCACTGTAAAGAACCTAGGATTCACTGTATGAATTAATTAGTTTGCTATGCATTGCTAGGTAATTTTGAACTTTATCCTGAAGGCAAACAGGAGTCAGTAAAACAATTTATGCAAGCAATTAGATTTTTAATTGCTTTTTAATAAAGAAGTTAGGTGAGAACAACATGGTTAAATTTTATTTTAAACAAATACACTAATAATCATAAAGAAGATGGGTGGTGAATCTGGAGTTTATTGAAGTGGTTAGGTCTAGAGATGACAGGACCCTGAGATGGGCTGGTGACAATGGTAGTATAGGAAGGTGGTACAGGTAAAAAAAGATTTAGTGGATGCTACTTGGAGATTAATTATAACTGGAGTGTTGACTCCAATAATGAGGGACATGGTACCTAGCCAATACTACTGACAAAGAATTCAGGAAAAGTTATGTATAAAGATAATGGGTTGAGTATTGAGTACATAGAGATTAAGTTGCCTGCAACCTATCTAAATGGGAACATTTATCAGAGAGAAAGAGGGGCTGATGCTCAGCAGAAAATCAAAGCTGGAAATAGGTTGGGGGGAGTTTTCTCCATTTAGATAATAATTGAAGCTATGACTAAATCAGATCATCAAGCAAATGTGTACAAAGCAAGAAGAAAAGAGTCCTGTGAATAGAATCTTGGTGAATTTCAACATATCTGTCAGACACACTAACAGAGAGAGAAAGAGAATGACTTGTTTTAGAAGTGGAGAGGGAATCAGGAACAGACAATGATCTTAGATCCACCTCCTGTTACAACTTACTCTACAATAATAGAACTATTGCATCTCTACATAGCAACTGCTCTACTTAAAATACATAATATTGTATAGAAAAAATATTGACCTTGTCTTTGTCCTTTCCAAAAGAATTCATTAAAATAGTTTTTCTGTAGTTGAAGCATTACCTATGATGTTAATCAAATTATATGACCACACCAGAGATTAATTGACGAGGAATGATAATAATTTTTGTGATGCAGTGAGGTAGCCTCATTTTAATTAAAAACCAATAATGACAGAGAAATGGGGAGGAAAAATTTTCAGCTGGAATCATGTGCTCAGGACTACAAAGAATAACAGAGACTTTTCTTGGAGCATGGAGATAGTTAAGGGGAGATGGTTAGACTGAGAGGGAGTTGGTGTATCCCTATCTTCAATCCAGGATTCTATTTGCATGTATTGGTAAACACTGGATATTTCCAGCCTCTGATGATGATGTTGGGAGTTCCTAGTGATCTCCCTGCAGTTTCCTAGCAGGGTCCCTACAATGAAATGCCTGCAATGTGGATAAAAGTGAAAAGCAAGGCATGCTGGGACAGGAAAGCCACTCTGCCAGCCAAGCTGTCCTCAACCTGTGAAGAGTCTGTTGCCCTCTGGGCTCATGAACACAACAACCAAAGGCCATCAGTTCATGGGTTCCATGTTCATTTCATCCAGTAAAGGAGTTGCTTCATCCACAGGGCAGCAAAACAATATAAAATTAGAGGAGGGAATCAAATCAATAGTCAGTCCAGCAGGAGACAGTGAGTGTTCTCCTTTGAGCTATTAGCAGGTGCACTGGGTGAATACAGATAAGTTGATAAATGGCTGATTCGATAGACTGGTAGCAAACACATGCTTTGCCAGAGATGACTTTTTAAGTCACCATACATCAAACAGACAGTGTCAGCCTTTGAGGATAAACCTGTGAAGCCTTGTTGTGCTCTTTGAACTACCTCTGAGACCCAGAGACTGAAAAGGGGCCTGAGTGTTCCTCTGAATCCATTGGGAGGATTGAGAGCTTCAAAGAGGAGCGCCATCATATCCAAGGGGAAATACATTGATTGAAAGAACCAGTGTGAAATAGTCTTTAATAATTACCAGAAAGCTGGAATCGACTGGTGTTTTGCTGAGCTATATTTTATCTTTATTGGATTAACTGTGACACAGTAGGTTATGTCAAAGGGAATCTGCATGAATATTAAAAGTAAATGTGGTGTGAATAATAGATAACTTACATTAGATGCACCAGCATGCAGTAATTTTTATTCACCTACATAATTAGATTAAAACAAATCTGCTGAATAAAATACATTGTCTTACTATAATCTGGTTTGAAAATATCCAAAAGTTATGGCCATAAGGATGTTTGCTGGTATTTTACATATAAATACATAATTCACCCTAAGAAATGTTTTCCAAAAGGTCCCTGGTAGCTACAAGAGTGGGTGAGAGTGAATATTAACAGTGTGAAGCCAGTAAGAAATACCCTTAAGGTCAAATAAGACTTCCACAATGTTGATACCAGAGTAAAACCACCAACATGTAACTTTTTTGTTCATCTCTGGGAAACTATGAGGAATAGTAAATTACCTAGGAAAATTAACCTCCAAAAGCCCTTATCTGCAAACTAAAAGACCGCCATGATTATTTTCAGATGCCTATTTTCCTTTGTCTAGCTCTAGATCTGCAAGATAAACTTATTTTTAAATCAAGCTACATTCCTCTTTTGGGCTGGAGAAAGCTGGCATCAAGATTTTTCTAGTAGATCTCAAAGCCTCCTGGTCTTTAAGCTGGTAGCTTCCCATCTTCCACCATCATCTCCCCAGAGGCTGTTTTCCATTGCTGAAGAAAATCAGCTAGAATCTGTTGTTAACAAGAGGCAGGTTCCAACATGGATTCCACCTAACTGTGGATGCTGGGGACACCCCCATCCATCTTTCTCTCTGTTTCTGGAGACTTCTGAATATCCTGGGCCATTGAAAAAGAGTGTCCATGTAGGGGCATCTAAATGTGGCTCAGCAAGGTATGCAGGAGGAATGGACATCACTTCTGCTGGTTATGCTGGCAGATGTAGGTAAAAGGCTCTCCCCAGAGGGCCACATGGCTCATCAACCAGGTGATAAGTGGGGTTTACGCTCATGCTGGTGGTTGGGCTGCCTGTCTTCACTGGTCCCCACAGCTCTCCAGTGTGGCAAGAGATGGTGTTGGGCTCTTTCCACTGATCTTGCTTTCCTCCACGTAGTACCCCAGATTTCAGTTCCCTCCGTCGTCCAGCTCCTCTTCCCCCTTCCCAGCCCAGTGCACCTTGGCTAGATGGCCACATGACCTGATTTGTCTGAGTCATGTCCTGGCCTACTCATTTGGTCCCAGCATAATAAATAATAATGCCTCCTTTCACCCTCATCTTTGACCTGTGTGGGCATTAAGTGATGTGGTCACCCTAATCTTGTCCAGTCTTGCCAAGGAGGTCTTTGTCTGGGTCCCCAGTCTTCCCTTGCAATCTGCTGTTACAGCACAAACTTGATTCCTTGTTTCTTGTGGGGTCCTATGCTTGGATTCTTAAGAGCCTTTTCCCCCACCTCTTCACAAAATCAACTCTTGCAAATGAACATTTAGGTATCAAAGTTAGGTTTCTGAGGCTGGCAGCACAAACTTATTGTGGAAGTCCAAGATGGAACATTAACTGCTTTGCTCTCTCTTTATAGTCCTACCACTCTAATTCACCTCGAGGCAATGGAGATGGTGGATAGTGGAAAATGTCATATACAGAAAAGTCCAGAAAGGAAGCCCCAAGGGTTCATATTAGAAGCTATTTTCTCACTATTCTCCCACTTCCAGGCCCTCATTCTTGTCACACTTTCTGTGCCTGGTGTAAGTTTTGGGGAAAAAATAATAATCGCTATTAATTCTTGAGTATTTCCTAGTACCCAGCACACAGGCAACCTCAGGTACTTGCAGTAACCCTGCAGGATGGGTATTATTATCATTATCCCCATTTAACAGATGTGACAGCTGGTGCAGAGAGAAGCTAACTCGGCTGTGAAAGGTTATGTAGCTCGTAAGGGGTTGAGCCAGAAGCTAAGCCTGTGCAGTCTGACTCCAGAGCTCATGCGCTTAAACAAAAGGCATTCCTAGGGGCGCCTGGGTGGCTCAGTTGGTTAAGCGACTGCCTTCGGCTCAGGTCATGATCCTGGAGACCCTGGATCGAGTCCCGCATCAGGCTCCCTGCTCGGCAGGGAGTCTGCTTCTCCCTCTGACCCTCCCCCCTCTCATGTACTCACTCTCTCTCATTCTCTCTCTCTCAAATAAATAAATAAAATCTTTAAAAAAAAAAAAAAAGGCATTCCTAAAGACACAAAACGTGCAGATCTATAACTTGGCAGATTAATCAAAATGCAGTATAAACTTCCATTCCTGAGAGAGAAAAGGATATAGGAAGTGCTGTCAGAAACCCGTTTTCACTTGTGTAGTTTCCCCCAAATGACCCTAAAATCCTCCCAAGAGCAGCTTCCAAAGAAGCCCTTGCCTATCTTCTTCTCTGACAGGATGGGCCAAAAGTCTTCCCCCAAGAATTGCTCTCTCCTCATAATTATTCAAATCTGTGTGCATTTCGGCTCAGAAGCAAGCTCTCTGCGTGGAAAGGGTCAATGGAGGAGACTGGTTAAAAGCACAGCAAATCTCGCCAAAGGCAGGACTCACAGTGGCACCTGAGCTCCACCTACTGTGCTTCCTGAGGTTGCCTCAAACCCCGGAGCCCAGCCGGCCCAGAACCCAGGCGCCACTCTGCTCCCCAGGGGCCCATGGGCTGCGAGGACCCCACTCAGTGAAAGAGCCATCAAAGAGGCTGCCAGGATCAGACTCCTCCAGTTGGTTCTCTCACAGCTTCTCCCAGGAAGTGAGAGTTGAAGGGAATGGACAGAGATAAAAATCTGCAAATGTAACCAGTATTTAAAAGATGAGTAAGAACAAATGACTCTGTTGTGGAAATCTAATTCAACATGTATATGCATCCGAGCAGAAATCACTGAAGCCAGGCTCTCATGAGAGTTTATTATAGCACGTAAACAGCTAACTAGCCATTATTAACGGAGAGTGCTTTAGGATTGTCAAAGCAATCACACCGAAATGACCCCAGCGCTATCTAATCTCCATCAGACATTCAATATATGCGCGGACCTCTATCGATAAGAAGCTATTAATATCTCAAAGGCAAGGTTGTTTTTTTTCCCTGATCGAGTTAGAGGTGTTTTTCAGTGATGGATGAGGTCAAACTGTGACCAGCAGAATTTGTCAGAATGAACACAGACATTTCCACATGTGGTGCTTGGGTTGCAATTTTCATTTGTGGCTTTTATGTTTCCTTCTCAACATTTCACAGCAGTGGCACGTGTTTCCCAAGTGTGCACCCCGCACCCCTTGTACTGCGTTACATCCCTTTGCAGAACAATTCTGGGCCAGGCCATCCCAGGAGGTTACAGCTAGTGAATCCTGTATAAATTTTTTTTTCCTTGATCAATGTAATGTATGCATGTAGTAGAAAATCAAGTAGAAGACACTAGCTTATAAAATACAGTGAGTGCCTGTCAACTGCCAACTTCCCCGTCTACTCTCCAATGGCAATCACGTTTATTTCTGTTTCTCCTTCTTCTGAGAGTCAGACATGGATCTGAATAATTTGTTTTTAGGGCTAATTCTTGATGTACAAACTTTATGTATTTCCAGTCTAACTCCCTGCCTGCTGTGATTGAAAAGGATCTTGTTTACTATCACCTTCCACACCCTCTTCCCCTTCCCTCAATTAATAGTTTTATCACTGTTTTTAGTGCTTTTCACAGTTATGTTTGAAACTGCAAATGAAATACATAGCCCCTGATTGCATGTTCCATACAATTTTGAAAATAGAGAATGAATCCAGGGCACCTGGAAGGCTCAGTCAGTTGGGCGTCTGCCTTCGGCTCAGGTCATGATCCCAGGGTCCTGGGATCCAGCCCCGGATTAGGCTCCCAGCTCAGCTCGGAGGCTGCTTCTCCCTCTGCCCCTCCCTGTCCCCGTGCTCACATAAATAGTTGAAATCTTAAAAAAATATACAGAATGAATCTTCCCAAGAGCAAATTTGTAAAATAAGAATTTTAAATGTGTCTATCCTTCCCTCTCTCCCACCCACCCTCCCACTTCCCAATCTATTTTAAACATTTAATTGTAGCTCTTGTTTTGACTACAGGTTGGTTACAAAAGTTTACAAGCATGATTGTAACTATATAAATATTGCTCATTGTGAAGTCAGAGCATGGTAGAGTTAAACTTCATTGTCTGAAGTTCCTATGACATCACCCCTCCCTCCTTGTTTAAATCACAATGCTCCTAGTAACAAAGTCCCTAGTAAAATTTCTCCTTTCTTTCCCTCTACCAGTAAATCAAAATCATGCCATATTTTGGGTTGTTTTGTATTTGGACCATGAGTTTTATTTTTTTTTCTGGGCATTTCTTATTGCCTTTCTATTTTTTATAGTTGAAAGAATTATATCTCTTCATCATGTGTCAAATGTTTTACAGACTCTCATTCTCTTTCACTTGGTATACATCCCTATCTCTTGAAGATTTGGATCCCACTAACCCATGTTCTAATTTGGACTTTTGTAAACTTACTACTCAACTACTCTCCTAGAATTTTATTTTATTGGATTTGTAATGTCACTAAGTTCCCTCCTTTGGGTGCTGGAGTATATCCTCAAGTAATTTCCTCAGATGTGGCAAATAAGAAGTAAACATCTTGAGTTCTTGCATATTTGGAATGATTTTGTTTCGCTCAGAATGTGATTTGATGTGGGTTAGGGTTTTTTGTTTGGTTGGGGTTTTATTTTTTTAAATTCATCCTGCTTATTGGTTACTAATTTCTTTTATTGCAAAGACTCCTTGTTCTCCATAGCTTTGGGGTTTTGTTGTTGTTGTTGTTGTTGTTATTCTCTTATTTCTTTAATACTTTCTTCCTCTCCTGTACATTCTCTCTGCTTTTCCTCTCTCTGGATATCCTATTAGACAGTGGTCTGAACTTCTGGACTGATCCTCCATATCTTTTATTATTCATCTAGTATTTTCTTTCTTTGTCTTTTTGCTTTATATTCTGAAATCTTCCAAATTTTCTATTAAATTTGTTATTATGGAAATCATGTTTTCAATTTCCAAGAGTATTGTGTCTTCTCTGATGATTTGTTTGCAACCTGTTCTTTTTAATTTTATTTTATTATGTTAGTTAATCACCATACATTATATCATTAGTTTTTGATGTACTGTTCCATGATTCATTGTTTGCATATAATACCGAGTGCTCCATTCAATACGTGCCCTCTTTAATACCCACCACCAGGCTAACCCATCTTCCCATGCCCCTCCCTTCTAGAACCCTCAGTTTGTTTCTCAGAGTCCATAGTCTCTCATGGTTTGTCTCCCCCTCCAATATCCGCTCGCTTCATTTTTCCCTTCCTACTATCTTCTCTCTTTTTTTTTTTTAACATATAATGTATTATTTGTTTCAGAGGTACAGGTCTGTGATTCATCAGTCTTACACAATTCACAGTACTCACCATAGCACATTTGTTTGCAACCTGTTCTTTTATAGGTGGCATCCCATTTTGACTCTGAGAATTCCAATTACATTTTTTCAGAAAGTCTTTTGTTAATTGAAACATTTACTGAGATCTTTGGGATTCACATGTAGTTGTAAGAAATAATATACAGAGATCCCAACTGTAACTCAGTTACCCCTAAAAACATTTGTGAAACTATAGTATAATATCACAACCATGATAATGACAATCCACTGATCTTATTCAGATTTCTCCAGTTTTACTTAGACTCAATTGTGTGTGTGTGTGTGTTTAGTTCTATATGATTTTATTATATGTACAGGTTTGTGCATCTGTTACCACAGTCAAGGTATTGACTAGTTATCACCATAAGGATCCCTCATGTTCCCTTTTTACCTTCCACTACCTTTCCTACTCCCTTCATCTACTAGATAACCACTAATCTGTTCTCCCATTTCAATAATTTTGTCATTTTATTTATTTTATTTTTTTAAAGATTTTATTTATTTATTTGACACAGAGAGAGAGAGAGAGGAATCACAAGCAGGCAGAGTGGCAGGGAGCGGCAGAGGGAGAAGCAGGCTTCCTGCGGAGCAGGGAGCCCGATGTGGGACTCGATCCCAGGACCCTGGGATCGTGACCTGAGCCGAAGGCAGACGCTTAACGACTGAGCCACCCAGGCGCCCCAATTTTGTCATTTTAAAGTGCTATATAAATTAAATCATATAATACGTAACTGCTTTTTTGACTGCATGAATTACCTAGAAATTCATCCAAGTGGTATTTTTATTGATCTCTTATTTTTATTTTTGAGTAGTAGTCCATGATATGTATATAACACAGTTTAACCATTCACCAACTGAAGGACATTTGGGCTGTTTCCAATTGGGAGCTATTATGAATAAAGCTGCCATGAAACATTCATGTATAGGTTTTGTGTGAAAATACCAGTTTATTCCTCTGGGATAAATACCCAAGAGTGCAATTGCTGGGTCATATGGTAGTTGCATATTTAGTTTCATAAGAAACTGTTGAACTCTTTTGCAAAGTGGCTGTGCCATTGAACATTCCCACCAGTAATGTATGAGTGAGCTGGTTTCTCCATTATCTTCACCAGCATTCTGTGTTCTCACTTTTTTCTTATTTTAGCTGCTCTGATCGTTGTATACTCATATCTCACACCTTTAAAATTTGCATTTCCTTGATGACTAATGATGAATATCTTTTCATGTGCTTATATCCTCTTTAGTGAAATGTCATTACATATCTTTTGCCCATTTTCTAATTGGGTTCTTTGGTTTTTTCCTGCTGAGTTTTGACAGTATTTCATATATTGTAGATATTAGTTCTTTATTGGATATGTGGTTTGTGAAAATTTTCTCCCAGTCTGTAGCTTGCCTTGTCAGCCTCTTTATATGGGTGTTTACAGTACAAAAGTTTTAAATTTTGATGAGGTTCAATTTATCAACTTTTCCTTTTCCCTCCCATTTTTTTTTTCATACTTTTTGTGTCAAGTCTATGAAATGTCTGCCTATCTTTAGGTCCCAAAGACTTTTTTTCCTATGATTTTATTCTCTAAGATTTTTATAAATTTACATTTTACATTTAAACCTATCATCTATTTTGAGTTAATTTTTTTTTAAAGATTTTATTTATTTATTTGACAGAGAGAGAGCGTACAACAGGGGGAGCAGCAGGCAGAGGGAGAGGGAGAAGCAGGCTCCCCACTGAGCAGAGAGCCCAATGTGGGGCTTGATCCCAGGACCCTGGGATCATGACCTGAGCTGTAGGCAGATGCTTAATGGACTGAGCTACACAGGTGCCCCTATTTTGAGTTAAGTTTTGTACAAGGTATGAGGTTTCAGTCAAGGTTCACTTTTTTACCTATGGATGTCCAATTGCTCTAGCACCATTTGTTGAAAGGCTGTCCTTCCTTTAGTGAATTACTTTGGATCTTTGCCCAAATCAATTGGGCATATTTGTGTGGATCTGTTTCTGGGTGCTCTTTTCTGTTCCATTGATCTTTGTGTCTATCCTTCTGTCAATACCATACTGTCTTGACTATAGTAACTATATAGTAAGCATTAATGTGTGATACAGTGACTCCTCCCCCTTTATCCTTCTTTGTCAAGGTTGTTAGCTATTCTACAGCTTGTGCCTATCCATATAAATTTTAGAACAAGCTTGCCTATGTGTATAGATACACCTCCTGGGATTTTGATAGGACTTGCATTAAGCCAACAGATCCACTCAGGGAAAATTGACTTCTTTACTATGTTGAGCCTTCCAATTCATGAACACTGCATGTCTCTCCATTTATTTAGGTCTTCCTTGATTTCTTTCATCAGCATTTTGTAATTTTCAGCATACAGATCCTATATATGTTTTGTTAACTGTATACCTAAGTATTTCCATTTTTTTGGAGTGATTGTAAATGGTATTGTGCTTTTTATTTTGGTTTCCACATGTTCATTGTAGTATACAGAAATGGGATTGATGTTTTTGCGTGTTGATCTTGTATACTGTGACCTTGCTGAACTTATTAGTTCTAGATGTTCTTTTACAGATTCTTTGGAATTTTGTATATAGAATCTGTGAAAGAGACAATTTTATCTCTTCCTTTCCAATCTGTTATGCTTTTTACTTCATTTTCTTCATTTCAGTAGCTAGAATTTTCAGTACTGTTGAGTAAGAGTGGTGAGAAAGGACATCCTTGCCTTGTTCTTGATCTTGGAAGGAAGGCATTCCATCTCTCACCATGATATTAATTGTGTATTTTTTGGTAGATGCTCTTTATCAAGCTGAGCTAATTCTCCTCAATTCCTAACTTGCTGAAATTTTTATATCATTAATGTGTGTTGAATTTTGTCAAATGTTTTTTTCTGCCACAATTGAGGTGATCATATGCTTTTTTCTCATTCAGGTTGTTGATATGGTGGATTACATTGATTAATTTTTTAATGCTGAAACAGTCTTCCATACCTGGAATATATCCAACTTAGCCATGGTGTATAATTCTTTTTATATATTATTAGATTCAAATTTGTTGAGGATTTTTGCATTTAAGTTCAGAAGAGATATGAGTCTATAGTTTACTATTTTTTTGTACTGTCTTTGGCATTGGTATCAGAGTAAGGGGGGTCTATGTCATCTTGTTCAGACTGGAAGTCTTCAATCACATGTTTAAAGTTCTATTCTGTTACTTATAAATTTGCCTAATTATATGTTTCTTTTTGTCTTTCCTCTCCCATGCTTCAGGATTTCTTAAATGTGTAGTGATTCTTACTTTTCTATTCATATTAAGTATGGAGTATGAGGCAGCCTGAAAAGAAGCTCCATGTAAGTGGGTGGGGCTTGTCTACTTCACTTTATCACGTATAGGCAGAGAGCAAGCCATCAGTATATGAAATACTATTAACAACTTTCTGAAGGACAGAAGGCTATTTTAAAACTCAGAAAGAACAGAGCAGAGATACTGCCCCAGGAGTATACACAAGGAAATCTGCTGATTAGAAGGAAAATGAGAGTTGTGAGCCACAGCAAGTAAGATGGAAAGGAGAGGTGAGAAGTGGTAATGAAAGCACAGGATTATTTCAAGTTTTACATTTGCAGTTGTCCACTTTTTCCACCTCTTCCCTTACTGTCTTCTGTTTTATCTGCAGATAAGGTCTTCTCAAAGTAAGGTGACAGTATGATTGACAGAACTTAGGGCAGCTACCTTAGTGGCTGGGCTCAAGAAAAAATTCTACTTCATTACAGCTTTATAGATACCCAGATATTAAATGGCTGTCTCCTAGCTTATACACTCATGTTTTCAGGTTGCTATTTTGAATCAAAGTCTAGTAGAATATGTTATTAAATTTCTCTTAGGAAATATTGATCTACCCCAATGCCTGAAGAGAATGATAGAGTTTTTATCCAGTTTTTCTCTTTATAGCAAGAGTAGGAAACATCCCTCTGATTTTAAAGCACTAACCAACTGGCAAATTCTCCTACTTTCTCATCTATAAGTAACATGATACTTAAAACTTTACCTTCTATCTCCAATCTTAAGGTCCCCCTTCCACTCTCACCTTTGTGATTCTAGTTCCATAAGGCTGGAGAGTGCCTGGGATGGACAGCTGAGGCTATTCAAGCCTTGACCAATAACAGAATGAGGCTTCAGGTACGGAATATGCTGAAACCTGAAAAAGGTCAGAAACAAGGTTATCAAGCACCAAAAACTATATCCATCAGGTAGGTTTACAGGACAGGAAAAACACAAAAATGTGATGCTTTGTTGTTGTTGTTGTTGTCATCGTCGCAATGAAAGGGTTTTTTACAGCCAAGCAGACCCTGGAATTCTGCAATGGCTTTAGGTGTATATCAAAGAGCAGTGCTCTTGGAGATTGGAAAGGGGTCCTCAGATGTCATCAATATCATTGCTGACAGTCTGATTGGATACTTCCAATGGCAGGGAAGTCACTATAGTAGGAGTGACTTCCTGATGCTCACAGCATCAGAAAATATTTCATAAATAGTTCAACACATACACCTCCCAAAAATAAAGGTGGCTGGATGTTTTGGTTTGCCCAGAGCAGTTCCATTTTATACCTATCATCTTGATATGATTATTAAGTGTGCTACCTTTCACTTTCAAAAGTCTCCTGGTCATCTGCCTACAATTGCCATATTTTAGTTCTAGTTTTGTCCCTGGAAGTACAGAAGGTTCTCAATATATGAAGATAATCAGTACCCAAAAAAGAAGACCACCTAAAGTGAATCCACTTTAAATGGGAACCAAAATCTCATGGTGAAAAATGAAAAAAATGTTTGACTGGGCCAATACTTTGAAAATGAAATTTAACAGTATAGAAAAGAAGTGTGTGAAACTTAACAGTATAGAAAAGAAGTGTGTTTATCTTGTGCCACTAATAGAATTTGGGTAAGAAATGCATCTATATGCTAATTCCTAGAATTAGTTTTTCTGAAGAGGCAAAAAATTCAGATATAAAATATTGATAGAACATTTATCACATCACATCTTACTTTTACAATATTACTAAAAAGTGGGTAATTTTTGCAAAAGTACTCAAAGGTTTCAACCATTTTCCCAAGGGGTTCTCCTAATCCTTATTATTATACTAATTATTCTTATTTGAAGTATCACACAAGCTGACTTTTCATCTTATCTTCTTCAATCTTCCTTTGGACAGCCATGCTTTTCAACAGCTTCACACACAAACTAGTAGTCCTCCAACATCACTTTCATCAATTCTATAAAATCCTGTATGGTTTGCAAGGTAATTTGCCATTTCCCCATGTGGTAAATTACATTGATCTGCATCATATTGTGGACCACTGATCAACATCAAAGAATGTGGGAAAATAAAAGACAAAAAAAATTGATGTGATAGGTATGGTTTTATGTCAGTATTAAGCAGAAAAGGCATTTTATGCCTGAGCTTTTGAAACTGTCAGAATTTAATTAAAAGTCAGGTATGTGCTCTCTGTCTACTTTTAATAACAGTAAGTACCATTTTTGAACAATTACTATATGTTAAGCTGTTTGTTAGGCAGTGTGAGTACAGAACTGAATATATATTCTTTAACATCAAACAAACAACTTAAAGCAATTCAGATAAAAGACAAGGATCTAGGCAAACACAATGCAATGGGATGTACAGGTAATCAGCAATTTCCTAGTGGGTGGGATATTTGATGAGTGAGTTAGAGTTTGGCCATATAAAAATGTGAGGTGGGAGAAGGTGGCCCCAGGCAGAGGGAGCCTGTGAACCTGTGTGAAGTTTAAAGATGAAAATAGTAGGGCACTTTCTGAGAACTGCATTGACAATTTTTCAGAAATGGATGGAGCATGGCATACAAAGGAACAGTGCCAAGGAATGGGACTAGAGAGGGTGTCATGACCAGGCATTAATTGGCCCAATTAGTGCAACAGAATAAAACCAAGTTACCGTGGATGAATAAGAATTGAGAAGGAGCAGCCCACTCAATCAGTATTGCCCTAACCACCACCTCTAAACTATGATACTGAGGCACTTTCTTAAAGTTTTCTAACCTAGTGTTTTCTCATAGTGTATTATTGTGTTGCTTTCTCACTAGCAATAGTTATGTTAGCCTAATAAAAAAAGGGTATAAATACATGCAAAACTAGATAGATTAGATTAGATAGACAGATAGACGGACAAATAGGTAGACAGAAAGGCATTTTTTTTATACTGAAGATTTTTAAGTGCTCCAATTTGCCTTCCTTTATTTGCTAACACCTGCAGAGTACATCCATAGTCTTTGACTGTTTCCAGTTCTTATCTTCAATCAACTAAGATAGGCTCAGGCCCACCTTTCAAATGTAAAATTATTCTGGCAAGTTATTTGAGCTAAAATTTTCATATAGCAGGGTTACAGCTAGCGAAGAAAACAAGAATTCTCAAATATGACCTTGAATATGACAGATTATAAAATATGATATTAAAAAACCACTTTTAAATCATAATTTTGACTTGTCCTGTCTTGAGAAAATGAGAAAATGCCTTTTTTACTGTAAAACTACATAAATCTCAGAAAATAACCTACCTTGTGTAATTGAGTGTCATAGGTCAAATTCCCTTGAGGCATACTCTGTGACAGGGATTTGAAGATGCACAATGAACTGAGATAGTGCTCTTGAGAAAAAGTCTTATAAAAGAGGAAATGAATCAGGACAGAGAAGAGGTAACAACTGAGCAAGGATATGGTCTCACATCCACAAGAGCTCTGGAGGATAAATTATACCACAGTGCTGTATTTCCTTGAGGCGGGAGCTTATGTACTCTCCTATCACTCAGCCTTTGGCTATGGCCCTTCCTTGGGATGCAGGATGATATTTAAGAACCCACCAAATAAAAGCAATTTCTACAAAGTAGAAAGTCATCTGTGAGCATTTATAGCATCCTGCTAAAGAGGATGGGGTGGGGCACCAAAACAATGTCTAATACAGTCCACCCCTTGTACTGCTCAAATGTACTTGTTTCTCACATTCCATTCACTCTATCCAGCATCCAGGTGCAGCTACTCCAGGTTTCTATGGCCATAGTTCCTAGGGAGATTTACAAAAGGGAATTTGTGGGTCAAACTACCATACTTGATGTTGCATTTAAATCTGAGACCATGTTGTTATTACTATTTCCATCCTTTGCCATCCAGATTTCTCTCACTCTTAGTTCATAGTTCTGATACTCTAAGTACTTATCTGATGGGAAGATCCAGATCCTTGCCCCTAAGGGATCTCAGGCCCTTATATGGCTACGGTTGCCAAGTGACTGAACATAAGAACACCAAGACATGCCCTAGTGGATTACTTTAATACCAAACATATTCTTTCCTGCCCCAGTATATGGCAGCATTCCTACTACTTATGATATTCAGAGACAATTACCCATGCCAGTGGGGTAACTCATTTCTGTGCTTACTGGTCTATAGGAGCTCAGAGTGATCAGGTGGCAACCTTAACTTTAAATTGAATGAGATTCTGACTGTGTTTTCTGGTGGAAGTGTCTCTCCCAGTCGGGGAACTGGAACCACGAGACTGACAGTCTCCAGTCTTGGGGATGGAAAGCACAAATCCCCCCTTACAGTCTCTGAGAATAATAAAGAGCAGGACCTTTTCTACTTCCACCCTTTGGTTCCCAGATCCATGTAATCTACCTATTTGGAACTCAGACCCATATAATAGTCACCCCTCCACTTGTGTCTCAATGTTCTAACAGCCAGTGGTATTTAGATGTAGGGGAAACTGAAAAGGTGAGTATCTTAGACTGATCCCTCCAAAACAGAACTTGAGATAAGCATCCAAATACAAGGGGCTTATTTGGGTGATAATTATAGGAAGCCCTCATAGAGGAGTGGGGAAATGAAACAGGAAAGAAAAGAAAACCAATACACATGCATTAGTGAACAGGTTACTGCTGTGGGCAACTCTGAATCAATCCCAATAGGAACCTATGGAGAGATTGTGAAATACACCTTAGTTTTCCACCTGAGGGGCTAGGAAGCTAATGCACTTATTTTTCAACTCTCATCCATAGTTGGCTAAGGGTTACTCCATTTTGCCCTCTATGTGGGTGAGAGAGCCCTCAGGTTGAGAGTTGTAGAAGTTGGCAGTAAGACACTATTGGCATATATGGGAATGGTGAGTGCCAAGAAGATATGGTGGGGGCACTGACAGAATTTACTGGTAGGCATCCTAAACACCATGAAATTAAGTTCCTAGTACCCAGTAGATCAGGGGCTTGTAAGAGATATTTAGCCAGAGTTACCTAGGGGGAAATACAGTTACATTTCTTAGACTGGATTTTGTGGATGAACATTTATATACCTTACAATTACATTCATACTTCACTTTGATATGGGAAAATCAATTCAAAATGTTGCTATGTACACCATCAGAGCCATGAGAAGAGCAACTGGTCTGGAGTTGAGAATTTGCATTACAGCTCCTAGTGGGCCTTGCCTTCTCCCTTGGTAAAAAGGCAAACACCTAATTCCAAGGAGTTTAGTTTCTGTAAAAAGCATTAAAGTTCTGGGGTAAGAGGAACTATAAAATGACACCATAAAGTTGACAGATCTCAATTTACTGATAAAGAAGTACAAATGGCACATATCAGAGCTACGTTATGCAAGACCCTATAATTACAGATATTTATTTTTTTTAATTTTTTTTTAAATTTTTTTTTTGTTATGTTAATCCCCATACATTACATCATTAGTTTTAGATATAGTGTTCCATGATTCATTGTTTGTGCATAACACCCAGTGCTCCACGCAGAACGTGCCCTCCTCAATACCCATCACCAGGCTAACCCATCCTCCCACCCCCCTCCCCTCTAGAACCCTCAGTTTGTTTTTCAGAGTCCATCGTCTCTCATGGTTCTTCTCCCCCTCTGATTCCCCCCTTCATTCGTCCCCTCCTGCTACATTCTTCTCCTTTTTTTCTTTCTTAACATATATTGCATTATTTGTTTCAGAGGTACAGATCTGAGATTCAACAGTCTTGCACAATTCACAGTGCTTACCAGAACACATACCCTCCCCAGTGTCCATCACCCAGTCACCCCATCCCTCCCACCCCACCCCCCACTCCAGCAACCCTCAGTTTGTTTCCTGAGATTAAGAATTCCTCATATCAGTGAGGTCATATGATACATGTCTTTCTCTGTTTGACTTATTTCGCTCAGCATAATACCCTCCAGTTCCATCCACGTCGTTGCAAATGGCAAGATCTCATTCCTTTTGATGGCTGCATAATGTTCCATTGTATATATATACCACCTCTTCTTTATCCATTCATCTGTTGATGGACATCTTGGCTCTTTCCACAGTTTGGCTATTGTGGACATTGCTGCTATAAACATCGGGGTGCACGTACTCTTTCGGGTCCCTACTTTTGTATCTTTGGGGTAAATACCCAGGAGTGCAATTGCTGGATCATATGGTAGCTCTATTTTCAACTTTTTGAGGAACCTCCATACTGTTTTCCAGAGTGGCTGCACCAGCTTGTATTCCCACCAACAGTGTAGGAGGGTTCCCCTTTCTCCGCATCCCCGCCAACATCTGTCATTTCCTGACTTGTTAATTTTAGCCATTCTGACTGGTGTGAGGTGGTATCTCATTGAGGTTTTGATTTGGATTTCCCTGATGCCGAGCGATATTGAACACTTTTTCATGTGTCTGTTGGCCGTTTGGATGTCTTCTTTGGAAAAATGTCTGTTCATGTCTTCTGCCCATTTCTTGATTGGATTCTTTGTTCTTTTGGTGTTGAGTTTGATGAGTTCTTTATAGATTTTGGATACTAGCCCTTTATCTGATATGTCATTTGCAAATATCTTCTCCCATTCTGTCAGTTGTCTTTTGGTTTTGTGGACTGTTTCCTTTGCTTTGCAAAAGCTTTTTATCTTGATGAAGTCCCAATAGTTCATTTTTGCCCTTGCTTCTCTTGCCTTTGGCGATGTTTCTAGGAAGAAGTTGCTGCGGTTGAGGTCAAAGAGGTTGCTGCCTGTGTTCTCCTTTAGGATTTTGATGGACTCCTGTCTCACATTGAGGTCTTTCAACCATTTGGAGTCTATTTTTGTGTGTGGTGTAAGGAAATGGTCCAGTTTCATTCTTCTGCATGTGGCTGTCCAATTTTCCCAACACCATTTGTTGAAGAGACTGTCTTTTTTCCATTGGACATTCTTTCCTGCTTTGTCAAAGATTAGTTGACCATAGAGTTGAGGGTCCCTTTCTGGGCTCTCTATTCTGTTCCATTGATCTATGTGTCTGTTTTTGTGCCAGTACCATACTGTCTTGATGATGACAGCTTTGTACAAGAGCTGGAAGTCCAGAATTGTGATGCCGCCAGCTTTGCTTTTCTTTTTCAACATTCCTCTGGCTATGCGGGGTCTTTTCTGGTTCCATAGAAATTTTAGGATTATTTGTTCCATTTCTTTGAAGAAAGTGGATGGTATTTTGATGGGGATTGCATTGAACGTGTAGATTGCTCTAGGTAGGATTGACATCTTCACAATATTTGTTCTTCCAATCCATGAGCATGGAACGTTTTTCCATTTCTTTGTGTCTTCCTCAATTTCCTTCATGAGTGTTTTATAGTTTTCTGAGTACAGATCCTTTGCCTCTTTGGTTAGATTTATTCCTAGGTATCTTATGGTTTTGGGTGCAATTGTAAATGGGATCGACTCCTTAATTTCTCTTTCTTCTGACTTGTTGTTGGTGTATAGGAATGCCACTGACTTCTGTGCATTGATTTTATATCCTGCCACTTTACTGAATTCCTGTATGAGTTCTAGCAGTTTTGGGGTGGAGTCTTTGGGATTTTCCACACAAAGTATCATATCATCTGCAAAGAGTGAGAGTTTGACTTCTTCTTTGCCAATTTGGATGCCTTTGATTTCTTTTTGTTGTCTGATTGCTGTGGCTAGGACTTCCAATACTATGTTGAATAGCAGTGGTGATAGTGGACATCCCTGCCGCGTTCCTGACCTTAGGGGGAAAGCTCTCAGTTTTTCCCCATTGAGAATGATATTCGCTGTAGGTTTTTCATAGATGGCTTTTATGATATTGAGGTATGTACCCTCTATCCCTATACTCTGAAGAGTTTTGATCGAGAAAGGATGCTGTACTTTGTCAAATGCTTTTTCTGCATCTACTGAGAGGATCATATGATTCTTGTTCTTTCTTTTGTTAATGTATTGTATCACGTTGATTGATTTGCGGATGTTGAACCAACCTTGCAGCCCAGGGATAAATCCCACTTGGTCGTGGTGAATAATCCTTTTAATGTACTGTTGGATCCTATTGGCTAGTATTTTGGTGAGAATTTTTGCATCCATGTTCATCAGGGATATTGGTCTGTAATTCTCCTTTTTGATGGGGTCTTTGTCTGGTTTTGGGATCAAGGTAATGCTGGCCTCATAAAACGAATTTGGAAGTTTTCCTTCCATTTCTATTTTTTGGAACAGTTTCAGAAGGATAGGTACTAATTCTTCTTGATATGTTTGGTAGAATTCCCCTGGGAAGCCATCTGGCCCTGGGCTTTTGTGTTTTGGGAGATTTTTGATGACTGCTTCTATTTCCTTAGTGGTTATAGGTCTGTTCAGGTTTTCTATTTCTTCCTGGTTCAGTTTTGGTAGTTGATACATCTCTAGGAATGCATCCATTACTTCCAGGTTATCTAATTTGCTGGCATAGAGTTGCTCATAATATGTTCTTATAATTGTTTGTATTTCTTTGGTGTTGGTTGTGATTTCTCCTCTTTCATTCATGATTTTGTTGATTTGGGTCATTTCTCTTTTCTTTTTGATAAGTCTGGCCAGGGGCTTATCAATCTTGTTAATTCTTTCAAAGAACCAGCTCCTAGTTTCGTTGATCTGTTCTACTGTTCTTTTAGTTTCTATTTCATTGATTTCTGCTCTGATCTTTATTATTTCTCTTCTCCTGCTGGGTTTAGGCTTTATTTGCTGTTCTTTCTCCAGCTCCTTTAGGTGTAGGGTTAGGTTGTGTACTTGAGACCTTTCTTGTTTCTTGAGAAAGGCTTGTATTGCTATATACTTTCCTCTTAGGACTGCCTTTGCTGTATCCCAAAGATTTTGAATAGTTGTGTTTTCATTTTCATTGGTTTCCATGAATTTTTTTAATTCTTCTTTAATTTCCTGGTTGACCCATTCATTCTTCAGTAGGATGCTCTTTAGCCTCCATGTATTTGAGTTCTTTCCGACTTTCCTCTTGTGATTGAGTTCTAGTTTCAAAGCATTGTGGTCTGAAAATAGGCAGGGGATGATCCCAATCTTCTGGTACCGGTAGAGACCTGATTTATGACCTAGGATGTGATCTATTCTGGAGAATGTTCCATGGGCACTAGAGAAGAATGTGTATTCCGTTGCTTTGGGATGGAATGTTCTGAATATGTCTGTGAAGTCCATTTGGTCCAGTGTGTCATTTAAAGTCTTTATTTCCTTGTTGATCTTTTGCTTAGACGATCTGTCCATTTCAGTGAGGGGGGTGTTAAAGTCCCCCACTATTATTGTATTGTTGTCGATGTGTTTCTTTGCTTTTGTTATTAATTGCCTTATATAATTGGCTGCTCCCATGTTAGGGGCATAGATATTTACAATTGTTAGATCTTCTTGTTGGATAGACCCTTTAAGTAGGATATAGTGTCCTTCCTCATCTCTTATTACAGTCTTTGGTTTAAAATCTAATTTGTCTGATATAAGGATTGCCACTCCAGCTTTCTTTTGGTGTCCATTAGCATGGTAAATGGTTTTCCACCCCCTCACTTTCAATCTGGGGGTGTCTTTGGGTCTAAAATGAGTCTCTTGCAGACAGCATATCGATGGGTCTTGTTTTTTAATCCAATCTGATAGCCTGTGTCTTTTGATTGGGGCATTTAGCCCATTTACATTCAGGGTAACTATTGAAAGATAGGAATTTAGTGCCATTGTATTGCCTGTAAAGTGACTGTTACTGTATATTGTTTGTGTTCCTTTCTGGTCTATGTTGCTTTTAGGCTCTCTCTTTGCTTAGAGGACCCCTTTCAAGATTTCTTGGAGGGCTGGTTTCGTGTTTGCAAATTCCTTTAGTTTTTGTTTGTCCTGGAAGCTTTTTATCTCTCCTTCAATTTTCAATGACAGCCTAGCTGGATATAGTATTCTTGGCTGCATATTTTTCTCGTTCAGTGCTCTGAATATGTCCTGCCAGTCCTTTCTGGCCTGCCAGGTCTCTGTGGATAAGTCTGTTGCCAATCTAATGTTTCTACCATTGTAGGTTACATATCTCTTCTCCAGAGCTGCTTTCAGGATTTTCTCTTTGTCTCTGAGACTCGTAAGTTTTACTATTAGATGTCGGGGTGTTGACCTATTTTTATTGATTTTGAGAGGGGTTCTCTGTGCTTCCTGGATTTTGATGCCTGTTTCCTTCCCCAAATTAGGGAAGTTCTCTGCTATAATTTGCTCCATTATACCTTCTGCCCCTCTCTCTCTTTCTTCTTCTTCTGGGATCCCAATTATTCTAATGTTGTTTCGTCTTATGCTATCGTTTATCTCTCGAATTCTGCCCTCGTGATCCAGTAGTTGTTTATCTCTCTTTTTCTCAGCTTCTTTATTTTCCATCATTTGGTCTTCTATCTCACTGATTCTTTCTTCTGCCTCATTTATCCTAGCAGTTAGCGCCCCCATATTTGATTGCACCTCATTAATAGCCTTTTTGATTTCTACTTGGTTCGATTTTAGTTCTTTTACTTCTCCAGAAAGGGTCTTTCTAATAACTTCCATGCTTTTTTCAAGCCCAGCTAGTATCTTTAAAGTGATGATTCTGAACTCTAGATCTGACATCGTACTAATGTCCGTATTGAGTAGGTCCCTGGCAGTCGGTACTACCTCTTGTTCTTTTTGTTGAGGTGATTTTTTCCGTCTTGTCATTTTGTGCAGAGGAGAATAGATTAATGAGAGAACAAAATGCTAGCAGGGTAACAACGTCCCCAGAAAATATACTCTAAACAAATCAGAAAAGACCTAACCAGTGGGAAAAAAAGGGAAAGAGAGAAAAAAGAAAAAGAAAGAAAAAAAGAAAAAAGAAAAAGATAAAGATAAAAACAAACAAAAGCAGAACAAAACAAAACAAAACAAAACAAAAACAGAATGTGATCAAATATGATCAGGCTGGTTTATAGATCAGTGCCACACACTAGATTTTGGGTGTATTTTGGTCTGTTAAAAGAAAGTCCCTCCCAAAATTTTAAAGAAAGAAAAACTTATATATGTACAAAAATAAGGGTTGATATGATGAAGGTTTGGAATATGACTGTAAAGATGGAAATTATAAAAAATTTTTAAAAAGGATTTGATAAGTTGTTTGAGAAAAGAAAGAAGAGGATTAAAAAAAAAAAGAAAGAAAAAAGGGAGAGAATGTGATCAGGCAGGGGAGTAGAAAAAAACCATACACTAGAGATTTAGAGTATATTTTGATCTGTTAGAAGAAACTATCTCAAGATTTTAAAGAAAGAACAACTTATATATATATGCCAAAAATACGGGTAACTACTATGAAGGGATAGAATATGACTTTAAAAATGAAAAATAAAAATGTTTTTTTTTTAAAAAAGGGATTGATAAGATCTTGGTTGAAAAAGGGAAAAAGAAAAATTCAAAAAAAAAGAAAAAAGAAAAAAAGACAGTTAAAAAAATAATTAACTTGGAAAGACTAAAGAATCATGGTAAAAAAGCCATGGATTCTATGTGCATTATTCCCCTAGCGCTGGAGTTCTGCCGTTCTCACTGATCGGTAAACTTGGTCTTGGCTGGCTGTTCTCGCTGATCTTCTGGGGGAGGGGCCTGTTGCCGTGGTTCCCAGATATCTTTGCCGGAGGCAAAATTGCCCCACCCTTGCCGGTCCGGGCTAAGTAATCTGCTCGGGTTTGCTCTCCGGAGCTTTTGTTCCCTGCAAGCTTTCCCTACAGCTTTGGAGGCGGAGAGTGAAAATGGCGGCCTCCCAGTCTCCGCCCCGGAGGAGCAGAGAACTCGGGGTCCCGCTCCTCAGTGAGTCCCCAGAGAAAAGCAGTCAGTCACTCCCGTCTCCCCGGTCTCCAGCCACACTCCGCGCTCACCCGGCCTGCGACCGCGCCTTTCTATCTGGCACCCGACCCCGTGTGGAGTCTCCAAACCCAGCAGATCCCCACGGTGCGCTCCCGCACCTCTCCCCCCGGGGCAAGAAGGTGAGTCTCCCCGGATCTGCCGCTTGTTGGGTCCCTGCTGGAGGAGCAGTGGCCCGACTGTGCCGCGGATCACGGTTTATGGCAACCCCGAGCTGAGAGCCCGCGCCTGGGCTCCGTCTCTGCAGCCGGCTTCCCTGCTCCGATGCCTGGGAGCTCTGCCGCACTCAGGCACCCCCGGTCTTTCTGTGACCCCGAGGGTCCTGAGACCACACTGTCCCGCGAGGGTTCCACCCCCCACTTCGCCACCAGAGTGACGTCCCTCAGCGGAGCAGACTTCTAAAAGTTCCGATTTTGTGCTCCGCGGCTCTATCACTTGCCAGAAGCGGCCCACGGAGGCCCCTCCCCCGCCGTCTATCCTCCCGAATATCGCCTCGGATTCACTTCTCCGCACGTCCTACCTTCCAGAAAGTGGTCGCTTTTCTGTTCAGAGAGTTGTTGCTCTTCTTTTCTTCGATCTCCTGTTGAGTTTGTAGGTGTTCAGAATGGTTTGATCCCTATCCAGCTGAATTCCTGAGAGGAGAGGAAATCCAGGTCTCCTACTCCTCCGCCATCTTGCTCCGCCCCCTATAATTACAGATATTTAAAAAAATTAATTTAATGGCCAATAATTCTAAAATGGCCAAAATTTTAAAAGCACATGTGAGAATCAAATAAAATGGAATAAAAGCAGAGTTCATCTTAGACTTTTAAGGAAATTATGGACTAATGATTTCTGCAGCAACCTTATAACAAAATAACTCCAGACGTCATTAATACTAAACGAAGTCTGAAACTCTAAGGCAAACCAGATATAGAATCTTCCATGTTTAAGGGCACAACAGTAATTTTGATTTACTTATTTGAGAGGAGTAAGCATAAAGAGCTCCAACAAAGACAGTAATATGGTATAGTAAAATGAATATAAGGTGTTAGAAGATCTGGGTTTTAGTCTTATCTTCAGCACTTACTTGACTGGAAAAACCTGCAAGTTTCTAAGCTTTGCTGAGCCTATTTCCTGAAAGCAATCATGATACCTTTCTATACACATTATTGCAGGGTTATACTAACTGAGATAATATATAAAAAAGTACTTTGTAAATGACATATGTTCAACACAATTAGGCCTTAGTTTATGTTTCAATGATAAAAATGCAGAGCAGAGACAATTAACCAGATTGAACAAATAAAAACCTCCCACTATGCAATTATAAAGAAAAGGTGGATGCTAGGTAGTAAAGGTAATTTTGTGTAAACCATTGAAAAAAGGAAATTTTGTAGGTAGGACTTCCTAGTCCTCACATTTATCTCACCCTCTCTCCTCTGGTACATGTGAGAGGATTGATTACCTTTCCCTGCCACTTTGGAACTGGGCAGAGCTATGTGACTACTCTAGGCCAATAGTCTGTTAGCAGAAGTGATACCTGACTCCACAGGGCCAAAGCTCTAATAGCCAATGCAAAGCCCCCCGTGCATTTCCTTCACCTACCAAGGTGACTGAGGAGGCCTTAGTTGAGATGGTGGAGCCAAAAGATCCAAGCCACTTCGGTAAATGAGGTGGGTAAATGAGGAACATTACCCTGGAGAGTCACCTGGACCCACAGTAGATTTTGCATGAGCAGAAATAAACCTCTATGAGACTTTGAGTTTGTTTTGTTTATTGATTTTTGTTACCACAGAATAACTCAGCCTATCCTGACTGGTATAATCACTGAGATAATTGTCAGGGGTTTCTATGTTCCTACAAATAACACAACCACAGAGTTCTGCTGATGTTAAACTTTAGACATCAGAATCTCCTAAGTGCTATTAATCAAGAAAACTTTTTTGAGTATTATTCAAACCCTTCAATTTACTAACTTGTCTTTAAGCTGCATTTTAACAATGCTAGAAAAATTGGTTGGCTTAGTAAATTCAGAAAAAATAAGTTACTTTCCTTCACTCATGAGTATGCTTCCACAGACATGTTTAGAGTCACTACTGAATTTTTCCACCATCCCAAATTTAGTTTATATTATTTATAAAATATGTAGTAGAATGCACCTGGCTAATTGCAATAGATTTCCAAGACATGAGGTTGGAGATGATTTTGTTATATTTATTTATGATCCCACATTCTTCTAAAAGGATTTGAGACATAAATGACAAATTATTCTCCAATTTCCTTAATTGGTCTTATTCCATAGCAAAGTGCATTGCTTTGAACCAATCACAAAAGGAATAGAATAAAGTATAAGGATGGATGTGTCCATTTATATTATAAATTATGGATTATAAATCCATAGAATGAGCACCCACAAATATATCTGCCATTACCACAAAATCTCCATGACTTTGGGCAAATTATTTATAGTCTATTGCCATTTCTATGTCTATGAAATCGGGAATGTTGGCCATTCCAAACATACTATAATGAGAGAGACAGGTAGCCTTGGGGAAAGGGAATGTGTATAGAGAGCAACAAAACATTCCAAAGGGCACTCAGCTCATTAGAAAGGAGACTTACAAAGTAAAATCAAAAAAAAATATTTATTTTATTTTTTTTAAAAGATTTATTTATTTATTTATTTATTTATTTATTTATTTATTTGAAAGAGAGCAAGCATGAGCAGTGGGGAGGGGCAGTGGGACTAGCAGACTCCCCACTTGAGTGAGGAGTCTGATGCGGGGCTTGATCCTAGGACCCTGGGATCATGACCTGAGCCAAAGGCAGACGCTCAACCAATTGAGCCACCCAGTAGCCCCAAGAATATTTAATTTAAATTGCAGTGGCTCATCAAGTATATAGTTGGTTTTTAATTTCTCTTTTATTTTGAAAGAACTGACTAGAAAAGACTACCTGACAGAGTGGAGAGGAGTCATGAGATAGATTTCTGAAGAGGACACTTTGTTTCCTACATGACTTTGGATTAGTCTCTTAAATATAAATCAATGTCACTAACCTCTGAGATGTGTGGTTCAGTGATTTGGAGTTTTGTTACTGATCCTTATTATGTCATGGTTGTCAAAGTATGGTTACCTGGACCAGCAACAGAAGCATCACTTGGGGAATTTTTAGAAATGTAAACTTGGCTCTACCCCACCTATTGAATAAGTACTTAGGTGGGGCAAGGCAATCTGTTATAACAAGTCCTGCCTGTGGTCGTTATGCATGCTGAAATTTGAGAAAGATTGGGCAAAAGGGTCTTTCCTTAGAAATCTGCAAAATGTACCGTGATGCAATAAATGTATTCTAGCATTCAGAGATCAGATATAAATCAAGCACCTGTAAGACCTTTTCTACCAGAGAATCTATATTTTCTGATTCTTTTAGATTAAGATCTGACTCCCTAAATTTCAAAATGGAGCTAGTTTTTATGTTTAAGTAATAAACCCTTGAAAATATGCGATTTATATTGGAAGTGCTGACACAATCTTAATGATAGCATTGCAAATGGCGATGCTATAATTAAGCTTCGATCTCCTTTGGAAAAAAAAAAGGAGAGAGAACGTGAAGAAGGAGGTTACTGTTCAATGAACTGCTCTGTCATTTGCCGCAGTGATTCTTAATTGTGTCTCATTACGGCAAGATGATCATTACTCTACTTGTCTGTCTGATTTAGAGACCACTAAAAGTGTCTTGTAACACGCAGCCGTCTCCCTTGCAACAGTCCTTTGGCTCTCACCCTCATTACTCAGAATCTGTCCAATTATTTGTCATTAAAGTAATAAAAAGGACTGCAGCAGAAAATGTGGGAGGTAACTGTTGGAGGTCTGCCCGGGGAGGAAGAAAAAATGCAAACTGTTTTCAAGGCACTGGGAAGGTGACATCGTTAATTAAGTGTTAGGGAATATGCAAATCAGTCCCACTCTCAAGAGACTGTAATAAAACTGAGAAAACATTATTATCACTGCAAGTAAGAGAAGGCCGTGTTACCCCATCTGGAAGACTATGTCATTTTCTAGTGGAGACTCAGGCAAGGAAGGGAGGGGGCTGGGAAAGAGATGAAGAAGGTGGAGTTGTTCAGGGCCATTGAGTGTGCTCAGGCTGTTAAGAGTTCAGAATTAAGGTGTCAACACAGAGGGCCAGTGGATTACAACTTTTAATGAGGGGTGTTTGTCTAATCACAGGATTTGCACACCCAATTTCCTTTGCAAAATGACTTACAACTCATCAGCAGGCAGTGTTTCTGTAGGTGAAAGGAAGGGGAAAGGAAGTGAGGGGGAGGCTGACAGCTGGCATAGTAGGCATCTTGGGGGTTGTTCCGAAGGCGGTAATGAAGCAAAGCACTTAGAGGTATGTGGGCACTTGCTTATTTATTAAAAATATACTGAGCACCAACAAAGGCCTCTGGGCCTTTGCTCAAGCTGAAACCTCTCCTGTCCTCCTATAACTTGTTGTCTTGGCCAACTCATTTCTCATCTTTTGGAGTTTGTAGTTAATGTCAATTCCTTGTGAAAACTATCCCTTATTCCCATCTACAGATAAGTATACCAAAGCAAAAAAAGTATGCTTGCTATGCATACACAGATTCAAGGCAAATTCTCTTGCTTCCTTATTCCATACAGTTTCAGATATTTATATGAAACCTTCCTATATGGAAATATTGGGAGCCATACCTGACCCTAGAGTTTCCCAGGTGGACTTTATTTCATCACAAGGAAATTAAAGTCTTCTCAATAACCTTTAGGAGAAGTCATCTTGCATACTGCATTAGTTAACGACTGCTTCATTTAGATGCTTAATTAAAACTCAGAAGTCTATATGTCAGCTGGGCTTTCTCATGAGCTTTGGTCACCTGGAGGTTGGGTTAGGTGACCCTGCTATTGAGTAGGCTGGGCTTGCTCACATATTTGGCTCTAAGTTGGCTGAGGAAGGCCTTAGTTTGGACAGCTGGGCTCTTCCTCCCGGGGTCTCTAATCTTCTAATAGGCTAGCATATGCTTGTTCACAGGCTGGGGATAGGGTTCTGGGAAAGAGTGGAAATATGCAAGAGGTTAAGGCATAGGCTTGGAACTTGTGTGCTCTCACTTTTGTCCCATTTTATTAGCCAGAAGATTAATTCTAGAATCAAAGGATGGGAATTCACTCTACCACTTAATGGCAGGAGCTACACTGTAACACTTCAAAGGGCTTAGAGGCAGGCAGGGTTGAAAAATTGAGGTACTCAATTCCTATTTGCAGGTGTGGACAGAGCTGAATGTCCTGTGCTGTACGGATCATGGGGGCATGGGGGTATCTTATTTATGCCAAAAACCACTTTCAAGAGATTGTAATAAAACTGAGAAAACAGGTTCCTTCCAAGCGCAGAATGAACTTCCTTGTATTAATTTCCTAAGGTTGCTGTAGCAAATTACCATGAACACAGGGGATTTTAAAAAGGTAAATTTATTTCCCCACAATTCTGGAGGGTAGAATCCTGAAATCTTCCTCTTCTGTCTCTTGTAAGTATATTTGTCATTGAATTTAGAGCCACCTGGATAATCCAGGATGATATTCTAATTCCAGAATCTTTAACTATTATCTGCAAAATAAAGTAATATTCACAGGTTCTGGGTTTAGGAATAGACATACATGTTCAGAGGTCACTCTTCAGCCCACTGCCACCTACTATCTGGCCCCACTCAAAGTATGCACATCATTTCCATGTGCAAAATACATTCACCTCATCTCAAGATTCCTGAAAGTCTCAACTCATTATCGGCATCAACTCAAATTTAATTTCTCATTGTATATCAACTCAAAAGTGAAAAATCACATCAAAATCATCTAAATCATGTCTGGGTGAGACTCATTATGATCCATGCTGGGACAAAATTCCTCTCTATCTGTGGACCTGTGAAATGAGACCACAAGTTACCTGTTTCCAAAACCCAATGCTGGGACAGACATAGTGTATAACAGTTACAGACATTACCGTTCAAAAAAAGAGAAAATGGAAGGAATAAAGGAGTCCCAAGCAATTTTAAAATCCAGAAGGGAAAATTCCATTAGGTTTCAAGACTGAGAATAATCCTCCATGGCTCAGGGTTCTCTCCTCTGGGCCAGAGGCTCTGCCCTCCAGGCCGGTGGCAGCTCAGTAGGCCTGTGCCTCTCGACCTATCAAGCTCTTCAAGTCATTCTGCTTTTTGTTTTTGTTTTTGTTTTATTTTGTTTGAAGAGCACAGACTGAGCACTATAAACTAAGTAGCTCTATGAGCTTGTTTCTTTACTGTAGACTTCTGTGAGTCCAACAGACAACTTTCACTTTGTCCTGTCTCTTTCCCCTTCAAGGTTTCCCCTCAGCTAGCAGTGTTTCTGCTGATACAACATTCTCAAAAACCCTTTGGGTCTTCTGTGTATGTCACAGGGATCCATACCAGTAGACAAGAGGGTTCCCCACACATCTTTCCTGGAAAACCTCAACTCTATTTCTGGATTCTGCCAAGATGATTATATCCATGAGTCACATGCCCAACCTCCTCAGCAAAAGATTGTTCAGACACACCCTTGGCCTTCTCTCCAAGGTGCATTTTCCTAACAGTGTATCTCCCAAGCATCTTTTGCAATCAGAATATGCTGAGAGTTTCCCAAATAATCAAGAGATTGCTCCTTTTTACTTAACAGTTTCTTCCTCAATTTATCTCTTTCCCCTTGCATTTTACTATAAGAAGAAGAAAACAAGCCACACCTTCAACACTTGCCTTGGAAAACTCCTCAACAAAGTATTCAAGTTCATCGCTTAAACGTCTGTGTTCTACAGATTTAATGCAATCCCTATCAAAATACCAACCGCATTTTTCACAGAACTAGAATAAACAATCCTGAAATTTGTATGGAACCACAAAAGACCCTGAATAGCCAAAGCAATCTTGAAAAAGAAAAACAAAACTGGAGGCATCACAATTCTAGACTTCAAGTTATATTACAAAGTGGTAGTAATTAGAACAGTATGGTACAGGCATAAAAACAGACACTTAGATCAATGGAATAGAATAGAGAACTCAGAAATAAATCCACACTCATACGGTCAATTAATCTTCAACAAAGGAGGAATGAATATGCAAAGGGAAAAAGTCTCTTCCAAAAGTGGTGTTGAATGAAAAATGAAGCAGCAGAAAGAGAAATCAAGGAATCAATCCCATTTACAGTTGCATGAAAAACCCTAAAATACCTGGGAATAAACCTAACCAAAGACATAAAAGATCTGAACTCTGAAAACTATAAAACACTGATGAAAGAAATTGAAGATGACACAAAGAAATGAGAAAACATTCCATACTCATGGATTAGAACAAATATTGTTAAAATGCCTATGTTACCCCAAGGAATCTACACATTTAAGGCAATCCCTATCAAAATACCAACAGCATTTCTCACAGAACTAGAACACGCAATCCTAAAATTTGTATGGAACCATAAAAGACCCCTAATAGCCAAAGCAATCTTGAAAAAGAAAAGCAAAGCTGGAAGCATCACAATTCCAGACTCCAAATTATATTACAAAACTGTAGTGATCAAGACAGTATGGTACTGACACAAAACAGATACATAAATCAATGGAACAGAATAGAAAACCCAGAAATGAACCCTCAATTATATGGTCAATTAATCTTCAACAAAGGAGGAAAGAATATGCAATGGGGGAAAAACAATCTCTTCAACAAATGGTATAGGGAGAATTGGACAGCCACATGCAAAAGAATCAAACTGGACCACTTTCTCACACCATACACAAAAATAAACCCAAAATGGATTAAAGACCTAAATGTGAGACCTGACACCATAAAAATCCATGAAGAACACAGTCAATAATTTCTCTGACATCAGTCATAGCAACATTTTTCTAGATATGTCTCCTGAGGCAAGGCAAACAAAAGCAAAAATAAATTATTGGGACTACATAAAAATAAAAGTTTCTTCATAGCAAAGGAAACAATCAACAAAACTAAAAGGCAACCTACTGAATGGGAGGGGATATTTGCAAATGACATATCCAATAAAGGGTTAGCACCCAAAATATATAAAGAACTGATACAGCTCACCACCCAAAAAACAACTAATCCAATTAAAATGGGCAGAAAACTTGAACAGACATTTATCTAAAAAAGACATACAGTTGGCCAACAGACACACAAAAAGATGTTTAACATCACTCATCAGGGAAATGCAAATCAAAACTACAAAAATAGCACCTCACACCTGTTAGAATGACTAAAATAAAAAATACAAGAAACAATGTGTTGACAAGGATGTGGAGAAAAAGGAATCCTTCTGCACTTTTTATGGGAATGCAAACTGGTGCAGCCACTATGGAAAACAGTATGGAAGTTCCTCAAAAAATTAAAAATAGAACTACCCTACAATCCAGCAATCACACTATTGGGTATTTACCGAAAAAATACAGAAACACTAATTCAAAGGGATACATGCATCCCTATGTTTATTACAACATAAGCTACAATAACCAAACCACACACACACACACACACACACACACACACACACACACACACAATGGAGTATTATTCAGCTATAAAAAGAATGAAATCTTGCAGTTTGCAACAACATGGATAGACCTAGAGAGTATAATGTTAAGCAAAGTAAGTCAGAGAAAGACAAATACCATATAATTGTATTCATATGTGGAATTTAAGAAACAAAAAAATGAGCAAAGAAAAAAAGAGAGACAAACCAAGAAACAGACTCTTATCTATAGAGAACAAACATGGTTACCAGAGAGGAGGTGAGTGGGGGGATAGGGGAAATAGGTGATAGGGATTAAAGAATATACTTATCATGATGAAAAAAAAAAGTCTATGGTCTACACAAGTATAGAAAACAAGTCAGCCATATTTTCTGTTACTATATAACAAGGATTGTCTTTCCTCCAATTTCCAATAATATGTTCCTTATTTTCTCCTTAGCCCTCACTAAAGACTGTCTGTCTTTAACATCCAAATTTCTTCCAGCAGTCTATACAAGGCAATTGATCTATTTTATCATGCATCTCAAGATTTTTCCAATCTCTACCCATTACCCAATTTCAAAGCCACTTTTGCATTTTAGGTGTTTATTTACAGCAGCACCCCACTCCTACTACCAAAATCTGTATCTATTTCCTGCAGCTGCTTAACAAATTACCACAAACTAGATGGCTTAAAACTAAAGAAATGTATTCTCTGACAGTTCTGGAGACTAGAAATTCAAAATCTAGCAGGGTCATGCTTCCTCTGGGGATCTTAGGGAGAATCCATTTCTTGCCTCTTCCAGCTTTTGGTGGCTCCAAGCGTTTCTTAACTTGTAGACACATCATTCCAATCTCTGTCTCCATGGTCACACTTGTCATTAGATCTAGAGTCTACTATGATGATCCCCTCATCTCAAATTCCTTAAATTAATTACATTTGCAAAAACCCCTTTTCCAAATAATTTGACATTCACAAGTTCTGAGGAATAGGATATGGACATAGCTTTTTCAGGGCTACCAACCAGTCCATTACACTGTCATCACCTCATTATTGTAGCTGATTCAGTTGTGAGGCTAGTAACAGCTCTGGTCACACATGCCCCAGTTCTCACCAATCCATGTGAATTTCTTTTTAGTTATCTACTATTATATAACAAATCAACCCACAACTTAATGTCTTAAATAATATTATCTAGTGATTCTAGGAGTTGACTACATAGGTCTTCTATTTCACTTCATGTCAGCTGGGGCACTAGGATGGTTGGAAAATCCAAATGACGTAACTCGTATGGCTGCCACTTGGTACTAGCTATTGGCTGAAGTTCAAATAGGGCTGTGGCTGGGGACCACAGTTCTCCACTGTGTGGGCCTCTCCTTGTGGTTGTTTGGGCTTCCTTACAGCATGGTGACTTGATTCCAACAAGGAGCATCTCAAGAGGAAAGAAGGATAAGTTGACAGTTCTTTGAAGGCCTGGGCTTAGAAATATTAGGCTAAATATGACAGAATTCTATTGGTCAAAATAGTCAGAAGACCAACCTGTATTTAATGGAAGTACATCATGAGTATACAGAAATGGGATCAAATGTTGACAACTATCTTTGGAGGCCAGTTACCATAGACTTCCTTCCTTTACCCCACCAGCAGATCTACCATGAGTGTTTCACAAGCATGTCTGGCTGAGTGCGTAAATGAGAGTTGAAATCCAGCTTATGCTCCACTTGCCAAACCACTTACCTTGGCTAGAGCAGGGCTATTTCCATTCACATGAAAGGATGCTTTTCCCACATTTTCCCTATGGAATAATGGTAGCTTTGTCTACCAACAGACCCAGAAGTTAGCACTGTAGCTTTCACTATGATTACTCAACAAAACCAAGATTGCTAGCACAGGGATTTTGTATTTGAACCAAAAGTATGTTGATCTTAAAGTTGGAAGTCCTTTGTTTGAGGCTGGCACCTGCTACTTACTAGCTAAGTTGACCCTAGACAAGTCACTTAACTCTCTGCGATGGAGTTTCTTCATCTGCAGAATAGAGACAGTAATTCTTGCCCTTTATCACTCTCACAGTGTGGTCAGGGTCAAGTGATAATACATGTGAGACTACTGTGGAAAATACAGGATACTATGTAAATTTAAGTCTTCATCCAGAAAGTATGCTCACTCCCACCTAGTTTTGCAGATGCCAATCCCCTTTCTTCATTTGGGAATTAGAGCACAAAGGGCCATGAAACACTGGCCCACAGAAATCTAACCAGAGAAAATTAGTAAGAATAAGGCATTTTTGTGTTGACAAGAACTTCATATTGGAACAAAGATCATCAGATATTATCACTCCTATACCTCATTTGCCAGGTCCTCTCAACTATGGAACATGAGGAGCTAAGAATCAGTCCGAGTTCCTACAGTATTCTATATTTATTTTCCAAAGCCCTCCAGGAGGAAGACTATTACCTGCCCACTTTAAATGAGTGCAATGCATATTGAAAACACAAGGCACTAGGTAAATGATAGATAATTACCAAGCACACATTGACATTATGTAAAACACTCTGGCATTTTTCTGTGCTGCGATCCATTGAACTGTATCACTTTGATGACCAAATAATGAATTACTGTCCATTTATTAATGCACTGTGTGTTTAATGCTAACCTTCTCCTATGTCTCCTCAATACCTTGACAATGACAACTAGTGCACACACAAGGTGGGTGTGAATGCATCAGATTTCTCATTTTTATAGCTAATGAATATGCTTTTCAGACTGATGCCTCCAAGAATAATTTTTATACCCAAGTTTGCCATGCAAAAAGGATTTATCTGCAGAGTTGCCTTTTTACACATTTGCGTGGTAGAATGAATTCAGTGTCAACAGATAGCCACAGTTACTCTTGGGAGTGTGAATAGAATCTATCCATTGTCCAGCATCATATTAATGCAACAAAATAGGACTTGATATACTGTAGTGTTGAACTTATTATCACTTACTATTGATAATAAGCTGTTACTTGCTATATGCCAAAGTCTGTGACAAGTGCACTATACATATTTACTTACTTAACCCTCACTCTAAACCCTGCAAGGTAAGTTTCTCTATCCATGTTTTATAGATGAGGAATTTGAGGTAAGAGTTTACCTAGCCTGTCCAATGTTACTTAGGATAATAAGTGTTGGAACTGGGGTTCAAATCCGGGTCATATTACCTCCAAATCCCAGGCCCTTAGATGGCACTGGCTGGCTTCCAGGAAATGTTAGTTTTTCCAGGAAGCTTCTTATGGATTTGCAAATTCCATAGTCTTTGGACCAAACGAAGTAACAAGTCCCATTCAGTTCTATCACTCCATACCTCATCTCTACAAGTGAAGTCCTGGGTTCTACCTCTCATCTGAATTTTAGTGAGTCTATGTGATTTAGACTTTCCAAACTCAAAAGTGCAAAAAATTCTTCAGAGAAGTAGAGAATGACTCAAATGTGCCAAACCATTTGAGGAGTCTTTGTTTAAACTACTCAAGCCCATTTTGAGGCCAGGCTCAGTAGTACATAATAACCCAGAACAAACAAATCCAACTCTGAAAGCACTGGCAAGTTGATGCTAATTTTACTAATTTTTTATGGGATGGAGAGAATTCACATCACACACCAGATGACCTTAACCAAGAAGAACAATTTTACTAGACATCTTTGTTTTCCCAGAGTTCCCTCCCCTTTATCATCCAGTTTCTGACTTGCTTCTCCCTCTTTCTCTAGTCTCTTCAAATGCCCTTTTGTCAATTTAGTTCCTCCCTCAGTTTGAGTACCCAACTCAGTAAAATAAGGCCGTGTTAAAAAAGGAGAGTTGGCTACTAAATAATAATTTTGATTTCTTCCCTCTCACGTAAGTTAGTGATGATGTCAAGGCATTCCAGAAGGGACATTCACATTTTGGGGGTGCATGCTATATATTTAGTTGATTTCATGTACATAAAGAACTGAAAATTAAAATTCAAGATTAATGTTACTATTCTCATTTTTACATAGGATGGAATTGAGTCTCAGAAGTTAATTGATTTGTCCACGTCTACACAGTTAATAAGGTTGAAGAACCAGGTCAGGACTCCAATCCACATAAATTTTGCTTATTCCTGACTGAACGGCTTGACACAAAGTCCCCTGTAGATACTCAAAATATTAACTGACTAAATGTATACTCAATACAGATGAATTTATACCTGCCTCAGGGTATTGCAAACAAGACCATCACTTCTGTAACTTAGTGAGCACTTAAGGACAGTAAGAAAAGCTGCAGTCACAGGGACAAACTGTGTAAGTCACTGATGTATGCAAACTCCCTTGAAAGAAACTGGAAGCCAGAATTTCAAGGGGAAAGAATTACAACACATTTTATATTCCCAGAATAAAGTAAAAAACATAGTCCTAATTCCCAAAACGTCTGAGGCAAAGCAATTATCTTTGGCTTTTCCCTATCAAGAGACAAGTTCTATTTCCCTTCTTGGGACACTGAAATAAGAGTTTTAAAACTTGGTCGGGGGTGGGAGGGATGGGGTGGCTGGGTGATGGACATTGGGGAGGGTATATGCTATAGTGAGCACTGTGAATTGTGTAAGACTGTTGAATCACAGACCTGTACCTCTGAAACAAATAGTACATTATATGTTAAAAAAAAAAAAAAAGAAGAAGAAGAAGAAGATAGGAGGAAGGGAAGAATGAAGAGGGGGAAATTGGAGGAGGAGATGAACCATGAGAGACTATGGACTCTGAGAAACAAACTGAGGGTTCTAGAGGGGAGGGGGGTGGGGGAATGGGTTAGCCCAGTGATGGGTATTAAAGAGGGCACGTACTGAATGGAGCACTGGGTGTTATACGCAAACAATGAATCATGGAACACTACATCAAAAACAAATGGACGTAATGTATGGTGATTAACATAACATAATAAAAAAAATACTATAAAAAAAACTTACTAAGGTAGTGTGGCAGAGAATGTTATGTGTTCCTCAATTCTGGCTTCCTTTTCTTCATGGAAACACAGCTGTGTGATAGTGCTCAGCACCCTCTGTGATTGGATTCTGGCCAACAGAATATGGGCAGCAGGGATATCTGCCATTTCCAGGTCTGACCCATGGACATCTCCCATACAGTCTTCTACATTCTTGCACTTTCTTGGAAGATTTCTTGCAAGACCCATAAGATAGAGAGAACTTATATGCCTGAATATCTTAGTTTGGGTTCCCCTGAAAGCAAATGACTCAGGTATAAATCATTTATTGGGACAGTGATCCCAGAAAGCAGGATGAGGAAGCAGACATAGTGAGATAGTGGATGAAGGAATTTATTTAAAGGGTGAGTTATTTAGATCATTGATGTGAGCAAAAGGAGTGTATTTCCTGATATTTCCTGAGAGGCCTGCCAACTGCCCCCCAGGATTATCTGCCCAAAGGTTGGGAGGGGGGAGCACCTGTGCATCAGCTCTCATCTGTCATCCTCCCATCAGCCAAAGGCTGCCTTCAAGGGTATTAATACCCCTGCTGTTCTAAGCTGCACGAGTCTAGGGTTGAGTGATCTCCCACACAGTCCTGAGGACACGGAGTTCAAGGATCCCCAGGGAGAGAATGAGGACAAAGAACATGGTACAATGCTGGAGGTGAAATGCTGCCAACAAGAATTGTTCATACCTGTCACAGTTGGTAAAAAGAAGCAAGGCCCAAAGGATGGAGCTGGGGGCCATGATGTGTCTGCTGAAAGACAGTGGAGCAGAGCCCTCCCTCCCCCACAAAGCCACCCACATTGAACCATGACATGAGTGAAAAATCAGCTTTTATTGCGGTGAGTCTCTGAATTTTAAGGCTTTTGTTTTGTTTTGTTTTGTTTTTAAAGATTTTATTTATTTTTTGACAGAGAGACAGCGAGAGAGGGAACACAAGCAGGGGCAGTGGGAGAGGGAGAAGCAGGCTTCCCGCAGAGCAGGGAGCCCGATGTGGGGCTCGATCCCAGCATCAGGTCATGGGGTCATGACCTGAGCCGAAGGCAGATGCTTAACGACTGAGCCACCCAGACGCCCTTTGTTTTGCTTTGTTTTGTTGCATTGTCTAGGTTACCCTGATTAATACAGATGGAAGAGCAGACAATCTAGAACCTATATAGCTTTTTATTTTGTCTTAGCCATGATGGATGTTTAATCATCATTATTAGTTAAGTGATAGATATTCAGCTACATTGGAGGCAAACCATGATAAAGTAAAAATTATTTTCCTAAGCCTCATTAGAAATTGAAAATGCAGTATAAATTTTAATTAGACTAAAATTTTCATCTTTTAAATAAGATTTTCAAAGAATAATAATATTCACAATATTGAAAAGGTGACAAAGTAGTTCTGTACAATAGTATCATTGGAAGTATGAACAAGTAAACTTTCCCATTCATTAATTTGTATCAATAATACATATTAAGTATATTCTAAAAATTCCTAAGTTTATATTCTTAGATTCTAAAGCTTCTAATTAATTTACTTATTTGGGTCTTGCCTTACCCAAGAAGGTATTCAACATTACTACTTTGAGCCTTCCAGAAAGCATTTCCAAAGGATATAGTCATAAATTCAAAGATTTAAGGCACAAGGAAATAATGCCTCATTATTTATAATGGCATACAATTGGAAGTGAACTGATGTCCAACAATTGGAGATTCATTAAATTATGGCACATCCATATAATGGACTATTTTGTGTTTATGCCTTCAAAAATATTTAATGTCCTCAGGAAGTGTTCATGCATAATGTTAAATGAAAAAAGATACAAATTTGATATGCAATACAGTATGTAACACAAAATATGCATACATAAATTAACAACCGGAGAAAAATATATTGAAACATTAACACTATATCAACATTTTAACAATATGCCTGCTAGCAATAGGATTATGGCTAATTTTAATTTTATTGCTTTGCTTTCTTTATTTCCTAAATTTGCTATTATGAGTATATATTTCCTTTACTATTGTAAAGTTATTAAAATGTTTTAAATTGCATTTTCCAAGTGTGTTTTATATAGAATGATGGCAGGTGTACTAGCAGAGTCGTCCTGAGACACATGGAGCTTTCGCTAGCAAACTTTACAACTGGTGGACAAGGTTGTGTAGGGCATGTTATATATAGCATTTAATTAGGGCAAAAGTGCTTAAATAGGAATGCTATCATGTCACTCTGTGGCTAAAAATTCCACAGCTCCCCTGACCCCTGCCTTCAGAATAAAGCTCCAACCCCTTAGCATGGCGCGGAGGCCTTTTCTAATCCAGCCCTTGCTTATCTCAACAGCTGACTTCTCGTCTTATCCACAGGTACCTGCTCTCTAGCCACAGTGATTTCCTGGAAGTTTGGGGGTACATAGTGCTACCTCTGGTCTCAATGCCTTCAGACAGCTGTTTGTTGTGCTTGGAAGGGAAGAAGAGTGGGTGAGCAGAAAGTGTGAGAGAGGGAAGGAAGAAAAGCCAGCGTATGGTGCCTTATTACAGTTACTGCTGTGAGCTAAGGAACTCAATTCACTGGTACCTCCTGAGAAGCCTCCCAGATTTCTCTACCCAGAAGTCTACAGTGAAGAGAATTTATCCACCAATTCTCATCTTCTGTTGGTTAAGAATTGCCCCTGGGGCATTAACTCCTTTACATGTCTAAAGTGCATACATACTAGGGCTGCCTCTCCTCCCCGAGTCCCTCTGACTTATTTCTGTTTACCCTTCAAGATTCATTTCATAGTTTCTTTAGAAAGACTCCCCTGATCACCCTCCATACCAAACTCTTAGAGCTACCTCAGGTACCCCTAATCCAAGCACCCTTAGCATAATGCTCTCCTATAACAAAAATAGCATTGATCACACATCCTGTCATCATGCCTCCTGTAACTAAGCCTTCTCTCCCACTACTGGTGCCAAAGGGCAGGGAGCAGATTTTTTTTCTTCCATTTCTGTATTTCCACCTGTATTCTGTACCCACGCAGGATCTGGCAATAGTAGGCATTTAATAGATAAATGTCAGTTGATTGAATGCAGCAGATAGTGATATTCTTTTAACAAAGCATAAGCATACGGTAATATCCCTTACACTGTTTCCAGATGCCAACTGAATCGTTTTCCTCCTGTGCCATATCTCTATAACCTCTACTCCTATGCCAATTCTCACTAAAGTTTCTGATAAGCTGCAGAAAGCAGAGCTATATGACAGCCCGCATCACCTGTTATTTGTGTATCAGAAGACATACCAAACCCAAAGAGAACTTAAACAGTATAGCATGTCATGGTAATAAATTATTCCAATTCTGCCCCCTTCCTAGCTTTACAGTTGCTCACATGTCCTTCTTCCTGTCAGCCTAAATTTGTTTTCTCTGTCGGATGCTGTCTGACCTCATCATTAAAGATTCCTTTAGAGCCCCAAATCCTCAATTCTGACTTTTAGAGAATACTTTCTTTTTTAACCTGCTGGCTTTCCCTAAAATCTGCAAATAGGCTGATTCACTTTATCTTCTTCAATATATTTTACATATTGTGTTTTATTTTATTTATTAAATATGCCAAGGGGTACTTTCCATGTCACATTAATTTTCTATTTGTACAATGGCACAAACACAAAAATATACATAATGATACTGGTGTTTTACCAACAGTTATTCAGTCATATTCTCAACAAAATTTAAGTACCGCTGTCAAGATTCTTAATGGGGTTGTCCTGTTTCCCTATTCCACCACACAGCACTCAATCTCTCTGATAAATACATACTGAAAAAAATGGTAAAAGAATATATATTTGAAAGGACAACAAGTGAGTAGCTTTCCTACGATACCCACAGGTTGTCAGTCTGACTCTGGGCTTTGATTGTACCATATTTTTAGTTTGTGTTTTTGGTTAATTCATGCTTCTTCTATATAGACAGAGGCTTGCCTAGCACAACTGTCCCTAATCTCAGATAGCTTATAGGTAGTCTGTTATGACTTACAGGGGGGCAATTGGAAGTATCAAATGGCCTCAAGAGTTCTTGAGCAAATCAGACCAGAATTGGAACCACTGAATACTAACGATTTTCTTAAGCTGTTAAACATTCTTTTCTCATAAGCAAATGAATACAAAAGACATTCTGTAATCTAGGCCAGAAGTCAGCAAAGTTTTTCTGTTAAAGAACCAAATAGTAAATATTTTAGGGTTTGTGGGCCATATGGTCTATCTCAACTACTCAACTCTACTGTTGTTGTGCAAAAGCTGCCACAAACACTATGTAAACAAATGGGAGGGGCTGTGCTCCAATAAAACTTTATCTATAAAAACAGATGGGGGGCCACATTTGGCCCATAGGTTGTAGTCTGCCTATCCCTGGTCTAGATAAAGAAGTATTATTCTCAAAAATCTAAAAAGTTCAAAGGAAGACTACTCCTTTCCATAATTAAGCTCTTTTTGTCAGGACAACAGTGTGACTAATTCTTTTATCAAAGCCAAAGCACAGAATTGACTCCCTTCTCTAAGATAGGTTGGTCACCAAAATGCAGCCCTGAGGCAGCTTGACTCTTAATGGAGTCCTCCTGATTGAGCTCCAGGTTTTGTTTGGTTTTCAGCAATAATCAGCAACTCAGAGCAAAAGTGTATGCTAAGTAAGGAAATCTAATTATGTTCAATAATCAGAATCTGTATATTTTGATTAAAAGTAACAGGAAAAAGCTAATTTGATTTCCTAATGTGATACACAAAGACAAACTTCCTGTGTCAGAGACTCCCTGGTAATCCTGCTGGAAGGCTCCAATTTGACATCTGCTTAAAGGAGAAGAAGATGATCTTCTTGGAAAAATGCAACTGGCAGATTTTGTATCTGCCCACATCCACTTTCTTTTGTCCAGGTAATTTCTTGATGAAACTGGATTTATACTGATTAGAAGTTTATAGATTATAGTTTTCAGAGAAATCAGGATAGAGGTTACTATGCAACCTTATAAGGAAAAAAAAAATCGATTCCCTATTCAGGGTTTAGTTTCACCTGAAGAAAAGAAAATTAAACTATGACTCAGAGGAACTGGAGTTCATATAAGAGTTATTACAAAGGGACTGCAGACCCATGATAATGTAGTGTTTCAAGACTTCATTACCCGGAAGTAAACCTAACCATTGATGCATTCCCTCACTGAGCAGCTCCTCTATGCCAGTTGCTTCCAGTGGTAGAAATCCATTGGCATCAGTCCTGCTTATGGTCTTTTCCAGACAGTGGTATGGAAGAATTGATCTTGTATATCAACTCACGCTCATTACTAGTTTTCAGGGATAGCTTACTTTAAACAGAAATAATGCATTTGACTCTATTAGCATAATTAGGTCTTGGATCTGTATTTTAAGCTAGAGGTTTTTAACCTTTTCATGCTGTGGACCTCTTTGGCAGTCTACTGATGACTATGGATCCCTTATCAGAATAAGGTTATTAAATTCATAAAGTAAAATACACAAACAAAGTCCATGTGCGTGCAAAGGAAAACCAAATTGTCAAGGTTTTTTTAACCTCTTTTCTCGCTGTCTCTTCTTTTTCTCTGTTTCTTCAAGTCCTTGTCTTTCCTCCTCTTGGCTCTCTGAGTAAGTAAAGGTTAGGGAGCCAAAAAGCAAACTTTTAAAGCCAAGAGCCTCTATCTTTCTAAGATTCCAGGCAGCTTTGAAGTAAACCTGTCAGTAACAGAGGAATGCTAATGATCTACCCAGCTAAGAAAACAGTAAACTTACCCATGATTCACCTCATCCATGGCATGGGATGTGTCTATCTAGTTTAGACAGTAGGCATCATTTTCTGACTCGAGCAACCAGCACGCCTTACATGAGGAATCCTACCCATCATTCAAATCTCAGCTTAGTTCATTCACCACTTCTTCTGGGAACTTGCACTGACTCCCAGGATTCTGGGCAAGGTTATCATACTTTTCATGCCAACTGCACACTGAATACCAGAGAATTCACCAAGCCATGTAATAATTTCCTATTAATATGTTAACATGTCTATCACCTACATTGGCATCTTTATAGTGCCTGGTACAAAACTTTAAATACACAGGGACTCAAAAGAGTATTTGTTGGAAAAAATTCTAACAAGGCAGGCCCACCATCAGCTCTTCATTATTCTTCTTTGCTGCTATACCAAACCTAGATATTCTCCAAGAAAGCTCTATAATGTGGATGGCATAAGGCATAAAACACCTCTTTAGGATAAGACAGATTTCAGACTAATGATTAAGTTGCAAAATTTCTAGTTGAATCCCCAAGATTTTCTTTTGTAGTATGTGATAACCAATAATTGTCCTTATGCTAAAGCTCGAGTATAAGATTTCAAGTACCCAAAAATCCAAATGGAAATGTGTCCAGATACTCACTAAAAGACATGTTAGAATGTTCGTGTCAGTACTACTCATAATAGCCCCAAACTAGACACTACCCAGTTGGCCAATAAAGGTAGACTGGATGAATAAAATATGATATATTCATGTAGCAGAATGCTAGAGGCCCACGAGAATAAAGAAACTACATGCAAAGATATGGATGAATCTCACAATACAATTTTGAGAGAAGGAAGCCAGCAAAAAATGTACATACTAGATGAGTTCATTAAAAATGGGTGACTTGGGAATTGTTTTTTCAACAAATGGTACTAGGACAACTAGATATCCACATACAAAAGAATAAATTTGGACTCCTACCTCATAGCATATGTAAAAATTATATCAAAATGGATTAAAGATCAAAATATATGCATAAATATTCATGATCTTGGATTAGGCAGTTTTTATGTGTGATATCAAAAGCACAAGCAACTTGTATCTAGAATACATAATGAATTATTACAACTCAGTAATAAAAAGACAATCCAACTAAAAAGTGGTCAAAGTGTCTGAATAGATAATTCTCCAAAGAAGATATACACAAATGGCCAATAAGAACTTGAAAAGATGTTTAGCATCATTAGGTATCAAGGAAATATAAATCAAAACCACAATGAGATACCATTTCACACCCAACAAGATGGCTATAACTGAAAAGACAGACAATAGCAAGTGTGGACAAGGATGTGGAGAAATCAGAATTCTTATACACTGTCAATGAGAATGTAAAATGGTGCCCCTGCTTTGGAAAACAGTTTGGTAGTTCCTCAAACATGTTACCATAAGATCTAGCAATTCAGGGCGCCTGGGTGGCTCAGTTGGTTAAGCAACTGCCTTCGGCTCAGGTCATGATCCTGGAGTCCCGGGATCGAGTCCCACATCGGACTCCCCGCTCAGCGGGGAGTCTGCTTCTCCCTCTGATCCTCCCCCTCTCATGCTCTCTGTCTCCCATTCTCTCTCTCAGATAAATAAATAAAAAATCTTTAAAAAAAAAAAAAGATCTAGCAATTCTACTCCTAGGAATATACCCAAGAGAAATGAAAATGTATGTCTGCACAAATACTTGTACCTGAATATTTACAGCAGCATTATTCATAAAATCCAAAATTCATAAAATATGGAAACAACACAAACATTCATTTGCAAATGAATACATAAATAAAATGTGATATATCCATACAGTAATTGGAAATATTATGAAGCAATAAAAAGAAATGAAGCACTGATACATGCTATAACATGGATGAACCTTGAAAACATGCTGAACGAAGGAAGCCAGTCACAAAGAACACATATTGTATGATTCCTTTTATATGAAATGTCCAGAAAAGGTAAATCCATAGAGACAGAGAATAGATTAATGGTTACCTAGGGCCAGAGGATAGGAACAGAAGAGGATGTTTAGGTGTAATGTTTAAAGAGTATGGGTTTTTTTTTTTTTTTGGAATAATGAAAATGTTCTAAAATAGATTGAACTCTTTGAATATACTAAAAGCCATTGAATTGTATATTTTTTTTTTTTAAAGATTTTATTTATTTATTTGACAGAGAGATAGACAGAAGAGCACAAGCAGAGGGAATGGCAGAGGGAGAGGGAGAAGCAGGCTCTGCACTGAGAAGGGAGCCCGATGCGGGACTTGATTCCAGGACCCTGGGATCATGACCTGAGCCGAAGGCAGACGCTTAACCATCTGAGCCACCCAGGCTCCCGAATTGTATACTTTAAATCGGTAAATCATATGGCCTGTGAATTATATCTTAATAAAGCTGTTATTAAAATAGATGAAACTAATCCATAGTGTTAAAAATCAAGAGAGTAATTATCCCTGAGAGAGGTGGCTTGAAGAGCACTCAAGAGAGACCTCTGGGAAGACAGAGATGTTCTGTTTCTTGATCTGAGTCCTTGTTAAAAAGTTACACGGGTATATTTATTTTGTGAAAATTCATTGAACTGTATGCTAATTATTTATGTGCCTTTTAGTGTCTATGTTTTAATTTACTATTTTTAATCTGAAAAAAAAAAAAACCTAGCTGGATGTGGTAGACAAGAAAATATTCCCCTAAACTGTCTACATCCTAATCCCTGGGAACTTTGCATGTCTTATCTTATATGGCAAAAGGAGTTTTAGGTTGCAGATGGAATTACAGTTGTTAATGAGCTGATCTCAACGTAGGGAGATAATCCTGGATTATTTATATGAACCAAATGGAATCACAAGGTCCTTAAAAGTGGAGGAAGGAAGCAGAAGAGAGGTCAGAGTGATGTGATATGATGTGAGAAGGATTCAACTTGCCAGTGCTGGCTTTGAAGATGGAAGAAGGGGCCACAAGTCCAGGAATACAGAAGCCTCTAGAAACTGGATAAGGCACAGAAGTGATCCTACCCAGAGCCTTAAGGAAAGTAATATAGCCCTACAAACACCTTGAATTTTAGTTCAGTGATACCCATGCCAGACTTCTGACCTTCAGAACTATAAGATAATAAATTTCTATTTTTTAAACCACTAAATTTATTTGTTTTTTCTCATGAATTTATGAGAAAAAATAAATTTATTTATCCTCATGAAAACTGAGAGACATCAATTTCTAAATACCTATTTAAACAGAATTGAGTCAATTTTTTTTTTTTAAAGATACCCTTTAGGCAACATGGAAGAATTCTGGAACAAAAATCCCCCTAACTAGGCACAATAATCTTGCATGTAGGCACAAATCCAGTACCAGTGCTAAACTCTCATGTGTCTCATCCATGACCAGTGACAGCAGATCCCAGTAAAGAAGAAAGTGAGGGACTAATGTGTCCCTAGATGACCCAAACCCTGGCAGGTGGCCAGCTTAATGATGTGTTAAGGAGATCAATCTGGATAGCTATTAAAAGAAGTAGTGCCAATGAGAAAGAGAAATGAATGGGAAAGTCTTGAAAGTTTTCAAACTTACATCTTATGACATTTGGTTGAGCTGTGTTCTGTAAATTTGTTGAAAGTTTCAAAGCTTGAATGCCTGATCCAATTCTGAAGTAATAGCCAAATTCTGTGGTCCAAAACCACAGAAAGCCAAATTGAAAGGAAAATGGGACAGATAATTCTTGGAGCACAAGTAAATTAAAAAGTTTACTCTAGTTTCACTTTACATGAAACTAATGACTTAAGTCAAAAATAATAACAAGTACAAAATGAGTCTGAAAGTATGGCAAGAAAAGGTAGTAAGATGGCAGTCATGAAAATGATTCCTTTATCATAGTCTTGAGTATATTCAAACAATGCCCCTGAAACCCTAAAACTTAGAAAACATGACCTCTGCACCATTTCCTTTCCCTTTAAATAGGAAATATTCAAATTACCCAATAGAATAAAACTTGTTTCATTCTCTTTCACTCACAAAACCCAAAAAGAAAACGTGTGAGTGCAGGCATGTGTTCAGCCTCCTCCTTGATTTTAATAGTTCTGACGTTTTACCCAGAAATTATATGGGATCCTATATAATAATCTCATTCTTAGGACAAATAATACTGTTTCTCCCCCAATTCAGATTAAAATACTCCTTTCATACTATGAACGTATTCTCCTAGCTGAAGACATAGTATTCAACTGTAAAATCAATTTCTAGATCCAGAGAGTAATGTTGATTCCTAATGCTACCCTAATGCTTCCATGATTCCATAAGAGAACAATTCAGTTCCATCCTGAAGCTCTGGGCAGAGATCAGAGCAAAGATCCTGGAATCATAAACATTCCATCAGGGTCAAATCCCAAAACTGAAAGGAAGAAAGAAAGGCCTCTGTGCTCCTTCCCAAAGCTCATCAGAGTCTTTTCTTGGTTGTTCTGGGGGATAGAAATTGCCTCCCTCTGTGTACTCTTTAATTTTCTATCCTTATATTCACCATGAAGAGGGACCTGAGAAGGTTAACTGAAGAAGGTTAACCCACACACAATATGCATTACCCATTGCCCTTTTCTGATTTCAAATTAAGTATATAATTAGTAAAACAGGAAATCCATGCCTTCTGGTGATGAAAAATTAGGAAATCAATAGGTGGTTGCCTCTGCAGAGACTCAGGGGACTTTGGGGTCTTTAGTTGAAGCTGCCAGTTCTAATATCTGAATGGCAACACAGGCATCCTCTTCAGGCCTCAAAGCACTGAGCAGATGCCCCACTTCTGGGCTGGCTGGCTCTGAAGATTTGCAAAGAGAAATGAAAAGAAGAAATTGATCTGTGAAAATGTAGGTAACAATGTAGAAGCAATAAAATTGCTCTTAATACTGTCAGAAACCTTCAAAAAAAAGATTTTATACATTTCTTAAAATATTAAAATGAAGAGATACTGTTTTCTTCTCCACCCCTCCTCCCAAACTGCTACAAATGATGCATTCCTTCCAGCGTTGTCTGCTATTTCAAATGCCATGTTTTAGAAGTTGTTATGTGGCTGCCCTCTTAGGTGTTGGAGGATATATAACACTTTTTACCCTTAATTGTGTGTTGCCTTGATTTTATGGCCTGCTTGCACAACCCAGCATTCTTTTAGTGCTGTTTGGGGGATGGATACATTTATTGATGTACGGAGCTTTCTGTGTTCATAAACTCCTGCATATGGAGACTTGAATCAACCTTTCTGTGTAAATTTTTTTTGGTGACACTATCCTTTTCTAAACACTAGTAACCCATAGCCAACTGAAGAAATAAACAGTCAGGTTCGTGTATTTATACTCAGTCTATCCCCAGCCTTGTAAGGTGCTGTGTAGCGTACAGTTTCAGCACTACATAAATAAACCATTGTTGTATTCATTCACTTAGGTTTATGAACAGTAAAATCCCAGAATTGTTTTGTTTCATTCCAAGCCTCAATGATTGCTTTTAGAGAAATATACTCTTTAATTAGCACCACTGGATTATTCCCCCCAAGATAGATGTAACGCCTCATGTAGCAATTAGTATTTTGGAATTGTGTTATAATTTCTGCAATGCAAAATTAACCTAGATTGAGATCACAGGTGTTCTTCTGAAATATTTTTAACCTGGTTTCTTTAAAGTAAAACATAACTGCTATTCCTTTTTCTTTCCAAAAGTCTACCGGGAAAGTCTCCTCCTTCAGATCTAGCTGAGTTTTTAAAAGCAGGGGCTTTGGAGGGAGCTGGACTTAGAATCTACTCTGAGCTCATTCTGCATGATCTGTCTGGGCCTCGATTTCACTGCTTATAAAAGAGGATTATTCATTCCTACATTTTAAGGTTGTCGAGAGGATTGAATGTATTAGACTTTGCCACTAGCCTGACTCATACTCCTCCTCAGCTCTCAGACTTGTCTAGGAAGCCTTTAATGATCCTCAACCCTGGGCCAGGTTCTCCACTTATGTACTCCCATTAGACATTTTATTTCCTTTATCATAGTGCTCTGCATTTTTTGTACACGTGTCTGAGTCTATTTCCCACCACTTTCCCTCCCCTTCCCCTTACCATTCCACACACTGCTGACTATAAACTTGCTGAGAGCTGAACAAGATCTATATTTTTACAACTTGTGATAGTTACTAATGCTATTCACCAAATATGTCCATTTACTTGCCCTTCTGGGCACGTGATGGGATTGTACTTCCTGACACCTTGTGTGTGGAGTGGGCCTGTGTGACCATTTGATCAGTGAATCATCAATAGGAATAACGGGAGTCACTTTTAGGACAGAGTATTTAGTTGCTGGTTTGATTCAATTTTTCCTTTGGTAGATGGCAACACTCAAGATGGTGGTTATCTGATGACTCAAGATGGTCAGTCAGCATGAGAGACTACAATGAGCAGGGCCCTCCATTGGTCCATGACGGACACACAGAATGAACAACAAATAAACCTTTGTTGGTTTATGCTACTGAGCTTTTGAGGTTATTTGTTATTGTTGCCTAAATCAGCCCATCCTGATTGACACACAGATGTACTTCCAGTCCTTGACATAGTGACTAGCCATGGTAGATTCTTCATAAACTCTTAGTACACAGCGTTTTTCATCAAACATAGTGCTACTAACCAGGAGATACTCTCAATAGCATGGTTCGTGATATAGCATCCATATTTTCCTTGCCCCCTATAATCATTATCTGTAGAAAATATCTTCTGTGGCCTGCCTTCAATCTTGTGGAAACAAATCATATTGGATAAGAAGTTGTGCCTAAGACATTTATAAATGAACCTCCAACTGCCTCTGGTGATATAAACTAATATTTCCTAATCTTTATGTAGTGAGAGGGGACCTCCTGGCCAAAGTTAAGAAATGAATTCACTAGTGTCATTAATAAGAGCTGAATAATGCATTTTCTTCAAAAACCCAACCTGTCATAGGTATATAAATATTTTTTTTTCCTCTATTGCCTATTGATTCAAGGACCCTCCTGAGTCTTTAAGCTCCTTGAGTACTTGAGGTTTTTGAAGAGCATAATATTATTGTTAATTATGGAAACAGTGATTTTTTTTCTTATTCCTGTTTCAAAGGTTTTAGAGACCAATAGTTGGGTAGATAGATGGAGCACTACCTCCATGCAAGAGACCTTTGGACTGTGGTCCTATAAGGATGGCCAGGTAAGGGAAGAAAGTGAAGAAAATAAAAAAGAGAAGGAATGAAAACAAGAAAAAAGTTCAGGAAGAGAGAGAGAACACATTAGGTTCAGAATATATATATATATATATATATATATATATATGTATGTATGTATGTAATGGCTTGGGAAAACCAAAACAGATAGCAGTAAATTTGGTAATGAAATTATTAAACAAGTGAGCAGTGAGATGGAGAAGGAAATGAGACATATCCTTTAAAAGTGAACTATGTTGAAGGCATCAGTTCATTATAACAAATAGGCCAGACAAGCAAAGTACAGAAAAGAAAACCATATGACCTAAAGGCCAGGTCTCAAAGACAGAACAAAGAGGAAAGAGATAGGAAGTATTATAACAATTCATATTAAGAACCCATTTAGAATGGTAATTAAGGCAAAGATGGAAATAATTTTGCATGTGCTGTATTGAGAATTTCCTTTATTATTTGGTTTGACCAGTGTAAACTTAACCCCAGGCTGTAGGTACCCCTCCAACACAACTTCCACCATCTAACACCCAGGGTTCTGGAATTACAAAATACATCTTTGTTATTTTCTACTGAAGATGAATTCTTTGCCTGTGACCTTGGAATTCTTGAAGCTCATTGTTTGCTGACAGATCTAAATTCTAGCTCAGCTAAAGAATCAATTGGGAAAATAAAGAAGAAAATAGCAGAATACAATGAAGACCACACACATAACATTTGGCTGTTATATGTTGTTTCCTGTTTTGGCCACTTTTTAAAGATTCACATGCAATTACAGGGAAATAATACAACCAGGATATTTGGGAAATACTCAGACCCATGCACTCACCAGGAGAGTGAGGAAGATGAAGAGAAACAAGACAAGCCAATGATGGCATCACTTAAATATATTCCCCTTGAGGTGTTCCAAGAAGGGAAGTTGTTCAGCCACAGAACAAAGACAGCTCATCTTCATGCATGATTATTCCTGAATAGACCAGAGCATTTTTCAAAATCTTTGAAAGAACTTCAAAAAGAAGGAAGAAAAGTTCTTAGAAAACCCAGTCACATTAAGTCAGAAAATGTATGAAGCTGAGATAGAACTGAGGAAGGCATTTATGCCACACAAAAGGTGGTTGAAATTAAAATATTGAACAGAACAGCCAGTCTCAGGCCCTAACTAGTAGAAATGGTAAATGATTAGGTTGGCTCAACCATCTATATTTATTATTTTTAATAAGAAATTAAAACTAATTTTCAATGCTTTTTTTTCAAAATAGTACTTATACATAATATATACAGTATACATATACATACATAAATCTCATACATATGTATATATATGTGTGTACACACATAACATATACATATATATTGTATACGTACTGTGTATATATACACACATGTGCAATTTGTATATGTATGTGTGTACATATATATACATACATATATGTGTGATTTGTGTATACATGTGTGTATGCCTTTTTTTTTTTTCCCAAATAGAAAAGAGCTGTTCAAAGAGCTGTTCTTCCAGGACTCTGAGTAACTTACTTTACCTAGAAAAAAACATTCTGGAAAAGGTTAGATTTAGAATTCATAAAAGTTGACTTGGTAATGTAAGCTTCCTGCAGTCAAGGACATTTGGGAGCTGGCACCAGCTAAGTGCACAATAACTGAATAACTGAACTACAAAGTTATAAAGGGAAGGACTCATTATTATAGTTATAAGCTGTGTGTGTATTAAAGAACTTCAGTGATTTCAGAAGCCTTACTTTGCTATTTTTATTATCTTGTAGTAAAAAAAATAAAACAACTGTCATATTTCTAGATTAAAATGGAAAACTCTATCCCAGCAAAGAGAGGAGAAAAATCATGGGTTCAAAACTCTCCAATATCAGTAAAGCCCAGAGATGTCGTTTCTGACGCCTGCAACTATATTCTTTGTTCCATTCCTCCTCTGCTTCCTCTTGGCACTAGACCTGCTATGTAACCTCCCTGAACTTGACTTCTCATCTGTAAAGTAAAATTGGTGAACCCCACCTGCTTCATCTCTACAACAGCCACACAAGAGAAATGTCAAAAGAAGGAATTAGATGGAAGGGGGCTCAGAACTCAGGGCTGAGCAAGCTGAGTCTACACCATTCACCCCAAGCAAAATCTGCCAACTGTGACTGTCAGATAGGATGTTAAAGGTTATAGAGCCACATCACACATAAAATATTGGGTGGATAGGGGGAGGCAAACTCACAGAAGAGGCAAAAGAAAGACCTCACAAAAATATCTGAAGGGATATCCTTGTTCTACCCTTTTGAGTGAAAGGCAAAGTACTTCTGCTCTAAAGGAACAAAAAGATGGGTCCAATATCAGTTCTGCAATAAGATGTTAAGGGACATCAGATACATTTGTGGATAATGGGGCCAATTAGTGGCAATCAATCAAAGACAATGTGCCAAATATGCTGCTGGCATTCTTGTTAGAGATCACACTCTGAGGGATGGACAAGGTGAAATCAGAGTGAGAGTCAGAGGGTCTGGGATCCATCATGGTGGGCCTCAAAAGGGAGCATGAATTCTATAGATGCAGATGGGGGCTAAGGATGCTATTTCAGGCAGAATGGACAGAATGAGAAAAGGCAATAAAGTGCAGATACCTTTGCCCTGTGCTGTGAGTAGTGTGTGAATGATCAGTTCTTTTGGAACTCATTTGCCATCCGTGAATGGAATAGGCAGAGATAAGGCTTATTGTGGATGATCTCAGTGCTGAGGTGATTAATTTATTCTTAATTGGTAAGGAAAAGTCAAGCCATTGAAAGTTCTCATTGACAAACTCTAGTCCTTATGCCAATAACTAGACTCAGAGTAATATACCTGGGACCTATCTATATTAGTTTTATCTACACTATTACCTTGAACTACCCACAACCCAAAATGTGAAATTTAGAATTAGCCAAGGGCAATGTGTGATGGCAGCATCCTAGGTTGTGAAAATAAATCTGTGGAATACGAACCTACAGACACATTGAGTTTTTTTTAAATGGATTAATTTTCATTGCAAATAGGTATGTGTTACAGTATTATTGTTTGGTTCAATTCTAGAAGTCAGTTTAATAGAACAGAAACTAATAGATCCCGGTTGACCGTGAAGGCACAAATTGGCATGGGGAGTGGCAATGTCACAGGTGTGTCATCTTTTCCTCCCCCATGTAAGAAGGTACAATTACACTGACAAATGAATGAAAGAAAAGAATGAATGACTTGCCCAGAAAGATAAACCAAATGTTAATTTTACGTAGTCTAAGATGTATGAGGCTTGTAAAGTGTTTTCATTTTCTCCAAATAGAGCTCTTAAAGTCAAACTTCAGAGGGTGAATTCCAAAGCTGCTTAGAGCACTGATGCCCTCATGTGGGAAAAAAACAGTTAACAGAAATTTCAACCTCTAAGAAGTACAAGACACCTGGGGAAATTCTACATAACACTAGAAGAAGGAGTGGATGGCTCATAAAATGGTTATCGCTATACATTTAGAATTTCCTTGTTCTCATTAACGTTCTTTAGGCATCTTTGTTTAGCACTAGAAGCTGCTAGAAATCAGCTGGAAATACATGGGGTGGCAATAAGTCATTTTTCTTGTAATAATAGCTGTAAGAATTTTTCAGCTAATTTCCAGTTAACACAAAAATACATTAAAGCTCCTGAAAAAACAGTACTAAATGTGTTATTTGAGGTGTTCTATTCATTATATCTGTCTAATATTATCAGTTCCAAGATGCTGATTTACTAATGTAGAACTATATGTAAGCACAAAAGCACTGCAAACCTCAAGCTAAGCCACAGCCCAAAGTTTCTGCAGTTTTATATCCCAGGAGAAAATCCACTTGCAATTAAGAAAATTCACCCTAAAATTCAACCTGTTCTCTTTACTGTGCAAAAGTACTACTCCAATTTGCTTCATTGGAGTATACTAACATTTAGAAACCTGGAAGAAAATGGGGCAGCAAAGGAGCCCAAGAAGGGGCAGTTGGAAGAGTAGGAGGAAACCCAGAATATATCTAAGTCACCCCATTTTGCTATAGATATTCCCACCCAGTCATATTCCTCAGAATGGAAAGATCTAGAACTTTTCAACCAGCTTTTCAGGCAGCTATTTCCCCCAGGCCAGCGCTCACAGACTCAGACATAACTTCGAAAGGATCATCTAAGAAGGTACACAGCCAACTGGAAGTTCACTACCTGAAGTCCAGTTGCAGCCATACAAGGAATACATCATCTTTGTTTTGATCACAGGGCTGCTGTAAGGCCACACATCGAATTGTGAGATATCAGTGCTGTCAGTTTTCCTCTCCCATGTCCTTTCCCCCTGCTTCATCATCACCCTTTATCCCCTCTATTATTTATCTATTCCCCTCACCATATAAAACACACTATCCATCAATTCCAAACTGGTATAAGGAGAACAGAATGTTTTATTGCACAATACAATCACTGACCAATTACTAACAGATGTCAGCAGCTCTGTGTTGAGAAGGATTCTGAGGCTGTGTCTAGGTTCATTTGGAAAATGTATGGGAACTGAAAATAACGTCTTTCTTGAGTTTGTGTATGTGTGTGCCTTTGAGGGGTAGGTCATGGAAGGGCCAGTGCAGCATTAACATAGTTTAGATTTTTCTTCCTCTCCTATATACATGTTAGGCCCCCTGAATTCCTCAGCATTCTCTGATGATACCTGAGTCTTCCTGCTTCCTAGTATCTACTCTTCCCTTAAATGATCAACTCCTATTCGCTCTTCAGGACTCAGCCAAAATGCCCCTGCATCAGATATTCCTTCCTCTTTATAAAGTTTATAAAGTGTATTTTAGCTCAAACTAGTGACATAAATGTGCCAGTAAGTTGTGTGCTACTTGACAGTGGGAACTTTGTTTAATGCAAGTTTTTATCTCTGGAGCCTAGAAAATGTTCATTGAGTAATAGAGACCAGTTCTTCCAGGAAGAAAGGAACAGAAAGAATGGAAAGGAGAGAGGTGCTCTCTCTCCCAGCAGTCAGTGCTCCTCTGCTTGGTATCTGAGGAGCCAAAGTTTCACTTCCTATGAAATCAGGGATTTCAAGCTTCAAAGACAGGGTGGGGTAGCTTCATGAAAGAAGCATCTTCTCCACTTTGCCCATACTCACCAGGTGTAATACTCCAGCCCCTTGATCACAGCAAGACTTGGTCTTTCATTTTTAATTTTCCTCAAGTTTCTGGTGAGCCTTTGTGTTTGCACAACTCATTTCTGTGTGTCACATTTGCCTCTTTGCCCTTGGATCCATTCTCTGCCTTCCCCTGCTTTGGTCTGAACTCTAGGGGACTGATACCAAGAAATCACATTTTCTACTGGGTTCAGCCAATGGCAGGCACTTGCAGGAGATATACGCAAGGGCGAAAGAAAATGCCAGGGTATTTCTCCCTTTCTTTTCCTCTCTGCTCTGGGCAATCTACCAGTGGAGGCTGCGTCTCCTCCATAGCCCCTGCTTCCCTTGAGCAGTGCCCCGTGGTGTTTCCAGCTCCCCAGGGGTGAGCTCCCTCTGGCACTGACCAGGACAACACCCCTTCTTCTCTTTGTCTTCCCATCTCTAGCAGTGAGAGCAATTCCCTGCAGTTGCTAATCCCTCCTGTTGGCTCTTTCATCAATTCTAACACTTTTGTTACTAATTCCCCACATTAAAGTCCACTGAATAAACTACCTGGTGTAGATTCTGTTTTCCTGACACGGCACTGACTGATGCCCTGTGCTAGAGCTGTTCATATATGCTTTGAAACAGCGTATATCTTCTTCAGATCGAATGGAAACACAGAGCATTGTAATATTTGCCATCCACTATGTAGAGTATATCATAATAGGACTATAGAAACATAGTGAGAGGCACATCAGAGGGAAGAGCACATTGAGGATTCTGTCCAGGGTCTTTATTAGGTATTGGACCAAGGGGAAAAAATTAAAAGGATGTAATTTGTGATAGGCTTAAGGACTAAGATGCAAGGAAACTACTTATAAGTATAAATACGTATTTATAAAATATCTTCTCATGCCCTCTAGGACAAGTAGGGGAAAACTATATTCATGCAGAAACTTTTAATGGTCCCATCCTCCTGCTACACCTTAGAAATCACTGGCTTATTGCTATACAAATTAGATCAAACGGGGAAGGAACTCCAGAAACATCTCAGATCTTTCTCGCTTTGTTGTAGAGAGCAGTGGAGCAGGCCACAAATTGAGGAAGGAAGTCCTTTATATGTTTCACATTTACCTGCATGCCTTCAGACCCCAGGGCAGAGATCCTCTCAATTGCAGGTGGGATGGGGCAGAGCCCATTGCTGTGCAGAGGCTGCAAAACTGATGGGAGAAAAACCAACTAGGAGTTTCTGCCAACCCCCATCTCAGTTGGTAGTTAAGACAGGGAGGGAAGAAGAAAAACACCCACAGCAGACAGCCTGTGCCCTGTTTTATTCCTCACAATTGGGTTTTCAGCTGAAGGGTGGAGTCTGGAAATGAATGTAATTTGCAGCTGCATACCAGAGGTGACTGAAAGGCTCAAGCACAAAATGAAAAGCTCAAAAGCTTTGGGGCCTCATTCCAAGTCAAATCATTACCAAAATTGCCAACCGATTCAGGAGCAGTGGAACAAAGTAAATCAGAATGACAGAAATTTCTTTATCTTTTGAATAAAATTTCAACATCCCATTCCACAAGGTTTATTTTTCTTGTTTATGTTATCATTATTTCTTATAGAAATTGTAAGCATTTTTATCTGAAGATTCATTCTCTCATTAAACCAACACCTTTTCTCTTATATTTTTGAAATTAGTTTTGGTTCACCATTGGTCGTTGTTTTCTTTTTCAGACACACCAAATATACAAGTTGGATTTCTGCATTTTGTTCCTTATAATCTATAATTTACTGTGAAATGTCTTGTATTTCTTTATCTTCTTCCTGCTTTTCTTTCAGATTTTCTTAAGCTTGTTCCCACTTGGCTGATTTAGATTTCTGCCATATAGATCCTTTTACTGCTTCTAATTCATTTTAAGTTCTGTGATGGAGTTCCCTTTATATCTTACTCTGCTGCCTTTATGCTATAGGAGTTTTCATATGTTTCTTTGTCATTATTTTCTGATTAGTCATCTTTGAAGGAATTACATTTTTGCTGGATCTGCTATTTGCTATAAAAAATCTAACAAATAGGAAAATAAGGATATTTTTTCAAGTTGATATATGTCAAAAAAGAGCCATTAGCAGCAATAATAAGGGAAGGATGTTAGCTATCATCATCATCACTTCACATGTTTCTACAATTGCTAGCCAATACAATTAGTTAAGAAAGAAAAAATTATTTAATTTTAGAAAAGAGAACACAAGGATTATATTATTTTCAAATTACATTATTATATGCATAGAAACCCCCTAAGGAAGCACCCAAAAAAGTAATACAAACAGAATTTGATAAGATGCCCAATTACAAAAAGATTACATAATCCCTATATAGCTTCCCAACATATTGAAAATACCCACTTAGTTATGAGAAGGATCATTATTTCAATCAGAATTTAATAGTAGGTGAAAGGAAAAAAAAACTTTAAATAATAATGAGAATTTGTTGACCCACATATCCAAAATGTCCAGAGGTAGAGCAGGCTTTATATGCTCAGTTCAATGTGACGGCCCAGTGTTAACAAATATGCTGTTTCTGTTAGTCTCCCCTTTTCTTTCATGTCCTGCAGGAAAGATCATCTCTCATCTAACTGCTAAGTGAAAGTCCTGGATTTCTCTCTCATTGGCTAACCTTAGGCCACACACCTTCCAACAAGTCATTATGATGAAGGGTATTCCATGTATTAATTGGCTTTGGCTTAGATTATGTAGCCTCCAGAACCTACCATTGTAGCAGTGGGATGGAATTAACCACCTTTGGAGTTGGAGGTGGGCACAATCCCAACCAAACCTGTTCATTTAAAATGGGGTAGGCTGAAAGAGATATTAAAAAAGGCAACCACAGGGAGTTCTTGGCTGGCGCAGTCAGAACAGCATGTGACTCTTGGTTTCAGGGTCATGAGTTTGGGCTCCACCTTGGGTGTAGAAATTACTAAAAAAATAAACTTAAAAAAAAAAAGGCAACCACAGTTGATAATGATGATGATGGTATGATGATAATGTTGATAATGAGATAATGGTGATGTTGACAGTACCAACAACAGCTAAATATACTGTGTATTTAACAAGGACCAGTCACTTTGCTAACCTCATTCTTATCAGATTTAAATGCATTAACCTCATTTGGTTCTTGTGTAAACTAAATAATACTAAAGAGCTTGTTACATAATAGTAAAATAATAATTATTATTATCATGAAAGGAATAGCAATAGGACGAGGAATAATAGTGGTAATAATATTAGTGGCAGTGATAGTATGGGGTAGGTAGGTGCTGTTATTCTAATTTTATTGGTGAGGGAACTGACACTTAAACAATTTACATAATTATTTTACCACAAGTGAGGTTACATTAGTTTAAGATAAGTTGCAGAGCTAAAATTCTAATGCTAGTCTGTCTCACTCAAAAGTTAGTCCTAAAAGAAATATATAGGATTTATATATGAAGAAAAATCAAGAAGCAAAATGGTTTGAAACAAAAGAATATCAGAACAGAGGGAAAGTTATACCTTGTTCTTGAAAAGGAATACCCTATATTTAAAAGATTAAAATATGATTTTGCTATGGTCACAATGAAATTCCCGGTGGGAGTGTGTGTGTGCGTGTGTGTGTGTGTGTCTGGTGGTGTTTTGCTTTGTGAGTGAAGACAGAGACAGTAATGTTCACAGAGTATTTCATATACTCCTTTATACACCCAACTCTCCTATACTTAGGCAGGACTAGGTGACTGGTTCTAGACCTGTGCTGTCCCATGTCATAGCTACTAGCCATATGACATTATATAACTTATATAGTTAACTTATTTTTTCCCAAAACTTAAAATTCAGTTCCTCAGTCATATTAACCACATTTCAAATGCTCACATTTCATTAGTTACAAATGGCTAACGGCTACTGTATTAGCGCAGATTATAGAACATGTCCACTATCATGGAAAGTTCTGTTGGACAGTGGCATTCTAGACAATGAGTGGGGAAAACATGTATCTCTGTAGCTCATACACAGTCCTCCAGCTGCTCTCCATCCACTCAGGTGACTAGGGAGCTGAGGTAGTGTAGCTATGAAGTGTTGGAGCCACAGTCAGCCTGGTGCCTGAGTAACTCTGTGGAGCAAATCCTTTCCCCTGCCCCACTCACACCAACCCACATGGGACATACACTCTGAGTAAGAAATGAACTTTTGTTGTGCTAACCCCCTGAGATTTGGAGGTTGTTTGCTACCCTAGTTCAACTACCCATTCATGACTAGAACTAAGGTGGCAAGTGCTAGTGACAGATATTATAAGGAGGAGGGGATCCTTGACAAAGAGATTCTAAAATGCAAATGTAAAATAAGCATAAGAAACCACTTAGTAAAATTCTGGAAAAGATGGGTAAAAAACAAGCTTGTGATAGTTCGGACATTAAAATATACTATAAAGTTACAACGATTGAGAGAGTACAGGAACAGGCAGACAGATCAATGAAAGAGAATAGATGTGAGAATAAATTAAAATTCAGTGTGAAATAAAGGTCTCATTTCTAATTACCTGTGTTCACTTCTATCTCCCTGTGGTGCTAACCAGGGTCTTGGAGTTTGACATGGAGGTGCTTTCTCTATTTTTCTCAGAAGGCTTGCCCCTGATATAAAGCCATCTAGCAGCCTGGTCCACTAACACAATGTGCCTTTATGATTTTATAATCCCTTGGTCCCATCTTCAATGAAGTTCATCTCCACCCTGTTTTCTCGTTAATTGTAATTGCCTGAGGCATTCTGCTAACTTATTGTCTGTTAACATTTCAATTCCTCAGAGTCCTACTCATAAGGCCAATCCTCTTATCGCCCTCACAGTTCATATATTTTGAATGAAGATGGAATTTATGCCTCGCTTGGTGCGATGCTCTATGAAACTTACAAACTTATATTTTACCCTCTGAATCCTTCTGTCTGTGGTTGCTCACCTCTTCCCCGTTCTGCCAAAATAGTTATTACATTCCATATAAAACATGCTCTGCACTTCATCAATCTCATCAACATTTTATGATATCTAAATTTGATCTCTTCTATTTCTCTATTCATGAGCATATATACCTAATATAATAATAAATATTATATACTAATAGAGTCCCCACTACCAGGTAAAATTATGCTCACAATCTCAGTGATGATGTTGGCCCTCAATTTCCTTTGGCATATTCTACTCAAATCTGGTATCATCTACAAATGTAATCATATTTTTCAGTCCAAATAATGCCTGAATATCCACCTGTCTTTATTTTTCCAGCGTTCTATGGAGACAAACAAAATGGCTATGCTTCAGGTGAAAACTTTTAGATTTTCACATTCTACTGTATGCCAAAACAAACACTATATATATCAATTTGAATATTAAAAAATAACAAAATACCAGTTATCAGAAGCATAAGGGAGAAAAATTGTTTTTAAAGATTTTATTTATTTATTTGACAGAGAGACACAGTGAGAGAGGAGAAAATATTTTTATAATCTAGAGAAAGGCCTTTCCACCTGTGACACAAACACTAAAAACAATAAAGGAAAACACTGATAAATTTGACTGTGTAAACATTAAATATATGAAGAGCCCTAGCAAAAACACCAACCAAAAACTGCATAAACATGTAACATGTTTTAGCATAAAAGCTAAGTGATTCTGAATAAAAATGAGGTAACTCCTTTAATGTAATAAGGTTTAGATACTTTGTAAGGAAGACTTAGAAAAAAGATGATCACTTTAGTAGAAATCTGGACAAAGGATATAAATAGTTAAGTCATAAAAGAAGAAATACAAAGAATGAGAATATATGTATATATTCTCTCTATATAAGTATATATATATAAAAGTATTCAAACACCCAGGTAATCAAGGAAATGTAAATTTAAAAATGCAAAGACATTATATCCAGCTTCTCCCATAACACTAAAACTTTAAAAGAAGGACTAAAACCCAGGGTTCAGGGAGGGTGCAGAAAGACAGTCACGTTGGTGATAGGTGTAAGATGTTACAACTTTGAAAAGAACAGTTTTTAAAATATGTGTTAAAGTTTAACAGAGATTTCATGTAATAATCGTAGTACTTGAAATTTATGGCAAGGAAATAATCCCAGAAGAGTGTTGCGGTGTTGTTTATACCAGCAGAAATCTGGAACCGCTCCATCTATATGGCAAGAGGAATCTGGATAAAAGGTGGGGTAAAGACTTATAATACAATACTTACTGGGCACCTAAAGTGGTGATGCATTTCTATATTCACTGACATGGAAAAAAGGTCTGGGTCCTATTACTGAGGAAACAAAACAGTTGGGTCCTGTCTGTATATCTGTATGTATATGTGAACCCATTTATGTAAAATTACACATTGAAAGCTATGTGTTATAGATAATGCATAAAAAGGCACGTGCTGAATGGAGCACTGGGTGTTATACACAAACAATGAATCATGGAACACTACATCAAAACTAATGATGTAATTATGGTGAATAACATAACAATAAAAATTTTTTTTTTAAATGAAAAAAAAAAAAAAGCCAGGAGACGAACCATGAGAGACGACGGACTCTGAAAAACAAACTGAGCGTTCTAGAGGGGACGGGGGTGGGGAGATGGGTTAGCCTGGTGATGGGTATTAAAGAGGGCACGTTCTGCATGGAGCACTGGGTGTTATGCACAAACAATGAATCACGGAACACTACACCAAAAACTAACGATGTGATGTATGGTGATTAACATAATAAAATTAAATTAAATTAAAAAAAAGTCCAGAGTTAATCCAATAAAATGTTTCAATAACAATCTAAAAAAAAAAAAAGGTGAATAAAAGAATGTTTATTGAAATAGCAATTATTATCCCTAGTTGGTGGGGTTTCAAATGATTTTTAATGTTTCTTTTGTACCTTCCTGGATCATATTTTATTAAATTTACAATGTATCTGTGTCTGTTATAATAAAAATCATTCATGTAAATAGAAAATAAGAACAAAGACAATTATGAATGCTATACAGCAACAGGAAAAATGTTTATGATACTTATGAGAAAAAAAATCACAATGGAGTTGCATCTGCACTATGTATATTAAAAACAGGTGGGTTTACTGGCAAGGAATAGAAAAGAATTTTTAAAAAAACAGGAGTCAATAATGAATATGTTCTTGAAGTGACACAATTGATTTTTCTTATAAAGATGTCAGCTTTGTTCTATTACTTGCTCAATAAACATATTTTAATTAAATTTAAGTATATTAATAGAATAGGTAGAACCTACATAAAGGAAGAAAGGCAGATGCATAGCAGGTGCTGCTGGTTTGGTGAGAAAGAAAAGTGATCAGAAGAGAGTTACAAACTGCAGGAGATTTGGAAGAGACGTGGCATAGTTATAAAGTATATAACCTCAACCACACCCCCAAATCAGTCTATGGGGAAATTTCCTTCTGGGGATATTTAAAATAGCATTGATATAGAGATGAAATGGTGAAAGAAAATAGCAACTCACTTTGTACCCTTTATCTAAGCCTCTTGGTCGAAAATATTTCCAATAATGATGCCCACAGAGGAAACACAGCATATGTTCATTTAAATTTGTGTCAACACGAAGCTCTTCAACATAGCCTTGGTCTCACAGAGTTGCCTGCAAATTAGTTATAACTCACTATGGACTTTTCCAGTCTAATTAAACAACCCTGCCAGACCAGCCCCTTCATATGTCCATACCTGGGAACTCTGTTAATGAAATATCCACTGAATGTCCACACATATCTAATAGTGTTACGAATGCCCTACGGTCATAGGACCCTTGGGACGGAAGGAAGGGCTTCCAGGTCCTCGCTGAAGATTATCCTGGGGTTTAACAGACACAGGCTTCAGAGAGACTTTGTACCAGACATAACATTTTCTGCATATTTCAAGCTTTTGAGCCTAGGAGAATCTCTGAGAATTAATCGGATGGAATCCCAGCCTCCAACCCAGAAGGATGCTCCTGGTTTCATAGGGACCGAATGCACAGCCACTGTGAGCTGAGAGCAAAATGCATTTATCTCTGACAGCTCAGGCTTTTGCCTCCAAAAAGGAGAATCCGGCAATTGCAGAATGTTAGCTGTGGAGGCTAGAGAGATCATACGGCCAGCCGCCACAGCCCTACGAGCTGCCTCAAGGGCAGTTGCTGGGAAACTTTTTGGAATTTGGGTGAGTGATTGAGGCAAACTGACAGGAGCTCTTGGACCTCTCACTTCTTCCATCAAAGCAAACATAGGTCAGACTTCCCACAGGACTTGGTTTGAGGTGTGGGGGGAAATTGTGACAGCCATTGAATTGGACCGAAAAATCACTGGGCATCTTCAGTTAAAAACAAGGTGTTGTCTGACACACCCTCTGAGTTATCTGATTCTCTGGGGACTCTGGGCCTTTCCTTGTCTTTGATCTACTTTGTAATTTGTAGATAGCTGAGAACACTGCAAAAGACGCATATCCCCAGACCTGTAAATTCTGTCCAGGAGGAACAATTGATCCACTCTCCCCTAAAAAAGGACAGTTTTGCATCTTTTTGTAAATTAATTTCCACATTCCTGATTCAACAATAAAAGTGTGGTAATTCAAATTCATTGAACCAGTTCTAACATCTTACTGGTTTCTCTCATTACTTAATGAGTTAAATAGATTCTCTGACAAGTGTTCATTTTGTATCTGTATGAGAGTCATGATTTTACACTTTAAAAAAAATACTTTAAAATAAAAAAGACTATTGAAACTGAGTCTAGCCCCAATCCCCATATTTCATATGTGAAGGAACTGAGGCCCAGGAAGGTGAAGTGAGGAGCAAAGAAATATCAGCTAAATTTTCCTCACCAAAGAAATCCTCCTTATTAAATGTACACAATGAACATGTAATGCTGTTTACTCACTTATGCTGTGGAGAGATGAATCAGTCGTACCACTCCATATTTTATGATATATACACACCAACATGAAGGCTGAATTACCAGCAGAAGATGCTGGAATCATATGGACTAGATTTAATGCCCAACTCTCCTACTTCCGAGCACGACTCAGCCAAGTCACCTTTTCCTTGCCTCGGCTTCCTTATCTGTAAAGTGGCGATAACAATAGTACTTTCCTCTTAGGACTGGTATAGCATTAAACTGGATAATGCTTAGTAAGCTCCTGAAACTTTGCCTGGCACATAACAGGTGTTCTGCAAATGTTACATGCTATTACCATCCACGCTCGTCGAAGGTTTGCTTTTGGAAGAGTTATCATATTGAAATGCACTAATATAAAGTACAGGGATACCTGGATTTATCTCTTAGGTGTCATTGTGAAAAGTTGTAGCTAAACTAAAGTGTTATACACTGAATTCTATTTTAATGCTATTAAGGCACCTCTTGTTTACAGCAAAGTGTGCATTAAATTACTTGATTAAATTAAAAAATAATTTTGTAGCACTTATAGCTACCCTCTGATTTATTACTGGATTTTAATAAATAGTTTTAAGACAGACCCAACCTACATACAGGAGTACATTGTTATTGGCTGAGGACACCATTTCTAGGGATATCTACGTATGGTTAATACTATGGATTATGTGGCCAAATAGCCTGATTCTACTGTAATTTTGGCAAGAATTCAGTAAAATAAAAAATATCATTAGCAATGAAAATTTGTTTAACAAATAGGGAATAACATACTCTCAATTTCACATGCAATTATGATATTTAATCATTACATATTTGACTCTGTATGTTTCTCAACAGCATTTTACTCAACACCTTAATAGTCCCTCTAAGCATCCACCCCAATGTTTGTACATAATGGATGTTTAACAAATGTTGTTAAATGATCTATAAGCTACTGTATATTGTATTTTATGTCCTACTGGTAACCTATGCAGCTGTGACCTGAACATAAGAAAAGGAGCTCAGCATTTGATCTTCCTGTGCACAGGGATGCTTCTTGTTCATTTTTTTGTTCTCATTATTGTTCTCCCCTCCAAACTCCCCTTTACTGTGCAGTTTTAGGATGCTCTATAATTAGAAGCCAGCCAGGCATCAGCTACTTCCTCTGGGCAAGTTTGTGCCTTAACACCTCTCAGTGACCTTCCATGCTAATTAAACTGCGTGTGAGAATAAAGAACATTGGTACTTAACTGAAATAAAAAGCAATTAAGTGGAAACATTTGGAGATGATTGTATGTTAATAAGAAATCTTAATCAATGTGAATACCTATGAGACTAACAGATGCACCTTTGAAGAATTCATATTTTCTAATAAAAAAATACAAACTTCCTTGTTTCCTAACATGTGCACAAGCTCATAAAAGTCTTTGATTTGTTTCGCAGACCAAGGGGAAAAAATTACTCTCTCTTTTATTTTCTTTGTAGTTTTCTGGAAATTGCTAAACTATCTCTGAAGCACAGTTTACTTTCTCAAATATAGTAATTGAGAGTACCCTAAATTTTATCCAAGAAATCTAAATTTGGGTTTCTTATCTTTCTAAACCTTGGAAACACATTAGTAATGTGCATTGTAAGTGCAGAAATAAAATAGATTAAATGAAGAAAGTTTAGATCAAGGGGCAGCAAACCGTAGTCAGAGGCCATAGTTGGCACCGCCTCTTTCTATAGCTCATCAGCTGGGAATGGATTTTACATTTTTAAGTGGTTTTTAAAAAAAAAAAAGCACAGAAGAATATGAGATGGGGACCATATATGACCCACAAACTCTAAAATATTTACTATCTAGCCCTTAACTGGAAAGGCATACCAATCCCTCATTTAGAAATGGGGAACTGGAGGGGGGCCTAGATGGCTAAGTCAGTTAAGCATCCAACTCTTGATTTCAGCTCAGGTCATGATCTCAGCATCCTGATCTCAGGGTCCTGAAACTGAGCCATGAGTCAGGCTCCGTGCTCACGGGGGAGTCTGCTTGAGATTCTCTCCCTGCCCCTCTGCCCCTTCCCTGCTCATGCTCTCTCTTTCTCTCCTTCTAAAATAAATAAATAAGTCTTTAAAAAAAAGGAACTGGAAATATTAGTGCAACCCACATACATAAAACCATCTTAATTGACAATAAGATGAGTTAAAAGTTTGGATTAAGGAAGTTTAAATTTAATTTACTCATTAAATAATGGATTAATCCAATAAATATGTATTTAAATCCAACAATGTGCCAGGGAATGTTCACATAGTTAGCTCATTTACTTCTTACAAATGCCTTAGGAGGTATCCAACATCCCCATTCTCCTATGAGGAACTAGAACCAGGACTAGTTAAGGACACTGCCCTATGTCACCCCATGATTGAAGCTGATATGTCTTTGATTCCAAAGCCTAAAAGATTTTCATTGTGTCATACCAGCTTTGTTACTGTAAAGAACATGCAGGAATGCTTTTAATGGCCAGTAGTGTTCAAGAACCTGTTTTGATTAACAGATAAAAATGATCTGAATTAAACATTACATTTTAGTATAAAATGAATGCTTTGGGGATATTGAAAACAATTGTTTCTTAAGTAAGACATTTTCCCACAAGTTTTATGTACTGTGAATTATCTTTTCAAATATTCTCCCTCTCCTATTCCCTAGACATGTAGGGTACACTTAAAAGCATTTGACACGGTTCAAATTAATACATTTTCGGAATTATCCAATCCAAATTAGTGAGGTTATTCATATCAACCACAAGAATTACAGTGTGCTTAATCCATTTAGGGTATATGGTCCTGAGTAGAGTAACTGCAACAATGCTTCTGACCCATAAATAAGTTTCTACATCTACAAATATAGAAGAGGATCAGTAACAACCAAAGTTCTCTAAGATTTCTGCAATCACTTTGCTAGTTTGCAAACTCCGTGATTTCAGAAAGAAAAAATCTTGGAATTAACTCTCATTCAATTAAATAAAGACTTGTTTGTTCATAGGAGAAAGTCAGTAGAGTGTTGACAAAGTTTCCCCAGATAAATTGAACCTACTATGTTCCAGACTACTGTATTTTGGTTATACATGGACCCCTCATAAATATTCACAGACCTCTTAAAAGACCAAAGAATATTGCATATGACATGCCTAAAAATAAATCTTATCTAATGTTGACAAAGGGGAATTTTGGTTGGTAAAATGATGCATTATTCTTCTCCACTTCAATTCAACAAGTTTTTCCCCCTATTTTTTATTAAATTTTATTAAATATCTATTATATTGTTTATATTCAGTTTTCAATGTGTACAGTATGCTAGAATTGTACCAAACAACATGAAAGAAGTACTTCAGGCCTTCTGGAACCTTAGGATCTACTGCAGGAGGCAAGTAATACAATATTCTGTTGATTCTAAGATTACATTTTTTAATGTTATCATCTCAAATTGGGGTATGTCATACAGTTGCTGTTGACCAGGCTAAACTCAGGATGTAGCTGTCATTGCCCAAACATGCTCAACACTTGGTCGTCTTTGTTCATATTTTCATCACTCCAGTTAAATCATGTGCATGGCTGGCTACATGGAGTGAGTATAATTACATTTAGAATGTCTTAAAAATATTACCCTGTGTGAGGGGCGCCTGGGTGGCTCAGTCGGTTAAGCAGCTGCCTTTGGCTCAGGTCATGATCCCAGGGTCCTGGGATCGAGCCCCACAATGGACTCCCTGCTCACTTGAGAGCCTGCTTCTCCCTCTCCCTCTGCAGCTCCCCCTTCTTGTGCTCTCACTCTCTATCAAATAAATAAATAAAAATCTTTTAAAAAAATATTACCCTGTGTTATGGCATTAAAATGAAAAATCTCTGCAATGCATAAAAATGCACTGAAACTAGACATAAATTTTACACAGATTAAGCAAATAATTGTTTTTGGGAAAATTCCATACGTTTTTTACAATTCTACATTTTATAATAAAGCAAAAACTAAATATGTTATGACACCTCTAAAAAAGGAAAATAATCCCAAAAAGGTAAACGTGTGTGTGTGTGTGTGTGTGTGTGTGTGTGTGTAAAGGATTGCCTATTTTATACCACACAATGCAAATAAGAGCAGGAGACATTGCCAAATCCCTTAAAATAAATGAAGAAATTTCAAAACAGGAGGCTACCATGACTATTGTTAAGAAATTGTAGAATGCATAGTTTAACTGGAAGTATTTCCTTCTTTCTTTCTTCCTGACATATAAAATAATGCTCTATCTTGGAAATCAATGTCATCTGAAATATGATGAAATATGGTACTTACAAAACTAGTAAATGGCTATGCAAAGCAGTTTGTATCAAAACTGAAATGAATGGTTTGGAGAGTGCAGGACTTTGATAGAGGCCTGGGAAAGCTTTCAAATGAAAGTAGGAGCTGAGTTTTGTGGTAAAGACAAGCTGGAATTTAAAAGTGGGAGTAAAGGTGAAGGTGTTCCAGCAGGACAAAGATTATTAAGCACATATCTGGAATGAGATCAAGTCTGGTATATCCAGGAGAAGGTACAGACGTAAACTTAGTTATAACAAAAAATAACATTTTGAGAGTTGTCACAGGACTAGACCTGAAGTTTCCTAAAGGTCAGACTGAGGAATTCAAGTCATACACCAGAGTTAATGGGGATCATATGATCGTTATTTCTCCTTCATTTGGTTAGAATACTAGGTTTTGAATTCTAGATTGGCATTTTTTTCTTCCAGTAGTTTAAAAGTACTGTTCCATTATATCCTAACTGCTGTTTTTCTGAGTTTTGTTTTTTTGGGTTTTTTTTTTTTTTTTTTTTTTTGAGAGAGAGATCACAAGTAGGCAGATCGGCAGGCAGAGGCAGAGGGAGAAGCAGGCTCCCCACTGAGCAGGGAGCCCAATGCGGGACTCCATCCCAGGACTCTGGGATCATGACCTGAGCCGAAGGCAGATGCTTAACCGACTGAGCCACCCAGGCACCCCCTAACTGCTGTTTTTCTGTTGGGAAGTTATCAGTACGTTCTCCTTGATGCTTTGGAGGTAATGTAGTTTTCTTTATGTTTATCTTGCTTGATACTTGCAGGGTTTTTTTTTTAGTATTTTTTAAAATTTTATTTTAGAGAGAGAGCATAAGTGTAAGTAGGGGGAGGGGCAAAGGGAGAGGGAGAGAGAATCTCAAGCAGGCTCCCCACTCAGCACGGAGCCCAACAGGGGTCTTGAGCTCAGACCCCAAGATCATGACCTGAGCTGAAATCGAGTCCGCCCCTTACTGGACTGAGCCACCCAGGTGCCCCATATTTGTAGGCTTTTTAAAATGTCACTTGAAGTCTTTAGTCAGCTTTGGAAAATTATTGACCATTACCTCCACTTCTGCCAAAATCTCTTTCTCTTTTCCTTCTGGGACTCTAATTACATGTAAATTGGACTTTTCACTCTGCCTCACAGGTATTTAACAACTGTTTTATTTTCCCCCCTGTTTTTCCTCTGTGCTTCAATTTAAATCTTTTGTCATGACCTTTTAGTTCACCAGTCCTGCCTTCTGGTGTTTAATCTGCTTATTAAATTCATTAAATTCTTAATTGGGGATATTGTATTTTTCAATTCAGCAAGTTCCATTTGATTATTTTGCATAGATTACAATTCTCCAATAAAATTATTCATCCTGCATTCTGTTGTCTTGGACATCCTAATCATAATTATTCTCAAGTCATTGATAATTCCAATATCTAGTTCACCTGTGAGATTGTTCACATTGTCTGTTTTGTTGTTGTTGTTACTGTTCTTGTCTCAGTTTTTGCTTGTATAACCCTATTATTTAACAATCTTAGTAGCTTTGGTTTGAGTGCTAGACATTATTTATAGCAACTGTAAAAGCTCTGGATGATGTTATCATTTTCCCATCAGAGTTCCATCTTTTCTTTGCTGGACAGAGTAAGGGTGAATTCTCTTATTCCAATTAGGGATTGAGCCAAGTTAAGGCTGCATTGCTCTTAGGAAATGCTCAGTATATTTGTGGCTTGCTGTTATTCCTAAGGTCTAGTGTGTTAGGACCTTCAGCTGAGAACATGATCGGTTCACCAGACCCCCAAACCCTGGCAGGCCCTGAAATCTAACATCTCTGTTCTGTGAAACTGAAAATTTCTAGTCTACATTTCAGATATTTTCAGAATTAATTTGTAGCACAGTGTAGCTTCAGAATTTGGTAAATGTCTTGGGAACAAAACTGGTATGTGTTTGAAAATACTCAAGATTCTAGTTTTGTGTCTTCAGTCATTTCAGATTGCCAAATGGAATGATGTCTCTGTCCTCCAGAGTGGCCCTTTGCCTGGGCAAATCTTATCTGTTTTCAGCCTCTTGCTATGTCAGAATCTGGTAACAAATTCTGGTTAACACTGGTTATAGATCGTTTGCTCACCTCTCTATGACTCACCTCTCTCTGGAATCTTAGATTCTTTAGGCTGACTTCTTCAAAAGCTCACTGATGCCTTTAAATTCAAAATTTTTGCATTTTATTTGCCTTTTCTATTTATTCTTAAAAAGATTGTCGGTTTACAGAAAACTAATACATTTTACCTAGATACAGAATTCTCAAATCTATAGGTCCTTAAACAAGAGACTGATATAATAAACTAGCTACTTCCTAGAGGATAAAAGAAAATAAGCTGGGAAAGATGGAACAGACCTTGACAAAGGTGGTCACGGCAGAAATTGAAAGGAAACTTGGAACTCTGAAAGCATTACTTCTGCTTTTTATAACACCTCCAAGGTAGATATTCTTGGCCTCACTTTACAGATGAACCAATAAAAAGACTTAGACATGTATTATTATATTTTCTAGCCCCAAAACCTATACACTATTCTGTATGGCATAGTGGAGCTTAGTCCAAACTGGCTCTGCCATCACTAATCCTCAATTGTTTGACCTGTCAATGGGAATAGTAATATCTGTTTCATAGAATTATGGTCAATGAGATAAATACATATGAAAGCACTTCATTAACTATAAAGAAGTAAATGTTTTAAAGGAAACCGGAATTTGTTTTATCAGGTATGGTAAGACACACACACATAGAAATGGCTTCATGAAGAAAGAAGTTTTTACATTCACAGATCCCAAGAAACTGGAGGCATAGCAGTGGAGAAGCACCAAGTTTGGTCAGGAGGCAGAGAGAGTGAAGGGAGAATCTGGGCAGGAGCCCTTGTGATAGTTTCTCCAGGAAGGAATGAGTGAGGCTGGATAAGGAGGTTTGGGATTGGCTAGTCTGAATAATTTCAGTGGGCTCTAGGGTATAGGGTCTGTCCCTAGTTGTCTAGTACCTGGCCCTGGTGTGATTAGGGCAAGTGGATAGTGGTCCAGAGTGTGAGACCCAAGAAAGGAAGTGGTTGGGGGTATGGGCTCTAGATGTTTGTTTGCATATGAAAAACACACTCCCAGGTGAGTTCTTTGCTATCTCTAGGAATTAGCTAATCCTGAGAGGGGCAGTCCCTCCAAGGTAAACAAGGCTCCAAGATGTCAGCATCAAAATGAAAAAACAAAAGATTTTATTAACACAGTATATAAATAACAGTGACATTTATCATTCTCAAGCACCAATATTCTGCTAACTCTGGACTCATGAAGAATAGTAAAATATTCTAAAATTTTAAAATCCTGCCTGGGCACGTTGTCTTGATGACATGTGTACATAGACCCCTGGCTTCTCATGGAGACTCCCATAGCTCAGGGGGAAAAAAGGAATCTCTGTTTTCCCTTGAGTAAACAATATAATGGCATCAGTGATATTTTACTCATTAATTCAGTGCTGTTTATAAAATCCCTAAAATGTGATGTTGATGGCAATAGTATTTCAATTAATAAATTTAACATTCCAAGTTTATTTTCAAGCAGCTGTTACTTGTTATATGAATAAATTATTTTCTAAGAAAAAATCATACCAGAAGCATATTTTTAAAATATACCACATTATACAGATTATCTCCATTGTTTGTTTTTATTGAATTCTCTACCCTGACTATAAACACATTTGCAATTTGAGCAGTGCTCAACAGTGTTCAAACTAACAAATTAGCTTCCTTCTCAAATACAAATGTTTGTGGGGCATTTTTTGCAGTGTGGGAGTCTGTCAGTTTCAGATCTATTAAGAGAAGAAAAGTCCCCATGCTGTATAATTTTGTTTTCCTAAAAGGTGGGCAATTAAAATAAACAATTTCTTAATTGTATAATTTATTAGTCCAAAACCAAAGTATATATCATAACAATCAACTCCAAAATCAAAGGAATTTCACTCCAATTATTGGAATAATTTATTTTTTACCAAGACAGTATAAGTACAATGTATTCCATAATAAATAAAATTATCCTTTTGGCAGAGGGAATAGAGCACACATTAATATCCTTTATTTCTCAAATCTTCCCTTAAAAACTGTATACTGGGGGGAAATGGTTCTTATCTTATGTTTCTCCCACATAAAGAAAGTTCACTTAGTGGAACTCCTTGCCCCTCTGTCCTTTCCTTATTCCACCATCTGGGAGAGGTTGAGGGTCACTACACTGATGGATGCATTTGGAAATAACACCTGGGTATTCTTCTCAGCTCAGCACTCCTCCTTCTTCCTCATGGTGGTGAGCAGACTGACAGAGAGCAAAAGTCCTCTCTGCTCCTTCATACCATATATCCCTCCTGGGCCAGCCACCTTTACCAGGAAGACCTGCAACCACATGTGGTAGGTTGCCTAATTCTGAGTTTATTGATCAAGCTAGTCTGATCATTATTGGTAATAAAGATGTTTTGGGGGCACCTGGGCAGCACAGTTGGTTAAGTGTCTGACTCTTGTTTTCAGCTCAGGTCATGATCTCAGGGTCATGAGATCAAGCCTCATGTTGGGCTGTGTGCTCAGCGTGGAGTCTGCTTGAGATTCTTTCTCCCTCTCCCTCTGCCCCTCCTGCTCGTGCTCTCTCTCCCTCTCTCTCTCCAAAATAAATTTTAAAATCTTAAAAGAAAAATAAAGATGATATTTTGACCTCCATCTTTATTCTCTTATTTATCGAATTGTTTACAGAATCTGGACAGAGGAGATGGCACTGTTCACCTAGAGACCTCCACATTAAAGAATCCAGTATCACTCCATTTCCATCGTATTGTAACATTAACACACACTTCTAGTGCCTGTTTCTTCTGTGCCCTGTCATTGAAAAATGAACAAATGATACAGATTTATTCCATTTCCTTTCCACTATTTGTTAGCTTGAATAATGGACTAGGGATGCCTTGTTACAGCAGCAGTTTGTTATTGGGGGTCTTAGAAGATCTGGAGACCTCCAGAGTTTTCAGATGTGCTATAGAAACTGTGTTGAGTAGGGTATGGGGTTGGGAGGTGGGAATGTTGGAGAAACTAGAGTGAGAAGATCGAGACTCCAGGAATCTCACCCCAGCTTCAGAAAGAACCGTTCAACTCTCATCTGTTTAATACACTAAGTTGCCATAAAAGCAGAAGTTTGAAGAAATTTTCCATTTTAAAATGGCAGATTAAAACCTACTATCTCCTACCATCTTTCCTGATTAGGTAAATATTTAGCAAGATACTGTTACAAATCATTTTGTACTTGACAAAAAGCTGTCTCCTCTGGAGAATTTTCCCTTCGTACTTAGTATGGGAGCCATAACCTGAGCCATAACACAGTGAAGGAACGGTTCCCTGAAGTCAAGTCGGGGACTAGCATGATGGGGACAGAGTACTTCTTGACATAGATGCTCACTCTAGAAGTTCAACTTTTAGGTACTTTGGCTTTTGTTCTTCTTAGAACTACTGAAGTCTGGTCATGAGAGAACCTGGGAACCAGTCTCCAGCACCCAAATTGTAATATATAAAGAGATTTATATTGCCTTAAACCGGATCCACTGATATACAAATAATTATAGGCCAAATGCTGAGTGGAAATCTGAATGATAAAAAACTCAGCAGGACAATGTTTGCTGTCTGAGCTCTCTCAGAAGTTGCCTTTGCCAGGTTCAGAAACCATACACTCCAGTTGTTCATCTGCTGGCTAAAAACTGTAACACATATTTTGTAATCTTCTATAGGTCAGACATTATGTCTTAAATCCTACTCTCCTGTGCCACAAACAGCAAACAAACACCCTTTTGGCTTTGTAGTGGCAGCCAAAATTGTGATGTTTATGAGTTTACTATCTTGTAAACCAAATGAGGCAGTTGGAAAAGAAAAAAATAAAGTTCCTGGCCAAATATCTTTAGGAAACTAGCTAAAGGAAATGTTAATTATGAAGGGACTTTGTCCTAACAGCAAGGAAGGGCTAAGTTCCAGGTAATAATTCACTCATAGCACATAAAACCAATTCCTAAGAATTAAGAAGTATTTTCGCTTTAATTTTTTTATGAATACTAATTGACAAAAATAAAGCCCAAGCACAGTATCCCTACATTCAGGACCAGCTATGTAATCTTCAGGGCCTTGTGCAAAATGGGAGTGAAGGGTCCCTGCCTATACTCACATGCATGAGGAAAACATGAGGGACCATGTTGTGATACTGAAAATCCACAGTAAAATGCGTTTCACTGCCTTTCACCAGACCTGTTCCTGAAACAGACACGATGAAACTATTTCCTATCTCGCTTTCTTACTTCCATATCTAGTGTTTGGGTGAACATCTTCACAATCCTCATCTTAGCCACTGCCAAATTAGGCATCCCATCCTTAATTTATCCAAAATTTCTATTTTACATAAAAGAGCAATGTCTTTGTTCTCTTCGTGCTAGTCATGAGAACTAGCAACTGGCTCATTGTTCAGGGCCAGCCACAAAGCAGGATGGCTCTTCATTTTCATGGACAAGTTGGTGGGTTTGGGGAAGCAGAACTGAAGGTAAATCTGAAATGAGCACAACTGCTCTACATGAAGGGGGAGAAGAATTTGATGTGTGAGGAGTAATTCAGGAAGGAAAGAGCAAGAAGAGAAGGAAGAGAAGATTCAGGAAATGAACTTTGAGATGTGCAATTAGATTCTTTTTGTTAATCCCTAAGATTATCAACAAGATCTGTGTGACTGGTTGTCTATGAAACTCACAAGAAAAAAAGTGGACTGCCACCCTGGATCTCTATGTTACAGAACAGTGGCTACTAATGTGAAAACAGAACCAAACAAAAACTGAAGGATGAGTAGGGAATCTTGACAGCATGAAGAACTTCAGAAATTAGACTCTTAGAAAGAGGAGTGGGGAATTTGGACTTCCACGGGCTTTGGAATTAGGGGACTGGAACCATATTTTCTAGTTCCAGAAGCAATGGGTGTTCCAAGTAATGAGAATTTTACTATGTGCCAGGCTTCATGGGCACTACTTCCCATGTATCAGCTCATGTAATCATCCCAACAACACTATGAAATAGGCATTATTTTGCAGATGATAAAAATAAGATACAAAGTTGTTATGAGATTTTCCCAGGATCAGACACTAAGTATTAGAGGTAGGACTGGAAACCAGGCAGTTGGCTTCCAAAACCAAAGACACTGACTACTCTAAAACTCTATCTTCTGTACTGTCCCCTGTGGTCCAGGAAAGTAGATACTACCATTCAGAATTTACAAGTGAGGTAACTGAAGTCAGAAATATTAAGTAACTTATCCAAGGGAAGCTAGTCAGTGGCAGAACTGAGATCAAAGAGGATGCAGCTGATTCCACATCCTTGCTTTTGCCCTAACCCCTTTTGGTTCATCTGGACATAGACCATAAGGTTCAAATTCTAACTCCGCTCGTCACTGTCTATGCAGCCTGAGTAAATCACTTAATCTGCTGGATTCTTAGTTTTCTCATCTGTAATGGTGCAATTATAACTACTTTGAAGAGTAGCTCTAATGGAATATGAAGTAACACATGTGAGCTGGAATTCATTATGCAAATATAAGGTATATTTACTGCCGTTGTGTTGGAATGAAAGGACAGTACTTCCCATGATGCTTTTCACTTTCCCATTGCTCAATATTCACAAAGGAGAGAAGGAAGAGATCTATCTTTTGAGCAATGTTAATTTCATCCTACGGCTTTTGATTTCATCCCTCTGAGTGATCCAGTCTCATTATATTCAGTCATTCACTCTAAATGCTTGGCAGGCATCCAAATAGTTATTTGTCCAACTCAATAATCTAAGTTTATTGTCTTAAATAAATCACACCTGACAAATAACTCATGCTTCCAAATGATCTTTAAAAGTGGGTGCTAAATGACATATCAGATAAAGGGCTAGTATCCAAAATCTATAAAGAACTTATCAGACTCAACACCCAAAGAACAAATAATCCAATCAAGAAATGGGCAGAAGACATGAACAGACATTTTTCCAAAGAAGACATCCAAATGGCCAACAGACACATAAAAAAGTGTTCAACATCACTCGGCATCAGGGAAATCCAAATCAAAACCTCAGTGAGATACCACCTCACACCAGTCAGAATGGCTAAAATTAGCAAGTGAGGAAATGACAGATGTTGGCGGGGATGAGGAGAGAGGGGAACCCTCCTCCACTGTTGGTGGGAATGCAAGCTGGTGCAGCCACTCTGGAAAACAGTATGGAGGTTCCTCAAAAAGTTGAAAATAGAGCTACCATATGATCCAGCAATTGCACTACTGGGTATTTACCCCAAAGATAAAAATGTAGGGATCTGAACGGGTATGTGCACCCCGATGTTTATAGCAGCAATGTCCACAATAGCCAAACTGTGGAAAGAGCCAAGATGTCCATCGACAGATGAATGGATAAAGAGTAGGTGGTATATATATACAATGGAATATTATGCAGCCATCAAAAGGAATGAGATCTTGCCATTTGCAACGACATGGATGGAACTGGAGGGTGTTATGCTGAGCGAAATAAGTCAAACAGAGAAAGACATGTATCATATGACCTCACTGATATGAGGAATTCTTAATCTCAGGAAACAAACTGAGGGTTGCTGGAGTGGGGGGTGGGGTGGGAGGGATGGGGTGGCTGGGTGACAGACATTGGGGAGGGTATGTGCTATGGTGAATGCTGTGAATTGTGCAGGACTGTTGAATCATAGATCTGTACCTCTGAAACAAATAATGCAATGTATGTTAAGAAAAAAAGAAGAAGAAGAATGTAGCAGGAGGGGAAGAATGAAGGGGGGGAAATTGGAGGGGGAGATGAACCATGAGAGACTATGGGACTCTGAAAAACAAACTGAGGGTTCTAGAGGGGAGGGGGGTGGGAGGATGGGTTAGCCTGGTGATGGGTACTGAAGAGGGCACATTATGCATGGAGCACTGAGTGTTATGCACAAACAATGAATCATGGAACACTACATCAAAAACTAATGATGTAATGTATGGTGATTAACATAATAATAAAAAATTTTTAAAAAGTGGGTGCTAAAGTGACATTGTCAATTCCAAAAATCATGGATGATTTTAAGGCTTTTAACAAAACAACTTAAAAGTTTGACATTTTGGGGCACCTGGGTGGCTCAGATGGTTAAGCGTCTGCCTTCGGCTCAGGTCATGATCCCAGCGCCCTGGGATCGAGCCCCGCATCGGGCTTCCTGCTCAGCGGGGAGCCTGCTTCTCCCTCTCCCTCTGCCTCTCTCCCTGCTCATGCTCTCTCCCTCTCTCTCTCTCTCTCTCTCTGTATCTCTGTGTCTCAAATGAATAAATTAAAAAAAAAATCTTTAAAAAAAAAAAAGTTTGACATTTTAATTTATTGCTGTACTGCTTCCTATAACTGTACTTTGATTGGTTCCCACTACTTCCCAAGTAGTAACTTTTTCACATGAAATATAATTTACACTTTTAGACGAAATCAGATAGGAACAGTGAAGGCATGAGTAATGTAAATATAAACCTCTTCTTAAAAAGCCAATATTCTGCATTATTTAATTTTCTCATTTTAAAAATGTTAATGTCAGTAGCCACAAACATACAAAGAGCTGGATGTATTTAATTTCCACAAAAAGATACTGGAAACTCATTTGTATAATTTTGGAATCTCATTGAAGAGTGTGAAAAATAAATTTGTTACTCTATGTCATGAAAACAAAAGAAAAGTACATTAATAGTCTGATCCCAAATATCACAAATGTTGGACTTCAAAAGCTACACTGAGAAGAGACAAAGTAATGAAATAATGTCTAATCAATATATTTGAATAATGTAAGATTAAGATCATTAAGTAGTCGGCTAATGTTTATCATTTCAATCAAATCAAAGTTATGTTTTAATGGAGGAAAGTACTGGCATGAGTAACTCAGAAGAATATATCATCAAACAATTTGTATTAAATATATGAGTACTTTGCTCTTTATTTGAATGTAAATTCTGGGAGAAACTCAATTTTGTATATTCATGATATTACAACTAGATAATGAAATGTGCTGAAAATGTCCAACTAAGGAGAATTGGTAAAACTGATGCAATTTCTTATTGTTTTTCCCAGCTCACTGCTCAGCATCCTCTTCTGTAATAGGACAGAAAACATGGTATGGTTAATCCGAAGCTCTAGCTTAAAAGGAACCTGGCTTCTCCCCTAGATTGCTTGTTAACCATTCCTTTACCTGGTCAGAAGAGGTCAATATGAAACTAGGTACGTTAATTTAAACAGTTCTCCCTTTGATCTGTCCTCAAATAATCATCAATGTTATGCCCAGAAAAGACAGAAAGAAAGCAGATTAAATAGCAATATAAATACACTGGAAACAAGATATGCTGTAATTTATGTGCCAGCAGATAATTGATAATAGAATGCTTTGTAATTAAACATAATACATCCCATATAAACACAGTGTTATGTTTCAGTAACCGTATTTCTGGAATACAGTAACTAAATACAAAAACAGAGAGCCATTAAATTACTTAGAGTGAAACCTATTAACAATATTGAACTTTTCTGTCAGGATTTAGATTGTGATAAGTTGACTTAGAGTTTATATTATTAGTTAAAAATAAAATATTAACGAAAAAAGGTTTTCAAACAGTTTTGCTCGCCAACATTTGCCTCTAATAATTAAAATGCCAGCTTATTCAATGCTTATATCATAAAAATAACAATTCGGGGCATCTGGCTGGCTCAGTTGGCAGAGCATGCGACTCTTGATCTTGGGGTCATGAGTTCGAACCCCATGTTGGGCATAGAGCTTACGTAAAAAAAACACAATTCAATATTATTTTTAATACCATATATTATAATTACCATATATTGACTATATAACTTGTTTTCATGTTCAATCACCTGCAGGGATCCCTATATTTCTTCAAAAGGAATAAATGCATTTCTTTCATATAGGGATATGTCAGGTCACCCTTAAGAAGTCAGACTTTATCAGATGACATGGTTACCTGGTACTTTGGGGACTATTCACACAGAAAATCCAGGTAATTTAGACAAGGATATGGCTTTCCTCTTAAGAAAAAAATAAAAAATCAACTTTAAATTATAGGGTCAGCTGAGTGCAAAGTCCTAAAGGCATCAGCTAATTAAGTAATGTTCTGCTGCCCTGGGGCTGTCTACAGATTGCATTTAAAAAGTAACTGATAGATCAAGTTACATTGAACAAAACACACACACACACACATGCCCATGCACACATGCATACACCTGAGTACACAGTAAATGAGTGCATATAAAGATTGGTGACAAATGAATAAGATCTGGAATCAAGTTAATAGTGTTGTATTAATGTCAATTTTCTCATTTTGATATTGTACTACAGTTATATAAGATGTCACCATTTGAGAGAAGGACACATGGGACTCTGTGTACTATTTTTGCAACTCCCTGTGAGTCAATAATTATTTCCAAAATAAGAAGTTTTTTTAATAATCCCATGATAATATGCCCCAGTGAAATGACATATTGCTAATACGTAGAATGCTGGATCAGTACCACAGAAAAAGATCTAAATGTAAATTTTTTTTTAAATGGGTCATTAATTTGCTGTCATTTCTACCACTTTTTGATCCAAAGCTTTAAAAAAAAAAAAAAAACTAAGTTTAGGTTAGGATTCGGGTCTTTATCAGAGGTGTGCTGGTAAATGTTTAAGAACCAGTTCTTGAGAAGGGAGCTCTGATTTGTAGCATTTGCCATTTTCCATAGTGTAAATATTCCACCATGATCATTTTAAACTACAAGTGTAATAACCAGCTCACAAAATTCCTGAATATTTAGCAATCCATTCTCATATGAAACCTGTTTCACCAAGAAAGAAAATGGGCTCTTGGCCCCTTGGACTCCTTGCCCCATGGAGAGGGTGCAGCAGCACAAGGGCCAGAGTGATTTAAGGTCCCCCTTGTCTGAATTAAATCATCATCCCATATGCCAACTTCATCCACCTAATTCTCTCTTGTTCATTCACTTTATATCTGAAACGGATTCAGCCAAGATTAGAAAAATCTGATAAAATTTGGAGAAGACATACTTACTAAGTATTTCTTTGTGGGATAATTCCTATTTCAATGGTTTTCCTGCCACATCACATATCTGAACCATGCCACAGGCTGTAACCAATTTGTTTATAACTGATTTTAAAGAATCAAAGCACCCTCTCTTATTAGTACACTGTAGATTCCAGCAACCACTTCTGCAAAGAATGATGAGAGCTTCTTTGGAGATTTTGTGCTCTTCACTTAAAATTCATTTCTCTTCTATCAGAGAGAATCATGGTCTTTGATAAAGCATGTGTTTGTTTCTTGCATCTTCTCTCCTCTTCTTCTTGAAGATTATTTGGAGAACTGATTTGCTTTTTGTCTTTCTAGACAACATTCATTAGACAAATTATGAGTGTCCTTATTCCCTGAGAGGGGATCCCACTAATTTCTATAACCTGTCTAATCATTTTTAATCACTCAAATTAAAATCCCCCAAAAGTGTGTTAACCTGGCCTAAGATCACTATGGAAGTTTTATATTAATTCAGTTCATCTATTCCTATGATTTTTTATTAGAGTAAAATAAAATCCAAGCCCATTTCCATGGCCTATAAGATCATACATTCATTCTTTTTCAGACTGCAGATAAAATTAATTTAGTGAATTATAACTGACATTGTGTTTTAATGAACGGCATGGCACAACATGCCACAGTACAACATAATTAGAATAGAATAGAATAGAATAGAATAGAATAGAATAGAACAGAATAGAATCCATTTATGAAGTATTATATGGGAAACTATCACCCAGAGTTGCAATCTAAAAGTTATTTTTTACCTCTAGTAATAATTTTAAAAATCAAATTCCACAACCCTAAAGGCCCTGCCCTCCCCTGTGCCCTCAACCTCCTTCAAGCCTCTCTCTCACTCGTCGCCCACACTGGCCCTCTGGGTTTCTTAAATACATCAAGTTCATTTTGGTCTCAGGAACTTTGCCATTATAACTATTTCTTGAAAGTTCTAACAATGAAGGCAACTCTTTGCAGTTCTAGTTTTATTTTCCCTTATATTTCATGACATTGAGCACCTTTTCACATACTTATTGCTCATTTGGATATTCTATTTGGTTAGGTGCCTGTGCAAGTCTTTTGCCCATTTTGTTTTTGAGTTGTCATCTTCTAATGAATTTGTAGTTCTTTATATTTTCTGTGTATGGATGCTTTGTTCAATATAGGTATTAGAAATTTCTTCTCCTAGTTTACCTTTTGTTCTCTTATTGGCATCTTTTCATAAAGAAAGCCATTTTATTTATTTATTTAGGTCAGCACTTTGGCATTTTGTTTCAGAAATCTTTGTCTACCTAAAGGCATAAGGATTTTACCTATGTTTTCTACCAAAATTTTTGTTTTGCCTTTCTGTTTTAGGTCAATTATATATGTCAAATTACTTTTTACACACAGCATGAGGTAAGGATCAAGGCACATTTTTTTCCATAATGATATTTCATTGCTCCATCCTGTCCCTACTTAGCAGTTTCATCTCTGTCTTACCTTAAGTGACTATATATGTGTGGGTCTATTTCTAGACACCCTATTCTGTTCCATTGGTCTATTTTTCTGTCTCCATATCAACACCACTCTATCTTAAACACTGTAGCCTTATAGTGATTCTTCAAAATATTGGTCTTTAGCAATAAAAAGGAATGAGCTATTAATAATATGCAATAACTTGGATGGATATGAAGGAAATTATGCTGAGTGAAAAAACAATCCCAAAAGGTTACATGCCGTATGGTTCCATTAATATAACATTCTTGAAATTATAAAATTATAAAGATGGAAAACATATTAGTGATTGCCAGAAATTAGAGATAAGGGAAGGAAGGGCAGGAGATGGGTTTTATAAAAAGTCAGCACAAGCCCAAAGAATCCTTGTGGGAATGAACTATTCTATATCTTGATAATGAGGGTGATAACGTAACTCTCCCATGTGTTAAAATTACATGGAACTAGGGACGCTTAGATGGTGCAATTGGTTAAGTGTCTGACTCCTGGTTTCAGCTCAGGTCATGACCTCAGGGTCATGAGATTGAGCCCTGTGTCAGGCTCTGTGCTCAGCACTTGGGATTTTCTCTCCTTCTACCTCTGCCCCTCCCCACCACTCCCCCAACTCAAATAAACAAATAAATCTTTAAAAATAAATAAATAAAATTACATGGAACTAAATACATAAATGCACACACATTTGAGTGCATATAAAACTGATGAAATCTGAATAAGGTGTATGGGTTGTATTAATGTCAGTTTCCTGGTTGTGATGTTGTACTACAGTCATGAAAGATGTTACCATTGGGGGAACCTAGGTGAAAGTTACATGGGGTATCTATATCATTTCAAACAATTGTATATGAATCAATAGTTATCTCAGAACAAAAAGTTTAATGAAAAAGTATTGAGTTTTCCAATGAACATAGGATAGCACCCCATTTATTTAGATCTTTTAAGTTTTCTCTTGGATGTTTTGTATTTTTCAGTATAGAGCTGTTGCACATTTTTGTTAGATTTCTAGGTATTCTAGGTGTTGATACTATTTTAAATGACACCACTTTAAAATTTCATTTTCCAGTTATTCATTGCAAGTATGTAAAAATACAACTGATTTTGTATGTTGATTTTTATATCCATTAATCTTGCTAAATTCACTAACTGTAATAGTTTATTTTTACCTTATTTCAGATTATTTAATAAGCATAATCATATTTATCATCTGTGAATAATAATTTTACTTTTTCTTTCCAAATTTTATTTTTTTATTTCTTTTCTTGATTTATTGCACTAGCTATGATCTCTAGTACAATACTGATTAGAAGTGGTATTATTAGATATCCTTGTCTTATTCACAAATTCATGGGAACATGTTCAATTTTTCACCATTCAATATAATGTTAGCTATATGTTTTATCAAATGTTTTTACCCATCTCTATTTTTCTCATTCTGTTAGTGTGGGTGCTGCACAAATCTCATATTTTGTTCTATTCTTTCCATTCTTTTCTTCTTACTGGAGTTCAGTTTGAATATTTCCTGTTTTTTGAATTTGATAATCCTGTCTTCTGCTCTGTCCAGTCTGCTCTTAAACTCATCCAATAAGTTCTTAATCTAACAAATTAGGTTTTGCAGTACCCAGTTTTTTAATAAACAGATTCCAATTCTCTTCCAAAATTCTCAAATATTTATCCATTTTGTTCATGTTTTTCTCTATTTTTTTTAACATACATTTAATAGTTATTTTTAAATACTTGTCTGGTAACTCCAAGATTTGAATCATCTTCTGTTGCTTGTTTTTTCTTTTGTCAGTCATATCTTTCTCCCTTTTTTGTACCTAGTCATCTTTTATTCTATGCAAGAAATTGTGAATAAAGGAATCATGGAGACTGGAGTTGATGCTATTTTCCCCTGAGAGAGGGTTCACTCTTCTGTTAGGCAGATGGAGTGAAGAGATGTTTATCTTATTCCAGTGAAACGCTGAGCTGAGTAAGGATGGATTGTAATGTAAGATAGACTCTCTCCAGTATCTTGAGCATGAGATCAGTCTTTGTTGCAGGCCTCTCTCTCTTAGTGGACCAAGAGACTGTGGGATGTTTGACTCAGCCCATTTAGTCTTCCGTCCAACACCCCACCATGCCCCAGAACTAAGGAAATTTTTCCAGAGAGAAAATAAACCAAATGTCTAGGGTCCCTTTAGATTCTAGTTCATAATGCCAATCCACGTTAAAATATTCACTGGTTTCTCTTTCTCCCATTAGAATCTCTATGCTTATGGAAAGCTCAGTCCTTAGCCTGAGTAAATGCCCCCAGGCATGCGCATCTCAGCTCATCAAAGAAGGGCTCTTCAAACACCTCAACTAAAAAAATGGACAAAGCACTTCAATAGACATCTCCAAAAAAGACATACAAACAGCCAACAAGCACATGAAAGGATTCTCAGTATCATTTGTCATTAGAGAAATGCAAATCAAAACCATAATATGACTGATACTACTTCAAGCCCCTAGGATGGTTCTAATTTTTTTAAAAAGGGAAAATAACAAGTGGTGAGGATGTAGAGAAATTAGAGCCTTGTGGCATGTGGGAATGAAAAAATGGTTTAACCACTGTAAAAAACAGTTTGGTGATTCCTCAAAAAATTAAACATAGAATTACCAGCAATTCCACCCCTAGGTATATACCCACATGAACTGAAAACAGGTACTCAAATAACTATTACATGCATGTTTAGAGCAGACTATTCACAATAGACAAAATATGGAAACAGCCCAAATGCCCATCAACTGATGGATAGTATATAATCCCATTTATATGAAATACTCAGAATAAGTAAATCCATAGACACAGAACACAGATTGGTGGTTTCCAGGGGCTGGGGAATAGAAGAAAGAGGAACAACTGTTTAAAGGGTATGGAATTTTCTTTGGGGAATGATGAAAATGTTTTAGAACTGGATAGAGGTGGTGGTTGTGCAACAGTGAAAATGTACTAAATGCCACTGAATTGTTCATTTTTAAATGGTTAATTTTTATTTTTTGTGAATCTCACCTCTATAAAAAAGAGTTCTTTCTCCTAGGGAAGTTTAGGTTATATACTCTTTTTAAAAAATTATTTTAAAATGTATGCACTTCTTTCTAGTCATTACAGTGAAAAGAATGGCCTACCCAGAAGTAAACCTCCACATGCTACATTTTTAAATAGTTTGAATCATTTATTACTTTCTAGAATTATTGTGTAGATTTACTTATTTCCTTCTCTATGATCTGTCTGTGGTGACCTTTAGCTCCTGTGCCCAGATTCCCCTTTAGATGCTCTAGCAGAGCAGGGACCTTGTCTGTTTTTCTCACTGCTACATCCATACATCTCATAGAAGGCCAATCCACAATAGGCACTTAACAAATAACTCCTGAATGCATAAAGTGTTTCCATGAAAAACAGAGCAATAGCAGTTTTCTTTTAATATTAGTTCACATAAAACTCCCATCTATCTTTGTCCCTGAGTTAATTGATAAACCTGCAGTTACCGGGGTGGTGGAGGGGGGAGTTATATTACTATTGCCTCCAAAGCAAAAATCAGCAGGGAGGAATGGGAAACAATTTTTTCAAGTCAAGGACACAGAACGGGTCATTAAGGGAGATTCATTAACACCAAAGATTCACACACAAAACAAGGAAGCTGAACAGTTATCAAATGCAGCTGCAGCAAAGGCAATTTTGCTCTTGCAATCCTAGAGTATCGTAAGCTCCTTGCGGCCTGGGAAACTTCATAAACTAGGCCCCAACATGAAGTGGCAGAAATTAAAGCAGTCAAATCAGGTGCCACATTGTCAAGAAGTTCCTGAGAGAGATCAGAGAGTGACAGAACATATTTGCTTACCTGATCTCAACTGACTGGTCAAGCTATGAAGTACCAGAAAAAGACCATCGCAATCAATGAATCTGCTCTGAGCGGTGGCTCTCAAGGGCTCCTCAGCAACTCTTTAGGTCCATCTGCAATATGAAAACAGCACCGAAGATATTCACCCAGCCTTCCTTCATTAAGCGTCATTGCCAAATTTAGATCTCACTTCAAATGTGTGCGCTCTTAGGTTTCCAACCAAGCTTGGCAATTCTGGAATTTATGTAACAAGTTCCATTGACTTGGTGGGAATTCAGACTTAATATTTCTAAATAAATAGGACATAGCAGGCAAGAAAATGGTTAATGAGTCTTCCCAGAAATCGAATAGCCCTTTTGGAAAATGGAAACAGCTTGAGTGGATTAAAATCACTCTTGAAAAAGTAACTGCAATATAAAATCTGGCTTTTTCCTGAAATAAAAATTCAAGTTCCTGGTGTTTATTCATTCCTCTATCTTGTTCATCCAATGAAAGCTTAACCAAAAGCTGAGGATTTGAAATTGTATCACTGCATCTTCCAAGACTTGATTTCTATGTAGCTTGCAATATATATTTTTTTATTTTCCCATGCCAAATTCATTCATTTCAGGTTTGTTGTACCACAAATATCGAGCAACATGTTCACAACAGTCTGTAAATAGATTTCATGTGGTTATTTCAATCAGTAACTATTATTTTAGAATAATGTGTGTTGCCTTGTATGTAGCATTTTATATAAAGTATCTATAGAAGATCAAATGAAAGTGTATATTAAAGCATGACAGTAATAGGTTTACCCTACCATTTAAATAGCATTTATTTCTTTTTTTTTTTAATTTTTTTTTTTTAAGATTTTATTTATTTGCGAGAGAGACAATGAGAGACAGACAGCATGAGAGGGAGGAGGGTCAGAGGGAGAAGCAGACTCCCTGCTGAGCAGGGAGCCTGATGTGGGACTCGATCCCGGGACTCCAGGATCATGTCCTGAGCCGAAGGCAGTCGCTTAACCAACTGAGCCACCCAGGCGCCCCAAATAGCATTTATTTCTTTGTAGAGTCTTTATTAATTCTTGGTAAAGCCGGGATTTTGGCACATCAATAATACATAGGACAATTATATCAGTTTCTATTCAGAGAGACGAAGTTCAATTTCTGCACAAGCTATGAGCCTGACTGACATTCAGTAAGCTCTTGGAATCTGAAAATAATAATAATAATAATAAATTGTTTAGCTTGTTTTTCCTTTTTTCAAGAGACCCACATCTAATTGCTTCCCAAAATAACCCCAACGTCTTGGTATCAACATATCTGACTTATAGGTGATCTCAAACCTTATTTTTTTAAATAAAAAAGTACTTTCCTGATACTAGTGTGCTATTTTCCCTTTAACTCCCATTTTTACCTAGTAATCCCTGTGTTAGAAAAAGGGATATTAATTGTATCTACAACTTCAAAAAGAAGTGTTTGTAGAGTCCTTCATTTCAATCCCCCTTGATATATGTTCCTCATTTTATTTATAAATGATGTCTTCATGTGTATGCATTTGGAAGAAACTGACGGCAAACACTGAATACTCCTGGTGGCTACTGGTAGAAAGAGGTGACTTTATTCTTCTCATCCTTTATAGGACATTAAGTCTCTGGCCATGGGTACCTATACCGTCCTAGCTCATAGCCTGAGATTGACATCAGCTCCCAAATACAGCTTTAGGTGAACAGGAAACTTTCTCAGGAGAGATATTTTTCACTTCAAGTTGTACCTAGCTGAGCAAATGCTGCAGGACAGGAGTTGGCCATCAAGAGGCCATCAGGAGAAGGCCATCAAGAGGCCACTGGAACAGAAGAAACAACCATTTCTGTAAAAGAGCATGGCACTGGGTTGGGGGACTCACTGACCCCAGGCAGTAATTTTTTCAGGTGAATTTAGAGGTCTGTAAAAGCCAATGTGTCCTCTCTCGTGAAAAACAAACTTACTTCTTAGGTGCCGGGGGCAGTGAGTGCTGAAAATTATAGAAAATCGTTCCTGAGCTGCCCAGTCATGAGCCTTTCAACAGCTTAAACTGCTGGAACTCACACGCCCCCCCCCCCCCCGCCCCTTTAAACACATGTGGGGTGTCTTTGTGCCTTTAGTTCATCTATGGAGACTGTTTCCTTCCCAATTTCACTTTTTCTAATGAGGTTGATCCAGAAACAACTCCTGCTCCTGCTCTAAAGCATAAACTTTTTATTCTAATTTCATTTACATAAGCTCTTTTCCTCATTTCCGATTATCTATTTTTGTGACTATCTTTCTATATAGAAATAGCAATATGCTTGATAATCAGGTGCTTCCCCAGAGTTCCCTGGGGGTGCTAAGTAAGATATGTTGTATCATCTGTCTAAAATTGGAAAAACTATGAATTCCAAGAATTTAAGATTAGCAGAGCCTTCTGTGGGCCTGTTTTAGCCATGTAGACTCAGCAGTAAGTAAATCTTTGGTGTGTTCACTGAGACATGGGAATTGTTTATTATATATTCCCTGGCAAACATAGTCTATGTTAAGTAATATGCATTACTTGTTAAACAGGATAAAGTTTAAATCTATCAGTAAGTCATTTTCATTAAGTATCTATGAAATAAATCTTAAAATTGAAAATCTTAAAATTTGAAATACACTGATTCAAAATACTTTTAATTAAAATGGTAAGTGATTGCTTAAATCTCAAAGAAGATTCCTCAGATTGTGTGTTACTGGGAAAGAGATTTACAGGAGAGTCCATGGTCCCAATGGCTCCTTGGGAACGCTGGTTTCTATAATACTGCTTTTTGAAGAATGCCCAGGGCAGAAGCTGCCGCAAGGGCCTCTAATCTAAGAGAGGATGTAGAAGAAAGCAAGTCCTGGAACTCCAGCATCATTTTGGTTGAATCTTGATAATTTTGACTTCAGTAATCTGCCAATGCTGCATACTAGTTCTTATGAAAATTACTACCTGCCTCTGCTTACAGCACACAGAAAATTTAGAAGTAAAAGGACTCGAAGTTTCTCTGCATAAAAATTTTACTGCTAATACAAGATGTATTTATTAGGAAACATTATCATCGTTCAAGTTTAACTACTTCCTTGCCAAAGTGGCTACCCTGAATTAGGATTCCAGCTTCCAACTGCTTGATCAGCAAGATAAGGTGTGTGGGAAGGTTCTCTGTATAATCAGGCTGAAGAACTGTGAGACCAGAGGGCTGTTTCAAGGCTCAGAAGTACTCACCCACCAACTTCCGTTCCCCTGGGATCCCTACTACCAGACTTAAATATAGGTCTCACGTGGTGTTGTATCAGCTCCTATACTTGCCTGGCTCTAGCTAGTTGTTACGGGGATTGCCAAAAAAAAAACCATTTAGAAGGCAAATTAAATTTTCATTAGGTATCAATAGACATGAAGTATTCGTAATTACACAATTCCACCAGTAGGAATTTATTCAAAATAAATAATCATAGATACCACAAAGTTTTTTCTATTAGAATGTTAATCACAGTTTTGTTTCCTTTTTAATAACATCAGTGAAAAAATTGGGTATAACCTAATGTCCAAAAATGGGAAACTGTTTAAATTAATTTCATTATAAAACAAACATAGTCAATGATGAGTTAAGAACAAGGCTTTGGAGCCACTTATACTAGGATTAGAATTACAACTCCACTCTTAACTAGTTGTTCAATCATGGGCAAGATGCTTAACTTCTTAACAACTATTTCCTCATCTGTAAAATGGTGATAACACCTACCTTATAAAAAAAGACTGTGGGGGAATCAAATTACGTAATTTAGATATACTATGTAGCACAGAGTCTAGTATAGAGTAAATACTCATAAAATTAATAGTTATTGTTGTAACAATAAAACTGTATGTAAGTATTAAAGTCATGTTGTAAATGAGTATTTTGCAGGGCGCCTGGGTGGCTCAGTCAGTTGGGCAACTGACTCTTGATTTCAGTTCAGGTCAGATCTCAGGGTCATGGGATAGAGTCCCGGATTGAGCCCCACATCAGGCTCTGCACTCGGCAGGGAGTCTGCTTGAGATTCTTTCCCTCTGCTCTTCACCCCAACTTATGTACTCTCTCTCTCAAATAAATAAATTAAAAAATATTTTGCTCTAAGAAAATACTCATAATTTATTGTTAAGAAAAAAATAGTAATGAAATAAAATATAGTGGATGAATTTAATTTTTTCAAAAATCTAAAAAATATGTGTGTGGGTATAAAATAACAGGAAAGATACAATATACTTTAACAGTATTGATTCCTCGTGATAAAATTATGGGTGATTTTTGCTTTTTTTCTTGGTGTTTTCTTTCAATGATTATATTAAGTATTGCGAACTGAGTAAACAGGTTTTTTGCAAACATGTAGAAAGATGACTGCCGCCACAGAATAATAATAATAATAATAATAATAATAATTTGCTTTAAGAAGTGGAGAGATTGCTTCTAGCTAGGAGGAATTAGGGAAACCTACAGGGAGGATATCACACATGAAAGGAACCCCAAAGTACATGCAAGTTTTGCTCGGGCGTGGATAAGGAGGGTACTTTTGAGGAAAAAGAACAGAAAGAAGAGAAATGAAAACCTATAAATGTTTAAAAGCTGTTCAGGGAACAACACATGCAGTTCAGTTTCCTACACATGGAGTGCCAGAAGGGGTTTCCTGCGTCTAGATCAGAGAGAATATGAAGGCCAAGGCTAAGAATTTGGGCTTTGTTCTAAGTCCAGCAAAATGTTAATAGAGCTCTTGGAAGAAAAAAAAAAAAGAGAGATCTGTGGTCAAATACATTAAGGAAAAGCTTCTTTAGCCTCCTCAGATATTCCCAGCATGATCAAAACCTCTGCCAATTGTACCTTTAAAAGACAGAAAAACACATCATATTTAATCTTTTTACTCCAATATTTGTATATAGATCAAAACACTATTTGCCTATGCTATCCTAAGAATGACATGAAGTACAGACAAGCTTTGATAAGGAAAAGGAAAGGAGAGAAAGTTCGGAATATGGGAGTCCTATTGGTATAGAAAAATCGTGAATGAAACATTTCAGGGAGGCTTTTAGGAGCTCAAGAGGCAGACAGTTGGAAAGGAGCACACCAAGGAATGCAAGGTAGAATGCAAAAGACAAGTTTACCTCCTCCCAGTCCCATCTAAGCTGACCTCATCTGCAATATCAGGTGGGAAATTTTCATGAATAAGATGCAATGAGAAGTCTCAAGGTGGTGAGTCTAGGAAGAAGCACTCTCTGCTCCCATCCTAACTCATCATTTACAAATCCCTCGCTAACACAATGAAGGAAAGGAAGCTCAATGGCTCTCCAGCTGCCGACCAAGTAAAAAGGAGAAGCTGTGTCTGTAACATAACCACTTAGCTCTCTATGCCCCTTTCCAATCTGACCCTTTTTATGTCATTATCTTTATGTGTATTACCTTTATATGTGTTACCATTATAGCACTTTCAAACGTATCATTTCATCAACAAATATAACAACTCCACTGAAGCTGGTAGAGTAGATAATCCCATTTTACAAATGAAGTTTATTAAAGTTAAGACTATAGTGAATATAGTTTTAAAGAGACCTCGGGGCGCCTGGGTGGCTCAGTCGTTAAGTGTCTGCCTTCAGCTCAGGTTATGATCCCAGCGTCCTGGGATTGAGCCCCACATCAGGTTCCCTGCTTACTGGGGAACCTGCTTCTCCCTCCCCAGCTCCCCCTGCTTGTGATCCCTCTCTTGCTGTCTGTCAAATAAATAAATAAAATCTTTAAAAATAAATAAATAAATAAGTAATAAATAAATATAAATATAAAGAGACCTCTATCACACATAACCACAAGGCAACAAGTTAGACCACAAATTTCTAGAAGCATTTACTGTGATTAACAAATACTAGCAAATATAAATATATAACATAAAAAATGCAAAATAAATGCTAGCAAATATAAATATTAAACAAGTAATAACTGTAAGTTGAAGATGCCAGTATTACATGTATAAAATATTCACAATGTGAAAAATATGAGAAAGTTTGGCCCACAATGGGAGGAAGCAGAGAAAACATGTGCATCCATCACATCGAAATCAACTGATTTCTAAAATGTGCTTAATTATATCTTAATGACAAAAGACACAGCAGAAAGGACCACTTTATAGTTATCCTAAATTATTGAAACCCCATACATTTTAGTTTTTTAAATTATAGCAAGTACCATTGTTCTGGCAAATCCATCTGTCTTTTTCATTGCATGACTTGAAAGGGTCAAAATCTATCTTAGAGAAAAAAAGGGGGAAAAGTGATCTAAGAAACAACATAGCAGACTCTTATATCCCATGCAATTTCCTTCTCCAGAGATAAACATCAATTTATCAGCCTCGTATGTAAACTAGAGAAACTGTATAGGTCCTCAAAGATTCCTTGTTGAACATTTTTGTGGAATGAAGTTGAGCCAATATTTTGACTAAGTCATAGGGGAAAAGAGAGTTTAAAGTTTGAACTCTGATTTGTTCAACTATTAGATAATTGCTCATTGTTCCACAGAAATTATGAAGCAAGTTGAATTGCAGCCAATTACAAATTAAATTTTGCCAAATCCACTTCCAATACACTATATATACTGGCCCAGGGCAAGTGACTATAAACTAGAAACATTTTAGTAATGCTTAAAGATAGGAAAATCAAATTTATTGGGCCTCATCATAAGCATAGTAAGCACATTTTGCAATAATTTTCATAAAGAATGCACTACAGTTTAATGGACACTTCAGGTTGTGAATAATTATCTATCTTTGGGATCTGAGACAAAGGAAATGGAAAGCTCTCCACAGCTAAAATGAGAATCAGATTTCTAGATTTTATCTAATCTCTAGATGTGTGTGCGTGTGTGTGTGTGTGTACATGTACATACGTATGAAGAGACAAAGAACAGGGAGAGAGAACTCCAAATTTAAAACTTTGTGGGAGTAATGGAGACAACAATTCTATTTATTTGCCCTCAAGATATTAACAAAAAATCAGAAATATATTTAACAGATCACTCATTATTCTAAATTTACTCCAATAATACTAGAAAACAGTTCCATAAGTGGGAATATTAGAGTATTCATTTTTGTCTGAGTTCATAGAATCTCATGAGGTTTTAAAAACTCATTAGCTAATAGAATTGCTCTAGATCTGGAAGTTCACTAATAAAATAAAATTCTCCAGTGTTTAGCAAAATTGTACTTGATAATTGGTTCTTTGTAAATTGCACTTTGATGGACCTTGTCCACAGCTTATTTCATGGAGGAGAAAATATATATATAAATCAATTAAAAATTCAGTGTCTATATATTCATACCAAGTAGCTAAAATACTGTTTCCCAGACACAGTAACTTTTTATTTTTTTTTAAAGATTTTATTTATTTATTTGAGAGAGAGAGAGAGCACATGAGAGGGGGGAGGGTCAGAGTGAGAAGCAGACTCCCCGCTGAGCAGGGTGCCCAATGCGGGACTCTATCCCGGGACTCCAGGATCATGACCTGAGCCGAAGGCAGTTGCTCAACCAACTGAGGCACCCAGGTGCCCCACAGTAACTTTTTAAATAAAACAAGACTATATAGCACTCAAGTTTGCACCTTATATAAGTATGTCCTTTAAATATTGGGATGGCACATATTTCTTCTCTTGATTTATATTCGGATAATTTACATCTTTAATATTTTGGTAAAGACCCAAATCCAGTGGACTGAATCAAAATAGATCTGACTACATTCTCTGGATACATGGAATTTTCTCATGAAATCTGGAGATGACTCTGATGGATTTAACAAATTTTGATGACCTGGAAAAAATAAAGCTACTTTTGCTGTTATAGAAAACTCAGTGGAGGGGCACCCGGGTGGCTCAGTCAGTTAGGCATCTGCTTTCGGCTCAGGTCATGATCCCAGTGTCCTGGGATGGAGCCCTCCATCAGGCTCCCTGCTCAGTGGGGAGCCTGCTTCTCCCTCTCCCTCTGCCACTCCCCCTGCTTATGCTCTCTCTCTCTCTCTCTGTCAGATAAGTAAATAAAATCTTGAAAGAAAAGAAAACTCAGTGGTCAGAACATGATTCCCACCCACCTGGAAAGTCTTCTTCTTTGACCTTGATTGTCTGAGAGATGAACAAGTCATTTCTGATTTGTGATTTCTTATAATGCATTCTATTTTAACTTGACTAATTTATATAGATTTACCACCAAATATTTTTAATCTGACTATTAAGAAACAGTCTTATCATGAAAAGGGAGGATACATTCCTTCAGAACATGGACACTTAATAAAATTCATTGTCCTAATTTCCAAGTGATTTAAGGAAATCCATCTGGAGAGAACAATATAACTTATGAGAAAATCCTACAGTTAGGAAAATCTGCCAGGATTGTCTTCTCTCAGATATTAATATATGTAAATAGTTATACTTTGTTATGTTTGTACATATACATGCATGTATATAAATGTATATACAATAATAAATGTACTTTCACTGATTTATTAGCAATCATAGAATAAGTTTATTTTTAAAACTCTGGCAATTGCAAAGCTTTGTCAGAGAAAATGATAAGCCAACAATGACATTTCTTTTTTGTTTTTACTTCCTATATGCAGGTGAGAGTGGTGGGTACAATTTGGGGAAGGGATGATGATGATATGGATGTACTTGATATGTGTATTGAATTCAATTCAACAAGTACTTATTTAATGTCATCTACAATCACTGAACAATAAGCATTAATATTGTGGAATATACAAAGAAGAAAATGTAAAGATTGGCTATGCAAAAATCCTTAGGGAAATAAATCATTCTTGACATTTAGGATGGCTATAGTTTTACCTATTTAAGCTCACAAATATGTTAACTTTGATCATTTCCCTTTTAAAGTAAAAATGAAATTTAAGATTTTAGTTAACTTATTATAAATATACCATGTTGTAAGTAAAGTGATGTTTTCAGGACTTACTAATGCATTTATTATTATGTGGCTTTAAATTAAATAGCCCAAGACCTCTAGGATATTTGTATTTGTGTGTGTATGTGTGCATGTGTGTGTATACACTTCTTAAAGTTTTGCTGTTTCCTCTTTCACTTTCAACATAATTACCAGTGTGTCTGTCTATAGCAGTCCTTTTCCTGCTTTCTACTTCACTCCTATTAACTTATGTGGCCGTGGAGACCACTCAATCTGACTTGCTAAAGATGTTTGTAAAGTAAAGGTAAACAGGCTCCAAGTAAGAGCTCAATGATCTGTTTTGTGAAAAAGTGAGTATTAGCATATGGGTTTTGAATCATCTATGTTGATTGCTCTCAGTTCTGTTCTGGAAAAGTAAGATTGCCAATGGATTGAGTTCTGTTCCAGTGAAACACAGGAGCCTAATTAAGAAGCATTCTTCATCCCCAAACAAAAAGACCTGACAATATTTGACCAATGGAATTTCAAAATTGCTATGGGCCAGTGTGTGTTAGGTTCCTCACAATTTTCCCTTTTTCAAATGTAAGGGTTTACCCAGTCATCTTTTTCCTGTTTTATTATTTCGTGTTGGAGGTGTGATGATAGATGACTTATGTTTTTAATTCAAAGGTTTCTGAATCAAGAGGAGCCACATCTGGACATGATATAGATCATGATATCCTAGACTTTGAGCCCAATACCTCGGATACCTTTGGGGAATCTGAGATAAAGATGACAATATTTTGCATTTGGATGAGTTGAGACTATATTGTGCTACAGTGGTAGATTGTATTGATGGGGATTTCATTCTTTATCCACCATGTATCCTTACATTTTGCCAAATCACTGCAGTACCTTAACTCCATGTGTGGGGTGATATGCCTTTTCAATGGGCTCAATCATTTGACTTGCTTTGGCCAATGAAATGTTAGCAGATATCACATGAAGAACACCTAGAAAAGAGCTTACTAATTGAGGTTTGCTGTCTTGTGTCGCTACTATAAGCACAAAAACAAGCCTAAGCTAGCCTGGTAGCTGGATCATGAGAATCACATGGAGCAGAGATGAGTTGCCTCAGACTTCCTAGCTGAGTCCAGCATGAATCACCTGATAATCACTGGATCGCACAGACAAGTTAACAAGCTCAGCCAAGATCAGCCTAGTTGTCTAACCAAACCACCAACTGACCCCAGATATGCACACCAAAATTCTTCATGTTTTTGCCACTGAAATGTTTGTGGTGGATTGTTATGTGGCATTATTCTATAGAAAATGCCTGATAAAATTATATAATTCCCCTACTAGACATTAAAATATTGAGGTAAAGGCCTAGTCTAATTAATCTTTGAATCTCTCACCCAGCAAAGTCTTTCATACACTTTTTAAAGTAAATTAATTTTGTTTATTTAGAAAATAATTATAGAAAATGTGGATTGCATTGGATTATCTTGTTTAGAAGAACCTCAAAGAATCCTGCCCAGTTACCTAGCCACAAAATTTTAAAAATTAAAAAGAAAAAATAAAGTTGCTGCAAGCCAAAGAGGCTATTAAGACTGTGACAGAATTTATTACTGTGGGTGTTCCAAGGGAGAAAAGGTAAAGGTACCCAGCCACAGAATTAGATGGTTCAGTGAATTAAACTCTTGAGTAGCATTTGTTAGTTATGGGCTAAAAAAACTAATGCAATTGCATTTCCTTCTTATCAGCAACACAACAGAGCTTTTATCACTATAAACTGAGCAACACCAACATCCCTACAGTAGCCCTCAAAATAACACGGTATATTTTATGAATTTATTGATTGCTCCCTTTATCTCAATAAAAGCCTTACTACCCACAACCTACAGAATGGGAAAAGATACTTGCAAATGACATATCTGATAAAGGGTTAGTATCCAAAATCTATAAAGAACTTACCAAACTCAACACCCAAAAAACAAATAATCCAGTTAAAAAATGGGCAGAAGACATGAATAGATATTTTTCCAAAGAAGACATACAGCTGGCCAAAACACACATGAAAAGATGCTAACAGCACTCATCATCAGGGAAATATAAATCAAAACTACAATGAAATATCACCTCACACCAGCCAGAATGGCTAAAATTAACAACACAAGAAACAACAGGTCAGTTGGTGAGGATGTGGAGAAAGGAGAACCCTCTTACACTATTGGTAGGAATGTGAACTGGTATAGCTACTCCGGAAAACAGTATGGAGATTCCTCAAAAAATTAAAAATAGAACTACTCTATGATCCAGCAATTGCACTACTAGGTATTTACCCAAAGGATACAAAACTATTAATTTGAAGGGATACATGCACCCTGATGTTTATAGCAACATTATCAACAATAGCCAAATTATGGAAAGAGCCCAAATGTCCATTGACTGATGAATGGATACAGATGTGATATATATATATATATCTCAGATACACACACACACACACACACACACACACACACACATGGACTATTACTTAGCCATCAAAAAGAATGAAATCTTGCCATTTGCAATAACATGGATGGAGCTGAAGAGTATTATGCTAAGCAAAATAAATCAGAAATACAAATACCATATGATTTCACTCACATGTGTAATTTAAGAAACAAAACAAACATAGGGGTGAAAAAAGAGAGGAAAACCAAGAAACAGATTCAACTCTAGAGAACAAACTGATGGTTAACAGAGGGGAGGTTGTTGGGGGATGCGTTAAACAGGTGATGGGGACTGAGGAGGGCACTTGTTGTGATGAGCACCAGGTGTTGTATGCTAAGTGTTGAATCACTAAATTCTACACCTGAAACTAATATTATGCTGTATGTTAACTAATTGGAATTTAAATAAAAAACTTGGGAAAAAAAAGAAAAGCCTTACTACCCAGCTGGCTATGAAATGTTACTGGTGGCAAAACACTGTCTCCTAACTGCAAAGCTAAAAGCTTCATCGTTTGCTCTTAAACCTTCCAGGAAAAAAAAAAAAATTGTGTTGCTTTTCTCCTATCCCATTTTATGTAGTCTTTGACTTTTAGTTATGGCCAAGTAAAACTATGACTTGTGACTTACTTTCTCTAAGAATTAGCTTCCTCTATCTGGAACAACTTCACTAATGTTTCACTTACTAAGGCACTTTAATTGGATGACTGTGTCTTTTTATGTTGCCAAAAAACTCATTTTCTATTTTAATAATTTAAAACTGGGTATGGGCTAACAACAAACAGAAATGTGGTACATGGACTACCACTTCCAGCTGCCAATGAATGTGTCAACCCAGAATACTATATAGGAACAAAATATACTTCATTTGTTACCAAAACCCCAGCACTACAAAAAAAAAAAAAAAAAAAAAAAAGCCAAAGGATATTCTATATTCTTCTAGCTTAAGAGAATAAATTCCAGAAGGAAACTTGACCTATGGGAAGTAATGAAGAGCACAAGAAAAGCTAATAAATAAGAGGTAAAAAATAAAAATTAAAAAAAAAAACCACTGTGTTTCTTTTATTCTTGAAATTCCCTTAAAGGACTGTCCAAAGCAAAAGTAATATTTTAAGTTATAACTGATAATGCATGTGGAAATAAAAGATATGACAACAAGCACATAAAGGAAGGGGCAAGTAACTGAATTATACTATGTTAGGATATTATGTTATAGACCATGAAGTGTGAATTTGGAAGTAGAAATGGAAAGTGACAGGTGTGAAATGTAAAATTTTACAATATTAACACTAAACAGGCCTTGATAAGTTAAAGATGTGTATTGTTAGTACTAGGTGTAAGCTCTAATGAAAATAATCAAAATTATACCTATAGAGCAATATCTATAAAGCCAATAAGGGACAGAAATTGGAATACCAAAAAAAATTTTTTTGATGAACCCAAAAAATGGCAGGATGATCAGAGAAAGAAAAACAAAAGGGATGAATGGAAAACAAATAGTAATATGGTACACTTAAGCTCATCTATATCAAAAATGACATTAAATGTAAATGTACTAAACATTCCAGTTGAGATAGAGAAATTTCAGACTGGATAACAAAGCAAGGCCCAACTACATGCTTCTTACAAAAAATACATTTTAAATGTAAAGATGCAGGGTAAAAGTAAAAGGATGGAAAAAGATATACCATGAAACCAGTACGTATAAAATACGTGGTATGGTTATACTAATCTAGGATGGACTAAACTTCAAGATCAAGAATATTACTAGAGATAAGGAAGAATATTTCATAATGATAAAAGGGGGAATTCATCAGTAAGAAATAATGGTCCTAAATGTGTACACACTTAAATAATGAGCTTCTAAATATATGGGGGAAATACCTGGTAGAACTAAAGGGAAAAATAGAACTAAAGGAAAAAGGGAAAAATAGAACTAAAGGGAAAAATCAAAATATCCAAAATCATACTTGTAGATATTGAACACCCTTATTCTGGTAATTGACAGAATAAGTAAACAAAAACTCAGTAAGGATTTAGACAATCTGAACCACAGCATCGGCTAACTTACCTAACATTTATGGAACATAACCCCCAGTACCTGCAAAATGAACATCATTTTCAAGTGTGTATGGAATGTTCCATATGCTAGCCCATTAAATAAGTCTCAGTAAGTTCCAAGGATGGAAATTTTGCAATGTCCTCTGACCACAATGGAATTACAAAATCAACAACAAGGTGTATATAGTAATGTCCAAAATATTTTGAAATTAAATAACAGATCTCTGAATAAACCATGGATCACAAAGGAAATCATTACAGAAATAAGAAAATATTTCATACAAAATAATAATCAAAACACAATATGTGGGGATGAAGCTAAAATACTGTGTAAGAGAATACTTACAGCATTTTTTTTATTATGTTATGTTAATCACCATACATTACATCATTAGTTTTTGATGTAGTGTTCCATGATTCATTGTTTGTGTATAACACCCAGTGCTCCAATCAATACGTGCCCTCTTTAATACCCATCACCAGGCTAATCCATCCCCCCACCCCCCCTCCCCTCTAGAACCCTCAGTTTGTTTCTCAGAGTCCATAGTCTCTCATGGTTCGTCTCCCCCTCCGATTCCCCCCCCTTTATTTTTCCCTTCCTACTATCTTTTTTTTTTTAACATATAATGTATTATTTGTTTCAGAGGTACAGGTCTGTGATTCATCACTCTTACACAATTCACAGCGCTCACCATAGCCCATACCCTCCCCAAATGTCTATCACCCAGTCACCCCAACCCTCCCATCCCCCACCACTCCAGCAACCCTCAGTTTGTTTCCTGAGATTACTTATTAGTCTTAATAGGCTATATTAGAAATAGAAAGTTTAAAATAAATGATTTATATTTACACCTTAGGAAGCTAGAAAAATAAAAGCAAATTAAACCAAAAATAATTAGAAAGAATAACATAATAAATATAAGAAAAACCAATGAAATAAAAAGTATATAAATAACAGAGGCAAAGTTAATTCTTTGAAAATATTAAGGAAATTGATAAAAGCTTTAAAATACTAATCAAGAAAAAAAACACATTTTCAATATCAGTAATGAAAGATGGGATATTACTATAACTATAGATCCTAATTATACTAAAAGGATAATAAATGAAGAGAACAACTTTATGTCAGTAAACTTGATAATATAGATGAAATGAATACATTATTTGAAAAGCATTATTTATTGTAGCAAGTTCAAAAATAGAATGACAGTCATATATTTATTAAGGATATTATATTCATAATAAAAAAAGCTTCTTTCAATAAATAAATCTCCAGGCTAGATGGTTTTACTAGTGAATTTTATCAAACACTTAAGGAGGAAATAGTACCAATTTTATATAAGATCTTTCAGATACTAGAGAAGGGAATGCTTCTCAATTCATTTTATGAAGGCAACGTAAGTGATAATAAACCAAAGATACCACAAAAAAATAATATTACAGACCACTATCCATTGTAAACATATTTGCAAAAATCCTCAACAAAATTTTAGCAAATAGAATTCAGCAATATATACCAAAGATAATACTTCATGATTCAGTGGGTTTTATCCTATGAATGCAAGGTTATTTAAATCTTCAGAAATCAATCAGTGATGATCACCATACTAACAGAACAAAGGAGAACAATCAAATGGACATCTCAGTACTTTCAGAAAAGGCAATGGATAAAATTCAAACACCTATTTATAATAAATACTCAACAAGCCAGAAATACAAGAGAAATTTCTTTTTTTTTTTTTAAGATTTTATTTGTTTTAGAGAGACAGTGTGTGAGTGGGAGAGGGCCAGAGGGGGAGGGAGAGGGAAAGGGAGAAAATCCCAAGCAGACTCCATGAGGACCGCAAAGCCCCATGGGGGCTGCAGGCGGATCTCAGGACCCTGAGATCATGACCTGAGCCAAAACCAAGAGTCAGAAGCCCAACCGACTGAGCCACCCAGGCACCCTGAAGAGAAATTTCTTAATAAAGAACATACATAAAAAAACTTACAGCCAATCATAATGATGAGATATTGAGCACTAAGAGCACAAGCAAGGCAAGAATACCCACTCTTGTGGTTTCTATTCAATATTACACTGGGGTCCAGCCACTGCAATGAGACAAATAAAAAAGAAATAAAAATCTTAAAAACTGAAAAGAATTAAAACTGCCTGTATTTTCAGAGGACATATTTATCTTGTTGAAAATGCCAAGGAATACACAAAAACATTTGACTAGAATTAATAAGTGAAACTAGCAAGATCACAGGATATAAGATCAATATCTGAAAATCAGTTATAAATTGGGTATCATCAAAATTGAAGACTTCTTATCTTCAAGAGAAATTGAGAAAATAAAAAGTCATGCCACCCACATTGGAATAAAATATTCATAAAATATATATGCATATAATATACAAATAACCAAATAAAATAAAAACAAGAGACTTCTACAGATATTTCAAAAAAGAAGATACAACTTGGATAATAAGCACATGAAATCATGCACAGTCATTAGTCCTCATGGAAATGCCATTAGAAGCAAAAGTGAGGGTGCCTGGGAGGCTCGGTTGGTTAAGCATCTGCCTTCAGCTCAGGTCATGATCCCAGGGTCCTGGGATCAAGTTCCACACATCCAGTTCGCTGCTCAGTGGGGAGCCTGCTTCCCCCTCTCCCTCTACTACTCTCCCCTTCTCATCCTCTCTCTCTCTCCTGCTCTCCCTCTCAAATAAATAAAATCTTTAAAAAAAAAAAAAAGAATCAAAAGTGAGATACCATTTCACACCCCCTAGAGTGACCAAAATTAAAAGCATGAAATTCTAAGTGTTAACGAGGATATGGAACAAACTGAACTCTCACATGTTCTTGGTGGGATTATAAAATGGTCCAATCATTTTGGAAAGGAGTTTGTAAGTTTTTATAAAGTTAAAATACCCTTACCACATGATTTGACAGTTCTGCTCCTAGGTGTTTACCCAAGAGAAATGAAAGTATGTGTCTACAAATAGTAAGGATATGTCTAAAAAAAAAAAAGTTCAAGAATGTTCTTAACAGCTTTGTTTATTAAAAAAAAGCCCCAAACTGAGAATAATCCAAATGTACATTAACAGGGAAATGGATAAAAAACATCATAGAATGATCATACATTAGCATTATGGTCAATAATAAAAAAAATTACTGTTACAAGCAGAAAAATTGATGACTTTTCTAAAACATGTTAATCAAAAGGAGTCATCAGACAAGTTTTAGAACAGACAAAACAAGTTCTAATAAAAGAAAATCAAGGGTTGTTTGGTGTTAAGAAGGATTGACTGCAAAGGGACACAGGGAACTTTCTGGAACAACAGAAATATATGTCACAAGTAGTGTGGTGGTAATCCAGGTGTATACATTTGTCAAAACTCATCAAACTATTCATTTAAATGTATATATGTGTATATAAATAGGGGCGCCTGGGTGGCTCAGTCGGTTAAGCGGCTGCCTTCGGCTCAGGTCATGATCCCAGGCTCCTGGGATGGAGCCCTGCATCGGGCTCCCTGCTCAGCGGGGAGCCTGCTTCTCCCTTTCCCTCTGCCCGCTGCTCTGCCTACTTGTGCTATCTCTCTGTCAAATAAATAAATTTAAAAAAAAAAGAAAAGAAAAAGAAAATCAAATGTAAATAAATATCACAGAAGAATCCACAGTAGAAAGCAGTAAATCAGTATCTCTTTTCAGACATTACTTTAAATCAGAGTATTTATTACAGGGAATAGAGCAACCTTAAACGCTTAAGGTATTTGCTAGTATGCTCTGAAAGATAAAGGAGATGGATTTTTGGACAGGTATAATTAGTTTCAACATATGCTTTTTTACATTGACCCTTTTTGAGATCTGTGATTAGCAAATATTAATGTATTTCTACTCTCAAATAATTTCATGAAATTCATTTATTCCTAGTGGGTGTGTGAAATCATGTGGTTGACTGTTACTGCATGAAAGATATGAGATGCCCTTCTTCATTAGGTAAGAATCATGCATATCTAATTTTTCATGGAAGATTAAGTACAAGATAATATACAGTACATGAAGAAAATTTAAATGGAGATGCTGTTTGTGGTTGACTTACAACATGAAGTAGGTGTTCAGGGCATCATTCTCCTGCATTTAGTAAGACTAAGTAAGGTTCTGAATTTTAAAAATAAAATGTTTTACCAATTTGTCTTTAAAGAAAATGAGGTGACAGTCCAGTAAAATACTGATGCTATTTATAGCATCAAAATACTGATGCTATTACTTCATAATAGCAATAGTTAGAAGTAGAGAATATTAGTTGATGTGGCTGAAATGAAGAAATCTTCACAGATATCAGAAAGAGATAGCTAACTCTTCCCTAAAAAGGCATGTAATTGTACATCCACATTTTTAATAGTTACCTCTGAAATAGGAAAGCTGAAGCAACATCATTTTAGAAAGGCTCCATTTCTGCTATTTTTCAGCTAGGCCCCATTTACTCATGTTCCATATTTTGCCTCTGAATAAGCCAAAGAAACTATATTCTCACTTCAAGGGGGAAGCAAGAAAGCTAATCATTCTTGGACTTTTGATCTAGGCCCCAAACACCTGATAACACTTAAGAAGAGCCAGATCCCAAACATGTCCCAGGACATTAGTTTCAAACAAACCTTGGCTGAGGCCAGGATCAATACCCCTACCTTCAGTAATTTATGAAATAACACCTATTGTTACCTGACACTTGCCTTTGATTGGACCCCTACCGTGGATTCCTGAAGGAAAACATACTCTAGACCCTTTCCTAATCAATATAGACCCCCAGCCCCAAGCAACAATGAGACTCATTCTCTTTTCCTTTCTGAGTCCTCCCAGACACTCCATCTGCTATCGTCTATCACTCACCCTATTCAAAACACTCTTTTCACTTTCTCCAACTTGCATTTGATATCCATCCTGCATGAAGCCAAGCGCCCTCTTGGCTGGTCCTGTGGGACCCTCCCCAGGGTTCTCGGACTCAGCCTGCCTGCATCACATCAGGCCTGAAAATTATGGAAATCACTACTCCCAGATCATTATATCAGCACAAGAATGCTTCTTGAATGCGTGTATTCTGTACTTTGAGCAAGTATCGTACAGTGGATTTGAAATGCATAACTTAGTCTATGTGTGAACTTAATATATTTTAATTAACATAATGGTTTTTAATGTGTTAGAAATAAAATTAAAAAATTAAAAAAGAATCACACCAGCTGTTATGTTCAAAATAGTCAGAGGGCAAGAGCAGAAGGAGAAGTATCATGAGGTACACACTGTAAGATGTAAGGTAGTTTACCTCTTTGTTTAGGGAAAGGATAATGTTCCTGTTACTGCAATAATGACTCTCCATTCCCAGATAAAGACTGATGAGAATAAAGACCATTTCCAAGAACTCAATCCAGCCGTTGTAGAACATGCATTTTTAATTTAAAGAAGGAAACAGATTCTAAAGTGTAACGGGGTCCAGTCTTATTCCAGTAGGTACCCGAGTGGAATCATGGAAGCAGCAAATACTAGTCAGAACATTAATATGACCCATTGGTTTCATGGGAGTAGAATGCTATTTCCTATTTAAAAGTTATAGGGCTGTACAGATATATTTCCTTTTTTCAATATGAGTTTAGACTGAATTGTTCTAGAGAATGAACATCTGTTCTTAGGAGAGGTGTGAACATATGTGTTTAATTTTAAAGAAACAGATATTCTTGCAGCTCAAGCTGGAGGAGCCCTGGGCCTCTGGGGGACCTCTAATCTGGGGACTCTTGCAGTCCTGCATCGTCTCTTACTTCACTCATCCTCTCTTCTGTGGATAGTTAAGAGTTTATAGGCACCAAGGATCTTATTTCCCAAAGTCTAGACCAAATAACCTAGATTTAAATAAGGAATATTTCCAAGTATTTAGTTTCCTGTGGGTTTTGGCATAAGGACCCCAGGAAGGTGTGCTAAGATTGTCAGGAGATGAGAAGAAAACTCTTTAAAGACAAAGGCAAAAACCTTGGATCAGAGTAGCAAGTTAACAAATGGCTTGATCCCTTAAGCAGCTCCCTTTGGACTCCCCAGTAAGGCATATTTAACAAGAACTTTAAACTTGACCCCCTTGCATTGTAATTCCCATTGCAAACTGGTGCACACCTTCAGTGAATAACTATGTAAGTTCCTGCAAAGCCTGATGATGTGATCTTGGGGAAGCTGAAAGCAAAAGTCCTAAAAGAGAAATCTGCCCCTTCGGAACTTCACATGGCTTCTGCTAGGGGGCTTGGCTTAGATCTGATGGAGGGAATGGAGTTCCATGAATATCACCGCTAGTTCAGCGAGCCTGGAAGGAAAAATGAACAAATGGGGAGAAGAAGAAGCAGGGAAGCAAAGTGCCAGAGTATTAAGAAGAGAAAGAGAGAAGATATTTTTAGGCGATAAAAAAAGGGGTGAGGAATATTTATTATGTACGAACTACAATTCACCTGATACTGCACTAAGGCCTTAGGGCATAGGGACTCTTGTACATAAACAATCACCTTAGGAACAGGTGTTACTGTTTTACCAATAAGGAAACTGATGTTCAGACGGTTCTAATAGATTCCCGAAGCTATGTAACTATTAAATAGTTGCATAGAGTCAGGATTAAAATTCAAGTCTGTATGACTTGGAAACAATAATTAGAACCAAAAGAGAAAGCCACAGAATGGAAAAGAGAAATGAACCAAAACTCACATTGCGGGAAGATGGTGGACAGTTGCTGTGTTATTAGCACAGAACTACACAGAAACCTCAGTGAGAGGTAGCTGTTCCTTCTTGGACATTTTAAGTAGCTAATTAGCTGGTATTTACAGCTCTTCAGTGAGATCCTCCACTCTTAATCTTCAGACTGACTGGAGCTTTTCTCCCCTAAGTTCTTAAAACACGGCCTCAGATTGACGGCATAGGCATCATCTTCACCTGGAAATCTGTTAGAAAGGCACATTCTTGGGCCCACTCCAGACCAGAAACTCAGAAACCCCAGGGGTACAGTTCAGTAAACGAGTTTTAAAATTTAATTTTGTTTTGACATGAAACAACACAGACTTATGATCTCACAGTTCTGTAGGTTAGAAGTCCTACACAGGTCTCACTTGGCTAAAACCTAGGTGTTAGCAGAACCAAGTTCCTTTCTGGAGACTCCAGGGCAGGATCCATTTCCCTGCTTTTTTCAGCTTCTAGAAGCCACCTTCTCGCTTTCATTCATGGCCCCATCCTGCATCTTCAAAGCCAGCAGCAATGAGTTAGATCCTCCTGGCATGGTATCACTCTGACTTTCTCTCTTCCACTTTCAAGGAAGTGATTATATGGGGCCCACCCAGATAACCCAAGATAATCTATCTTATAAAGTCAACTGATTAGCAACCTTAATTCCATCTGCAACTTTAAATCCACTTTGCCATGCATATTCACAGGTTTCAGGGAGTAGGAAAGGGACTATGTTTAACACCCCAGCAGGTGCTGCTGAACGCACCGAAGTCTGGCAGCCAGCACTGTGCACCTCAGCATTTGCCATGGGCTTGGTCCCCAGGTTTCTCTGCACCACATTATTAGAGCCCCGGGTCCCCGAATCTGACAGAATTGACCATAGCTGAAAGACCTATGTACAGATGACAATTTCATTAGGGTGAAATCACAACCACCAGAGACTGCAATGAACTTTTCCAAGCTACTGAAGCTTGTCACCTTCAGAAATATCATCATTAAGAACCTGGATGGAATTCAAGAGCTAATATAATTTACTAAGAATCTATTAAACAAGCCAGGCCTGTGGAGTTGTTCTGCCACATGAGCATTTTTCACTTTAATGATTAGACTGAGAAGAAAAGAAACCAGCGTGGCTATCCAGATAGGCTGGCTGAGAGGTCTTTTCTCAGATGCTTCTCCCATGCTGTGACAAAAGCCTACGACTTAAAAATAATGGAAGAACTAAAGCCACAGAAAAGAATAATAGTGTTAATTGGGATCACAATAAAATATATCAAAAGTATAGGAAATGAATTATTATTAATTCATTTCAAGCTATTGAGGTCATTTGGAACGCCACGTACAACCAGTTGTTATTGCTTCTCACTGGCCAGCCCTATTTCAGGACTCCCCTTGAACTGGCGATCTGTGTCCTGCAGTACAGCCACAACGTACATTCACCCTGCCACATGCTCTTCTGTAATTATGGGCTTTCATTGGTGCATAATTGTACATTCAGTTTATTCAGCAACATACTGAATGCCCAGTTTGCTGGTTCATTCATTCGTTCATTCAGTCATTCATTCTTCTAATAGGAGTTTAATATGCTATAGGCGTTAAATTATGAGGACACAATGTAAACTAAGACAATAAATAATAAATAATAGGTAAATAACCCTAGTTCATGGGTCTGTGAATGTTCCTTTTTTCCACAGAATTTGGAAATACGAGTAGCATATTGAGATCACTGATAATACTCTCAGTGAAAACATTTTTGCTAAAGATGCTGTGCTCATTTCCTCAATGAGATTTTTCTATTAAATTCTTTTGTACTTTCTTCCCCAAACTTGAACCTGACCTTATGTTCACCTTGATATTTAGTTGATGGTGAGTGGCTTTTTTCTTTCTTTTTTAATATGCAGTATTCATAAGAACATGTTGTAAGAGTTAGATGTGGGCAAAAAGGTTAGTAGAGCCAAATTAAACCAAATTACAGTAAGTAACAAAAGAGGAAATAAAATATTTCATTAAAATGATACATTCTTATTATGTATTATCATGTATTTAATACAGGACTTGCTATACATCACAAGTGTGTTATTGCTATGCATATTTAGGGTAGGAAAGTAATGAAAATAATATTTCATTCTGTTATAGTAAAGTGGTTTTATGGGCAAAATTTGAATGGAAAGCAGTAAAATCAAAAAGTAAACCTGATATTCTCTGAGATAAGGTTAGGCTAGGAGGGTAGGTTGGTGGGGGGAGCGTGCTTGAAAGAAGTGAGGAAGGGACTAAGAGGGAGGGAAGATAAAGCATTCCAGTTTCGTGGCAATAGGTCTGAGTTTGTGAGGGCTGAATTCAGCCAGGGGCTTTGTGTTGTAGTGAACCAACATCCACTTCAATGGAGGAAGCAAGAAACAATGGAATACCATGGTCAAGACATTCACCACTTTCTTAGATGGAAGGAGGCAGCTGCAGATGGGAAATGTGCTACAATAAAGCAAGAAGGAAGTGGTAACCATCTTAAGGGAATGAGAAGTATGGTAGCCAGAAACTCCAGACCAAATGAAGATGCTGCAATAAATTCACCCCAAACAAAGGCACCTACGCAAAGCCCATTCTCCTTCTCAAGCTCAGACCTCAGAGGGTTTCTTTTTCTCTGTGCACATTGGAATGGCCTGGAAAGTCTATATCTCTGCAGTGGTACTTGCAGATTTCTTCTTACTCATGAGCTGAAGCAGAAGGGTACACTTAAACAAACCATGATGCAAACACATTAAGGTGGTTAGGGATGGAGGGATGTGTGTGAGACAGACATAAACACACACAATGTTTATGCATCCTAACCAAAATGGAGCAGTGTGTGACTCCTACTTTAAAGCCAGGGAAAAGGCCTTCATTTGTTCACTTTAAATGACTGGAGCATAATTCACTCTGAAGTTGCTATGAAGAAGGAAGGAGGATAGACTAACCTTTCGGTGCCACACCTGGTCCACGATTTCCCAATGTGTTAATGAATTTCCTGAGATGGGAGAGTCAGACCTGCTGGCAGTACATTAATCTGAGGGAACGTGAAGCAATACATCCTCCAAACTCAAAGGTGGTGAACCAATTTAGAAAATGTTAAATCAAATCCAAGGCATTCCCTAAAGACAATACCAAACTGCAAAGCCCAAAGACACCTGGAAAAGTCACTCCGGCACAACTCACTCGGTTTGCTGCTGAGTTTCTAGCCTTCCTTCTTTATCTGCGGAAAATAAAGTATATGATCCTGCACCTCTCTGAAATTCCTTTCGGTACAGATGCTTGTCACGGGACCTATAAACACAACAGCAAGCTGTTTCTCAGATGCAACCACCCATGGGTCAGCACCTATTCTGTTCAATACTCCTGCAGAGATACGTATTTTTGAAAGGCCATAGAGATAAATATATGTTTAAAATAATGATTTTTTCATTAGGAGTAACATACTGAGGGTGAGAATCTACTGGTAAGTAAGCATTTTAAAAATAATTTTAAGGGATCTTTTTATTGGTAGAGTGCAAAAATGTTTTTAAGATGGGTTGTTAAAAATGATAAGCAGATGAGGCAGAAGAGGGAAATGTAAAGGAATGTCATTCTAAAAAGGTTTTACTAAATTTAAATACCCAAGACCAAATTTAGTGTGATAAAATTGAAGGCTCACTTGGGTTACTCCAAATGATGACACTGCTCCAAAATCTTACTCCCTGGGGACAGCGGAGGGGAGGACAGTGTCTCCTTGTCACTCTATTCCTAAAACTGAGCCAGATACCTGGCACAGAGCAGGGGGTTGATAAATGTTCAGACCCACTCAGTATGATAACCAACCGTCTTGGGGTCGTATCCCCCAGTTTTAATCTTGGTGTTTCCTTGGGTTTCCTGCCCCACTTTGCTCTAACACTTGCAGCCTGAGAGCCTGGCCTTCTTGGGAGCCTACATGCACTCGCAAGTCACCCTCTGTGTGAGCAGCAATAGACTGTAAGACTGCAGCTTTAATTTCAGGACATTCTGTCAAGTTACTTTCCAAAAAAGTCCACAGCAATTCATATTTCACCAGAAGTTTATGAGAATACATTTTTCCCTGCTTTCCTACCTAAAATTATTATTCTCATTCATTTTAATTTTTGACAATCCGATAGGTATAACGTGAAAGTTAATGGCTGCTGTAATTTATATTCTACTCACTGCTAGTGAACATGAGCATATTTTCATCTATTTATTGGCCATTTGTATTTGTTCATCTGTGAATTACTTATTCATTTTTAATCTATTTTTTCTATTACATTGTTTTTCTCTTTTGTTTGTTTTCACCAATTTGTAAAAGCCCAGTGCACATGATAGATATTAGCTCTGTTACGTATGTTCTAAATTAGTTTCATCTATAATTTGCCTGTTAATTTTGTTTATGTTATCTTTTGTGTGTCCACTGTGGTTAATTTAAGCAGAAAAGATGTTAATAAAAAATGTCAGCTATTTCATGTATTTGTTGGGGGGGGGCGGTTGAGAAACAGACTCAAGGTTAAGTTTGGAGGAAGGATATCAACCCATGCTGCAGAACTGGCCCAGTGAATAATACTACCCCCAACACACATGCCAACAACCAGCTTCCCTGCAGCCATGACTGCTGCCACTGCCACGGTCAGGGAGCTGGACATAGTAAGAAAGCCCAGCATCTGATGGTCACCAGTCTTAGGACGAAGCTGAACATGAAGCTGGCAGAATAGGCAGACACAGGAAGCATGGCACCATTAAATCACGCCTGAAACAATCCTGAAGCCCATCCTACCTCTGCATTTCCTGTTAGATGAAATAAAAAACGTCCCTATCATTTAAGCTTGGTTGAGTCAGGGTTTCTAATACTTGAGCTGATAAAGTGTCCTAAGAGATGTAGACATAATCAAGTTCTGATACCTTTGGTCATGGTACATCTTTAAAAACGTTTTCTATGTTTCTGTGACAATAGATCAATTGACCTACTGATCTGGGAAAATTTCAATTCTACTTAGGTTGTCAATTTAGGTTGCCTTATGTCAGAGCCATTTTTCTGACACAGAAACATACACTGTGCTACTTTTGTTAAAAATAGTAAGGAAAAGTCTAGAGCTCCACGTTGCTCAGATTTCTTGATGAACCCCAAAGCACTAAGGTTTCACAGAACACCACGTGACAGATCTGTACCTCTGAAACAAATAATACATTATATGTTAAAAAAAAAAAAAAGGAGAAGAAGATAGCAGGAGAGGAAGAATGAAGGGGGGGAAATCGGAGGGGGAGATGAACCATGAGAGATGATGGACTCTGAAAAACAAACTGAGGGTTCAAGAGGGGAGGGGGTGGGAGGATGGGTTAGCCTGGTGATGGGTCTTAAAGAGGGCACGTTCTGCATGGAGCACTGGGTGTTATGCACAAACAATGAATCATGGAACACTACATCAAAAACTAATGATGTAATGTATGGTGATTAACATAATAATAAAAAATAAAAAAATAAAAAAAATTGCTATAATGCCAACACCACAGTCTAAGAGTAAACTGAAGCCCAGAAAGTTTACACTATAATTTAATTCTATTTTGCAGATTTTTAAAAATTTATTTTTGGACATGTAATATATTCACATGTTTTAAACACCAAAAATACAAAATGTTTTTCAGTAAAGCATATCCTTTTTTCCCTCCCATATCCCATTTACTCAGTTCCCTCCCTCACCACAGTGTTATTTCTATTTCCAGATAGGCTTTAAATTAATATATGAATGTAAAAATATTTATACTACTCAGACACATTTTCACACACACCTATGTCTTTATAGCTTTTGGACTGATGTAGACAAATAGCATTCTATATACATGGACATATATATCTATGCATGTATGTGCATACATGCATCTGTATGTATATGTGCATATATATTTTTATATTTTTCTGCCATACTCTTTTCCGTTGGCAATGTATACTAGTGATCTTTCTGTATTAATTTGTAGAGATATTTTTCATACAGTTATAGCAACATAATGTTCCATTATAGGTATGTAGCATGACTAATAAGTTCTTTATTGATGGCATTAAGATATTTTTATCTTTCTGCCTTACAAATAATGCTGCTGTAAATAATCTTATACATACGCCATTTCAAACTGAATGCATATATCCATGGGATACATGCTGAGAAGTGGAATTTCTGGGTGACAGGGTAAGTACATTTGTAATTTTGATACATACTGCCAAATTGGCCTCTATCATAATTGTACCAATTTACATCTCCACCAGTAACGAATGTATATTTCACCCACTGCCTCACCACCATCTTGTGTTATCAAATTTTTAGATTTTTGCCAATACTATAGGGAAAGAGAGCATGTCTTTTTTATTTTTCACTTCTCATGAGTGAGATAGAGTGTCACTGCATATGTGTAAGAGCTATCTGAATGCTGTTTTCTGTGAACTTCTGTTCTCCTTCTTTGTTTTTCTTTTGGCTTGATCTTTTTCCTACCAATTTCTAGAAACCCTTTTTATATTTGGGAAATGAGCTACTTTTCAGTAATGTGATTTACTGAAATTTACAATATTATTTGGTTTGTCATTTGTAGTTTGATTTACAGCATTTTTTGCCATTCAATTAGAAAAAGGGAAAGAGACATAATATTATGTTGTGAGTTTTATATACTATTTACAAATCTTTTATGGCTTTTTAACTTTGTGCCAGCCAGAAAGGACCTACCCACTCTAAGTTTAAATAGAATTCTCCCTTTATTTTTACTATTATGGGTTTCACTTTTGATAGTTTAGCAACTCTGCACTTTTCACGCTGTACATTGTGAAATACTAGGGATGCTCACCTACTCCAATATTACTTCCTGTATAGTCCAGCTTTTCCACACTGATTTGAGATAAAATTCTTATCATACATAAGGAGACCATTTCTTGATTTCTATTTCATAGAATTGGTCTGCCTATTCGTTTTCCAGTATCATAATGCTTTTAATACCTGGGGCAATATGGTCTATATTGAATGCCATAGCACTGGTTCCCCTTCTTGTTTTTCTTCTACAGTTTTCAGTTGTTCTTGTTTTCCTTTCTGTACTAAATTTAAAAATCAGCTCATCTATTGCTGATGTCTGAACATTGGTATTTCCATTTGTGTTGTGATAAAATTAAATCAAGGAGAATTAATGTTTTTGTTGCTGGGGTTTCATGTCCAAGAACACAATATGCCTATATACCTATTTAAGTTGGGGGAGAGAGGGTGCTGCGGGGGTGTTTTATGTTTTCTTCTCATTGATGGTGGTATTTATCATTAAGCTTATTCCTAGGTATTGTTTGGTCAACTTTTTAATTTTGAGGCAATTATACATGGACATGCAGTTGTAAGAAATAATATAGGGAGATCTCATGTCCCCTTTACCCAGTTTCCCCAATAATAACATCTTGCAAAACTAGCACAGTATCACATGAGGATATTGACATTGATGCGGTAAAGATATAGGACTTTTCCGTCACCACAAGAATCCATCATGTTGACCCTGAATGGCCATGTCCACTTCCTTCCCATCCTCATTCTCCCCATAACCTCCTGGGAACTACTAACCTGTTCTGTATCCCTATAGTTTTGTCATTTTAAGAAAGTTTTATGAATAAACTTATATAGTATATGCCCTTTTGTAACTGACTTTTTTCTTTCACTCAGAATAATTCTCCAGAGATTCATCAAGGTTGTTGCTCGTATTCATAACTTATTCTTTTTTATAGCTGCGTAATATTCCGTAGAATGATTATACCATAATTTGTTTAACTAGTCACCTATTGAAGGACATCTGGGTTGCTTCCAGTTTGGGGCTACTACAAATAGATCTTCTATAAACATTTTTGTATAGGTTTTTGTGTGAACAGTAAGTCTTCACTTGGAAGCATAAAGGATCAGAGGTTGCCGGATCATATGGTAGTTGCATGTTGAGTTGTCTAAGAAACTGTCAAGCTATATTCCAGAGTGATCATATCATTTTACATTCCTACCTGCAATGTATAAGCAATTTCTCTACATGTTTGCCAGAATTTGGTGTTGTCATTATATTTTTTTTTTATTTTAGCCATTCTGATAAATATGTAATGATATCTTATTGTACTTTTAATTCGCATTTTCCTGATAGCCAGTGATGTTGAAAATCTTTTCATGTACACATGTATACATCTATACAGACCCTTCGGTGGAATTTTTGTATGTCTTTTTCCCATTTTTTATTTTAATTGTTTGCTTGTTTTTGCTGAGTTTTGAGAGTTCCTTATATACTCTGGATACTAGTCCTTCATCAGATATGTGGTAAACATTTCCTCCTGTCAGTAGCTGGTTTTGTCCTCCTCTCAACAGAGTTTTTCACAGAGCAAAGGATTTAATTGTGAAGTTCAGTCTAGCAATTTTTCCTTTCATGGATCATGCCTTTGATGTCAAGTTTAAGAACATTTTACCTAGTCCTAGACCCCAAATGTTTCTCCTATCTCATTTTTCTAAAAGTTTATAGTTCCACATTTTACATTTGAGTCCATGACCCATGTTGAATGAGCTTTTATCTAATAATGAGACTGAAGCTGAGGTTCATTTTCTTGCCTGAGGGCTCTAACCCCTTTTGTTCTAACTCCTTTTGCTCAAAAGGCTATCCACTGAATGAATTGGTTTTTCACCTTTGTCAAAAATAAGTTAGGACTTCCAATTTCTGCTCTGATGTATAAACTTAGAGTTATTACTCCCATCCTCACAACAAGAAAAAGCTGAACAAACTGAAAATCAACAACTCTCTTAAATCCAGCAGACAATAGAGGTCACAGTGCAAAGCACTTTCTCTACAACTGGAGAGATGGACTAATAGAGAATCACAGTTTACCAGGAATAGAAGCACCTAGAGCCAGTGCGGGTAAAAACTCTTAAAATGTAATTGAAGAATGGCTGGAAGCTCTTGTAGACTAGTTTGAGATTAAAAAATCTGAAATTCTAGTCTAGGGGACACACTTTCATGAGTTTTGCCTCCAGGAGCCCCACCAGGTACTAATGGTGAAGACTGGGCCCAAAACATCCCCTCATGCTTTCAGCAAGAGAAAAAGTAACCATTTTGAAATATACCTGCAGCATTCTCTTCTTCCTTCTGTTTTCTGCAATAAAGGTCAGCCCTCAAGAGAAAGTATTTTGCCAAAGCCTAATCTGACCTGTGGGAAGGGCAGTTAGCCAACTGCAGGACTCTGGCCATCCTGTCACACATTAATAAAAAAAAAAGAAAAAGAAAAAGAAACTCTCCTGTCAAACCTTCTGAAGGTCACAGCCCAGGGACTCTGGCCATCCAAATCACAGAGATTGAGACATAAAATTATAGCATGCTTACCCTCCCCAGTACCTTGCCCCACATCAACAGAGCTCCAGGACAGGAACTGTAACTATAGCTGTAACCACCGCAAGCACTAAACACAGCCTAAGTCCTAGCCAGATAAGCATAAAACTTCACATTTAAAGCCTACTTACCTCAATTCCTATTATCTGATACATCATGTCTAGCTTTCAACAACAAAAATTACAAAGCATGCTAGAATACAAGAAAAAACAGCCTAGAGAGACAAAGCAATCATCAGAACCAGACTCAGATATGGCAGAGATTTTGGAATTACCAGACTGGGATTTAAAATAACTTTGTTTAATATGCTAAGGGCTCGGGGCTCCTGGGTGGCTCAGTCATTAAGCGTCTGCCTTTGGCTCGGGTCATGATCCCAGGGGCCTGGGATCAAGCCCTGCATCGGGCTCCCTGCTCAGCGGGAGCCTGCTTCTCCCTCTCCCACTCCCCCTGCTTGTGTTCCCTCTCTCGCTGTGTCTCTCTCTGTCAAATAAATAAATAAAATCTTTAAAAAAATATATGCTAAGGGCTCTTATGGAAAAAGTGGAAAACATGAAAGAACAGATAGGTAATGTGAGTAAAGAGATAAAAACTCTAGGAACGAATCAAAAGGAAATGCTACAAATAAAAAACACAATAAAAGAAATGAAGAGTGCCTTTGATGAACTCATCAGTAGACTGGGCAAGGTTGAGGAAAGAACCAGTGAAGTCAGACATATCGATAGAAACTTCCGAAACCGAAATACAAAGAGAAGAAATAATGGAGGAAAACATGGAACAGAATATCCAAGACTATCCTCTAACTGTGAGATAATTTCAAAAGGTATACCATATGTATAATGGTGATACCAGAGGGAGAAGAAAGAGAGGAAGAAGCAGAAAAAAATATTTGAAGTAAGGAAGCTGAGATTTTTCCAAAATTAATGACAGACACCAAATCAGAGAACCAGGAAGCTCTCAAAATACCAAACATGCTGAATATCAAAAAAGGCACTAGACATGTCAATATTCAAATTGCGTTAAACAAAAGACAAAGAGAAAATCTTGAAAGATGACGCAGGAAAAAAATTTTACTGAGAGAGGAACCAGGATACAATTTACACTGGACTTCGGAAACCATGCAAGCAAAAAGAAAAGTGTTGAAAGAAAAAAAAAAATCACCAAAATAGAACTGTGTATACAGTGACATTATCCTTCAAAAGTGAAGACAAAATAGACCTTCTCAAACAAAAACTGGCGAAATTTATGTTCAGTAGGCCAATTTTGAAAGAAATGTCAAAAGGAGTTCTTCAGAGAGAAGAAAAATGGTATAGGTCAAAAACTTGGATCTACACAAAGAAAGAGAAGTGTTAGAGAAGGAATAAAATAAAATAAATAAATAAAATAATAAATTATTATTGTTATCTAATCTAATAGATAACTCCTCTAAATAGCAATAGCAACAATGCATTAGGTCATTATGGCTTATAGGTAAGTAAAATGAATGACAGCAATGTTATAATGGATAAGACAAAGGAAGACAGTGGTAGACTGCACTACCCACTAAGCAGCATATTATTATTTGAAAGTGAATTAGATTAGTTGTAAATGTATATTGCAAGCTCTAGGACAACCAATACAAAAATTTTCAGAGGTAAAATCAGTAAGTTAGTAAGAGAGGAATTAAGAGAGAAGAGAAAATTGAATCATATAAAATGTTCAATTAAATCCAGAGAAGGCAGAGAAGCAGGCAAAGAAACAAAGAACATGGGCAACAAATAGAAAACAGTTACAAATATGGTAGATATTAATCCAATCATATCTATAATTACTTTAAATATTAGTGATCTAATTACACCAAGTAAAAGACAGATATTGGCAGAGTGGATTTAAAAACAAGACCCAACTATATGTCATCTACAAGAAATACATAATGATACAATAATTAAAAGAAAAGATATGGAGAAATATACACCATATTAACACTAGCCAAAAGAAAATTGGAATAGTACTATATTACTTCCAGACAAAGCAAATTTCAGAACAAGGAATATTATCAGGGATAAAGAGGAGAATTACATAAAGATAAAGAGGTCATTCTCCAAGAATATATAACAGTTGTTAACATATATGAATCTAACATAGTGTCAAAATACATCAGGCAAAAACTGACAGAACTGCAAAGCAAAATAGAAGAGGGAAATTTAGGGGCACCTGGGTGGCTCAGTTGGTTAAGCATCCACCTCTTGATTTTGGCTCAGGTCATGATCTCAGGGTTGTGAGATCGAGCCCCATATTGGGCTCCATGCTGAGCGCACAGCCTGCTTAGGATTCTCTCTTTCCCTTTCCTTCTCTCTTCTTCCCTCCCCCCCCCAACTCCCCACCACTTGCTCACTCCCACTTTCTCTCTCATAAACGTGCACACACACACACAGTAGAGGATTTAAAAAAACTATGTTAGTGCAACTCTTGATCTCAGGGTCATGAGTGCAAGCCCAACAATGGGTGTAAAGATTACTTAAAATTAATTAATTATTAAAAATAACTATGTTTAATATGCTAAGGCTCTGATGGAAAAAGTGGAAAACATAGAAGATAAGTAATATAAGAGATAAACACTCTAGGAAAGAATCAAAAGAAAATGCTAGAATCCTGTTGTATTAGGGCCTCACCCTTACGAACTTCTTTAACTTTAATTACCTCCTAAAGGCCCTAAAGTCCAAATGTGGTTACTGTGGGGCTTAGGGCTTAGGGCTTAGGGCCTCAACACACGAACTTAAGGGGGGGCAGGATTCAGTCTACTGCATCATGTAGGAATCAAATCTATCCTGTTGATTGTGTTCTTTCTATGTTATTTGTGTCTCTTTTGGGGATAAAACAGACATAAATGTGTAGGTGTAAATTTCTTTTATTTTAGGCAATAGTTGTTTAATTACATCTTATTTTTTTATTTTATCATTTTTTATTTTATCATTTTCTTCTTAATAATGACACTTAGGTTTGTTGAGTCTTCTTTTCCTGCCTCTAGATCTACTGTTTTTAAATCCTTTAAAACTCTCTTTAATTTATATTTCAATTATTTTCATTTTTCTCAGTTCTTTCTTATATGTGTCTTACTATGTTTCCCACAATCCATGTCAGACTAGCCTTCTCCCAGTGTTGTCTTCTTTCACGATAGTTTATTGTTTTCATCTACTATTTCCTGAGCTACACTAGCTCATACTTTATTTCCTCTTACTACCTCATCATCTCTTCCCTAAGTTTTTTGCTTTTTGCTTTTTTGCTTTTGTTTTACTTTAAAGAAGCAACTGGATCATAAGGTTTTTAGTTCGTGTTAAAATCCTTATTCACAATTTCCATCTGTCTCAGGGCAACATTTTTCCTGGAGAATATTGTTTGTCAACAAATTTTACTGTGAGTTCCTCCTTTATATTTATAATAATATCTTCTTACAGATGCTGTGCAAGTTCCTTCCATGTTGCTTATTATTAAATGAGTTGGAATTTTATGGACTGACTATTTTCTAGGACTTTCCATAGGTAGGAGGAGGAAAGGTAGCTTTCCAGGCTAACTGGTTTTTCATTGCAGAGGGTTCTGATTTCTTCTGCTTCCACAAAGCAAGGTAATAGTTTTTTGCAAATATAACTGGTCTGTGGGTTTCTGCTTCTGCCTCTCTCAACCTCATTGCTTCTCCAGGGTGTGCACACCCTCACTTGCACTATCTCTCCATCTTTAGACCTATCCCTATTTCGGTCCTGTCTCTAACATCTTTCACCTCTGCTTTTCCTGGCTCATTCCCAGTGTCTCGTGCATGAAACTAAACTTATTTTGGTACCCCCTACAAATTACTTCACATTCTATTTTCTAGTTTCTCAGACAATAATGTTTATGTTTTTGTTTTCACTTCTCTTTGTTGCTTGCCTTTGTTTTTTTGGAGAACATGGAGATTGCTAAATCTATGTAGTCTTCATTCTAAAATCTTCTAGAAATTATGCCATCTACAATTAGGAGACACTATACACACTATGTAAAGCAGCTGCTCAGTTGTTCCCTGAGTACAGCACTGCTTCAGTCATCTCTGTAACTTTGGGACTACAGAAATGTGACAGCCTAGGGTATGACTAAGCTTGGTGTCGCTGGAAGAACCCCAGTCCAGAAATATAAGACTTGGTGTTCACCCTTCCCTCTGCCACCGTCCAAGGTAGAACAAAACAATGATCCATCTGCCTGGGCCTCCAGTCCTCCAACTGTATTGGATGTGATGATCGCCATTAGCCCTCCTCTTTTGAAAGGTCAGCAGTTTTTGCAAATATTATGACAAATTTGGGAATACATCAGACTTCAGGACATAGTTACCCAGATAATAAAGATTAAATTATACACTAAAAATAAGCGATTTATACTGAGTCAAACTTCTGAAAGAGTGCTTAGCCATGACACTTCCCTCCCTTCACTGTATCTCTTCTTAAGCCCAAACTTTTTAAATTTGGCTCTTCCAGCAAGTGTAATTTGAAAGTATGGGGACATGTTTTCCCTTTTCCCTACACTTGGCATTTTAATTATTAAATGCTTTTCCAAGTTAAATTTTGAGTGCACAAGCCATGCCACTGTCTAATAATTTAATTTAGAAAACAAATTACATGTAATTTCCCTGACAATCTGAAATCTGTAAACCACTAAAATGGAGTCAACTCAATGAGCAACATGATAATTAACACTCATAATAAAATAATTATATTTTACACTGGAAATGTCTAAAAATTCACAGTACTTCTTTATATCTCTTTCTGCTTACTGACATTAGGAAAACAGAACAATTTTGCTTCACTTCAAAGAAAATTAACTGAAATTTCTTCCCAGTGATCAAATTCCACTAAAAAACTAAAGGTTCTTAGATAAAAATCTATAAAAAGAATTGTCTTTATTAATAAAATTGCTGAAGGTAAAACAGTTTTAAAGGCTGTAGGTCAAAATGTGACTCTCCCAGGCGCCTGGGTGGCTCAGTTGGTTAAGCGACTGCCTTCGGCTCAGGCCATGATCCTGGAGTCCCGGGATCGAGTCCCACATCGGGCTCCCTGCTCAGCAGGGAGTCTGCTTCTCCCTCTGACCCTCTTCCCTCTTGTGCTCTCTGTCTCTCATTCTCTCTTTCTCAAAAAAAAAAATGTGACTCTCCCAAAGTAACCTAGATTTGGGGAGGTGGTAACTCCAGTCACTAGAGGACAATTTAGTGAGTATACACAACCCGGACATTGGTTACTAAATCCTACTGATACCCAGAGGTGCCTGGGTGGCCCAGTCGGTTAAGTGTCTGCCTCTCGGTTTCAGCTCAGGTCATGATCTCATGGGCCCTGAGATCGAGCCCCACATTGGACTCTGCACTCAGCAGGGAGTCTGTTTGAGGATTCTCTCCTTCTGCCCCTTCCCCCACTCACTCTCTCTCGATCTCTCTCCAAAATAAATAAATAGATCTTTTAAAAAATAAAAATAGTAAAAACTAAATCCTACTGGTACCCAGTTTACATTCAGTTACCAGCTTACTGGCATCAAAGATGACTTGTTAGGAAATACAATATTGTTTAGTTTTGTTTGGGTTTCAATAAATAAAATGCTATGTTGGATTCTCCTTACAAAAACAGGTCCCATGCTAAAATGGAAACACACGTGATAAATATTCTTATCATGACTAACAACCAAACCCAAAACCAGAAATGCACATTTTCTCAGCCTGCTCCTCTTATTGTTCATTTTAACAATTCAATTTAATGTTTGGCTAGTGTGCCTGACAAAATAGGTGTGTCACAGACACTACTGCGTCGGAGTTCCTCGACATTGTTTCTAGTGCTTTCAAGGTGGTATGGACTGAATGTTTGTGTCCCCCCTCCAAAAGTCATATGTTGAAATCCTAACCCCCAATTTGATGGCATCAGGAAATGGGGTCTTTAAGAGGTGATTAAATCTTGAGGGTGAAGCTCTCATGAATGGGATTAATGCCCTTAAGAAAGAGACCCCAGTGGGTTCTTCTTCTCTGTAATGAAGACACAATGAGAAGACCAGGAAGCAGGCTCTCACCAGACATTGTATCTGCCAGTGCCTTGATCTTAGACTTCCCAGCCATCAGAACTATGGTATTTTTGTTACAGCAGCCTGAACAGACTAAGACACAAGGTAAACATAACCATCCCCTTTTACAGATGTGGGACTCAATAGCCAGTGATATTGAGGCAGGAGATAGGAGGAGTAGAGCACACACAGATTTCACTCTCGAGCTGCCTGATCTTTCCAGTCACCTTGGTATGTGCACCCACACATATGCATTCCTCTAGGAGAGCTGGGAAATGCCATGTTCCAAACTGCAATGCCATGAAAGGGAACCTGGTGAATCACACACATTTCTGCCAGAAGTGACAGGTGCCACTTCCCCTCATGTTTTATTCACCAAAGCAAGTCACATGGCCACACCTAGCTACCAAGTGTCCAGAAAGAGGGAATATTTGGCAGGCAGCACTGATGACTATGCTGTGTAGTCTGGAGGTTGTACCTGTGGATTATGAGGCTAGTGAGGTCAGTTCATACTTAATGTTGAATGACTTTGAACTCCATGTTCTAGGATAGCAGGAACCACTGATGGTTTTGAGCAAGAACATGACACCACAATGGGTTGAGCAGCAGTCGGAATTCACTAAGTAGACATGGGCTGCTAGGCTGCAAGACCTGCTTCTCAATTATTGCTCCAAACCAACACAGTTATGCTTCCTCTTACTCGTCAGAGCAGAGCCTGCTGCACACTTCTCAGACCAGCTCTCCCTCCTAAGAACCACAGAAGGATGTGATCTTTTAACGCTAAAAGGAGAAACTATTATCTGGCACAAGGTGAAGAGTCTTGCTGACACCACTTCAGGTGAATTGTAGTTGTACCTGGCAGGAAGGTGATGGAGAGCTCTCAGAGGAGAACGGCCTGCCCCCAGGAGCAGGTACAATCACATGGCTGTGCAATTGAACTTGCTCATCGTATTTAGTGGCAAAACTTTAGAGGCTCCCTCTCTGAAAAAGAAAATGTATACAAATACACACAGAGACACAAAAATGTAAGGCTTCACTATGGCTTATCTTATTATTAGAGGGACAAATTCCAAGATGTATGCTCATCTCTACAGAAGGAAGTTGTGCCCATTTCCCCAAGTCTAGTCAACAATTTGTAGCCATATTGCTGTCACTTTAGGTATTTAGAGGGACATCATTTATTTACACACTGGTTCTACATATGGTTTTTTTATAATGTCTAAGATAGAACCATCTAAATTAGATATTTAAGACTATGAGACTATTTATACATATAAGGTACAGGATTTGAATATAGAATATGTAACAAATCATACAACTAAAAAAGTTGTTATAATAAAAATGGACAAAAAAAATGTAATCACTCCACAAAAGAAAATCTATGAATAGCCAATAAGTTCACAAAAAATGCTCAATACTGTTATCAGGGAAATGTAAATTAAAACTGTAATGAGATCCAGTCATACCTACTAGAAGAGATAAAATTAAAAAGATTGGCAATATTGATTGTTGCCAAGGATGTGGAGCAACTGGAATTTTTATCCACTGCTGGTTAGAGTATAAAATTGTACAACCTCACTGGAACTGTTGGCAATTTCTTATAAAGTTAAATTTACATCTACCCTGTCATTGAAATATTTCACTCTCAGGTGATTATCCTAAAGAAATCAAAACATAGATCCACAAAACGACATCTATAAGAATGTTCTTCCTGCTTCATTCAAAATAGACAAAAACTAGAAATCCAAATGTCCATCAAGAGGTGAATGAATGAACAAACGATGATAAATTTGAGTCACGGAGAACTACTGTGTAATATGAAAGAACAAACAGGGGCGCCTGGGTGGCTCAGTTGGTTAAGCGTCCTACTCTTGATTTCAATTCAGATCATGATCTCAGGGTCATGGAATCAAGCCCTAAGTTGAGCTCTACACTCAGCAAGGAGTCTGTTTCTCTCTCTCTCTTTCCCTCTCCCTCTGCCCCTCCCCACACTTGCACACACACACTCTCTCTCTAAAATAAATAAATAAAAGAACAAATAATTGCTTCTTCCAGCAACATGAGTGAATCTAGAAAACATCATCCTAAAAGAAAAAAGGTGGACACAAAAAGCTCATACTGCATGATTCTGTCTCTATAAAGTTCTAAAATAGGCAAATTAATCTATGGCAATAGAACTTGCCACAGTGGTTACCTATAGGTGGAGGGAGTGAGTATTGACTGGAGGGGGTGCAAGAGAATCTTCTGGGGTAATGGGAATGTTCAGTGTCTTGTTTTGTGTGTCAGTAATGCAGGAAATAGTGTTTGTCAAAATTAATTATGCTCTATGTTTAATACCTGTGCATTTTACTGTATGTTACTTATACCTCAAAATATTAAAAATAGACAGTTAATAACCTGGTTTGAATAATCTCAGCTGAGATTTCTTAGAAAAGCATGAACCCTGATATATCTGCCATACTTAGTCCTATTTTAGAAATTACCAATGTACAGTATAGTATAATACATAAATCAAAAAATTGAAAGTCTGCAGTAGACAATAACCAACATAAATCAGTGAAATGGTCTGGATATAACAGGAAGGAGTGGTTGGGCCCATGGTGAACTACAGAGAGAATGCCACATCTTGTAGAAGCCATCAGATAGTGCTCTAGCCAATATTTGCTAACCCAGGGTTGCCAGATCTTGATTGTCAAAAGAAATCAGAAATCTATATGTGAAATACATTGATACTTATACTTTGGCTATTAATTTACAGCTAATTTTAATTTGGCTATATATTTTGGGTTTTATATTTTTAAAAATATAAACACCAAGCAAGCTGAACATTATGCTATATATAAATAACTGGAAATTACTCTCGTTTCCTCCGTCCTACGTCGACTGCAGCCATCTCATTACAGCTTTGCTTCCCAAGATCAAAGGAAGCATGAAGAAATAATCATTGCTCAGAAACTCAACGGCAGGGCATGCCTTCTTAATCCAAGCAAGCTCAGGTCCTTTCTGATTGGTAATGGAGGGAGAACATCAATGCCAAAGAGTGCCTGGATCTTATTTCCAACTCTTATCTTTCAAAATTTCCCTTCCTCTTGTAATTGCTCCTTCCCTCCTGCCATCTCCCTATGCCAGCCCTTAGGAGGCACTGCCCTGAAGTGGAATTTCTATGCCATCTCTCTCCTCTCTCTCTCCTTTCTGATCGCTCTCTCCCTCTCTCTCTCTCTCTCTCTCTCTCTCTCACACACACACACACACAAAGGGTATGCACACATACCCAAAATAGCTGAGGCCAGGCTTAAATCCTTAAACCTGGCTTCACTAAAGATTATGAAGAAAAAAGAATGTACAAAAAGATAATGTAGTTTCAGATTTAATTATCTGACTCTATTCTGTTATTTTCAGCTTCTGATGTCCTACAGACCACTGTATCTTTGACTAGATCCTAGCCTGTCTTCATGGGTCACAGGTAGGATGATCCTACATTCCAGTTGTCTTGGGATGATCCCAATGTATGCCTATTTTCTTGGCATAATTATGAATAGCTTCCTGCTTCACTTGCAAAATTTCTCTGGTTTGAAAGATAAATTTTATGGTCACTCTAGTCAAAGGGCATCTTTGGCTTAAAGCTGGAATATCTAACTATCATATCTAGACTTTGAAGCCTATAACCAAGAAGGAAGCAAAGTTTTTTTTCTAGCTTATCCATGGCTCATCTTTTAAGTCCCAGTTCCCTAGCCCAAGAACCTAAAAATAACATGGAATTCCACTTCATTTCTGATTTTTAAATTCATAATAAAGAAAATAAATAAATATGTAAAGCTAATGAATGTGTGGTTTGCCCAAGATAGGCACTGTAAGAGAGATTATCTGAGTCCCTAAAACACTGATTTTAACATGACTGTAGTACACAGAATTAGTAGCATAAATAATGGATTTGGTAAGAAGACCTGATGGTATAAAAGCAAGGTCTCTGACACAGAGTTGATAAAATGGAGGAGAGCCAAGGGAAAGAGGGTGTACTGGAATCTTTGAGAAAGGATGCCAAGCCCCACCTACAAAGTCAAAACCCTGAATGAAGTTTAAGGTCAATGAAAACCTTATACAGGTTTGGGGAGATAGCAGATCAAGGGTCCTGTGCCTATCTCAGAGTAAAGCCAAAGTGGAGCTACAGGCCTTAGGGAAGATCCCTGCACCCATCATTGTTGCGTACCGTAGAGCAACATTGGGTCCTGGGGGTTGGAGTTTTAGAGTGTCAAAGGTTAAGTGCAGACTCAAGGCAGGCAGATGAGGGCAAACTTTAAAGTCTTAGGCAACGCAGGTAGTGTGAACAGTACATTAGAAAATTTCTAGGACTCTACAAGAGGGACTCATTTGGCTGAGAGATGGCTCGTTGCCAGGCAAAACCTCATGAGTGGTTCAAAAGGGAAACATATGGCCTGACGTGTTAACCAGAGGCCATGGCAGATGGGGAGTCACAGTGGATACCAGTTTATAACAGAGGACAATGAGCAAATGACCAGCCAAGATGAGATATACCTTTGTGGATCCCAGCAAGGGACCAAGGACAATCATGGACCAAGTGCCCCCTTCCCTTGATAATATCATGCAGCCCAAAAGACCCTGGGAACTTAGCTGCTACACTGAGGAGGAGTGGGAGTGTAAGAACACATTGGTTTTGACCATGTTTATCTTGAAATGTCTGAAAAATAAAGTTGACTGACTTTATCTTGAATCAGGGAAACTAAGTTTTCTGCTTTGAAGCCCAAAAAGGGTGTAAAACAGAAGCTAAGTTTTATTTTTTGCACATCTGAGTCTGCAGCCTATGAAACTCATGCCCACTACACTATTTCCCCAGATGCTCTATGGTTTTTTGTTGTTGCTTTCTAACTTATAAAAAAAAAAAAAAGGCATTAAAATCTTAAAGAAAAGCAAGTTTAGTGACTAGATTTCACTGAAAAAAATGCATTCCAACTCCATAGAACACCCAAAGAAGCCATATATCTGGCCTATGTGTGTGGCTTTTCAACAAGTTGACTCATAATCCATGACAATGTTCCCACAATCAGGAAATCTAATTTTTGTTATTTGTTTCAAATTCTGCCCCCACCAGAACTTGCACCTGAACTGCCAAGAATAACAAAATTGACAGATTTGTAATTCAACTCTCCATTTTGCCTTCCTGTTTGTTTGATGGATGTGTAGATTAGCAGTGAAATGGCCCAAGACTAGCAAGAAAATGAGGGGAAAACATCTGGTCGTGGTCTCATAACACAACTTTACCTCTATACCCCGCCAACCATCTCCATCTATATCTTTGCTTTAAACATATGAACATGTACCAGCATGTGTGCAAGTGTGCACACACACACAGACCTCCTACCTATAAAAAAGACCCAATTGTACTAATATTTTTAGATAAGGTCCATTCTTAACTTTAAAATAGGAATAAATTATTTATACCTTTAACTTTTTTTCATTTACATTCATCCACTTATTTTTTTTGTTTTTAAAGATTTTTGCTTATTTATTTGAGAAAGAGCGAGAGCACGAGCGGGGGGGGGGCAGAGGGAGAGGGAGAAGCAGGCTCCCCACTCAGCAGGGAGCCTGACACGGGGCTCAATTCCAAGACCCCGAGATCATGATCTGAGCCAAAGGCAGACACTTAAACAACTGAGCCACCCAGGCATCCCCATCTACTTGTATTTTTAAAAGTCTCAGGGAGATTCTTCTAAAGAATTATCCTCGGCCTCCAAAATCTCTTTGGAATCTTTTTGGAATCTATACTTCCAAACTTTTCTCATAAATGCAATAGATGGAACAACTTCCAAGCCTCCTACCTTCATACAATGACCTCTCAGCATTTATAGACCTCCCAACCAGTTAGCTATCTTCTTTCTTTGCAAGCACCCACATCAATCACCAGCCTCAGAACTTTGCCATTTCCCTTGTATGTGATGGTGGATCTTGGAGTACAAAGGCCTCAAATGTTCTCTCTCATCTCAGTTCCCAGGGCACAGGTCCAGTTCAATTCAACATATCTGGCCTGCTTACATGGCCAGATACTACTCACCATAACCTCTAGACATTGCTCCCCTCCAAGGTCTTGACTTCTGGACATTCCTTTTCTCTGACCATAGCTCATCTCCTTCCATTTTTTTTCTAATTTCCACACTCTCAATAACTCTACTTTATAATCATTATGACCCCTAAATCCTTGAACTCTGCCATGCCTGTTGGATAGGCAAGGACCTTCATTTGACTCTCTAACTGGCCTGGACCCAGTGACCAGTCATTTATCACAACCTTAGAATAGTCCCTTACTCCCTCCTCTTCCCACAATATACCACTTTACCTTCACAGATACTCCAACCTTTTACTTTCCCTCATAATATGGCCCCATTATCAACTGCCAAATACTTCATGAAACACACTTCTACAAATGTAATTTTATTAACTTGAAGTGAGCTTTTGATGTTGCCTGGGGATCCTTTCGTTCCCTATTAGATATTTCTCATATTTCTCAAGCAAGGGGTTCAAAAGTTCTTCATTCTCCTAAACCCCCACCTCCAACCCTATCCAGGACCCCTCAATTTCACCCTTACCAAGATCGATTCAATAGGATAGGATCTTTTTCAACTTCCTTCCAGTTGTTCTCAAAATACTTCTCTATTTTGCCACTTGATTCCATCTCCTCCCTGTTTTGTTCCAGAATTCTCCCTTCCTTGTTTCTCATTTTCAATCTCTCTCTCCAAGTTCTTTCAACCAAATTAAGCAACATTCTCAATTTTCTCATGTCCTAAAACACTTACCTCCACACTGACCAGACTATCATCATTCCATGTCTCTCTCCTCCTCCTTTTTATCCTCTTTTCAATAACAATTTATGGAATAAGCATTCTAATTTCATTCCCATCTTTGGCTCTCCATCCACTTAACTCTTACCAGCCTTCCCTTCTCAGTGACCACATCTCAATGCCTACCCTCCATCCCTTTTCTGTAGTATTTGACACTGCTAACCCCAGCTTCACTGAAACTTTTCTCATCTCCACTGAAACTGGCTCTCCTCCTACCAATCAATCTCTGATCAATCTCTGCCCCATTTTTAGCTCTATTTTCTCCTGTTCCTCCAAGTATAGTCAGCCCACAAATTCTCTCCCTCTCTAGCCTTTTCTTCACTAAATGTGTCACTCCTAACATTTCATCATTAGTTTTCTAGGCGTCTTCACTTGAACATCCATTTGCATCTCAAAAACAGTAGTTACAAAGTTGAATATATCCTTTTCCCACCGCCATACGCCACTTTCTCCAGAAATTTCTATTTTTGTTAATATTCTTTATCATCCTAAACCTCAAAGTAGTTGCCAAGCCATACATCCTCCTTTGCTTCCATATTTGAGCTAGTCTAACAGCTAATATCTTCCAAATTCTATAGCTCTTTTTGAAGTAACACTTGTGATCACTTTATAGTTCAAAATCTTACTACCTTACATTGTAACTACTGGAATAACTAACTGGCCTCCACTCTCATCCCTTTTTCCTCTGAGTCATCCCAGATACTTCCTTTTGAAGCACAGCTCTAATAATACCACTTCTCCTATTCCAACAGCCAGAGGTATCCCATTGTCATCCTAATAACTACAAACTCTCTATCCTGGCATTCAAGGACTTCTACAATATGGCCCCAGCCTGTTTCCCAGCCATCTCTTCTACTTTTTCCTCATGCTCATCATTTGAAGAAGCTGGAAGAAAAATCCTGAGATGGGTTAAAATGGAAAAATTTCTTTTTTCATCCTCCTTTATACTCCCTTTGTACAAAGGTTTACCTTATCACTTAAATTATCTACGTAAATGTCTGTCTACTCTTAGCAAACTATTTTAATTTCTAGTTGTTATGAGGGAAGATTGGGATGGGGGAGGAAAATAAATAAACATAGTTCTCAAGAAGCCAACACCCTTTGTTCTTAACTAGCATTTGAACAAAATCATGTTATACAAGAAACGTAATTGGTTTTTCAAAAATTCTAACACAACACTAGCATCAAATAAATTGTATTTATTGTTACAGCTATTATATAGTCTTCGTAACTCTGTAAAGATTACATTTAACTTTTATAAATTAATAGCAATGTGAAGGATTCTTATCCTTTGACATGCAAATTAATTAAAATCCCTCCTCCCCCCAGCCAGTTTTGAATCCATTTGCAAATTCATTTCAATATTCTTGATCTGTAAATACATCTGTTCTTTAGATTGTCCTTTGACTGGTCCTAACATCTTATTAGTTCCCTCATTTAATTAATAAGCTCAACAAAGTTTTCAAGATATATTCATTTTATATATGTATGAGAGTCATGTTTTTACTTCTTTTTGAAAAGTATTCTTCAACAAGTACCTATACCACTGACTGCAATTACCATCAGAGAAGAAGGATATCAAATCTGTCTGCCACCCACACAGAACATTAGCAGGCACTCTGGAATTACAAACATAAAGCCTCACTTAGGCTTCTGTTTGCAAGTAAAGGAGCTCCTATACTCCCCTTCATCTTTCCTCAGGGGTTATGGAGGGATTACATCAAGCTACCCTGAGGGTAAATACAATATTTAGGAGGACCCTAGCAATACCCTAAAGACTGCATCAATGTTCCATGAATTAGCATACACTGTTCCTGAAGCCTCTAATGTGTGTCAAGGGAGTGACTTAGACCCTGGGAAAATCTGATTCAATATGAGGAAAGATTTTCTCAATAAGGAGAACTGAATTGCAATGATACGAAAGGGAGTCTTGCCAACACTAAAAAACTGTCAGTATGAGAAATGGGGTAGCGCCGTGTGGCTAGGGGGGCCCATTGGATTCTTGCTGAATGTGTAGGCCACATGCTGTACCTGAGCCACTCCATAGTCTAACTGAAGCTACCAAAGGACAGACATGGATGGGGGACCATCCATCTTTTCTGGAATGGAAATCTGCTGGGAAGAGCCACTGCTAAAGCTAAGAAAGTATCACTCTATCAAGCCTGAGCAAAGGACAGTCTAGATTTAAGTGCTTCCCATTTATCAGTCAATCCATTATGGCTTCCATCCCAGCCCAGAGAAGCTGAGGGACCAGGAGATCCCTGTATGTCTCCAGCATTTCCTAAATATTTGGCCCAGAATTGGACAGAAGAGAATGCTGTGCATTGGCCACTTACCTCCCGTAGTCCTTACCCTATTAGGACAACAGTGCTCTGGGTACAGCCCACAAACATGCCCTCTTCTAGGCATGGACAGCTGCCAAGGACGCTGTCAGCAAGCCCAAAATTCAGAGGTTACCTCAGAATGATAACATCTGACTCCTTTCCCATTGTTTGTCTCTCAAAGTCACTTAATTTCCTCTTTTTCCTTGTTAATTCACATTATAAAAACATTGTTCTAGTTTAGGTGGAATTCTTTTCTGCTTCATTACACTTTTCTTTCTTTCTTTCTTTCTTTCTTTCTTTCTTTCTTTCTTTCTCTCTCTCTTTCTTTCTTTTTCTTTCTTTCTTTTTTGGACTTCCCTCCCCTATGTCTGCAATGAGTACACACCACCTCCCTCGCAACCTCTCTGCTTTTAGCAATAATTTGCACATAATGGAACAGCCAGAGGGGGTTTGATCAATGACCTCTGTCTCGGAGATGCTGTTCCTAGGGAAACACATCTGCCAACATAAAGTATTGGAGCAATCACAGCTCAGTGAACGCAGTAATAAGCAACTGTTACTCTGGCGCCATCAGTCATGTTCAGTTACAGACCTGAAAGGAAATGGCACCTCAGGGAGCAATGTCCTTCCATAAATTTGGGCAACAATGAAGAATGATTTGCAATCAAGTAATAAAAGGCCCAAAAAAGGTCCACCATGCATACTAACATCCAGTACAGCTGACAAAGGAAATAAAAAACCTTGGCATTGTTTGCTCGTTATGTAAACTACACAGCTGTCCAAGCAATTAAGATATGATTTTGGGAATTCTCTCGTAAAAATTTGCTAACAGTGCTTCCACTTGTGAAAGTGACATTCTTCTTTATCAGTAAAGTGCATTTCATTAAGGTAATGCAATTTCATCAAGCTTAATAGTAGGAATTGCTTAACCTTATGGCAAGAGTACGTAAACAACATAAAATTAATGTCGCTCCTCATGTGGGGAAATAGATTTGCATTAGTGACAGCGCTGATCAAGTAATAAAGAAAGCCAATAGTAGATAGAGCCTTCATGTCCATGGGCTCTAGGGGCAAACAGCTGCTCTCTAACCCACATGTTGGGAAATCTGTGCCGGCAATAAAACAGTTAAGTGTAATCTCCATGCAAACCGTTGAGCTGAAAAGGAAGAACAGATCTGACTACTAAAAATTTGACTTTAGGACAAAACAAGACACCTATCTTACTGAGAAGGAACACAGACTAAGCAAACAAGAGAAATTAAAGGAAAGTAACACTCTGACCCAGCACCAAATTGTAGCCCCTTCAACCTATTCTACACCCTTTGTGTCTTATATACTAGAGGTCTTTCCTGAAACTGGGTAGTGCCTACTAAAAGAAGTCTTCTCAAACCAGAGTTCCATTTTACTCTTCATTTCCACCAATTCCAGCTAAGGCAAATTTCCCCTCACAACGCAAATATCATAGAGTTCACACAAAGGAGTTAGGGCTTGAAAATCATTGTCAGTGGAAGAAAGAGCCCTTCATCTTCTATACAGAGTCCTAAACCATGGTTATCCTTGAAAAGTTTCATCCTTCTCCTCAATATATGTTTTCATCAAAACTGTTCATGATAAACACAACTGATTCATTTCAAATCCCCTCCTCCATTCTCCCATCTATAGCCAAGGAGTGGGTGAAAAAAACAAAAGCAGAGTCTAAGTTATTCCCAGATTATACTATTAACCAGCAACGATTGCATATTCATCTTACAAGCCCACTCCTTAGCAATTGAACCCACAGTCACTGCTCACTGTGGACTGATTTCCAGATGTGAGAAAGATGGAGGCCCTGACCTCAGGGAGCATGTGGCCTGATGAGGAGGACAAGCATGCAAATAAATGGAGAAAAGGTAGAATGAAATAAGCAATACTTCAGCATTTGATTTGGTATTAGGAGCAGAGAGGAAGGTGGGTTTAATTTTGACAGTGGATTGGGATAGTGAGTCTTCATGAACAGGGTAACATTTATTGATAAGAGGGCCCTTTCAGAATATGACTCCACTGTGAAATCCTTTAAGGAGAGGGTATAGATTGTGAGACACACTGACAGATGTGGCTGGATTGAGAGTTTAGAGACAGATAATGGAGAGACTTGAATGACTTGGGGTTCTTTAGGAGCCAGATGGCAAATTCAAAGAAGGTAATCAAAGAAAGTTTAATGGTGGGGTATTTACAGGGTGTGGGCAGGATTAAGCAAAATTCACCGAGAGTGAAATATTCTATGACTAGCAACAGCACGGAGTTCTTATCACCCTGGAGGAGATTGGGGATGGAGGGGTTCAGAGAACTAAAGGAAAAGTGGTAGCTATAGCTATAGGACTAGGTCACCCAGAATGAGCTATGGTCTTAGGTAGAAGGATACAGTCAATAACAACCAAGAGGAATACAGTCCACCAAAGAGGAATGCAAAATGAACAAATAGCTTTATCTCTCTCCGCCAAAGGGCAAACCCAACCAGAAGCCAGAAAGCAAGGGAGCCCACTGATCCAGTCAACAAATGTCCGCCCCAAGGACACAGAACAGGGGGAAAAAGGATGGAGAATGGATCTAGGGAAGCAAAGAGAAAATACCCAGCGAAGCCTAATCATCCTGATAAGAAATTTAGACAAGGGTTTGACCTTCTTGGTTACCATTTTGGTAATAATTCTATGTGAGTAGGACTATAATATTCCCACTTTAGATTATGAGCTACTTGAAAACATGAACTGTGTCTTTATTATTATTTTATCCTCTGCATCTAGCACAGGCAAGATACAAGTTGCAACATGAGAATATAAGTGTCTATCAATTAAATAAGATTGATGTGGTCAAACCTCAAATGCCACAGAGAATTTGTGATTATGGTCTTTGGAAACCCACCCTTGTTCTCTCAATGAGAATAGCAGTAGATGGATGTCAAAATGTATGGTGTGCAACTTTTGAGATCTATACAATTTTCATATAGGGACCAAATCTTGAATGAGTCATCTACTGCAAAAGGAAACTTAAACATGATTCTTGAGGCTTTAGGAACCAAAACTTTGCAATCTGTCGTATGGTGTGCTGAGTGTAGGATAGGACCACAGAGGGATGATAAAGGCACAACACACTGGCTTCCTCTGCCTGCAGAGAGCTGGAGATACAGGCCACTTTTCCCTGGGAATGAAAAGGGAAGAATCAGGGTAGCAGCCTTGCAGTACAAAAAGTCCTGGGCTTATCATGAGCAGCCCTGGGTTCAAGAGTCAGACATGCTGAGTGTGACTAACATGACTGTCAATAATTCTCTAAACCTCATTGAGCCTGAGCTGTCCATAGGTCAGGTGAAAATATTTCCTATACCTCAGCATCAGCCTAGGTGAAAGTGAAATTCCATATGGAAATTTATATATAAACCGCAACACAAGTAAAAGGTGTTATTTTGGCTGCAGCTTCCTGGCGTTCAACAATTGTTTGGCCCACAAGGTACATGCTAGCCTCTGAAAATGGATCCTATACAACTCTCCTTCCTCCAGTAAGAAGAGAGTAAAACTGAGCAATTTGAGCGTTAAGAGGTTATCCTTAGACACTTCTTTCGTGACTTTTACAGCACAAAAGGAAGAGAAACCAGATTTTTAAATTTCATTTCATCTATCTATCTATCTAACCTCAAAGGAAGCCTGGAAGAGCTTTTTTTTGTTGAATTATGTAGGATACCATGTCAAGCTTTGCTAAATTTTCCGTCACATGCACACAGTCACTGAATAGCTACCTCTTTTAAGTTGTGATGAATCTCTACAGCATGTTGTGACTCAACATCCTGCACTAAGATTCTCGGGGCAGTTCAGTGTTGGAGGTGGACAATAAAAATTTTGCTGTGGAAGAGAATTACACTATAGAAAGTTTCAAGTATGCTGAATGATAAGGTGAACTAGAATGTTAAAGCGGAGGTAGCTCCTTGTAAGAAATCTTTAATCGATCATCTTAAATTCTCTCCCCTTCATATACTTCCACCACCACCACGACCTTAGCAGTCAACCCTTGATAATGGCCAAATCTGTTGGACTTGCTCTCTGCTTGTATCTCTTTTTAAGAAGCAGCATAATGTAGTCTTACCATCATGCTCCTTGGAGCCAGACTGCCAGGGTTCAAGTCCTAGCTCTGCCACAAGCTGCATGACCCCTGGGAAAATGTATGTAACCTCTCAATGCCTTCAATTTCTTCATGTACAAAATGGGAATAATAATGAAACCGCTTAAAAAGCATAAAGACGAACAAAAATCAAAATGGCTGCACTAATGCTTCAGCGGAGTTCGATTTTAAAATAACCTTTTTCCTCTCTTCTGTAAACCCATTCTCCCTTCATAGCCTTTTGTTTCAGGAAACAGGCACCACCCTAAAAACATGACGAAGGAGGCTGGTAGCACATACACAATTCCCATCAAAACTAGCTAGATCCTGTCTTTCCCTATAAACCACCTCCCACCCCTCAGCCCTTTCCTCTGGGCGGCCTTGCAGATTTTGAAGGCCATAGCCCGCTGCAGCCTCCTTTGCTGGGCAAAGCAATAAAGCTATTGTTCTTCTTTATCCCAAACTCTGTCTTCGAGGTACATTTTGGCTCTGAAGCATGGAGGTCGGTTTTCAACAACAATAACAGTATCAACCTCATAGGCTGTTACAATGCCTGGCCCGTGGCTTTATATTTTAATTAAAAAATTGCTTGTGATTTCAGAAAATAAACCTATTTGGCAGTTTTCTGGATTTCTGTGGACAGTTTATTTCTAAATAAGAACTTGGAGACCTTTCTAAATCAACTGTTTAATGCACAGTTCTCCAGATAATGTTGCTTTCAAAATCTAATGCTGCTTCTAAATCTGTTCATGGATTTTCCTGACCACCATGGAAAATTCTCTCACCAAATCTACCAACTCTTGTCAAAAGACCTATGTTCAAGTGCCAGTACCTCTGCAATAGGAAATTGGGTCACTAACCATTTAGGTTATATGGGAAATTCACTTAACTTCCTTATATTTCAATGTCCCCAAATTCAATAACATTGCAAGAGGAAGTCATAGGATTTGGAAACACAACTATTAGTGTTTTCAGGGATTAGGGTTTGTATGAAGGGGTTCAGAGAATCCAATGGAGTTTTGGAATTCTGTCATAAAAAGTCTAAAAGACATTTCTGCACAGCCTAACTCCCCTAAGTAGAATCACTAATTCTGCCTTGTTACACCCAGGAGTAATATAAGCTGGGCAGAAGGATGAGGAGAACGGCCCCCGATAGCACTTCCATTTCAGGGCCCTCAGACACTTCAACAAGCAATGTGAAATCATTAACAATGAGATAGATACCCTGAAGCCCCTCTTTGGGAATCCCTACAAATTAAAAGACTAGAGAAGTTACCAAGAAAACTGTAACTGCCTTTAATGATGGAAGCACTAATGTGGAAGAAATGCTAACGCCCAAAACAGAGGTTATCTCCTCAGTTAGGGGAGCAGCACCTAAGACACTTCCCACCACAGGCTCCTGTTCCTGGGAAGCTCTAGCAACCATGGTATAATAGGAAAGGACAGTGGACAGAGACTCAGAAGACCAGGATTTGAGGCCAGTCTCATAAATTCACATAACAGGAAAAGTATCTGTCAGAAATCTGGAGTGTACAAAATATGGACAGGCAGACTCAGGTATGAAGGTTATGTATCTGCTTAGTTCACAAAGGTACCTGAGTGTCTGTGATCTTTGCTGGCTCAGCTTTATTCAGAGGAATTTATGACACTGCTCTTCCCATTTCCTAATCACAGGTGAGAGAGGCACAAAGATGGGGCCAACTACAGGCTGAAGTATTCACAGGTTTTGGGGATTAGGATATAGACATCTTGGGGAGACCATTATCCTACCGCACCAGTAGTGCATTTCGACAAGGAGGGACATTTAATGGCCTTCCACAGAAAGTGACAGAGCACCACCCAGCGGGCTTCCTGCTGCAAGTCAGGCTACAGGCAGGAAATGACTCTCCTACACAAGTAGATACCAAGGGGCCCTCCCATTCCCACACAGAACCCTACTCATGGCCAGGAACACCACAGCAAAATATAAAGGATTCAGAGAGATCGATGTTTCAGAGATGATACATCAGGCAGCTAGTCTTAGGAACACATATTCAGCTAAGTGTCCATGGAGCTAACTGACTTAAAGACCATCTTCCAGGAAATGACATTAGATAAGAGAATTGAGGAATAAAAGCTAGCCCATAATGGGCTAAATTAAAGACTATTCCCTTGGCCACACTGTGTCATTGTTATCACCCATTACCCTAGTAAACAGAAACTATAAAGTGATATCAAATCGATGATCTCCTGTAGGGTCATTACAGTGTCAGAACTCAATACCTAACATATAAGATGTTAAACAAGAATACAAAAGATGTTGAATAAATGAGAGTGGATGCTATTCTGGAGCCTTTTCTCTCATAAATATACAAATGATTATAATATTTTATTTTATATACGATATTTTAAAACTTCTAAAAATAGGAACTTGATTTTTAATGAAGATCAGTGGCCACTGTGAAGAACCCATAGGCTATATATGTCAATAAAGTTATATGTTCACATCATGGGATAATGCATATAGTTTCTGGGTGTGTGTGTATACATATATGTTTTCATAGCATCATGATGAAGAACCAAGGAATGCCTAAAGCCTGCTCTGCTCTATAATAAATGGCAAAAATGTCTGCATAGAGACCAGAAGTTTTAAAATCATACACCTGGAGAGCAACAAATGCAGAACCCGGGCAGGACGGAAAGCGAAGTTGCTAAGTGAGTGTTTGAGAGCCAGGCCTGCGGTGGTACTTAATTCACAATGGACTTACTTCACGAGGTTGTTAAAAGGACTCGTAACTGTTTAAAATGCTCTGCTAGCCAACCAAACTAGCCAACAGAACACCTCCATGGACTTTACGACAATATTGTAGCTTCCTTACCCAGATCAGGAGAGAACTGCTGTCTGCAGTCCTCCCACTGACATTCTGTAATTCCAAAAAGTCAGGAGTTCCTTCCAAATGGAAACCAGGAGAGTTACAAGGGAAGCTACAGGACAGGTGATTAATTCTTTTAAAAACAGTAAACTGACAAATCTAGGAGAAAACAATCTGCACTGCCTAATGGCCCACTGCAAAAATGGTAGTGATCTAATATATGGGAGTAGAAGTGGAAAATAATGAAACTTGTTTTAATTATGACAATATAATTTCTACAAGGTAATAAAGACCATCAGATAAAACAATTATTGAGGTGTAGTGCATGCATGCACGTGCACAGAGTATCATTAATTTATTTAATGATACAGCAATAAGAATTATACTTTTGTTTTTGGGGGGGAGAGACATTAAGGGTTTTTTTTTCTTTTTTCTCTCCTATAATTTTGCAATTCAGGGTATTTACAGTCCAGGTTCTGAGTTTAAGATTTTAAATCACGGTCAATGCTTCTGTAAATTTTTCTATGCCATATAAACCATAAAATAAGATATTGACTGTTTTGGAAAATATGCAACTAAAGATCAAAATCTCCCTGGTCTGAGTATCTAATGAAAGAAACTGGACATTGAAGGGCTTCATCAATACTAACTTGCCCCCAAATCATTCATTCATTTACGCATAATTTTTGAGCTCCTACTCTGCTTAAAGAATTGAATTGAACCAAAAGGTTGATTTGCTTTCTATTACCAATTTCCCCCCACTATGTCTTTTCATCAGAGACAAATTGGACTACAGAAAAACTGAGACCACTTTTCATACACATTTGGTCTTTTGATGGTGCAGATCAGTTTCCAAAGGCCTGTCCTTTAGGGTATAGTGAAGTGTTTTCAGCTAATTTGGTATCTACCGAAATTTGGGGACTGTCTATTGTTTCTCCTATGACAAAATATCAAAGCTCTAAATAGGAAAGTTCTACAGTTAAGACCCCATTTCATAATATAGTGCCGAACACCCCCAGCCTTTGATGTGCTGCTACCCTGGGCATGTAGCTATATACAAAGTACAGCATTTGTAAAATATTTTGATTACTATATTTTTAAGTTTTCCACCACTAACTACTCATGACCCACCTGACCCCTGAAAAATGGCTTATCATGAAAGAAAACAAAAATAAAAACCAAAGCTAAAACAAAAACCAGGAGTAGTCTGTTAGAAGAGGCAGTTTCAAAGACTTACATTTAAACACAGACACAAAACAAAACAATTAATACATCCGAGAATTCTGAGGGTTTTGTAGCATTACAGGGTTTCTCAGCTATAAAGAAACATATTGAATGTTTAGAGCACAGCCCATTCTTCACTGCTTCGGTTGTTTCCTTTTGTTTACAAGTCCCTGCCATCCTTCTTTGTGAATTGAATGCTAAACTATCTCTGGAGAGATGTTATATTGCTTACAGAATGCTTCAGCAGATGGTGCTTCCTGTTCCAACAGAAGGCTGTGATTATACCTGAACTCTTCAAGAACTCTAACACCGAGAAACAAGATAAATGAAAGTCTTGAAAAGTTTTATCTCTTCCCTCACTAGCCTGCTAGACTCTCACCCACCCACTGGCCCCACTCTGTCACATCACCAAATAGAAGCACCTCCCCCCCATCCCATCACCCCCTCATCGAGGAGACCCCTGTTCTAAAATGGCGCAAACACCCTAACCGCAGAGTTTGTTTACGAATTCCTGAGAGTATTGCTCATTCAGATTCCTGGTCATTGTGCACTTGGATATCTGAACGACCCATTATAAACAACGAAGAAAAGAGAATAGGTCTTCATCAAGAAGTGTCTATAAAAGTAAATTGAAATACTGAGAAGGACACCTGGTGCCGAAAGTTCAGGGTTATAGAGAAATTTATCTCCACACGTTTGGAGAGAAACTGTCCTTCTCAAAAGACCCTTACGTGCACCCTTTGCGGCAATGCTGTCATCTTTGAAGCTGAACAGCACTTCTTGGTGAGTCTCAAGGACCTGTCACTTTATCCCTTGAAGCTCTTTTCTATTTTTCTCTTCCTAAATGTCTTTCATGCATTTCCTTCCATGATTAGTTTAGTTCACTGTCCAAAGCAAAGGGTAATTCCTAATTTATCCTATTCTCCCTCTGTATGCAAAGGGAAAAATGCCACAATATAATAGAAGAGGGGAAAAAAGCCCTCGTGCACATACACACACAGTTACTTCATAGACATAAACTGGAAGATGGCAGGCCTTCTCTTTAGCAGCCTCCTGTCATAGCATCCTGAGCATAAGGCTCTTTCTCTCTATGCCCCTCCAACCCCCAATGTGGCCTTCCATTGTCCCAGCGATTACCCAAGGAGCCCAAAACCCTTCCCCTACTTTCATACTTACCCTCAGGGCTCTGTCCCCTCATAGAACAAGGGATGACAAAGACTCAGGCAATTAGTAACTCAAGTGAAACACAACCTTTCAATGAAATCCATTACATGGAATTTCAGACCTAAAGACTACTGAACAATCATTTAATTCAAATCCTTCATTTCAGAGATGAAACTAAACCCCCAATTTTTACTGGTCTGCCCAAAGCTATATGGAGCCAAGATAGTTCTAGAACTTGAATCTATTATTAAATCTGTTATTAAACATAGTATCAGTCCCAGTCTTAAATATGCAAATCTCATAAACACTTGAATAAGTAAAACATTATAAATTTCAATGTATCTATGGGTTTGGCTATCTCAGTGTATCTAGCTACAACCTAATGTACTGGTAGTTAGAAAATCAACTGGCAGGCATTTGTTTAGTGACTTTACTACCTGCTGTGCATCCATGGTCACTGTCAAGGTAGCACTGAGGATATAGTGATAATCATATTATTTATTAACACAGAATAACAACTTTTATTAATATGTTTATGTATATTTCTAGTATTTTGTTCTAAGCTTTTAGATAGGCTTTCTGTAAAATTTGGATTATATTATATATAGTCTATATCATTTCTTTTCTCTTTTAGCATTATATTGTGAGCATTTCCTGCATCTCAAAAATTTTCCCAGCTTTATTAAGGTATAATTGACAAACAACAATTGTTTGTCACATACATAAGGTGGACATTATAATTTGATATACATATACATTGTGAAATGATTACCACAATCAAGCTAATTAACATATCCAGCACCTCACATAGTTACCTTTTTGTGTGTGTGGTGAGAACACCTAAGATTTATTCTCTTAGCAAATTTCAAGTATACAATACAGCATTATTAACTATAATCATCATGCTATGCATTAGATTCCCCAAAACTCATTTATCTCATAAGTGAAAGTCTGCACCCTTTGACGAACATCTCCCCATTTCCCTCACCCCTCAGCCTCTGGCAACCCTCATTCTACTTTGTTTCTGTGAGTCAACTTTTTTAGATTCCACATACAAGTCATACCATACAGTATTTGTCTTTCTGTGTGACTTATTCCACTTAGCATCATGTCCTTCAAGTTCATCCATGTTGTTGCAAATGGCAGGATTTACTTCCTTTGAAAGGCCGAATAATATCCCTCGGGGTGGGTGGGTGGGTGGATGTGTGTGTGTGTGTGTGTGTGTGTGTGTGTGTGTGTACACCACATTTTCTTTGTCCATTCATCTGTCAATGGATACTTAGGTTGTTTCCATACTTTGGCTATTACTATGAGTAATGCTGCAGTGAACATGGGAGTGCAGATAACTTTTCGAGATAATTATTTCATTTCTTTTGGATATATACCCAGAAGTAGGATTACTGCATCATATGGTATTTCTGTTTCTAAGCTTTTGAGGAATCTCCCCACTGTTTTGCACAATGGCTGTACCAGTTTACATCCCACCAAGAGTATACAGGGCTTCCCTTGGCCACATCTCTGCAAGCACTTCTTATTTCTTGAATTTTCCTTCAATCTGACAGGTGTGAGGTGCTATCTCACTCTGGCTTTAATGTACATTTCCCTAATGATTAGTGATGTTCCCTAATGACCTTTTCATATTTCTGTTGGCCATTTATATGTCTTATTTAGAAAAATGGTCTATTCAGGTCCTCTGCCCATTTTTTAATTGGGTCATTTGGTTATTTGCTATAGAGTTGATGAGTTTCTTAGCTATTTTAGATATTAACTCCTTATCAGATATAATGATAATCAATTTAGATATTGTCACTGTCACTGTCCTTATGCAGCTTACATTCCAGTAGGAGAGAGAGAAAATAAACTAGAAAACAAGCAAGATAATTACTGATATTGGTATAGTTCAAAGAAAGTAAAATTGTAGAAGAATGATTGGGGAATGGGGTAAAAGCAGCACTGAGGCTGCTTTAGCTGGAGTATTCAGGGAAGCTTCTATGAAGGGACAACCTTGGTGTGGAAAAAATGGCAGGAGATGGAGCCACCCACGCAAAGATCCAGGATGGGATAGGCCAAAGAATCATTCAGTCATCCATCCTCCAGAGATGCAGCAAATTCTGAAGCAAATGTGCAAACCAACCACCCACCCAAACTCTCAATAATTTCCCACAGGCTTATATATATAATTTATAATATATATGAATTTTATCTATAGAATGTGACAGACATCAACTTTCAACTTTCAGAGTCAGCTCCATCAGCACTGTCTTATGGAAAGAAAATGTGCAGTATATATAAGAATTTTTAGCAGCCATATTAAAAACTCCAAGGAATCAAGTGAAGCTGACATTAATAACATATTTTATTTAATCCAATGTATCTAAAATATTAATATTTCACTATACAACAACAAAAATTATTGAGATATTTTACTTTTTTTTTTTACTAAGTTTTCAAAATCCAGTGTGATTTTTAGAGCAAATCTCAGTTCAGACTAGCTACATTTTAAGGACTCAATAGCCACATGTGGTTAGTGGCTACTGTGATGGACAGCATAGTCTATAGAGTTTGAATAACATAGTGTCTAAAAGTTGTAATGTTTCTTTATAATACATTTCCTTAACGAGAAAAAAGCCAAAATATGTAATATCTGTGGGGTTTTGTTTTGTTTTATTTTTTGCTTCTCCCAATTTGTCCTGGCCTTATGCCACTTCATCCTTTAATACTATACTGAGAATATTTAAAAATTAAATCTTTTATTATTTTGTGGTACAGAGATTTTGCCTCCTCCTCATCACTTTTATCACCTCAATAAACTAAAAGGCTTTACATTTTTACTACCACACATTTTAAATCTTCTAACTCTTAAAAATGTATAGGCCCAGTGTGTGCATGTTGTCAGGCAGATTCTGTGCTGTTAGAGACTGAGCCAATAAAAAGAAAGTTTATTAATAACAAAAGGCAACATGGCAGATGCGAGAGTCTAGGTTCATCCAACTTGGAAACTAAAGACCAAAAGGAATGTCTTATGGGGCCTATTGGAAAAATGTCTCCCAACTACATCAGCTGACTTCCTTCTGTTCCATGCTTCACCTGGGGTGCTGACTGAACACAAAAACTCTAGAGTTGCACATTGGTGAACAAGAGCTCAAGTTAAACCATCCAACTGCAGGATTCTAGAACAAGATACTCTTAAATATTTGTAGAATGAAGAAGGACAAAGGGCACTGAAGAATAGTGACAGAAAGAAAGAAGGGGAAAGAGAAAGGAGAGAAAAGAAGGGAATCAAAGGAGTTGTGAATTATGAAACAAATACATCTCTAACTTGATTCAGGGAAAAAAACTGTCTTTCCAGTACTGCCACTAGGCAACTGGGGAACCAGCCTAAGCCCTGAGTATTTGGAGACCCTGATCTACCACTCTTTCAGCTGTTAATATTCTACATGGGAAATAGCCTATGGGTCCAAAAAGATAGCCCACTTGGAGCCTGTGCCTTCTGCCCTCTTCTAAACCATGCTGTCCATACCCAGAAACCTAGACGTCCCTGCCAGTAAGACCCTCACCTGTCTGAGGGGCTTCTGAGGGCTTTTTCCTGCATCTCTACTTGTGATGATGCCCTGGGCCACATGAGGAATGGCCAAAGAGCAGCTGTTTGTGTGGAAGAATGCAAAGAGAACTGGACAACTGCAGGCTGGGGTGTCTATCGGCATTACATAAAGCCTCTCAAGGTTTGGGAGGGAGTCAAAAGTGGGAAAGGAAGGGATCCTCTTGTTCTAGGCCCCACAAATATTAGAGGCTGGTGGTGTTTTCCATGTAAGACAGTCCATTCAATCAGATGGTAATTCTGCATTTCATATTGGTTGAAAATATGTTGGGTTAGGTCCTCCTGTAATATTCTTCATGGTGGCCATAGGGGTGTGTGTCTCTAATTTACGGTACATTATAATTAGTGGTTGCCTACCTGTGTTTCCTGGTTTAAACTTCAAAATAGGAAGAATGAGCACCAACATCCTTACTTCTTTATTCATTGCTAGTGCTACAGTTTATGCAGAAAGGGTGAACCAAGCCAGGAAGCATTTCTAGTTTGAGAGCCTGAAATCACAATCACAGAGCTACCTGAAGTCTACACGGGTCCAATCACAGTAGCCATACCTGCACAATGCCACTCAGAATGGAGCTGGAGGGGAAGAAAAGTCAGAAGTTTATGAGGCAAATCTGTAGAAACCACTTAAGACATTCAAAAAGAGAAAGAGCTATCTGAATCAGTCTGAGAAAGTTTAAAGACCATTTCTACTTGGTGAGTTAGTTTGGCTTTGGGGATACAAAGGTAATCAGAAAAAGATGGAGCCTTGGTGATTTAAGCATATGGAGTCCTGAGACATACATTCATTTCAGGTTTCTTTCTCCCCCCGCAGTTTTGAAAAATTTATCCTCGCAATTGCTTTCTTGATGGAGACATGAATTATGCTTCCTGAATAGTGATGAGTACATTTAAAAGGTTCAGGGCTGAATGCATGAATACTCAGACAGTTGGCTTCTTCTTCCTAACTCATAATTCCAGCCTTCCCAACCATTAAAATCAAATGGGTAAGCTTGTAAGAATAGGTTTGCATAAAATATAGGCAAGACTTCAGTCCAATTTGGGTTAGGCCAGGTATATCACAAAATAGCTTCATAAAAGAAAGGATCAAGACAAAAGAGAAGCTCAAAAATATCTCAAGTTAATTAAGATCATTGGTTAGATTTTTTAAAAATAAGGCTGTTAATCTCTAAAAACTAGCAGTTAATTTGATCTGCATGATATTTAGTATGAAATAACTAAATATTGTTCTGCTTTATTTTACTTGTTTTTTCTCCTTTGAGTTTCATATGAAGTAAAGAAAAACACAGGTCAAAGAAAGTGAAAGATATCAATCTTTTTAAAAATCACCTTGCACTTTTAAACAAGTTGACGTTCAATCCAAATCATCCTTACTATAAAAGACAATGAGTTCACCACATACTGACAACCTAACGGAAAAAAATGATCAATTGTAACCAGTCTCTTATTTTCTGTTTGTGTGTGTGTGTGTGGTGTGTACATATCTCTGTAATCACTTTTGTGTTTCCTTGTTTTCCTTCTCCGAGTAAACTCTCTAAGAAGGCATGGACCCATCAATGCAACCAAAAGGCATTATAAATTCTACTTCTTATCTTTACACTAATACAAAAGTTGTTTCCATTAATCACTAAGTGCCCCAACAATCTAACTAGACTTGACTTCCATTTGTACAAACTCCAGGTAACTAAATGTGGACAAATGGGTATTATTGTATGAGTTAAATGACTGGCTCTAGTCAGAAAGAAAAGAGAAGTACTTGATTTAGAGAACAGGGACAGAATTAAGTAGGCATTACACACTTCACAGAGTTTATTTGGTTTCATTATGCAGTATCCACAGTTAGTCACACAGGGAGAAAGGAATAAAAGGAGTGTGAGTTAGGTGTTTAAATTTGTTCAAGTATTACAGTAATGAGTTCCACAATTTACCCAAAAAAAGTACAGTAAAATACCACTCTAATAGCACAGCAAGCTCCATTAGTCACTGTGGGAAAGGCAAAGTGCTTTAATTCCTTCCAAACTGTCAAGAAGACAAGGAGGGATGGAGTGGCTGAAAGTGCCTTTGTGAAGGATGTCACTTTTAACCCATCTAGAAATAAAGGTGGTGCTGAGCTGAGGGGCGGGGACATAAAAAAGAATTCTTTGTGCATCACGTTACCCCTTTCCCAAATGGGACACTGTGCTAATTCCCTGTGGCTGCTAGAATAAATTACCAAAACTTGGTGGCTTAAAACAACATACTTTATTTTCTGACAGTTCTGGAGCCCAGAAGTCCAAAGTCCTTTTCACTGAGCTGAAATCAAGGTGTCCACAGAACTGTGCTCCCTCCGACGGCTCTAAGAAGGTAGAATTTGTCCCACACCTCTTGCAGGTTCTGGGCACTGCTGATATTCTCTGGCTGGGGCCACACCATTTCAGTCTCTGCCTCCTCCTGTCGTGTGTGTGTGTGTGTGTGTGTGTGGCCACTTTGGACTCTCTCTTTTATGGACATGTGTGATTGCATTTAGAACCCACCTAGGTAATACAGAATACTCTCAACTCAAGATCCTTAACTGAATCACACCTGCAAAGACTTTTTTGGGGGGGAGGGTGGTCATATAAGGTAACATTAACATTCACAGGATCTAGGAATTAGGATGTGGATATCTTTGAGGGAGATTTTTTTTTTTTTTAAGATTTTATTTATTTATTTGACAGAGACAGAGACAGCGAGAGCAGGAACACAAGCAGGGGGAGTGGGAGAGGGAGAAGCAGGCTTCCCGCGGAGCAGGGAGCCCGATGTGGGGCTCGATCCCAGGACCCTGGGATCATGACCTGAGCCGAAGGCAGACGATTAACGGCTGAGCCACCCAGGCGCCCCGAGGGAGATATTTTTTAGCTTACATGAACACCATTCAAATGAGTGGAACATATCTCATGTCTTTGCGTATAATTTCATCGTTCATCGCCAGCGAACAGTGCCCTTATCTTTGCCCCACAGTAATGCTAATGGAAGGCCAACATGGGAAAGGGTACAAACACTGGCCCCTGCCTACCCTGAGCTACCTTACTTGGCCCAAAGTGGCATCTACCTCTTGTAAGAATATGACTCGAAAGGCCTTTCTGACAAGCACGGATTTTGCTTATTTTGACAAGCCATCTCTTGTGATGATGCCCCTTCATACTGCCATCTTATTTCAATCCTCATCTTCAGGGTCTACATTTTATCACTACACACTCACTTCTAGTTCTAAATGTGTCTCCATCTGTCTTCATCCCTTGACTAAACTAGTTCCATCTATGTCCTCAAAGTCAAGTGACAGCATTTCTCCCTGTCTTCCTTTCACCGCCCTGCTCCCTCCCACCCCTACAAGCCTCCCCTCTGGCCTTCCTCTTCAGTGTGACTTTGGAGCTCACACTTCTCTTGGTACATTTTCCCCCTCTGAGATCTTAACCTCTTGTGGCTCTTGAACTGACATCGCCAACTGCCGCCCCTCAAGTCCTCACCCAGTGGTTCTTAAGTATCTCCTAGGAAGCCTGATAAAATGCAGATTCCTGGGTCCCCTGAGAGTTTCTGGCTCAGTAGATCTGGAGAGAAACCCAAGATGTTCCTTTTTACAAGCACCCGAGTAATTCTGATGCATGTGGTCTGTAAGCCAAGGTTCCAGAAATGTTCTGTAACCATATTACCAGTTGCCTTGTGAACCTATTGACATGTTTCTCCACCTGCAAAAACTAAACTTGCATGAGTTCAAACATAGCCTTGCCAGATGTTGAACTTCCGATTTCCCTTAGTGGCAGTACCATACTTTCAGGTATCCAGGAGGGTACCTTTGACTCTCTCCCTTGCCCCACTGCCCAGATTCCAATCCACATCTAGAATATTCCACTGAACACTCTCTAGAACACCTCTGGCAGACTATAGAACCATAGGATTCTGGAGAGGGAACGAATTAAGAGGCTAGAACTAACCATACCAGTCCTTTCAATTCTCAGGAAATTGAAGCCCAGAGAGGTTCTAGCAGAAGATGAAAAGCAACGTATCTGAAGATACCTCTGGAGGCCAGGGGAGGGGTTCAATTTTTCTAAGTGAGCAGGATCTCTCGGGAGCCAGACAGTTTAGATTTACATCCCCAGCTCTGCCACCTACCAGCTGTGTAACAGAGGAAAGTAACCTAACTTCTCTACTTGCTACCACTGCAAAATGGAGAGAATAATACTCTCTACTCCACTGACTTGTTGTGAGGATTAATGCGTCAATCAATATACAGAAAGTGTATAGAACAGTATACAGGTAATGCTAGTCACGTGTTAGCTAGTATTATTATTATTATTATTATTATTATAAAAGCCACTGAGAGTATGCCCTAAATTAAAGCTTAACTTCTGTTTGATACCTGTCTGCTAATTCTATAGGTTTGCATCACGCATGTACTGTCTTTAAAGAACATCATTTGACTCAAAAAAAGGGTTGCAGACTCCAGGTGTCACAATTTTTATAGACATGCGGAACATACAAGCCACGGGTGTCACAAAGCTGAGGTATATATCCACTGTTTGCCTGAAAATAAAGGTTATCCATGACACATACCGGCACGCAGCTATTATTGTAAAATATTTATTGGGCACTACAAAATACTGCAGGCATGGCACAAAATATAGAATAACGGTCTCTCCAGACCCTAATTGATTATGGGCCATATATTTTTAAGGGAAGATGCTACCAAGTTACTTAACAGAGAATGAAAGATTCTAGGCTTTCAGGCAAAGGAAAAATCATATAGTCTTAAGGGATAGCAATGATTTATGGTGGGTTTAGGGGGGTCTGTCTGTATTTCTTCTTTAGCAACACCACGTCTGAATCTTTCACAGCCTTTCTTTATACAGAGGAAGTGTGGTGCTGGTATTTACACTGACACACGCCCATCTTCCAATTATAGGATCATTTCATAGACTAAAGATCTCTCCTCTTTGAGGTCAGGCACTGGGGTACGAGATGACATTGTATATTATAAATATCAGAACACAGCCACAGGATCATAAAATTTTCAATTATGTTAGCATGGGATAGGTTAGAAGGACAGAAAATTGGCAAATGAAATGAAACAGTATGAAATATTTGAAAATGAGCTGTCATTTGGAGAACTTAGAAGTCAAAATATTTTTACTTATTGTACCATTACTGTCCTTTTCTTCAACTATTCTTTTCTTTATTATCCTTTTTCTTTCCTTTAAAGGGGGAAAATGCCATTAAGATGAAATTTGATGTAAATAATACAATAAGACTCAGGACAAGACATTCAGGGCTTAATTCTTTCAAAATAAAATCACATGTCTCTTTCTACTAGGCTCCTGAACACATGTACAAACAGACCTCCCTTTAGTGATCCTGAAGGGAACAAGAGTCCCCAGAGTCAGAGAACAATTCTTAGTTGGACAACCTAGTCATCCAAAAATGTGTATATGTATGTGTTCCATAATCTTAAAAGTAGCTGATACTAAAAAGAAATAAAAGGGGAGGAAATGCTGACTATAAAACAGTATCAGCAGACTACAATTTCACCTTTCTTTTCCTTTTCTAGTCATCTTTCATTCAGTAGAAGTTCACACAGTGACATCTAGTGCACCTGGTGTAGCTATGACAGCCTGGAAGAGGCCGAGAAGCTGCCTGGCACACTTCAGTTTTCTTCCTAGCTAAAATAAACTCATGCAGGAAAGCTGAAAGGCTAGTCCTTCCTCTCAGACCCCAATGTGCATGCATCTCTTAATTATCATTTGAATCTATTTAAAAATGTATCATGCTTATGGACTCTAATTCCAGCCCAGTTCATTTCCCCACAGTTAGAAATGCTGGATCATTAATACCCATAATGAAGGAGAAAGGCAATTCAGGGACTTAGCCAAGTAGGGACCCCTCTTTCGAAGATGCTTGCCAAGATGGGCTCAGCAGCTTCTGAGCTACCCTTCCTAAGCTTTTCCCAGTGTTTCTGCCTTTAACACACCACCTAAAAGACCAACTAGCTTGCTTCTTCTGAGTTCTACTATAAGAAACCCATGAGAGACCTGAAGAAACTGCACACTTTTTTTTGCAAAGCATCTTTCTTACAATGTTATCAAATGAGCTCCAACTCAGACAACTTTCTATAAGGAAAGGATTCCAAAATTCCTTCAGCTAGATTAGATGCTCTTTAAGAGTCAAGAGTTGGAATCTCCCAAATAGCCACTTTGTGCCTTACACAGAGTAAGTGTTCTGAATGGATTTTCTTCTGCTTACTTTGTATTAAGAGCAGCCTCTTTAACTGTTAATTTCTCCCTTTCTTATACTTCAGCATTACTCATGTGCTTTACCTTCTACAAAAACTGGTTGGAGGCTGGATAAGAGCTAAGAGAGAATCCAATGGCAAAGGTAAGACCCTTTCAGAGAATACATTCCACATAGGAAGGCTTCACTTCAGCAGTTAGCCAAAGCTGCAGTACTCCCTCCCACAGAGGACCTGTGGGTGCAAGAGAGACAGTCTTCCCAACACCTACTTAGTTCAAGGAGTGGGACTGGCTGAGGAGTATTTATTAAAAAAAAAAAAAAATCACTCTCACTACCATTAAGTTTGAGTCAATGAGCTAAATTGCACCAAGATATATCAATTAACTCAAAATGCCAGGCCATTTCACAAAACAATTAAACATCTAAGAATCTATTCTAAGTAAATAAACAAAAATGTAAATGTACATGAAAATGTCTACACATTCCAGCATGATTCATAATAGTAAAATTAAAAGGTTACACCTACATGTCCCATGGTAGGAGACTGATTCATTTAATTAGTGTGGCCAACTACATCCCTGGTGTCCCAAATCCCTGGTCCCCCTGAGTTCACCAGCCATCACTACAGAATTTCCAACACGCGGACAGCTTCCTATTTTGGCTGCCTGGGTCTCTCTTCCTCTTTGGCACTATAGAAGGGCCAGAGAGTCCAAATCTCCCAGGGTACCTTCAAGGAATGTAGGATGAGAGACCATGGATGTTCCACATGGTGCCTCAGTGGGTCTCCAGCAGGACTGCACCCCAGGTGACCCCGTGGCAAGCCTTTCATCAATGTACTCCCTTCCCTGACTCATTTTCCCCGTTTATTAATTGTGGTTGCTGGGATCACCTCCAAATAAACTACCTACACGCAAGTCCTTGTCTTATGTCTGGAGAGCCCAAAATAAGACGATTAGGCTATATGCATAAATTAGTATTCATTAACTAACATTCATGTCCATGTGACAGGCTGGTTCCAGTGCTAAAGCTGACAACGGTGCCCACAGCTGACAACCAAAGGTACCAGTCACCCTGATATTCTAAAAGGAGCCCAGAGCAGCTCCATGCAGTCAGGGCCAGACATCACCCCATTTTATTTATTCAGATGCAGCAAAACTAGCCCTTCTCCTCCCAACCTTCCCTTTCTCAATGTCTCTGTGAAGACAACTGGGTAGGTCAGAAGTCATGCTGGGCCTCTGGGGAGATGCTGAGTTCATGCTGAGGTGCTATCTCCTCCCCTCCTATGGGGAGCTTCCTCCTTCCCAAGTCCCAGAGAAGAGGCTCCAAAGGAAAAACTGTAGGGGCTGTGGAATATTCTGAAGAAGCAGAGATGAGAGCGCTGCCTCCCTGCAGGAAGCTTGCTGAGCTACAGCAGCAGCCTGCAGCCCGATCTGATGCTAGCAAGAATCTGTGGGAGGGTCTGACGGGCACCCTCCCGAGTTCCAGGCACGGCAGACACAGAAAGTAGTGCCTCGTCTGGTGAGGAGATTTCTGAAGGAGGGTGCCTGTTGGAGTAGCCAGTGCAGGAAGGCTTGAAGGGCTCAAAGTGCAGCGTCCCAGGAAAGAAAGTACGGCAGTGCCGCCACATACAGTTGTCTGTGGCCATTTGGCAAGCTGTCCTGTTCTGGAGATGAGAAGAGCCGAGCTTTGAAACTTGAAGTGTTAAAATGTCCTGGACTCACTCTGCCTTAGGGAACCAAAAATGGGACTGTTGCAGTCAGAGAAAGCAACAGGAAGGTGGGGGAATCTGACCAGGATCACTGAGAGCCAACACCCAGGAGGAAAGGAGCATCGGCTGCAAACAGTGACTGGGAAGCTAAAACCCCCCAAAACTAAGACTCTTCAGTAAACTAGTTACATTTATGAAAAAGTCTCAATGATATCACAAAATACTTATGATATATGGCAAAATATAAAATACTAAGTGAAAAAGGATGTAACATAAGACATAAGAGATCTATAGAGAGATACAGAGGAAATGTATGGATTGGTAAGGAAGGAAATACACTATGTTGACCAACATTATCTCTGAGAGGGGGAATTATGGGTGATGTTATTTTCTTTATAATACTCTACTGTCTATATACTTCTTAAGTATGTATAATTTCTGAAATTAAAAAAAAAAGAACATGCTATTTTAGAAGGATACAAAAGCAAAGAAAATAAATGCCAAGATACGGTCTACTTTTAAAAATATGAACTTCGGCCCCTGCTCCTCACCTCACTCGCAAACTGGTTCCTGCCTGGGACAAATGACTGACCACCAGCGGCAAACACCCCAAGGAACATACTTCTCTTCTGCCCATCTCTTTAAACCTGAGGAAAGTAAAATTCTCACAGGGACTACAATTTTATTACTCAGTGATATGCACTAAACAAAAGATTAAAAACAGTAAGTTAATGGGAAAAGAACATTAAAGAAAAGTTCCTTAACCTTACACTGCATTATATGAATCCCGGGCTGTCCCAGGAAGGAGGGAGGGATTCGATAGCCGCCCATCTTGGGAAGGCCTCCCTTGAACAACGTTTCAAACCATTTTATTCCAAAGACAAATTCCCTTTGTGTTTCTGGGAAAACTTGGGGACCCTGAGTCCCTCAATCCTACATACAACATCGAGGCAGAACAGCAGTGATTACGGATACTGCTCTGGAGCCAGCTCAGCCTGGGATCTGATTCAGGCTCTGTCACTTCCTGGCTGTGGTAATTAGGTAAATTACTTAACCTCTCTGTGCCTCAGTTTCCTTGCCTATAAGATGGGGCTAACAATGGTATCATGTGGTTTAAATAAGTCAACACGTGTGAAGTTCTTAGAAGAGTGCCTGACTCTTTCTTAGTCACTGCTATCAGTGGTATTCATGGGTACAACTGAAGCAAGGACTCCTGGTTAATAAATGCCAGTTTGCACCATTTACTTAGGAGCAAATCATCCAAACAATGAACTTTCCAGGTTCTTGTCTTTTGCCCATTGTTAGCAAGTTCCATGACTTTAGCACCATTACCCCGAGAAGAAAGGTCAGAATTCATGGGTTCTAGTATCATATAAATGGTCACTGTCATTCTCATACAAGTGTTGAAGTCACCATCAATTGTGCCTCAGTTTCCCTGTCTCAAAAGATGACTATCATCGCTTGCCCCACCAATTTCACAAGGTTCGTCAAGAGCAGTGAATGAGAAAATGTGTGTGAAAATGCTTTGAAAAAGTAAAAAGCACTATATAATACAAGTAATTCTAAACAGACCAATAATTTAAATAAGATAAGACTCTAACAGGTTCTTCCGACTTCTTGGGAAGAACCCTTACAAAAGATTAAAACCTAAATTATGTCAGGATTTCATTACTCCATGCTCTCCTAGGCCATCGCTACTATTGGTAACTACAAGGTATATCAGTGTGTGTATATATGCATCAGTATGCTACATGCTTCAACATGGTAGCCATGAGTCACATATAGCCACTGAGCATATGAAATGTGGCCGGTCCAAATCGAGAAGTGCTGTATGTGTAAGACGCACCAGATTTTGAAGACAGTATAAAAGAAAGAATGTGAAATATCTCACTAATAAGTTTTATATTTGCTGCATGTTGATTCTTTTATGCTGACTACAGGTTATATTGACTACATGTTGGATATATTGAGTTAATTCAAATATATTACTAAAATTAATTTCATGTGTTTCTTTTTACCTTTAATGTGACTAGTAGAACATTTAAAATTACATATAAGGCTCACATTGTGTTTCTATTGGGCAATGCTGCCTCAGACAATAACAGATCAATTTTTAAGAGGGACTTGGAAACACGATGTCAGTAAATGAAGTACCTGGAGGCATGTGAGATGGGAAACAGGAGGTTCTTTGCACTTAGGTTTTCGTGCCACAACAATCTCATCGTTATAAGTTGCCTTGGCATTAAAGCATACCAGTAAGGTAAATAAAAATTCTGGCAAGCCAAAAGGAAACATTAAATTACATGACCTTTTTTAGACAAATTGTTGCTGTGAAAGAATCACAACGGCAGTCCTGAGCGTGCGCTTGTGGTTCCAGGTAAGTGCTTACGGTGAGCCTGAGTAAGACCACAGAGCCCCCAGGTGCGTCCAGCACTTGCCTCAGCAGCTACAAAGTGTGCTTGAGCAGACATAAAACATTTGAGCCAGATATTGAGAGGCTACAAAAATCACAAGCCCCTCTGACACCTTTTATGGACAGCTCAGTCTAAGGACAAGACAGAAAGCAGCAAGAAAGATGTTTTGTTTTGTTCTGTTTTTAACCTGTTCAACTCTGCCTACGCCAACATTTCTGGAGTTACTGGACTGCGAGCAAACAGGACATAAAAATAACGGCTGTACCCAACAAAGATCCCGTGGCCCAACAGCCAGCTGCTTATCCATTTGGGGTACAGTTTATGTTTTGTGCCAACCACCTGAATTCAGGGTATGGCCAATAAATAGGCTGTAGAGCGCTTGGCTACTTGCAGTGGATGCATGAGAGGCCAATTGCATGAAGCAGTGAAGAGAAAAAGAGAAAATGTTTCATTACAATATGAAACCATTTTACAGTATTTAATGTTCTGTTTGTTTCCATAAAAGCAGCAGGGGGACCCAGAATTAGTAACGAATGTTGATTTTTTAATATGGAGGTTGGAAGGGAAGAATTTCACAATTAAATGAGAAGGAATTACCACTTTTCAGTCCAGGATGGACTTATTTTGAGCAGAAAAAAATAAAATAGTACACAGAGCAATTACAAATATAAATTCAGAAAAACGGGCGCTTTAAATGTTCAGTGTCAATAATCAATTTTAAAAAATTTATCAAGGCAACATCCTTCTTGCTCAAAGGAAGCAGATAATATAATGTGAAGAGAATTTAACTATAGTTCCAAGTGTTTAGAACTCAAACAAAAAAGTAAGTGGTGACATATCTGATCCTCAAAACGCTGAAAAAAGAAGTTTTATGAAAATCTAAATGGAGTTTCTTTCAATGCTCTTCTATCTTAAATTTGTAGATTTCCATGAAAATAAGTTGTAAATACTAGAGTACATAGGATGTCAATATTGTAGAACTTGTAAGGAGACCATTAATAAAGAGAAGGGGTTTTGGGAAATTCATTTGAATTAGATTTTTACATATAAGCTAGTCAGCAAATTGAGCCAGCCAGTTTGTCAGTTGGCCACAATATTTTTCAGGGTTTGTCTACTCAAGATGTTGGCAGGAATGGTCAATAGATTTCCTCACAGAGGCTGCCCAAGAGCTATGTTAAGGACTCCCAGGTCATGTGTGCACTCTGGCTTGGCACGAAGGAGTGCTGCCGTTGATTAGTGATGTCTGACTAGAAGAGGCCAGGGTTATCCTTGTGCCATGTCTTTGCTTTCCCTACAATGGAAAGCATAGTTGTGGAAACACCTTTCCTACCACTCTGCTCTGGAGCCAGTTCATTTAGAATAGAATCATTTCACAAGCTATTGATTGCAGAGTCAGACTGTTGTACTCAAAAAAGCAGAGTGTAGGAGATATTATTTCCCAAGCTCACCTCTCCCTACTGCTCTGACCCTCTCTTCCTTACAGAAGGTACTTGTACTTACTCATCACTCCTCTTTTAAGGGCACATTAACCTCTTCCTTCCACCTCCAACACAAAATGTTCTCCAACACATGAAAATTTCTCTGCTGTGCCCAAACTATGGATGACAGAAATTCTGCAAAAGCAAAGATCTGTATAAAAAATAAAAATTAAAAAAAAAATTAAAAAACATTTACCACCAAAAGGAACACTATAATGTTCTCTTCTCAAATTATTCAGACCTAATTTTTGAGGACTGAATTAATGCCAACCCTGCCCTTTAGCTTACTGCCATCTGCCAGGAGCCATCTCCCAGGCAGAAAGGTCACAATGCTGTATGACGCAGGCACCAGGGGACAGACAGGATCCAGGCTTCCCTCCTCGATGTCATTCACCTCTCCTGCACCAATACAAGCCAGCATCAGTTATCGCTGTCAATGTCAGACAGTCGCGTATCATCAATTACAGGTGGCAAAAGCTCAACAACTTTGAGCTTGCCTTGAAAAGAAAAGTGTCCAGATGCTTGTACCCATTTGGCAAAACCTTACTCAAATCCATACAAAGGAAGCACATCTTTTCCCATTAGAGTGGTATCTGTTAACACAGACAGCAAAATAACAAGTTGAATCATGTGAAACGGTCATTTTTCTAGGCCAAAGATAGTCAATTATCAGCAATTCCATATGGTTCAAACTAACCTTGCACAGACAATTGTCTGCACTGGTATTGGCACTTACTTAACTAGGATTTGAACCCTGAGTTCGTCATCCTAAACACGTAACAAGATAACCAAATATCTTATTTCAGAAACATTACAGACTGTGGTGATTTCCTTATGAAAGGAAATGTACTTCTATGTCACATATTTCTTTTCTTCTATTGCCTTTGGCATTCATTTATTGAATATTTATGTCAAGTTCTGCCATGTGTATCCAATGAGACTCATGTTCTAGTGGAAGAGACAGACGTGTGATGAGGTCCCTGTGAGAGGGAAACCAGGTTCACCAGGAATATACCAGAGGTCTGCCCAGACTCCCCTGAAGATGTCCAGACAGACTCTTGAGTCGGTGGAGGCAGCATTTTGGCTGGGTTCTCAAGGATGGATAAGGAGAGCCAAACTGAAGTCCAAGAGTTGGTGGAGTGAGAGAAGGGGCTGGTGGTAAGGACAGGGTCAATTTCTAGGTAGTCCTGGTTCCAAAAGAGTTGGACATACAATTTTTCCATTCACAGCATCGCTGGCTTGTTCCTGCTGTTCTGATTCATTATAACCCTGTCTTTTCCAGCCACTAGTTGCAATGAATAAATAGTAATATTAAAATACCATCAGGGAAGATCCATTATACTCAACTCCTAAACGGGGAGGAAAAATATCTTGAAGCTTCATAGGTGTTTCCATTTAGCCTGGGGACCAATGTCATGTTAATTGACTAGATAAATACTTGGGGAGCTCAATCTTGCTGCTAACATTGTAATTCCTTCAGTTCCATTCAAACTTTGCCTAATCTCTGGTAAGAATAATATAAAACAGACCTAAATTTCATTTTCAGGAAAAAAAAAATGTGCAACACATGAGGTCCACTCCTGCAATAACCTTCTGGCGTGGGGGTTGCCATTTGGCATTGCCCATGGTGGCATCTGAAGCTCACAGAGTACGGAGCCGCTCTCTCATAATGCAGCTGCAGGTCCGCCCTCACCCCGCTTTAGAATGGCATTAAGGGAATTGTCTTCTCTGGCGGGGAAAGACCACTAGAATCCAGAGAAGGAAAACAAAGGGCACCCTGCTTAGAGAAGCTGCCAAACGCTCAGACTTTTCATGTTGCATTACACTTGTCACCGTAAGATGTATGTTCCTGGCTTCTCCCGCCCTGTCCCGCAGCCGTCAGCTGTCAGACCCTCCCACTCAGAGTCCACAGTGAGCATTCAGCTGCTGCAACTCAGGGAGAAAATCAAATACTTTTTCTATGTCTCATTATCAAAGCAAAAACGGAACAGTAACTGCCCAATTCAGTTTATATAAGAAATTCAATGAATTACATTTCCATGAATTAAAAAAAAAAAAAAAATACAAATGTTAGCATTAGCATCTCTGGGACTGAGATAGCAGTGAGGGAGGTCCCTTGGCCAGAACTGCAGACTTTTGCGGTTGGAACCCAGGCTCCGAGTCTGAGTGGCCATGCCGAGGACCATCCCAGCCTTCCCTCTTCTGCTCTTGCTCTTTGCTCACCCAGTTCCTTATGCAGCCTTTTCTGTCTTGGAGACCTTGATCAAGGAGGAGGCAGCTCTACTTTGTCAGCTACACTGAGCTAACTACCATGAGCTAAGATGTATTTGCACTCATACTTTTAGTTAAAGATCTTATTCTGGCAAGGAGTAAAGAAGTTGAGGGAATAATAGGCAGATGGGTGTTTCCCAACTGGAACACTGAAAAAAAAAATCTTTTGGTTGAAGCATAACACACATGCCGCAAAGGGCACAAATCACACGTGCCCAGTGACAACCCCCGGAGAACCTACACCCAGCTAACAACAGAACAGTACCCCTAAAACTCCCTCCCGGTGCCCCCGTCCTGTTCCTCCCCACATCAAGGGTAACCTCTATTCTGACTTCTAACACCACTGATTCATTTGAATCAACTGGGATACTTTTGAGTCCCAGTAATTATGCTGGGACAAGAGGCATAAACCAGGACTCTCCGTGACAAACCCAGAGGTATGTTACCGTAAACATCAGTCCCGTTTGGTCCGTTTCCCAAGGCACTTTGCACTGGCCCCCTGTCCCAACACTTGTACATTCTGCGTGTTTGTTAAATATGCAACAAACTCCCTGATACTAGAGGTCAATGTCAAGTCTGACTCTTCATGTTTTTCTCCCAGCACCATTCAGTGACTGTCTCATGCTGCCAAGGATCCAACAAGCACTTGTGTTTCTAAATTCCCCATCCCTCATTATCAGGCTGGGCAAAGAAGATATGGTTTTACCTCCATCCAGTCCTGATAATGCGATTTGCTGAGGGAAGCTGCTGCCTGAGGAAAGTCTCCTGTCAGCCAAGCATCAGCCTGGCCCCTTCCTGCCATCAAGCCATTACATAACCTGTGGCTTTTGGCTAGTCCTGCCTATTCTCTGAGCATGCCTCCCCTACCCTCCTGGCTGTGTCTGTGCATGTGTGTGTGTGTGTGTGTGTGTGTGTGTGTATGTGGTGGGGGTAGTGACGCACACTCTCCTCAACTGTCAGGCTCCTCTAAGCCCTCTAGGCCTCCAGCTTTGTCATGCCTGCATGGTCCAATTTTAGCAAGAATCTTGTTAAGTCAGTTTAGAAAGAATCCCTACCACAGAGCCTCAGTATCTGAGCGAATTCCTTACCCCCCACCCCTGGTGTCTGATCACCCAGGCCTGCCTTCAGCAAGAACCCTCCCAAGTGTTTTTGGCCACGGTGCCCCGTGCTCCCCACGTTTCCTCTTAGTAACCTTCCATCCGTTGCCTCCACCCTGCCCCTCAACTCTAAGTCCCTCCTTGTCCACACTGTACTTGGAACTGAGCCCAGCTCCACAATGAGGTCTCTCTCCCCCCAGCTACAGTTGTTCCCAAGTAAAATCCGTCTTTATGCTTCAACTACTGTCAGACTCTGGTTTTCTCTGGGAGGGAGGGAACACACGTGCACCCATGCACGGGTTTTCTTCTTCTTAGTTTTGCTGCCACTGGCCTATGTTAAAACAAAATAACTCCTTTCCAGCCCCCACCCCTCCCATGCCTTGCACCCACCATTTGACCCGCAGGCAAATGAAGCCATTCAAATATTTGTTCATCGTGTCATCTGTTCCCATCCGACCTTGCAATTCCTGTCATGCCCCACATGTCAGTTTGAAGCATAACGTCATTAATACCTCCAGTGCACTAATGGATGCTTCACACATGAACGCATTAATGAAATGTGTTATTGTTTTCCCTCACAGGACATTAACAATCTACCTCACGCTGCGTCCCGAAGCCCCGCGGAACTGCTGAAAACCACTAGCTATCAAATGAACCCTCAGTTCCGCCTCAGTAACTTTAAGTTCAAGTTTATCACTGAAGCGTCACTCATGTGAGAAGAAGATACAAGCCTCTGAGGGCTCTGGGGCCCAGCTTCAATTACCATAAAGAGTAACAGGAGGCCATGGCTGCAGGAAGGGGGGTGAGGGGTAGCGAGCTCTGCATGGACACAAACGCTGTCGGGATGAAATAGGAAGGACCCGGGTGTCACTGGGATGATTTGTTTCTTGTTGTTCCCCTTTGTCTATGGACTGATGGTTTGAATAATGAAGACGGTATTGGTTTTCTTCCTGAGTACGCCAGCACAGGAGGTCTGCTTTTCTGATGGCACAGCTGACATATTAAAAGGGATTAAAGTTTCTGTACACAGGCAATGTTTAAATTAGCTTCCTTAAGCCCCAAAGAAATCTTTCCAGCTGATTTGCAAAATGAACCCCAGCACGGCCCTCAGCCACCCTGCACAGGCTGCCTAAACAGAGCCGGGGTGCTCTGTTTGACCAGCTGTTTTGCAAAATCAGAAGAAAAGGAAAGGCAATTCCCTTTCAACACTGCCTCAGCCAGTATTTCTTCTGTAATTAAAATTGAAAGCTTTCCCCAACAGGTTCTCAGAGGCTCTCCCGGAGAAACAGATTTCTCTTTCCCGGTATAATTAAGCACAAATTGTAAGGTGCACGGCTTTGCCGTAGCAGAGCGGTAAATGGTCAAAGGTGTTCCATCCAAGGCTGGGGGAAGCTTTTGTGTTTGGTTAGCTGTTAGGAAATGCTAATTGCTTTTTCTCTTGCCATTAGGCACTAATCCCCACTGTGCTGGAAATTTTTCGCAGGCTGGGGCCAGAAAGGTGAAGGGAGATGTAGAACACAAATGCCACACACAGAATCACCTGGACCGGGGAATTGCCACACGGCCAGGGAGACGATTGCTTGTCCGGTGTTTGTGCCAACAAAGCACCCCACACCTCCTTTTATTCTTGTCCTGGGGAACGGGTTTAAGAGGAGGTACTAAATGTGGTCTCTTGAATGTCTCGGGTCACTAAGCATGTACCCTAAACATAAGCTTCCAATCGAAATTAAGCATCTAATCAGAAACTCCCCCACAGGAACAGAAGTCAAGGCTTAACTCTTTCTTGGGCTGCTGACTGCAAGAACTTGGCTGCTTGCCTGCCAGAGGCATGGGCCCACATCTCACAGCTGCTCCTCTGAAGGGGAGAAAACCCATAGCAAGCTCCAGTCTTTACAGCGTGGCCTTCCTTAGGAAGGCCGCTCCTTACAGGAGGATGGTGTATTCTGCTTCTCACACACCAGACAAGGCAAAATGGGCTGGAGCCACAGCACCTTAAACACATCTGCCTCCACAGGTCTCATCCCAGAAATGCCCTTTATTTTAAAGAACAGGCGGCGGGAACTGTGACCACAGATGACAATTTTTTCTTCCATTTTATATGTTAGCCCTATGCAGAGAGCCTCTAGAGGGGCCCTATGGGTCCTGCCCCTCTGGTGTTCACACCCAGTATAATCGCCCCCTCCCTCTGAGTGTGGGCAGGACCTGTGACTTCTTTCTAGACAACTGAGTATGGCAAAAATGAAGGGTTTTTGCAGATGTTATGGAAGTCCCAAATCAGTTGATTTTGAGTAAATCAGAAAGGAGATTATCCCAAGTGGACGTGACTCAATCAGGTGAAAGCCCTTAGAAGAGGGACTAGGCTCCCTATAGGTCAAAGATTCTCTTGTTAGCTTGAGGAAGAAGCAGCCATGTTGGGAAAGCCCACATGGCAAGGACTGCAGGGGGCCTCTAGGACCTGGGGTGGCCCCCAACTGACACCCAGGAAAAAGCTGGGGCCCACAGTCATAGAGCAACCGGGAAATGAATTCTACCAACAACTCAAATCAGCATGGAAGTGGATTCTTCCCCAGTTCCTCATCCTTAAAATGAGGCCCAGCTAACAAGTTTATTAGAACCTGGTGGGTCCCTAAGCAGAGGACCCAGTTAAGCCATGCCTGGACTCCTGACCCAGGAATCTGTGAGCTAAAACCTATGTTGTTTTAAGCCACTAAGTCTGTGGTAATTTGTTATGCAACAATAGATAATACAATCCCTAAGCATTCAGATCCGCCATTTTAAAAATACTGGTGTTTCACTTATACTGCAGCCATGGTCCCCATCACTAAGATCTCTAAATCACCAGCCAACTAATAAGTTCCTTCAGTGCATCGCCCCTTGGGTCTATGGTGCATACTTTTTGAGACAACTGACTGAGATTTTCCGTCATTCACTTTCCATTTCTTCTCAACCTTGTCTTTTTTGTCATTGAGACAACCCATATTGCAAAGAAAGATCTTCAAGTGAGTGGAAAAGTACATTAAACAAAGAGATACGGGCCCGGTACCTGACATACAAATAGTACAAAGACAGATTGTTTCTTTCAATTAAGCTTTCTACATGCTGCTAAAAAGCACAGGCACGGTAAAGAGAAAAATCATACTTTATTCCAGTTTGTCCTTAGCTTGAGGCTTATGTAGTCTCTAGTTCATCAACTTCCAGAAAACTTTCAAAGTTCTCAACAAATACATTTTGTAGTTAGATCATTTTAGAAATCAACTTCCATATACGAAGAGAGTTTTTTCCCCTCATCAAGTTTAACAGGCTGAATTTATTTGTATGGAAGAGCAGGCCATGAAAGACCAGGATACTTGTGAATACTCCAAACACCAGAAATGATGAATTATTATAAAGTGATGCCAATTAAGGCAGTGTGCTATTTGCACAGTGATTTAAAAAATAACAAATCAACAGAATATAAAGAAATGCCCAACACAGGCCTATTCATGTATTGAAATATGATATATGGAAGACAGGACACTACAAATCAGAGGGGAACCGTGTTCTATACAGTAATTGATAACCCACAATGGGTTCCCAATGTGTGTGTTGTGGGGGGGGAACTACATTCCCAAATTAAGTTTTCTTCAGTTTTCTCTTATTTAACTACAAAGCTAAGCAAAGAGAGATAAAGGTACAGCCAATATTCTAAAACTATAACAATAAATAGTACCATAAATGATGTAACTTTCCCACATTTTGTGGTCACACCTTTCTCATTTTTTAAATAATGTACAGTTGAGAGTGGCTGACTGACCTTTTTAAAAATATATCTATTTCTGCCTATAGTTCAGCTCCTAAATATATATGCTTAGCTTGTGATTGAGAAAAGCGATCCATTAAAAAACAGTTGTAACATGGCTTTGGCCTAACAAAAGCCAAACATGGGATGATCCAGCATTTGAGATGTATTTCAAAATTGTAGGATTGTGGAGACTGGACAGGAGAATGAATTCAACAAGCAGTCATGAAAATGACAAGTGTTGAAGCAAGATAATGGGCATTTAGGGGATTATATTATACTATTCTACCCACTGCCGTATATGTTTGAAATTTTTCATGACGAAAAAGGTTGCAAAAAAAAAAAAAAAAGAAAAGAAAACAGTGTTTTGCTCAAATGTCGCCAAGCTTCTCAAATAAGAAAGTAAAAGTTACAAAAAACTTGTGTGCTCTTATTTTCAGAAAATACACATACACATATATGTGCATAGATAGAATGTGTACACATGTATTTAGGCATAATAAAACACGTGCCTATGTTATGCTATATATATCATATTATGTATATCATGTTATTTTACATATATATAACTTTTTTGAGTGGACAATTCTGTATTCTAATGGCTTTCTGTTACAGCTGAAAATCCTAATCTTTTGGCTATCTTCTGTTTGTCCCTCCAGGTCCACTCTCCACCTTCCTTTGGTGACCTGCATGAGTCTGGTTTACAGGATCCCAGTCCCTGTGGCTTCTGATTGGGTCTGGACAATGGAGAGCACCAGAAAGATCTGAGGGAGGGAAGGAGGATAATGAGGTCAGGGGATTTGTTCCCCTGGCTCTATCCCCACCGCATAGCCTCAAAGTAGGATGACTATGTCCTTCCACGGAAGGTCCCTATAATCCTCAAAGAGACCATTTCTACAAGACCTCCTTCTGCTGGGTTCCAGAAACTGATTGCTTACTTCTTCCCTTTGGACATAGAGGTTGTATCAGCTCAGCTGCCACTGTCCCCAGATTCCTGAGCAATCCCTTATGTGGGCTTTGTACTCACACCTTTGTAAGAGTTTTGTATGCCATCTGTTTTCTATTAGGACCCTAATTACCACCCTCTTCATTAAAAAACAGATGACACATAGTCATTATAAACAGAGATGAGATTATTCTTTCTACACATGTACAAATACCTCTGATACTGTAGTTATGTTCTAGGTGAATCCCAAGCTGGACTCAGCATATATAGGCATAAAGGAAACAAGATGTGAAACTGGAATATCAGCTAGATACCTACTGGTCCACAAATCAGTTCCCTTTGCTAATAAAGACATAGACGGAGCTGAGGGTACACTTTCCTTCTCTCAAAAGCCCAAATTTAGAGGATAACTCAGCTCTTCTAACCTTCACCCACATCCAAAACTAAGTCAGTGCTAGAGCTGTAATTACTTGACTACCTGTATTTATCTCCTCCACTAGGTTGTGAGCAATTCAAGGAAAAGAGTCTGTCTTATTCAACTTTATATCCCCACCATCTAGTATAGTGCCTGGCACATAACAGATGTACAATAAATGCTGATTGGATGAATAAACGCATGCTTGAATGAATGAATGCCAATAGGGCCAGTGTGTTCCTAGCAGGGCTCTAAACAGAGGGTCTTCTCACCTTCTAGTCGCCATCTGGCTTTCAAAAGTGGTACCAAATCCAAATGTGACCTTGGTACCAGAGAGAAAAGAATCTCTCTCATCTGAATCACTCCCATCTGCCTGGCTACAGTCAACATGAGGTCTTGAGGCTGAGACACACCTTCATTTGTTAAAAGGGGGAAGGGGAGCAGATGGTACATGAAGGTACTAAAGCTCATTAATTCCTAATGGAGGCTTCCTCCTGGATGTAATTAGAACAAAAAGAAGGAAGAGCCAAAGGAGGAGTGTTCAGGAAATAAAGTAGGCAGCTGGAAGAGGCTTATGAAAGGTATAAACCCTCAGGGAGCTTTCCATTAGAGAGGATAATAATATCCACCCTTCACAATGGCACAGTTCTCCACAACCAGCAAAACACTCTACACACATTATCTCAATGGCATCTCAGAAAATGATGGTGAGACACGGAGGAGAGTTTTTATTTTTCCAATTATGTAGACAAAGAAAGCGGTGCTCAGAGAAGTCAAGTGCCTTACCCTGCCTAACATGGCTAGATAGTGATAGAATAGGGATGGAATTAAAATATTCTGACTCTGAGTTTGGATCTCCAACCACTCCATGACTATGAATAGAGAGAATGAGTTCAAGGCCAGTTCTAAAGAGCAAGTGATGGCCACCTGCTCAGCTATCTCACACCACACTGTCTTTTCTTCTGTGCGCATTACCAATCACTTAAAGACCTTCCGGTTACCTTCTATTTCTGATCGGCAAGTGGGACATAGAGGCTCTTATGAGTCTGAGTTTCTATTTGCTTATGTCCCCAGGGAAAACAGTATATCTATTTCAAGCCAGAAGAGAAGGGAACTCTTACTATAAGATGTGGTTAATGTTACTCTACTTCTTTCCATTGTTCCCAACACAAAATAAATGTCTTCACATATGTAGTTGCATACAAATTGAGAATTAAGTATTATACTTTGATCTTATAGAAAGTGTGCAGTATAAATCTGAGAAATCAGCATTAAATGTGGGGACTTCATTATTAAGGGCTTGCTAGTAAGCCTGGGTATTCGTATGCAATGCCAGTCTCTCCAAAGAAGTAAAAATTATTTGAAAATCGACTCTTTGCATTAAACTTGCCTCTTAGAGCCTTCTTTTCCTCTCTCAAAAGTACCCAGCTGACCTAGTTCCGAAGTGAAGGGAAAAGAGTAAAAAAGATGTTCTGTTTAACCAGCATCAATTGCTTACAGCCATCCAGTTCTCAATAACTCCTCCCCACCCCCAAAGGAAGCATTCAGCCAACATTTTTATTGGACTGATGCCCAGATGTGCTCCATTAATTCATGCAACTACCTTTGTTGAAGCACTCCAAGCATTATTACTCACGAATCCTACAGAGCACAAATATATTTCTAGAAATACTGTCATTTGTATTACGTATGACCTTAAAGCATTTTCATAAATTATAGCTTCAAAGCAAACTAGAGAGCATTGGAGTCTTTTGCTATTTTAATCATCTTAGTTTCACCAGACACACCGTCTTTTATTTACATATGCAATGTAACTAAATTGCTTTGGTTTTAGTGGGCTGGGTCCTTTGGTTTCTTCAACATCATCATAAAGTATTTTTGATGATGTCTGGATCTTTAAATCTGTAATGGGTATAATTCTGATCTGTGGGATTCATTGGTTCAAAGTTGCTTCTGATTGTGCCTTCCTGAGATGTATTAGGGCTATGATAGGGGCTTCTAGGCTGTGGTTTATTTTTGGTATTGTATCTATTAAGTAGTCAAACAAGAAAAACAAGAAAAATTGTGCTTTGACTTCAAATACATTACACTATTTATCATGAAACTTGTCCATTTTCAGATGTTTTGTCAACAGAAACATAGTCACTTAATTATTAATTACCTTCTCCTAAAAAAAACTGTCAGTACCTCAGCATGGTAATAAAGTTTTTTCTCAAAATAATTACCATTTCATTTCAAACTGATTATAAAATGAGCAGTTTTCTATCCAAAGTTACCAGGAAATCTTTCAGTAAATATTCCTGTTTCATAGTAGGAGTTTGAATAAATAGAGCATTATTCATGGAAAGGAAAGAAGTACTTTGATCTACTACACTGTTTTCAAAAGGAAAGTAGAATCATAATGTATTATGATATCCTAGACTGAAGATGGTCTGGGACACAGAAAATCAGTATTATCTGTGAAACCTTGAAGAAAACTCCTCTCCTTTGCCTACAGACAGAAAGCCACAATGTCACTCAGCTATTTTCTTATGGCCCAGATACTAATGAGGAACTATTCCCTGCTTTCCGTGAAGGAAAGGTGAACTATGAATAAATATCACTGGGATCATTATCACCTGTGCACACAGGTAATAGGTGGCTGGCAACAAAATAAGATAAGAAGCAAAACGGATCAGTAGCAGGAAAATCTGTCTTAAGAAGTGACTGGGGGTAGAAGATTAACTGGATAAATATTCATGTTGACTGGCAAAGCTCACCAAGTACCCAGATGAGGAAAGCTCTTGCACTCAGATATGGAGGTTTCTGTAAGAGTTCTAGAAACTTCCATCCTCAGAATGTATCTGCTCTGTCCTCTTCAAAAGTTACACAGACATGATCTTGGAGAAATGAGTGTTGAGTCTGCTCCTAGAGATTTTCAGAGAAGAGGAACTTCAGTTTCCTGGGTAAACCTAGTTGCTTCTATCTACCTTATTTTATATGGCAACATCTATCCTGCTTAAAATTCAGCCCATCTGCTCTTTCTTTTAGAAGCATTCATTCATTCATTCATTCACTCAACAATTATTTATTGAGCACTTCTTATATTCAGGCACTATAGGAAGTGATATTCAGCAGAGAACATAAAAGACAACAAATCTTCCTCTCATGGTCTTTATTTATGATTCTAGCAATAAATTTCAATTCTTAGTAACATACTTCTTTCTTGTAAAAAATTGGGTCAACTTCTTTGATCAAAGCTAGCTTTGTTGGAATTTAATTCCTTTAACAAAAAACTGAGCTACATGAAAACCAACATTAGGTTAATTCTCACAATTTGACAGCATTTGAGGCTGTTTCTTTCCTATTTCTCATTCTCATCTTCCCTAGAAGTATACCCCGAACTAAGAACAGTTTTCCTCCATCCTGGAAAGACACTCATTTCAACCCCATATACATCCTTGGGTGGGGGCACACATGAAATGTGAAGAAAGAAGGGGTCTAGCCAGCCAAATGGCCCAATCAACACTAAGGAAAAAAGGGATTTGCATTGGGGCGCCTGGGTGGCTTGGTTGGCTAATGTCTAACTCTTGATTTCAGCTCAGGTCATGATCTCCGGGTCATGGGAGCAAGCTCCATGTTGGGTTCCACACTGGGGGTGGAGCCACTTAAGATTCTCTCTCTCTCTTTTTCTCCCTCTCTTTAAAAAAGAAAAAAATAAATAAATAAAGGACTTACCCTTGCATCATGTGTCCTAGGAAGAAAGTAGGGAAAGATTGCATAATAATAACCATTCCTGCTAAGTCATAACCACTCTTACTATAACCATCATGCTTTGACTTCACATATATTGGAAGATCTAGTCCTCATATCAACCCTATGGAGAACAGAAGAGAAAAATGAAGCTGAAAAAGGCAAGGGACTAGTCTACAATTAAGAACTCCAACAAATGGTGATGTCAAGATTCAAACCTGGGTCTCTCTGATTCCAGTGGTCACAGCCTTATGAAAAACATATGATGTTATTTATCTAATAAAGCCATAGAAAGCAGTTATTTGACTTAAACCATCATTATTTCATATCTCACAGAATGACATTATCCAAGATGACAGAGATAAAGGTTTTGAATATCACCCATGCATTTTCAGTTCCTTCTCTGAGTCTTAACTATTATAATAAAAACATGATTTTGTCCTCAAATACATGCTCATGTAACAGGAAGACTACTTACGCTTGCATTGATTAAAATTTAAAAGAAGGAAATACGCAGTGTAGATATTTAGTTCTGTATCTTGGACAAAGTAGCTTTGGATACTTCCACTTCTAAAAACAGCAAAATATCAAACAGGAAGGAAGTTCACTTTAGTTTGTTCCAGAAAGAACAAAAATTCACAACTCTGAGAATAAAGAGAGAAACAGACCTTGCCAGGACATTTGGTTCTAATTAACTAGTGACAAAATGCTTCCACAGTGTGTCTATGTAAAAGTAGCTAAGAGTAATTTGAGCTAGAGGAGGTCAAAAACAATTATTACAATCAAGATATTGTTATTACTGCACATATTTTTTACTCTTGAAAGTGATTTTTCCTTCATTTTCTTTTAAACTTATTAAACTTAGAATTTTATGGTTTATCAGTATGTTTGGTAAGTGAACAAGCTAATTTAACTTTTTATTTTATTTTATTTATTTATTTGACACAGAGAGAGAGAGAGAGCACAAGCAGGGGGAGCAGCAGAGGCCGAGGGAGAAGCGGGCTTCCCACCGAGCAGGGAGCCTGATGCGGGGCTCGATCCCAGGACTCTGGGATCATGACCTGAGCCAAAGGCAGCCGCTTAATGACTGAGCCACCCAGGCGCCCCTTAACATTATTTTGATAGTGAAGCATATTCCTTGTCAAAACATAAATCCCTGGAGCCTTAGCCTTCCAACTCCCCTTCTTTTATCCCCACAGAGCTGCCTCTGACTAGTAGTGAACCCTGCCTTTGCTCAATAAAACAAAACACAAATCATCTTGTGATGAGTGAATGAGGACCTGGTCCAGAGGACAAAAAAATGCCATTTAACCTGAAACAACAGGATGTCGTGATCTACGCCACTCATCTGGTATTTACCATAAATCCCTGAGTAATATTAGTTGTCTTTTCAAGTAAATCCAATAAAAAATTACTGAACATGGTCCATGTGCAAAGCACTGTACTAAATAAGGAAGGAGGACCCAGCTCTCCTCTCTGCCATATATCAGAGAAGAAAGGGGTATATGCAAATAATCCTGACATCAAGCAGTAATGTCAAGGATAGAAAGAAAAGTAGCATTTTGAAGAGTAATGCTATCTTGATATGATCATATTTTATACATTGACTTACTGTAAACACTTTAAAGCCAGAAGTTTGCATATTCTAGAATCTTTGCACATAATGAATGTGTTTTAATCAGTAGTCTTTTTTAGTGAAGGACAGAAACCCAACTCAAATTAGATTTAAAAATACTGGCTTATATATTTTAAAGTCCAGGTGTAGCTTATATCAGCTTCAGGCACAGTTGAATCAGGCTTTCTAAAGAGAACATACAAATTTCTCTAATTTTTGGCTCTGGTTTTCTCTATATTGGCTTCATTCACCAAAGATCCTCTTACAGTGGGATTAAAGAAAGCCCCAGAAATACTGCACCTGGTTAGTAACCCAAGCAAAAAGAAAGCTGCTCTTCCCAACAATTTTAGCAAAAAGTCATGGCATTCATTCCTAATGGAATGTCTTGGGTTGTGTGTCCATCACCATACAAGTTACTGGAGCCAGAGGAATGGAATACACTGGCCAGTCTAAGTCATGTGCCCACTGCTGGCGCATGGGAGGGATCCAAAGCACATGACTGAGAGCTGTAGAGGGGAGATTCCCCAAAGGAAAGCCAGAGTCTAGTTACCATAGGAAAGTGAAACGTTTCCCAGGCAAGATGAACAACACGTGTCCACCAGAAAAAGTACTCGGCAAGTATTTGTTCATCGATGTATTGATTAGTAAGCCTGAGATATGTGAGATGATGGTCAATGTGATGTGTGAAGGGCAACATAGCCGAGATAAAATGTGAAATGAAGCCACAGAGGTGGGCAGCATCCTGCAAGACCCCTTGGAAATACATCAGCCAAAAGGAGCTGATCTTGACCATTTGCGCTATTTGAGAAGAATTAACTGAGTCTGGAATTGGTAAACAATCCTGAGGGCTTACTAAGGTAAGTTCTGCCTTCTATGATATGAAAATGGTGTCAGAAGGTGAACATGGTCTGCAATTGCCAGGAAACGAGAAGAAAAATAAATAAATGAAATAGAAATCTTAAAATCAGTTCTTGGATCACAACAGATACAATGATGAAAACTAGACTATACATTAATCAGACTTTCATGTGCTATACAAAAAAAAACTTCCCTAAAAAGTCACAAGTTCTTGTTTGAACTATGGAATGATCTGAATTGGCAATAATATACCAATGCTTCAAAAGAAAATAAATTGGTTTAGTCTTGTAAAAACAATGTCTATAAAAATCTCTTTAGGGGCACCTGGGTGGCTCAGTCAGTTAAGCGTCTGCCTTTGGCTCAGGTCATGATCCCGGGGTCCTGGGATCTAGCCCCGCATCGGGGTCCCTGCTCACTTGAGAGCCTGCTTCTCCCTCTCCCTCTGCAGCTCCCCCACCTTCCCTGCTCATGTTCTCTTATACCCTCTCTTGCTCTGCTCTCTCAAGTGAATAAATAAAATCTTTTAAAAAAAATATGCTTCAACTTTGATAATACATTATATTTGCAAGGTAGGGGAACCTTTAAAAATGTGCCGATATATTTTTATGTTTCTGTTAAGTGATTTCATTCACATTACTGTATTAACATAAACAGTTTCTAATTAATGTATTAAAAGCTTGGAGAAGCTCTTATTTCATCCAACCAGGGACTAGAATAAGTTTCAAGAGGCCTTCAAGTTCTACATGCCTCTGGGAAAGACTACACCTACACATTCACGAACAACCTCACACGGCAGTCTTGGCATCTCACAATTCATGCCACTTGCCCAACTCCAGGCAAAAGTCTATTTTTAGACTTTTAAAATAATTATAAAGCCATAATTTTTCACTTACTCATTTAGAAATCATTTTTAGTTCCTACAAACACTGTGGTAGGAAATAGGATAGAAAAATGAATGAAAAATGGCTTCACAGACTAAAGATGACACAGGAGCCAAAACCATTTCCAGGTAGTATGAGGAGCACTGGATATGCACCGTAAGAGGGGCTACAAACCCTTAGCACACCTGATCACAACATTAAGAAAGTTGGCCATTCCCAGATAATTCTGAATACGTCATCTCCAAAAGTGTGTACATTCCTAATTTTTCTGCCATTTCCACTCGTAGGGATTCTCTAATGTACCAAAAGCAAAGAAGATTGTGTTTTATATGGAAAAATTGCTACAGGCCAATCATTAACAATGATTTACTATATCTGATATCAAACCAAAGAAACCACTCTTTGCCATGGTAACACTGCTAGGACCTAAACATTTTTCAAACTATGAGGAGCAGTAGGACTGAAATGAATCTAGTCATGAACAAAAAAAAAAAAAAAAAAAAAATGATTGAATGGAAACAGTTTGTATAAAAGCATACACTTGACATTTCCACTCTAGAAATACAGATTAAGAGGCTGTCTATCAGTGTAAATCAATTCAAAAGTTGAGTCTGACTTTCTCCTCCCTCAAGAAATGATTTGCAGGTATTCGTGGCATTTCATTTTGGTTTGACTATTATTTCACATTTTACTTGTAATTTTTCTTATGGAACACTAGAAACACTTATTTGTTTTTCAGTCAGGTTTATTGAGGTATAATTTACAGCCAGTAAAATTCTCCCTTTCCAGCGTAGCATATAGTTCTAGGAGTTTTAACAAACGGATATAGTCATGCAACTAGCACCATAATGAAAATAAAGAATAGTTTATTCTATCTGAAAAATTTTCCCTGCCCTTGGAGGTCAATTTCTTGCCCCTGGCACCACTAATAAGTTTTCTGTCCCAATAGTTTTTACTTCATCCATAAGTCACATAAATGTAATCAAAAAGTATGTAACATTTTGAGTTTGGCTTCTTTCACTTAGCACAAGGCTCCGAGATTTATCCATGTTGTTGTGTGCGTCAGTCATTTGGGACATGTTGATTGGGATATTTTCCTGTAGTCTCCTTTATTTTCTTAGCCAAAGTCATTATGCAAAGCCTGGCTCTCTCACAGTTTACAGCTTTGTCCATGGTTAAGAAGGAACAGACATAAGTAGGACTATACCCTGGTATAGCTGGCAAAGGATGAACACTCTCGGGGGATAATCACAATCTGTGGTTATTATAGGCACTAAATCATATGTTCATAAGACCCAAACCTTTGTTAACCACATGACTGGGCACTAAAATTAATTAGGAGACACAAGGCAGAACTTAGGTGTGGTTTTCATTATTTTTTTCATTATTGCAATAGTAGCGGCATACGTATTTGTGACTTAACAGTACAACACATTAGTTCTCTTATCTGACCCACCTTTTGCAAAACAGAATTACTGTTGAGGCAAAGGAATTAAGTAGACCTCTTAACAGGAGCAGGAGACAATGGGTAGAGGCCCGTTTCCCAAACTTTAGTCATCCAGTGCCACCTTCATAATGTTGGCTCTACCTGCCATTCACCCACATCATTCTTTATTTAACAATTTATATCATAGAGTCCACAGTTTTACTAAGATAAATTTATTTTCAAAAGGAACTTTTTTCCTACAATTTTTAGTGGAAAGCCTTTGCCATAAATAAAACTATGAGAAATATCTGACAATTTTAACTCTACCTCTGTAAGTCAGTGCACCACTCCAAATCATCCTGAGTTCTTGAGTACCAGCAGTGGGGCCCATGTGCACACCCATATACACTTTTGGAAACCCTGCAGTGACAGTTCCTGTCCCATGCTTTAAATGCTTTCTCCTTGACCATGGATTCTCTGCACATTCAAGGCAAAGTCAGCTTAGAGCTCTAGTAAAGCATTAAAACCAATTTTAAATTGCAAAATACAATGCGTTTTTCTACCAATATCAGGCATTGGAGGTCACCAGGGCTGATTCTCATGGACATATGGACCAAATGCATCTTACTTGTCTCTTCAAAGTGGCCCTTCTGAGCAAGACCAAGGTCAGTATAATTCAACAACACACCCCCTTCCCTTAGTTTACAGCCGGCATGCGGTCTGTCTCCTGATTCTAGACTAAAAAATGAAACATAACCTTGGCTCCAAAAGACTTAAAGAATTTATTCACCAAAGGGCATATTCATATCTTCATGCTGGTATAACCTTCTCATATATATGACGATTGCTATAGGAATCTATGTAAAGAATCATTGTTTTGTAAGGAAACACATTATTTTTTTTCTTTTTTAAAGATTTATTTATTTATTTGACAGAGAGATACACAGTGAGAAAGGGAACACAAGCAGGGGGAGTGGGTGAGAGAGAAGCAGGTTTCCCGCTGAGCAAGAAGCCCGATGAGGGGCTCGATCCCAGGACCCCAGGATCATGACCTGAGCTGAAGGCAAACGCTTAACGACTGAGCCACCCAGGCGCCCCAGGAAACACATTATTGAAATCTCTTCTGACCCTGGTCACTATGCCCTCTGACAAGACAGTTGACCTTCACATATTAATCATCTCATCTTTTTGAAAGGGACTAAAATGATTGTCCTGCTTCCCGTTTAATAAAGCTATCAAAAGGATTAATGAGAGAAAATCTCTAGAATACTCCAAGCTTTTTCCATAAAGGCAGCAGTAAAACAGCAGGTGCCTCTTGTGAATATACATTTGTCTTCTTCCTTGTAAACTCATCCTGAAGGACATCAGGCTTCCAGCTTATATTTAATTGGCTGATTATGTTGTCACTCCTGAGCTCCTTGCCAAGTTACAGGGAAGAGTTTTCTTGGAAACCGTAGTTTCCAAACTTTCTCCAGCTATGCAGTTTAATTACATCTAGCAAAATGACAACAGAGCTCATAATTAGCCTGGAGATTAATTACTGCTGAATCAGTCCAAACACCACAGCTACCAAATTCAACACAGGTGCTTAGGCAAAGAGAAGACAGTTTTCTCAATACCCAGCAGAAGGTGGACATGGAAGATATGCTTTATGACTCTCTTCCCGTGAGCTTAAACATGCAACCTGTGCAAAATGCCTCGTGTCTCTATAGCCAGGATGTCCCTGAGTATTTTAAAAAGAACCAGACTCACAAACATTCCAAATACTAGTACCATATATTCTGAAATGTACAATGACTACAGGTTAACCGTCTTTCTATGCAAATTTCTGCCACCTAGAGCTCTCTTTCCCCTTCTCATTTTCCTGAGGAGTCTAAAAATCCTACATAATTCATCTGCTGTTTTCAAAACTATGACTGAGAGAATGATATAGAAAATGAAGTATGAGAGAATGAAGTAAAAGCAAGCAAAAACTCATGCTGTGCCTTATATTCATCCGGACTCCTGAAAAGGCCCATAAGCCCATAGCGTGGGCTACCATACTTTGAGACACAGTGATCACTGCATTGTCACATCAGATTCGAAAGCCAACAACCACCCACTTGGAACCTCCTATTTCCTATCTGAGAATCATTGAAAGAGTTAAGGGATAGGTTAGCTAGATAGAGGAAAGAAGAAGTTGATCCCATTTACAAACACTATCCGTTTCTTTTTCCCCTTTACCTACAAATCACTTGAGTTCCCTTTAAATATGTGCATCCCTAGAATCCAACAAACACAAATTAAATCCCCAGGTGATTCTAATGTGGGTTAGAGTTGAGAACGAGTGGTCTTGAATAACACAGAGGTTGACCAGATGGTATGATCGTGTAAGATTCAGGGAACAGACAGAACCAGGTAGTAGAGAAGGAAGAACTAGGTGGGAAAGAATGAAGTTACAAATCAGAATCCCAGAGGCCTGGATCCAAAGAAATTAAAGGTATGTGACAACAGAGGAACATTTGATTCTTAAACCATGTAATAAACAAGCAAACTCTCCTAATTAAAAGCTGATATGGTCATGCTGAAGATGCACTTTTAATGGGTTTGTAGGAGGCATATATTTTGTGGTTTGATTTTTTCTTTGCTTATTTATTTGTGTGTTTGGAGAAGTTGAAGTTTTTGTTAGTTTGTTTGAGGTTTTTTGTTTTTGTTTTTGTTTTTTTTAATAAATGTGTTCATACATCCCACAGGGAAAGCCATGGAAAGGAAGAAGGAAATGAAATCTGGAGGACTTGTGGAAAGATTCAAATAAGTGAAATGCATACAACTTCATAGGCCTAATGCTTGTTTCCTAGCTTACACGGGGACTAAGGGAAGCTGCTGCAAAGCCATTTGCTTGCACAAGACTGGAGGAGAGAGTACATGGCTGCCAGGAGAGGAATGTTGTCAGAGCGACTTCGGAACGAGCACAGCCGTACTCTCCAGCACTGAGGGGCCCGACCACTGTGCAACCAGCCGCACCACCATCTGCACAGTGCTGCTTCTCGGGGCTGGGCCAAACACGAGCTGTGCCCCAACCCCTGCCACCTGAAAGACTGGAGCAGGTAACGCTCTAGAACACAGCTCTGTAGGCAGGGGTGGAGAGGTGCGAGGCCCAAGAGATGGACTTCAGGACAGCCTCCTGAGTGGGGGCGCACATGTGCACTTCCACACACGTACTGGACATGGTGGGAAGTTGTGCTAGGTGAGGATGTGCCCCCTTCACTCTCAGCTTCTGAGGTGACATTGCTCAGGACAGCTTAAATCTGAAGAAACATGTTCAAGACTCAATTCTAGATCTTCCTTCCTACATGACCATTGGCAAATCATTTCATTTCTGTGAGCCCTAGTGTCCTTATTTTGTAAATGGAGGTAATGTAGAATTTTAGAGTTCATCTAGTCCAACCATATCATTTTATAGCTGAAGAAATGGAGAACCAGACACTATAAAGTGAATTCCCAACTTCACCAAGCTAACTGATGGCTAAGTAGGATTCACACTCTAACTTCCCAGCTTGAGTCCAGCTTTCTTCCACAACTGCTCCCTTCTGCCCCAATATTTCTCCTAACCCACAGGATAGGTTTAAGAAAGAATCTTAGGAGAGAATAAGAGCTTCTGCTCAAGATGGTGGACTGAGCACAGATCATTTCTACTGCCTCCCAAAAGCCTACTGTAATCATAGAAAATAGTTTCAAAAGGAGGGGAAAGAGGAAGAATAGGATGAGAAGTGGGGAAAAAGCACCAGCAATGAGCTGTGATTTGTGAATAAATCCTGGAAGATTGGGATGCAATTGGTAGAGAAAATTTTTCAAAAATAAAAAAACCAGTTTAAGTTCAAGAGGGTGCTTTCATCAATAAGAACTTTATTAAATATATATTTAAACAAAATATAGAATATAAAGTTTAATATTAAATGTATTAGATATATTTCATGTAATATGTAATATATATAATTTATACATATGATAGACTACTATGGAGTCTTTGGAATTCATAGAAGTAGGTAAGATCTTTATATACTGACTTGGAAAGATGTTAACGTAATATGAAAGGAACAAAAGACAGCATAAAAACTATTTAAGTAATACAAATCTCTTATGTGTGCATGTAATAAGTATGTATAGTAAAAATGGCAAACATAAGTACTTGTTACATAAAAGCCTACAACACAGCTATAAGCACCGTTTTGTACATAAGGAAATAGACACAGAGAGGTTAAGTAATGTGCCCAAGGTCACAGAGCTACAATGAGTAAGTGGAGGGGCTGGGACACACATTGAGGCCATGTGGCTCCTGCACTGATGTCCTTACCGTGGACTCTCAGCCTGTCAGAATGGCATAGAGAGCTTTGAAGGAATATACACCCAACTATGAGTTAGGGAGGTGAGGGAGGAAGACCTTCCATTTTACTTTTATGTTTCCCTATTGTCTAGTAGTTTCCAATAAGAATGTATTATCTTCTTGTTTTCAAAATTATCGTACTATAAAATTAGCTCTTTTTTGATGTATAATTTTATGGATTATAGTACACGTATGGATTCATGGAACCACCAGCACAACTGGGGTACAGGACAATCCCGTTACACCCCAAAAACTCCCCGTTACTCTCACTTCTCAGTTACACACTCTCCCCACCCCAAACCCCTGGCAACCACTGATCTACTCTCCATCACTATGGTTTTTGACTCCTTGAGAATGTCATTCAACACCTAGTCTTTTGAGGTCAGCTTCATGCACTCAGCATGATGCCTGTGAGATTTATTCAAGCAGTTGTATGCATCAATAATATGTTCCTTTATATCACTGAATAGTATTCCATCACATAGATATAGCAGTGCATTTATCCATTTGCCCACTGAAGCACATTTAGTGTGTTTCTAGTTTGGGGCAATTATGAAAAGAGCTACTATAAACATTGTGTACAGATTTTTATGCAAACACAAACTTTGATTTCTGTCGGACAGATACCTAAGTGTTTGCTGAGTCTTACACTAAGCATATACTTAATTTTATGTGAAACTGCCAAACTGTTTTCCAAAGTTGCTGTACAATTTTGAATTCCCACCAGCAATGAATGTGAGTTCCTGTTGGTTTACGTTCCCACCGGCATTTGGTATTTTCAGTGTTTTTATTTTCACCATTCTCATAGGAGTGTAGTAAGAATATATTACTTTTAAATTTAAGAAATGAAAAGAATTGAACAGCACTGGCAAGTATAAGGCAAATAGATTATCTCCTAAGCTGCAAGTAGGTGGAAATATAAATAAGAACTATTTTTGAAAAATTCCACTCCTACAGCCAATATCTCCTGAGCACCTGTGTCTGCTGTGCTCCTCGTATGCACGTTTCAAAGCCTTAGGAATGTTCATGTACTTTATGATTTTACTTTTCATTTTGTCTACCCGATTTTCTACTTATCTATAATGCCCACAGTTTGTTTTTGTAACAACACTAAAATGTAATAAAAGTAGAGCTCAAAAAAGATAACATAACTCTAAATAATTACTATTGATAGTAATAACTTGTTATTAGGAAAACACTGTCCTCTACGGACACAGAGGAGGAAGTCCAGATGGAGGGCTCTCGGTTACAGAACTGGGCCTGATGTTCCACCCTCCATCTTTGTTTTGTCATCCATCAAAATCAGGTAGAACAGTTTACTGCCTACAAATGCCTTGTGAGTACTTGACAATGAGAAATTAATTAGAGGAGATATAAGGGCCAATTGATTTTCTGGCTGCCAATTGTCCACTTTGCAGATTATTTATGGAAGCCAGAAAGAAAATAGAAAAAAGGCAAAGAAGTGCGCCTGGGCTGGAAGGCAACAAGGGGCTGCCCAGGAATTCAATTACAGTAATCCCTGCTGGCTCAGGACTTCCCTGCAGCTCTGCCATGTCCTTCTTGCCAAACCCGGGCCACCTGGGCCAAGACTAGGCATGTAATGCATTAGCAACCCAAAGACCTCTTTCTCCTGATTTTGTGGATTGTCAACAACATCTTCCGATGGCACAGAGAGAGCAGACGCAAGGAAGTCTCCTTTGAAAACAAAAATTCATATAACAAAAAGGCTGACCAACATGGCCCCAGACTGAAGGAAAATCAGAAATTATTCTCAGGAATTCTATTTATCCCAGGAAAGTTAGATTCAAAGAAAGGCTTACATTTCTCCCCAGGGCAATCTTATGTTGGCTCCTGACCCCAATGCTCCTAAACCAGGTGAAATTTAACTAATTAGCTAGAAATGCTTCTCGTAATTCTTTTGTAAGGGGTTCTAATCATAAAGGCCTAGGATTTGAAGTTTGGTTGAAATATATGGTTTTATATTTTAGTCCGCATTTCACACTTCGGACACAGAGGCCTAGAAAAGGAAAGGACAAGAAATGACAATGATGTCAGAGCAGAATCACAATCAGAAAGAATAGTTTCAGACATCCAGTCTATAACATGGGTCAAATTTATTTATTTTACACATTTTTTATGTCCTCCTCAAGGACAGCTATTCAAATGCATTTCTTTTGGAGCTTATTGCCCTCACCTACGACAAATTGTGTTTTTAATGACATTTCCTTGCAGAAATGCCCTTTAAGAAAGGAAAGGGAGGAGGAGGAGAAAAACTTCCAAAATGCACATGAAAAACTGTATCAAAGTAACTGGGGGAAAATGCTTTTTCTTTAAAGCTGTTTTTAAGAATAAACATCTCATTCTTAATGAGTTCCAGCTGATCCTAAATATTTCCTAGTTTTACCGTATCTTAATTGTATTCTAGTATTCCCGTTGTATGGAGCAAGATACATAATAGAGCTGCAAATAAACTTCAATTCCTCAATCAATTTTTAATACTACCAGTATTTACCCAAAAACTACTGATGTGGGTTTGGCCTTCAAAGTAAGTGAAACTAAAAAGCGTCCAGGAAAATAGATGAGATTTCCAGAAGCAAAATAATGGATTTTTCTAATTTCCAAAGAGTTCAATCTTGGCTCTATGAAAATACATTTAAGTCCATTTATGACTACTTAAAATCCTATTTATGTTATTACCCACATTTAAGGTTGGGAGCACCTAAAAATAATAGGTCTGACTGATGCAACTTGTCTTCTTTGAGTACTAGCAGAGTGACTTCGAATGCTGGATAAATCCTCCTGGTTTCCCTACCTTTCCTTAAAATACCTGAATGAATAATTTTATTTCAGGACTTCATAAATAATAATCATAACCAATAATTATTATGCCCTAGCTACGTGTCAGGCACTCTTTTAAGAGAATAACATGCACTAATTCACTTAATTCTCAAACAAGCCTATGAGGTAAGTACTACTGTTATCCTCAATTTACAGCTAAAGAAACCAAGGCAAAGTAAGGCTCTTAGATACAGGTTGTCAAAGTCATGCAGCCTATAAAAGTGGAGCTGGAAAACGAGCCCATGCTTGGGAAGAAACAAAACCCATTTGTGAACAAATTATACAGAGTTTATTAAACAGTTAAGTATGCATGTGAATAGAGAAGGATATTCAGTAAATGACTAAGAATTAACATAGATAACCATGGTCTGGATTTCTTGTTCACTCCACCTCACTGATAGCTTTTGTTAAAGCTATGAGCAAAAAGTGATTAAGAGCAGATCTTTATCCTGAGCCACACTCCTGTCTTGCTGCCTGATGCTTAGTGTAGCTCTTCTCTTTCTGAAGCTCCACATCGGCTACTCATCCATGCCACCCTTGTTTGGACCACTCAGCACCTTTTTTTTAATAACGGGTAGATCTACTGCAAAGAGTTTTAACTCCTTTCTACTACTGCACAAATTTCAGTCATTAGAGGAGAGAGCTTTATTGCCCTAACTACAACAGTGTCGTTAAGTTGCTAGTGCTCTAGCTATTGGTTTCTACCTTCACCAGCACTGAATGTGTAATTCCTTCAACGGGCATGCCCTTTGCAAATGCCTTCTGAGAACCTGTGACTATCCTCTGGGTTTTATAGGTCTCCCTAGCTTTGATAGCACCCAGCTGAAGGGCTGCCCATAGACCAGAGCTTCTTAAACACTAATAATGTTCAAAAGAATCACCAGTGGCTCTCATTAAAATGCAGATTCTGACTCAGTACCTCTGGGGTAATGCCTGAGATTCTGCATTTCTAACAAGCTTCCAGGTGATACTTAACGCTGCTTTAAAGACCACACTGTAAGTAGGACTTGTCATTTCCTCCTTAGCAGTTTTTTTTAATCTAGCTATTAATGCCCCAATATCCTCCTTCCATCTCCTGCCCTGGCTGCAATACAGGGGTTAGAGTATTTTCACATGCAACAAATGCTGTCTCGTCGGGGTTTTTTTCCCCCATTTCTATGGTCACCAACATGTATGTTTCTACGACCAAATAATCTAGAAATTTTCTCAAGGTAGTAATTCAGGGCAAATGAAAGAGTGAGAAAACCACCACAAAGATTACCCTTAGAAATATTTAATCCATAAATAGATAGGCTGGGAGGCTGCCCTCTCCTCAGCTCATATTTATTCTTCTCTAGCAGCTGAAAGTATAACCAGGAGGAAATGGAAAATAGATGCGAGGAGGGCTTTGCCCAAGAGAGCTTTCATCAGTGAAGTACCCAAGTAATTACTGCACCTGACAAATTTCTACTCCTTGTTTTAGCCCAGTTTTAATAAAAGAAAGATTCAACAATGGTTTATATTACCTGGCATTGCCTTTAATTTCATCAAGCTCCAATATGAAGACTTGCCACATTTACGCTAAACTGCTTTTTTCTCCTGAAGTTCATTTGTGAAGGCAGCCGCTGGGGCTTTAATCATCTTTGCTGCAATCTTTCATTTCTAACCCACTGTGATTGATCATGGCTCTCCCAGGCCCCCCTGCAAAGGAGGCAAATTCTCCTCCACCTCAGTCCCAGGTAGTCAAAGGTAGAGGAAGCATCTACTAATTAATGAACCGAAAGGCCATTTCAAATGCTCTGGCTATAAAGACTTAGCATTTCACATTCACGGTGGGCCACGTCCAAAAGGTAAGGTCCTCCCACCTGCTGGACCAGCCTATATTTCACTGAGACTGGGAATAGGAGGCAAACTCTTGGCATTTCAGAAGTTCTGTTGAAATCTGGGGTAATGAAATGCTGCTCATGTTTGAGAGCACAAAGCCCTTAGAATAACCTTGTCAGTATTAAAGCAGATCACAGGAGTTCAAATCTCAATCACTGAGGTGCCATTGTCTCAAGAAGCACTTAGGAAACCCCTGAAAATGTTTTCTGCCTCCAGGATAACTCTTTCAGCATTGATGCTACTTTACAAGTTCATTTCCTAGGACTTTCTCTAAAAACCTGTAGGCAGCAGGCTCATCCTTTTTGCGTCATTTGAAGAGTGTGTAAAACTCAGCCTAAGTTCTGGTTCAAGATGGTGAGGGAGGAAGATCCTGAGCTCACCTCCTCCCACGGACACACTCAGGCTGCAGCTAAGTATGGACAAATTTCCTCTTAAGACAACCTAAATCAGAGGGCGCCTGGGTGGCACAGTTGGTTAAGCAACTGATTCTTGGTTTCTCAGGGTCCTCAGATCGAGCCCGGCCACAGGCTCCACGCTCAGCGCAGTCGACGTAAGACGGTCTCCTCTCCCTTTGCCCCTCCCCCTCTCTAAAAAATAAATCTTTAAAAAACCACCACCACCTAAAGGCAGGCTGAGTAAACCACACAACAGACAAAGGGGAAGAAAACCACACGGAAGTGGGTAGGAGAGTCCGGGACACAGTCTCGTCATAAACCTCCCCCGCCATAGAGACCCATAATCAGGAGAAAACCCCAAACCTAGAGCTTCTCAGGAGCAAAGGGTTCGAACCCCACGTTGCCTACCTCAACTTTTCGGACCTGCCGCCGAGAGACGAGCCCCCAAGACACCTAACTCTGAAAACCAATGGGGCTCACATCCCAAGACTCGGAAGGCTGAAGCGATCTGAGGAACGTCTCTGCTCGGGCTGGCGCTTCGGCGACCCCGCGCCCGGGCCCCCAGCTCGGAGGCGGTGTTTCCCGCCCAGACTTCGGCTCACTGCTTACACTGAAGCCGCGGCGGGAGGGGCAGGCATGTCCCCCACCACACACACCTCGGACGGAGGAACGCTCGCAGATGCACAGTGGCGGGCGCCACGCTGGCGCTCTCCCCTGCCCGCGCGCCGCGGCCCCCCCGGAGGGGAGCTGGCACCCCGTCGCGCCTCGGCTGTTTGCGGCTGCGCCCTAGGGGACGCCTCTTGATCGCGTGGCTCTGCAGGTCAGGAGGGCTTGCACTCCCAGTCCCCGGGCACTTGTAACTATCAGTGCCGCCCAGAAAGCGGTTCATACGACTGTCCGGCACCTTGATTTTTTGCAGGTGCTGCCAGGGGACGCCTCGACCTCCTCCGGCTCCGGTGGCCACTGGGGCTTATGCTCCCGCGTAGAAAGTTCTTGAACAGCTACCCACTCCACTGCACAGCCGATCCAGGAGCTCCTTCTTTAAGGCCTACTAGCTAATCATCATGACTGCAGCCTGAGGGGCAGGCTTCTAATTAAACACCCATTTGGGAACTGATTGTCATCCTTTTCCAGAGCCCTCAGAGGGTGGGCGCTATCTTGGTGCTCTCCCTCTGCCTGGCTCCAGAGTGCCGGTGTCTCCTGGAGTGGAGCTTTACACAGAGCTGGTGCCCTGGTGTTTACACCTGGCACCCCAGTTTTTGCAGTTGCTACCCAAGGAACACCTCTTAAAAGCCTGGATCGGGTGGCTGGGGGGCCTTGCACTCCTGGGTCCTATAGGACTGTAGCAATTGGAGAGATGGTTCTTGGCAAACTGCCACCCCAAGACACTGCACAGACAGCAGATTGAGTCTTTCCGATAAGGCAGCGTCTTGGTCTGGCCTGGAGCTTCAGCCTGAGGGGCAGGCCTCAGGTTTGGCACACATTTAGTGGACAGTAGAGTTGCTTCCATGGGGCCAAGGACCTTCCTTTGAGCACACACTCATCAGAGAACTGTTTGGATGAGGCCAAGAAACAACAGTTGGTATTCAACATACATATTTGGCCAAATGCACCTGTCCATTTATAAGTGACCTGAATTGTCTTTGTTTACACCTATTTATGGACATAAATAAAGTTCTAAATAGGTTAGGAAGCAAAAAAATTGCTGGTTTATAGCTCTTGCAACACGGTAGTCTCCTTATGTACACACAGACTTGAGTCTTTCCAGTACTTTCTGGGCATCCTCAGAGATGTCTTGCATGGGTTCCAAAAACATGTTCCATTTGTTCTTCCACTTTGGCAGCCAGCGGAATGTCAGGTGGCAGCTGAAATATCTGAAGATGGCTCTGCAGCACTGACACTTCTGTGTGCCCCATTAGAGAGCCGCCTTTTCTAGTGCTCAGGCCTCCAGGAAACCGTGAAGCTTCATATCCTGAAGCGTGGTTCATATCCTGAAGATGGCATGATAGCCCTGTGTGCCCTTTGCTCTCCTTTGGGCCATGTTCCAGGCAGAAATGCAGAGATGCTCTCTCTTGCCTTAGAACATAAACCTAGTGTGATGGGCTGAACTGAGGGGTCAAACCTTCTTGCCTCCTTCATTTCTCCATCTGTGATCCAGGTATCTGAATCAAAGTCATTGCAAAATCCAAAAACATTTGTGACATTATTATATGTAATTTGGGGCCTGATATCAATAAAGTGGATTAAAGATCTCTTCTAAGAGCTTAAATTTTGAGAGAGAGCACCAGAATGGTAACTCAGGTATAGATTCGGTGGCTATGTTCTCAGGGTGTAGTGGGAAGTTCCTATATCAACTAGTCTGCCTGATAAACATGCTCATCTTTAGCCAATGTAAAAATAAAATGAACAGAATACTGTGAAGCAAGGAGTACAGGAAGGCTTAGCAGGGTCACATCATAACAAGGCAGAAAGGACACAGAGATTTTTTTTTTTTTAACATTTCTTCTTTTCCTTTCCTTTATGAAAAAATTTGCTAAAGAATATGAACCTCTAGTGCTCCTTCAGGCAGAAGTACTGTACATGTTCATATTTTAATTTGATACTAAATGCATCCCACACTTAAATTCTTTCCTAGAGAATTGAATTTCTAGGAAATTCATACCCATGCCCATACAAAATTATGGGTTAATTTTGGGCTAGCCAGTTGTAGCCTTTTTTCCCAAGTACTGACTGGCCAGACATCCAGAAGGAGAAGGGGGTGGAGGACACAGGAGGCGGCAGCTTTCTCTCCTCCCCAAGACAGGCAGGGCCTATTGATACTATGGACTCTTCTATAACAGAAGCCTACATATTTTCAAAAATGAGGAAAATCTCAACATTTCTTCTGCCCTAATTACATTTATTCATAAACAGATCCCCCCCAAAAAACAAGACTCTCTGGAGAGCAAATACCCACCTCATAGCACATTTTGTAATCCTCATCTGAAGTGAATTCAGTATTAATAGTTTTGACATTTATTGCTGACTTGAGAATCTGTGGGGAAGGAGACTACAAAAGAATAAACAAAATACATCTGACACTTCTCAAGAACGGGGGTCATAAGAGCCACCTGAGGAGTTTATAGGAATAGAGATTATTGGTCTTGCTGTAGCTTTAATCTCTATTTGCAATTATTATCATAGTATAATTCTACGTATCTATGGCTTTTGCGATGCAACTCAGAATTCCTGTTCTGCTGCATTCAGCAGAGCATCATCCTGTAACTTGCAAATGGATTGTGGGTGTAAGAGACAGTGTGAGAGTTCAGGGTTAAGAACTCCGGTGGTATCACTTGTTTCCACTTGCTGTCTTGCATTCCTGCCATTTGACATTTGAAGAGCAGACTCTGGATAGCTGTTGGCCCAAGGAGGATGAGAAACTCCTGGAGCAGACCCAAACCCAACCTGAACCACAGCCTGTAGCCTGCAACCTAAAGTCTAGCCTCCCCCAGCCAAAGGGCACCAAACAACAGACTTGTGAGCAAGTCTGGGGGATGCTCAAAGGGCAACACTATTGCCGAAATAACTGAGCAATACACTCCACACCCCTACCCCCACATAAGACAGACATAGTCCTTCACCCTCAGAGGCTGAATCCACGGAATGTGATTGGAATTAATTTATGATCTACCTAAAAGAGTCTAGAACCAGCTTCTCAAATTTATGCAGCAGTGGGCAGGCTCCAACTACTTTAATTCTACAGCACAAACTTGCAGAATGGTACAGAAATTTACTGTATGATTGTCTATTTATAATTTCCACTTTGTGCCAGTATATAAATTCATTCATCTCTCCATTACTAGCTCATCATGAGATTACATGATCACTTAACACATCAATTCTTCAAAGGGGACAATTTCAATTACATGGAAGCCTCCCAACATTGTCATTAAGAAGGAAGCATAGTAGGCGGCAAAATCCCAGGCTAGATGTTCACACAGAAAAACTAATGATTACCTCCGAAGTCCACATTTCCTTAATTATAGCATCACATTCAGTAAAGTTAAAGCTTTGTCAGCTGTCTGCTAGAATCTCTGAGCTTGAAAGGTTTATGCATTGATGGGGGGAAGGGAATTTGTATCATTGAAAATTGATACGTTGTACAAGGGAAGGTTACCATCCAAAGGCAATGAAATAGATTTGCACTACCATCTTCCTTTTTAAAATAACAAATCCTCCCAAAAGAGAGAAAATAAATAGAAGAGCAAATCATCTCTGTCATTACATTTTCCTAAATTCTGCACTCTTGTGATACCCAAAAAGAATTCACTCTACAGAGTGTACACTCAAACATGAAACAGCTTGATTGCTAGTCCTGAAAAATGCATAAGTTAATGACAATTCTCTATCAAGGAAAGATCAGGTTCAATGATGTTTCAAAACAATGTCTAATTTTTTTTGCAGGGCCCAGATAAGATATCAAAAATAATTTCAGCTAGTGTTTCTTGGGCTGGATGTGATAAGCTATGACCTAAATGAAAGAAATACTATGGTTTTTCTGTGATTATTTCCCCTCTGAAAAATAAATAAATCTAATCTAGACCTTTTACAAGATACACTATTAAGCTGGGCTCAATATTGCTCTATAAACTGGAGAGGGTTGGCCTGTGGGGCTGGGAGGGGGAGAATGATGGGGACCAAGAGATTATCCAAAGTCTTTTCCCATCAGTACCAGACAGCCCTGTCACTCAACTGACTGTATTTTCTCTCCATATTCGGGAAGGAGAGATATATTTTCCAGGGAAAGCGTTCTGGGTAAAATATTATTAGACGGCATAGCTAAAGGGAGAAGAACGTCAGCCTGGGGCTAAGGAATCTTGCTTCCTGTCCTAGCTTCACCACTAATTTTCCCTGTAGCTTTGGAAATGCCTGAGCCCCTCCGGGTCGCCATTTTATCACCTATAAAATGGATAACCCCTAAACTACCTCCCTCTAATGAGTGTAGATAATTAGCATAAAAAGATGTATAGACAATGCTATGCAAACAATATTATACTAGCTAAGTGATGCTCACCAAAGAAAAATGTGTCCTCCTCCCTATTTGTATTTATTATTTGATTAAATATAATTATTAATAAGGTGGTAGGTAATATGGCCAAAAGACAAATGAGTCACTCTAAATGGTTCTGGCTAATTTTTGTCAGAATCGCTTTTTCAAGAACAGACATCCAATGAGTTTTACAATCTGTCTGAGTTTACCTTTCTGGAGTCACTATCCCACACTGTCCACCATCTTTCTAGTCACAACCAGCCGTCTCATACTGCAACTCTACATTTTCCATTTTGGTTCATGCTCGTTTCTCTATCTAGAACCCTTCTACATTAGAGGCCCAGGCAGAAGTCTCTGGTGGGTACCCTCTTCCCAACCCTGGCACACACAGATTCCTTGAATGTGCTTCCTATGTCTAAATTCCACCCCCTCCCCAAATTCTTTCCCAACTTCTCTGGCAGTATGCTTTCTCAGCCTTCCTCATGGTGTCAGTTACCCTCCCTCAGGACACACCAAACTAGCCCCCACCTTGCCACTCAATTCAGACCAGCCCATTCCAGGATCTCTACACCTGACTGTCTTTGGCTTCAGCTGGTCCCAATGGTGGCTTCTTCAGAGTCAATCTGGAAGGAAGAGTGGTTCTCCTTAAGGGAAAGGGTGATTAACTCCCTTCACTTCTTCCCACCGGCTGGGGGGGTATCCTCCTGAGGAACCCAGAGGAAAACACAGCTGGTCTCCACTATGAGTCATCACCTTTTGGAAGTCTCCTGGACTGGTGTCTCTGAAGACCCTGTTCTCTACCCACACTCAACCTAGGAAGCAACTCAAAGGACTGCTTTTAGGAGCCCAACTTAATCCAATACCCAAATTACTTCCCCCGTGGCCATATTATTCTGAAAGCACACTTGCTGCTGCCCTGGATCAGTTTTTATGTAATAGAAATTTGTATTAACTCCTGGAGACAACTAAGATGCTGACTGGTGCAAAGTTCACCCCAACTCTCTGATCGCCAAGTTTCTGCCATGGTAGAGGGGATGGGAGCTTCAGTTCATTCCACCAACAAAGAATAATTTTAAGTGTGAGTGTGTGTGTTTCATAAAAAAGCACATGACTAAAATCACTTGCATTTATAAACAAAGTCCCCCAAAGACCTAAAGTGGAAAAAAAAAAAACTGTGAATTTTCACAAGTGCACTTACTTGATGAATTGAGAGTCCCAATAGGTTCAGCAAGGGTGTGAGTATCTCAGGAGAGTCTAGCTAATGTGATTCACCTTATCTGACTCTTTCCTATTGAATTAATGGAGGATTTAATTTAGATTTTGAAAAACATAATTGAAATATTCTTATGCACAGAATGATCCAATAAAAACAAATTCATTGCTACATCACACAAGTCTGAGATAGGCAAATCTAAAACCTTTCTATGGGCGCTGTGCACATTTTTATAAAAACAAAGCAGACAAAAAGAACATTTCTGTATCTTTCTCATAGAATGGAAACAGATGGTTTGTACACAGGCATTTTATAAGTACTACATTCTTCACAGATATGAAAATTTAGGCTCACTGGTGAGGGGTTGATTATCCTGTTAATATCCCTGTTATATTTCTATTTTTCAAACTTTTTAATTTTATCTTTTTCCCTATTACAAAACTTGAATCTTTGGAATTCCAAAATGCCTAAATCTGTTAAGTGGACAAATAAGTGTCCTGGATTTTCAGAACTCGTTTTTAATGCAAAGGGATAGATGAATCTGAGATAAAACCCTCCAACCCAGGCTTTACTGTTAACAAATTCGCCATTGACCCAGTGTGTGACCCAGGGCACATCACTTACCCTTTTGGTGCTGTGTTTCTTCACCTGGAAAATGAAGGTACCAAAATAAGGGCTCGCTGCCTCACAGGGCTGCGAGGAAAAGTCATGATTAATTCATTTCCCACACTCAAAACCAGAATATATATATTTTATATATAAGCAATGAAGACACAGGTGTTTTAGGATTCTTAAGTTAATGAGCTAAAGTATTACTTAGCTTTCAAATGAAATGGCAGACATATTTCAAGACTTGGGAATTATCAACCCTTAAAGTGGAAAGAAGATTCTCATTGGAACTTCACGTGTATGACCGTCTCATCATGCACTGACTGCCTGAGCTCAGAAAAGACACTAACCCTACCAATCTTTCATTTTCCCCATCTTCGAAATGATGTGGTTGGATTGGCTGTTGCTATGTTCCCTGCCATGCCGGAAGTTCAAGGATTTCTATCATTGTGAAGCATCTAGTCCTTTCTTCCATACACATCCTTAGAAATTGCTTCATTTTACCTTACAGCTTACTTTTTGGTGGTCACATTTCTAATGGTACACCAGAACTATTTCTATATACAGTAAGTTGGGATCCTTTTTGAAGAATATTTACTATGTTTTTTTATTGTAAAATCCACAAGAAATATATATGGAAATGAATTTAAAGAGATAGTAACCTATTATCTTACGTATCTTGTGAAAACAATTTGGTGCAGTTTCCTCCACAGTTTTATGTATTATTTTTACTATTAATATTTTAATAAGAATGGGTTTCTGCTATATATTTATTACTAAATTGTCTGTTTTTATGGTCAGCAAGTATAGATCTATCTCATTCTTTCTTAGCAACTGTATTAGATTCCTCTATGAGCCTGGACATGCTTTTGATCATTTTTTTGGTCTGATTTTCCCTAATCAAAAATCTCCTATTCAGAATACCCCTATATACATATCTTTGTATAAGTAAATGAGTATCGCAGAATAATTAACCCAAAATGGGAGCTTACAATCATATTTTAGGATGTGTTTTGGTTTATTAATAAACCAACATGTCAGGGGCGCCTGGGTGGCTCAGTCATTAAGCGTCTGCCTTCGGCTCAGGTCATGATCCCAGGATCCTGGGATTGAGCCCCGCATCGAGCTTCCTGCTCGGCGGCTTCCCCCTCTCCCTCTGCCTGCCAATCTGCCTACTTGTGCTCTCTCTCTGGCAAATAAATAAATAAAATCTTTAAAAAAATAAAAAATAAAAAAATTAAATAAATAAACCAACATGTCAGTATCCACCCTTGAGTCAAATATGGCACGACATACTGTCCTACAAGGCAAATGAGGGGTATGCAGAATGTAAGTTATTATATATGATAAATATATAATAGCCATTTGCCTCAAAATGATTATATCTTTTTTAAAATGTCTACCTCCTTTGTTTGCTATAAATATTCATTTAGATACATAAAATATACTAAGCAGCATTTTGTCTGCATCCCATCAAGCAAATTCATTGAGGCGTGAGGGCTATATAAGCAGTGGAGTGGAAGACCATGCTATTACATGGATAAATGCTCCAGAGTTACTGAAGCAAGACAAAAACAATCACGGGAACATGGATTTCAAAATATGCTGAAGCAACCATATTTGGGGGATTGGGGGAAAGGAAGCGGATTGCTCATAAATAGGAAAAACACAGATCCCATGATATTCCATGAAACTGAGTGTGTTTAGTCTGATTCAGATAAATTGTTACTGTTATGCTATCTGCCTCTCAGATATTTTAAATTCATCAAGAAGCCATGGTCAGTTAACAGATGTATATAACGGAACGTTTTATAGGATGATTTTCTTTTAATCACCCAAAGGTCTAATAGGGTGGTTGGCCTGCTTCCCTAATAAAATTTAAAGAGCTTTGCCTCAGGTCAAAGTGAAGTCGGCCATCCTACGAGGAGTTCATCTGTGACATCCATAATAGCTGCCCAGTCTCAAGAGACTATTTGAGATTACTGCTTCTGACAGAAAATAAATAAATAATCACACACACACACACACACACACACACACGCACGCACGCACATGGAGGGAGGGGGAGACAGAGAGAGAGAGAAGCATTGCCAGCAGCCGCAGTTTCCTGACCAAACAAATTTCAGTCTGTAGTCTGTGTCTTTGCCTTATTAAGGCCTGAAAGAGCAACACAACCTCCTTCTATGTCCTCCTGGCTTGGCACATCGCATGACTCCTTCCTCACCCAGTGCAAAGGCCAGAGAGTTTTCCCGTGGAAGAGACCACAGCCAGACTCCAGCAGCTCCAAGACTCTCTGTGGGCTCCGTCCTTATCCCTTGGCCTGTGGCCTTGAATCTCTAGTGTGGTCCTGTCTGTTCCATTTCCTACCTCTCTGCCTCATCCACGCCTCTGTTGTATTTTACGCTTGGTTTTTAGTAGCAGTTTCAGCCTTGAATTCTCGTGAATTAATCCCTCAGGCTCATTCTCCAATGCTGAGCCCAGGTCCCTATCTGGGAGAAGATTGAAACTGCAGAGTTGTCAAGTCTTTCATTGGACAGTCACACATGGTGCAAGGACACACACACACAAGTTAATAAATGTACCCGACCACGTATGGGTGAGCCTGCCGAGGTACTTTGACAAGTAAAGCTCCAAAGACTTCCCCAGGCTTTGGTATCTCTCCCTCTGTCTTACATCTATTTTCTCTGTGTGGGTACCTTACTATGCTCCTGGTGATAAGGTGAGATGGCCGTGGAAGCTCCAGTCCTTCAAGTTCAAGGCCAGCAGTAAAATGTCTCTGACTCTGTCCCTGTGTTCTCAGGAACACATTTGATTATATTCTACTGGTTTTCAATCTGCCTCAAGACATTCCCTGATCCAACGGTTGTGGCCAGAAAATTTTAAACACGGATGCCTCCCAAATTCACGGGCATTGAAGCACAGAGATTGAGGATTGGAGAAAATCTCCAGGGAAACTCTAAATTTCTTGCTGAAAGAGAATGAATACTGGGCTGAATGATCAAGGACCTGTACATCAAGATCACCAGATCAATCGCTTCATATTTTTGTGCCAATTATATAAATTAAGAAGAATTCTATCAAGGCCGTCTAACAACTTGCAGAATCAGATAGTACAAAGCCTTAGCAATCATCTAGCTCCTGGCTATTCAAAATGTGCTCCCCAGACCAGCAACAAATCACCAAGAAGCTTGTTAGAATTGCAGGATCTCAGGCCCCCTGGACCTACCATATCGGGACCTGCATTTTAACAAGACCACCAGTATGTAAGGTTGAAAATTAATGGTCCAAACTTAACTCTCAATTTACAGATATGGAAACTGGGACAAGGCAAATGAAGAGCCTTGCCCAAAGTCATACAATGAGTAAGTGTAGAACCGGCGTGGGAAACAGAAGCCAGATCTCCAGACAGGTGTGGGAGGATTTACTTCAAGTTCACACCACTTTGCAGGGTGAACTTTTCAATCAATCATCATTATGTTTTAAGTTATTTTTTGATATTAAAACATACAAATCAGGATAGAAGTCAGTATAGCATAACGCTTCAGAAGTACAACTCTGCGATCAAAAAGGCCTGACTTGAATCTTGGCTCTAGCATTTTCTACCTCATAAACTTGGGAAAGTTATTTGACTGCTATAAAATGCAGGTTTCCTCGGGGCACCTGGGTGGTTCAGTCGGTTAAGCCTCTGCCCTCGGCTCTGATTGTGATCCCAGGGTCCTGGGATGGAGCCCAGAGTTGGGCTCCCTGCTCAGCGGGGAGCCTGCTTCTCCCTCTGCCTGCTCTTCTCCCTGCTCGTGCTTTCCTCCCCTCTCCCTATCAAATAAATAAATAAAATATTTAAAAATAAATAAATAAATGCAGTTTCCTCATCTATCTACCTTATAGAATTATTATAGAAATTGAAAGAGATGGGGTACCTATGCATATTACATACACTTAAAACTTAATATTTTGAATACATAGAGCTCAAAAATATTATTTTTATCATTATTTTTCATAGATTAACTTTTTTATCCATTTATTATTTGTGTTTATGTCTTTTCAGACATTCACTACAAAGATGGATAAAAATGAGTGCCTGCCCGGGCCTCTGAGTGGCACAGTCGGTTAAGCATCCGACTCTTGGTTTCAGCTCAGGTCGTGATCTCAAGGTCTTGAGATCAAGCCCCACATCAGGCTCCGTGTTCAGCGTGGAGTCTGCTTGAGATTCTCTCTCCCTCTCCTTCTGCCCCTCCCACTCGTGCTCTCTCTCTCTCACAAATAAATAAAGAAATCTTTAAAAAACAAAAATGAGTGCCTGCCATCAAGGAGACTATATTCTATCAGAGTAGATAGAATAGCAACAAATTGGACTGTGGCAAATGCAAAACCATCAGCATGAACAAAGTGCCACAAAAGCACAGAGAAGCAGCAATTAATTTTGCCTAGAAAAGGAGAGTAAGGGTCCTCAGAAAAAATTACATAGCCTTTACCTCAATGGGGGTTTGGGAGTTCATCAAGGTATTCAATTAAATTTAGTTTTAGAAGAATTAACATGCACTTGGTATTGATGGTTGAGGGTATTAAAATATAAATAAGCTAGCGCCCCAACAGAAGTATAGAATCAGGAAATACAGAGCTGAAAGGGACATAGGCTGGATGCTGAGATGTTTACCCAATACTTCCCCCACTCCCTTGCTGTTGAGTGCATCCATATAACTAGTTTTAAGTGATGAATGGGGCAGAAGTGATGTGAACATTCCAAAACAGAGCACAGAAAAGAAAGCCCAAGGGCACATATTCCCCTGGTGCAGGTACGAGATGGTAGAACTTCCGTGATAGTGTGGAGCAGGGTCCCTGTTAGATACATTGTACAAGTGGGGAATACATTTGGGTGGTGGTAAATCCCTCAGGCTTGGGAGTTGCTCGTTACCACACTGTAACCCAGAACATCCTGACGCACGCAGAATGATGTTTATCGAGAGCAACTCCTCATTTTAAAGTGGAAGAAACCATGGTGTCAGAAGTAGGAGTAGGAGAAATGATTGGCTTCAGATAAAGTGGGAGGTGGGGGTTGTTGCTAAATCTATACAAATGTGCAACTAAGCTGCACTTTCTAATATTTTCCCTGCTCACACGTCAGTATTTTCCAGAATTTAATCTTAAGATCCTACTAAGGACATACACCCTCATTTGGCCAACAAAACCACAATATGTCATTGGGTCATAGTGCATTTCAAGGTTACAAAAACAGTTATGAATTGCCTTAAGAAAAACAAATCCATCTGTGTGTCTTTGTGAGCGACTTCAAAGCCACTCGACCATCTGAAATCAAACTTCTTAGGATTAAATAGGCTACAAGTTTGAGACCTAGAGAATGTCACTTTTAACCTCTAGCAAATTTTCCCAGCCAAGTGGTAAACTCTTCCTAAACGACATTTCTAACGGGAGGCCGACAGACTTCTAACTAAAGCAGTTACAATGTGCCACTATAATAACCTACTTCTTTTGATTGCATTTATTTTTAATGACTGTTTTCCCTGCATGCCAATCCAACCTGTGCTGCCAACCCAGAACGAGGGGGAGGGGAGGAAGCAGAGGACCATGCACGTTGTCTTGGGCTGCACTGCCACCTAGAGGTTGCGCTGGAGAACTGACGCATTGCTATTCAGAAAGATCTGTGGTCGCTGTTAAAAGGGGACCTTTCTCCCCTGCACCCTGCTGGCTCAAGGAACTGAAATAGTTCCCTTAATTCACTGAAACAAAATACACTATGAAGAAAAAGCATGACCCTGCGTGTTTTCGGTGAAAAATTATTGGCCTTAAAGAAGGAGCCCCTTTAAGTCATAGTTGCAACCGGCTCTTGGGAACTGCTTTTCTCTCAACAGTTATTTTCAGCACGACAGTTACATTTGATTTGCAACTTGAACTGAATTGACAGAAAATCATTTAGAAGTGGATTGTTACGAAAGTCTGAATAGGTCCATATGGTCGGAACTACAATTCAATTGCAAAAATAAAATTTATTCAGAACTTATTGAGGCTTGACTCAGAAGCCAGGAGGTGCATTGTGGGGATGGAAAGGACAAGGCCAACGCCAACTTGGTGAGAGCCAAAGTTCTGCAAAGGAGAGAGTTTGACGGGAATATTCTTAATTGTCACAATTTTGAGGACAAATTCAAAATTCTTTTGTTGTTGATGGCAACGTCTTTGACTTTCTCCTCAGGCAATGTCAACTTGTATACAATGCAAACCATTTTGAATAAACGCGAAGGACCTGTATTTCACGAAGAAGTTATTTTCAACCGATTAATACAAGGAGCACACAGGTTCAGGGAAAAGGTCATTTAGGCAGGTTTTGGGAAAGATAATGATTTAGCCAACATCAATGATACTTTCTTTTCTTAAGACTGTATTTATTTATTAGAGAGAGAGAGAGAGAGAGCGGGGGGGGGGGGGCAGAGAGAGGGAAAAGCAGGCTCCCTGATGAGCAGGGAGCCCGACTTGGGGCTCAATCCCAGTACGCCAGGATCATGAGCTGAGCCGAAGGCAGTCGCTTAACCGACTGAGCCACCCAGGTGTCCCTCAATGATACTTTCAATATGAGAGGGGCAGAAATCTGAGAGGAATCATTCAAGAGCTCAGGGGTTTTTCAGCTGCAACCTCTTTGTGACATTTTAAGCCAATAACGATGGGTTCCTCTTCAAATTTAAGGAGCACATCTATGTTCTAACTCTGGGGATGACAGATCACATGGCTGTCGTCATTTGCATCATCTGCCTGAGATCAAAAAGTGATGTGGAAAGGACAACAGAGAAAAGCCACAAAAGGGGGAGGGGAATGTATTTCACAGCACAAAAAGCTTATTACCCATACAAGTACAAAATTCAAAACTAGGCGAATTGTTAATTCCACTCATTGGAAGACATAGTCATTTCCAGAAGGGCACAGTTAAAATAACTATTTCCATTTTCAAGTACTTATTATGGTTCCTTTACTATCTTAGTGCTTTACTCATTTAGTCCTCAAACAAGCCTACGTGGTGGGTACTCTCAATATCCCCATTTTACAGATGAAGACAGTGAGGTCCCGAGAAACTAAGCAAACTTACAGGGAGAGCCTGAATCCAAACCCAGGTAGTTAGTCTGTCTTCAGAGTCTGTACTATACTATTAAACTGTCTCATTCAAGAACACTTTCTATAAGGAAGGCAACTCAAGAAACCTGCTGCTTTTTTCTGTGCAGTTGTTCAAGATGGTTCCTCCACTTAATGAAAGCCATTGTCTTCCTGAGGACCATTCCGGCTGCCACTCTGTAGCTTTCCTTTACTGCTTGGATGACCATTCAGGTCAGAACACCTCTGCTAACAGGAGCTATAAGCCCCATCAGTGTTCTGGGACCTAATGGCTTTTTCCCCTGGATCCTTCTCTGGAGCTGAGCCAGCCCATTCTTCAGCCACCCCACCAGGAACTTCCCTTTCCTGCCCCATGTCCATGTGTGCCTTCCCCTCCCAGGCCTTGGGCCAAGGTGACTTTTCTGAGGTCAATTAGTATACCCTGACTGAGGGAGACATTCAATAAATATTTGAATAGGATCAATGAAGGTATTTCCGAAGCTTAATCAAGCCAGAGGCATTTTCGATATTGATGGAGTTCCTGGCAGCACTTCTAACCTCACCCAAGATCCCTGGTGGCTGAAGATGGAAAGTGGTCAATTGCCTACAGGCATTCATTGTTCTCCCTAAGATGTCCTCTGGGAGAACTGGAACACTAAAAAGCTTCAATAATAAGGATTTTACTGGTTCAAAAAAAAAAAATTTTTTTTTTCAGCCAAGGGAAATAAGGCTCATCTGCAAATGTCATTAAACTAAATGTCCCTTTGTTGTACCTTTTAGATCCTTTCTGGTGAGGGTGAAAGGGAGGTCATTTAATTGTAATTCCCAGAAGCTGCCACTCTGCATACAACATGTTCAGTTGCTTTAATTATTAAATCTCATGCTATCAGGACATAATAAAATCTAAATTATCCATGGGGTTGGGGAAAAGGAAAGTAGAGGGCTATAAAATCTTTCCCCTGGCACACCCCTAATATTATCTATCAGGTTCAGGAGTATTGAATAAACAAAAGAATGAACAAAAGAACCCACAAATCAACCAATGAAGACACAAGTGACTGAAGGAACCACATATTCTGGGCCAACCGAAGGTCAAATGTCCTTAGAGGCAGCCGCACTACTACATCCAGACAATGGACAACCACGTAGACCATTCCCTTCTCATACCTAGGCAATGTCTGCAGCCAGGTGCATGCTGTCTAGTGACCTGGCTGGCCTGACCAGGAGTTGGCGCACTCCAGCAAGCTGAGCTCCAGAGAGCCCAAGAGCATTCATGGCACCATGCCCAAGAGAAGTGCCAGAGATAGAAGCCAGAGGAGTCTGTCTAAAGTAGGTTGTCAGGACAAAGGAGGCTGGTGGTGGGTATTGAGAGTCAAGAGAGAGCCAGGGTGAGGATCCAAAATGCCAGCGAGCCAGAGAAGATGAGCCAAGCAGATTGGAATCGATGGGCAAAAGGGCCGTTTTTGCCAGCACCAAGACCGCCGGTATTTTGCTTGGCTGGGTTTTCTTTTTGCTTTGTGATTATTTTTTTTAAATGGGCAATACATGTACATGAAGCAAACCTCAAAATGCTCCAAAGGGTATACTGAGGGATAAGCTCATTCTCATCCTTGTCTCCTAGCTCCCCAATTTTCTTCCCCTGATTTTCTTCTGGATCTTTCCACGGGTAGCCTGTACCTATATAAGCATATATGTATCTATAACCTTTATATCACAAACCATATCATATTATATGTATCAGTCTATATCTTTCTTTTTCACTTAACAGTGTCTTAGAAATGGTTTCAGAGCGAGGTCATTCTTCTTGAAGGCTACATAATATTCCGTGGTATAGGCACACCATAATTTATTTAACCCATTTTTTAAATGTATTTTTTTAAAGATTTTATTTATTTATTTGACAGAGAGAGAGACAGCGAGAGCGGGAACACAAGCAGGGGGAGTGGAAGAGGGAGAAGCAGGCTTCCCGCCGAGCAGGGAGCCCAATGCAGGGCTCGATCCCAGGACCCTGGGATTCTGAACTGAGCTGAAGGCAGACGCTTAATGACTGAGCCACCCAGGTGGCCCTAAATGTATATTTAGTTCCCATTCCAAACTTTGCTACAGCAGATAACATCGCAATGGTAAGCATTTTTCATGTGTGTGAATATATCTATAAAAGGGAAACTTCCAGGTGAAAGAGTGTATTCAGGTCCTTGAGAGCCAGTGATCTCCATACCACATTTTCCCCTTGAATCTTGGCTAGAAGTATTTCAGAGAGAACTTTCCTACCCTCTTCTGTTTGATTTATTCAGCTCTATTCATCTTGGCCAAGGACCCCAAAATAACCCAAAACAGAACCCTCAATATCACTATCATTCTTTTAATAATTTCAAATTTTGGCTTTCAGTTCTCTGAAGCCAATCTAAATTATTGCCTGATTCTACAGACTTATTCACATTTCCTCTCCTCACAGTTTTGCCTATGATCAATCTCCTGCATTGAAAGTATAACACAAAGATGTCACCATAGGTGTCACCTGTCCTTGATGGCCTGTTCTGAAAAGTGGATATACCTGTGGGTGGGATGGGGGAATCACAAAGGTTCCTAACTTAACTGCTGGACTGTGAGTTCCTAGAGGTTAAAAAATTGTATCATATTCACCTGTTTCTTTCTCTCTCCCCACCACACACCCTATTCAACGCTATTGGCTATAGCAGGAATTCTGGAAATGTTTGGTGACTATATTATTCTCCTAGGGCAACTGTAATAAATTACCATAAACTAGGTGGCTTAAAACAACATAAATTTATTCTCTTACAGTTCTGGAGACCAGAAGTCCAAAATCAAGGTGTTGGTAGGGGCATGTTGTCTCTAAAGTTTCTAGAAGAGAATCTGCCCTATACCTTCGTCTTAGCTTCGGTGTTGCCGGAAATCCTTGGTGTTCCTTGGATTGTAGACACATCTCTCTAATCTCAGACTGCATCATCACATGAAGTTCTTCCTGTGTGTCTGTCTTCTCTTCTTATAAGGACACCAGACACATTGGATTAAGGACCACCCTCGCCAAGTATGACCTCATCTTAATCTGAGTACATCTGCAAAGACACTATTTCCAAGTAAGGTCACATTGAAAGTTAGGATTTCAACATATATTTTAGGGGGATACAATTCAACCCACAACAGTGACTTAATGGAAAAAAATTAGTAAGTCCACACTTCATAGAAAGAAGAAGAGAAGGAAGGAAATTAAAAAGGAAGGAAGGAGGGAAGGAAAAAAGAAGGGAAAAAAACTTGTTTTTTTTAAAAACTTGAAGTATATCAGTAGGAAAAAAGCCACATTGAGTAGGTTTTCTGAATTTACGTTCTGATGAGTCACTATGTGATTTGTATTCCTTCATATAACAGATTTACATGCACAGTTCTTTCCCCCTAAGACCAATAGTTAATTTCCTAAGTCTTTGCCATTACATGGCTTATTTTTAAAAAATTACCTGATGGTTAATACATTTATGTTAAAAAAAAGAATAGCTCAAAAAAAAAAAAAAATTACCTGATGGCGAGTACTTTGCAATAAATACCCAAAGTACGGTAGGTTAGGGTCCTGTTTATTTGTTTGTTTTTGAGGGAAAGAATTTTACTTCTATGCCTAACAGGGGAGTCGCTAATGACAAGACCATATGCCTCTAGTTCTTCTCTCCTCTTTCTGCCTTGAAGCAGGGCCCTCACACCCTCACGCCCTCATCTCTGCACCCAACAGAAAGAAAGAGGAAAGGAAAGGACAGAAAAAAAGAGAGAAAGGAAGGGAAGGGAAGGGAGGGAGGAAGGAAGGGAGGGAGGAAGGGAAGGAGGGAGGGAGGGGGAGAGTGAGCAGGAGGGGGAGGGAGGGAGGGAGGGACCCTGTGTCCAGCTCTGAAACCACACAGAAAATCACAGGCTATCCCTGAACACAGACTATTACCTCACCAATTAAAAACAAAGTGTCACCAGCTAGACCCCAAGACACGACTTTTACTGCCCACCTGCTTGTACTCATCGACCTTGGTCCCACATTCTTCCTTAAGCTCTTCTTTCTAGATTATCTCTTACGCAGATGGAAAGTGAAGCTGCCCCTGGAGCAAGGGCGACTGCCTTGACAGAACCCCCAGCTGGTCCAGACCACCCACACCAGTTTGAGCTTAACCCCTGACTTCCACCTGCACAGATGGACCATGGAGTGACCTCTAGAATGACCAACAACTACCTTTACCTCATTGTAATACTAAAATCTCTGCCCAACAAGGAGCACAAGCCTCATTTACATAACATACTATGTGTGTATAGGCATGTTTCTTCAAGGTGCATGTGCGACCTTATGCCCGCCTCTACATACAATGACAAGGCTTCTCTATCTAAATATTCATCCTAACCCTAAATAAAAGAACCCCATCCACCCTTGCTCAGGGAGTCACAACTTTGGAAGTCATTCCCCATGACCTCCTTATTTGCTGCAAATAGTTTTGTGTAACAACTCAACCTGGTACAGTTTCTGACTCACCAAGGAGTGAAATCACGTTGGTTTGGTTACAGAGGTGCTTAGCACGGATAATCTCTAAAATCCCTCTCAGCACTGTCATTAATTCTATCCTGGACGTCCACTCTCTGGATTAGGTCCACGGACAGAGTAGTGTTTCTTCTGCTCACTATCCAGTTGGGAAATCAAGAACCAGTTCTTAGGAGAACTTGAAGGCTTCCAATACTCAAGACTTCCAATACCCAAAACCCTATACAATCCATCCTCATTCTAAAACAAGAACTGTAAGAGTCCTGGCCTGCCACAGGGAAAAAGGCACTCAGTTGGCTTCTTGAATTTGAATCAGAACAGTAGCCACAGTACAATGTTATCTGCTCTTTCTGGGTTCAGTGAGTCAAGACAATAGAAAGAAGTTTCCTGTTGCTGTGCCTTTTTTTTTTTTAAGTGAGATATTTTCTTCTCCAAGACCACTTAGACTCAATAAATTTGGGTGACCTTTGAGACTTACATTGTCTGAGATAGTGTGCTATCGTGGAAAGACTCAAACAGACCAGGGTTGGAATCCCAGCTCTATCACTTAGACCCTGAATCCATTTAGCTAAGTCACTTGGTTTGGTTACACCCATTTCCTCATCTGCTAAAACAGGAGTTACTGCAAGAATAACATGAGAAAATTTGTAGAAAGCTTGTAGGACACAGAAAACACTTAGGAAATACAAGTTTTCCTATCTACAATAAGAAAGATACATCCTCTCTGTGACTTGCTCAAATCTGAGCTGACCACAGGTCTGGTTGATGCTCCATTGGTATGCTCTGGTAAATCTCTCTCAGACCTTAGGATAAACCATCTGCGTGAGGTCAGTTATACATGCTATATGTTTTTAGTAATTTATCTGTGTACTTGCTCAGTGCTCGCACTGAAATTCCATCAAGTCTACAATCTCAGGAGTTTTAAACTCCTCAAAGGGGCATATCTGCTTACAGCCATTTGAATAGCCTCCAAAATGGTAAGAGGACAGAGTACACAACCCAGTAGCTGATGGAGAAACCTGTGGGAATGCATATTCTCCCTTGCTACATGGCTGGAATCTCCAATGGCTCCATTTTCTCCAGTACTGAGGGGATGGCCTCTTTTGTGATCTTGTTAACTAAATGATATGTTCTTCAGGAAGAGGGAATATACCTTTTTTTTCCTTTCTGCCCAGACTTTCAGAGAGTACTCCCCCTAATCAGTGCTGTTGTGAAGACCCTTTTGTCTATAGTTATACTGGAAATAGGGTTTACCAAAGATTGGCAATCTGGGAGGATATACTGTGAGCTGGGTACTGGATGTCTGCAGCAAATACAGATAGCAGCTCATATGCTCTCTCTCCCTCCTTTTTTTTTTTTTTTTTTTTCCTAGCTCCCTATAGCCACCCACCATTTCCCAAGAGAGGTAAAAACAGAACACTCCTATGGGATGGAATGAGCAGCTAATCCAAGCAGCAGGGCATGAAGGAGCAAGCAGGAACTTCACCAGCACAAGGCAAGGACAGGAGTACACAGATGAGGATCAAGGCCGGGTTTACCCTACCATTCTGTCCTCAAATAAAAAAATGATGTAATGGCACTTCATGGTGACAACTCTCTTAAGTCACACTGCTCCAATATGGACCAGTATCCTCTACATCTGGTGACGTCTCTCAGCCTGGGATCTTCCTTCACTGTCTGTCTCCCTGGGGATTGGACTTTATACCATCCTGTGCTGAAGGTCTTATCTCCTGTATTCCATGTCACATACTCTTCCTTTGTTGGAGCAAGTTCTCCTCAAGCTTCTTTGAAAAGGTGTATAGTGTATGAGAGATAAGGTTTTTGAGACCTTAAATATCTTGAAAATGTCATTATTACTGACCTAGTTTAGCTAGGTATAGAATTACAATTTGGAAATAATTTTCCTTTGGGAATTTAAAGGCATTGCTACAATGTCATTTTGCTTCTGGTATTTCTGTTGAAAAATACATAACCATTCTTATTTCTGTTTCCTATTTTTTTTTTTTCCTCTCTGCAAACCTGGGGAGAGTTTTTTCACTGGGCAAAGGGCCCTAATGACAATATGCTCTATGTCCATCCGTTCTTCTGGGTTTTAGATAGGCTTTTTCAATCTAGCAACTCATGCCTTTCAGTTCTGGAAATTTGTCTTGAATTATTTGACCATGTCATCCTGTTTTCTCTGATGTCTCCTTGTGGAATAGCTATTTTTGGATGTTGGATTTCCTTCCTCTCCTGGTTTCTCTTTCTTTGTGTGTTTCTTTCTGAATGACTCCTCAAATTTATCTTCTAAACTCTATAATTGACTTTTTTTTATACTTCTGCTCCCATGTTTTTAATTTCGAAGAGCTTACTTCTGTTCTTTAAATGTTCCTTGTTGATAGTAACGTTCTCATTTCATGGCTGCAAATAGCTTTGTCTATCTATCTAAATATATTCATTATAGTTTTTTTTTTTCTTTTTCTGCATGGGCTCCATTTCCCCAAGTTGATATTTTCCTGTCTTATTTGGTCTCCATTTTCCAAGCTAGAGACTTGCCACAAATATCCGGTGATCCTTGGGTTGTTCAGGGGAGCTAAAATCCTGATGGAAAGTGTGGGGAGTGACTTGCCAACTTTGAACTTTACTGTAGGGTGATGTGGGAGGGTTGTATTTGCTGGAAGGATGTCTGATGTCAGTATCTTAAAGTCTTCCCTCTTGGCTGGTCATACTCCAGGGAAAAGTCTTTCAATCTTGGGAAGATAAAGGTATCAGTGTCCTGAAAGCTGAGTGGGGAATATTGGCTTTTGGCACCAAGCACCCAGAATATGTAGTGTCACTTAATTTCCTCATTTTTTGAATAGTACCAATACTCAACTGTGTCTGGCATCCATCCCTCAATCTAGCAGCTCTGTTTTACTCCAGAAAATACATCTCCAGATTTTGGTCTGGATAGTAGTGGCATAGCATGAGAGAACAATACTTAAGGATAGAACTGCTTCTCAAACTGCTTTCACCCCACCTTCCCACCTCCCACCAGTTACAGAGGTACCTGCTTCCCTAGTTCCTCAGCCTTTTGGGAAATTCACAATGTAAATCTAGATTATTCTCAGCTTTCTCCCACTGCTGGTTTAGAATTCAGCCTCCTTAGGTTGTTAATTCAGTTCCCAGTTTTCCTTCTACTTTTCAGCTTCATGATTTGGTTGTAATTGTCTTCTGTCCTTGTGGGTCTAACTATCTAAAAGAACATCCATATGACTCTAGTTTTAATGGTATTTTAAAGAGGAGAAAATTTCTACGCTTTCTCACCCCAGAAAACATTCAATATTTCTGACTTTTAACCTGATCTTATCCTCAATCTTATGCACCCTTTGCCAACTTGTGGAAGTTTTGCTGTCAATTTGTTTTATTTTTGCTTTTATTTTGAGGGTTTAAGGGCTTTATACCTTCCTTACTTCCTCAGCCAGTATTCATGGCTATAAGAAGAATCATTAAATCAGGCTAGTTTCAGAACTGCAGTTTTGAGGCAGGAGCTGCGCTCCAACACATTCCTGCAAGGGTCATATTTTATCCTTAAACTTCAGCACACTTGATGGTCAAGAATGGCTGGCCACATGCATCCCTTTTCTTCTGTGGGATTTATCTTGCTAACACGTAAGACAGTATCCCTGGTGTAAGCACCATGCTTCCCTTGCCTGGAGCCTTCAGAGTATATCAGTAGTAAGTAGTCATCAGGGATGCAGGACAGACCAGGGCAACCAAACCCCTCTTCCCATGCCAGGCTTCCAGGATGAAGCAGGCCTGAGCTGGAGCAGAGAGAAGACCAACACCACTAAGTCAAACTTGGGAGTTTTGATTGCTTTATGGGAATTCTCATCTGAATATATCTTCTTATCCAAGGCCAGAGGTTCTTACTTGGGGCCATGGGCCCATTGCCACTATAGGTAGAAATCCATATTTCTAATTTGGGACAAAAATTACATGTTTATTTTCACTAGCTAAACTCTAACTGAAATTTAGCTTTTCATTTCATATAAAATGCTGGCAACAAAATGCAGTAATATCATTGGCATCTGTGACTGTGCCATCAACAAAACCATGGATATTCATAATTTAGATTGGTGCAGACATCTCAAAATACAGTTTACTTTCATCACTACATCATAAGTATGGTGCCTATTAGATCACCGGATCTTGTGCCAATAAAGCAATACAAATATCGTGTTATCACAAAAATTTTAAAATATCTTGGGAATAGTCTTTCAATAGCATTGGTTTCCTTTATTAGAAACATTATTCTGAGGGGTTCCTGGGCTTCAAAGGAGTCTGTGGCACAGGAAAGCTGAGACCCTGATCCAGAGGACTCAGAAGAGTCATGAGTGTGATGAAGTGTACTCCAGGGTGGAGAAAGTTTACTTCCACTCAGTCAAGTTTAAAGGGCTGCAGGAGGCCATCAAAAAAAATGAAATCTTCCATTTGCAATGACGTGTTGGAACTGGAGGGTATTATGCTAAGCGAAATAAGTCAATCGGAGAAAGACATGTATCATATGATCTCACTGATAATGAGGAATTTGAGAAACAAGACAGAGGATCATAGGGGAAGGGAAGGAAAAATGAAACAAGAAACCAGAGAGGGAGACAAACCATAAGAGACTCTTACTCTCAGGAAACAAACTGAGGGTTGCTGGAGTGGTGGGGGGTGGGGGGGATGGGGCGGCTGGTGATGGACATTGGGGAGGGTATGTGCTATGGTGAGCGCTGTGAATTGTGTAAGACTGATGAATCACAGACCTGTACCCCTGAAACAAATAATATATGTTAATTTAAAAAAAGGGGGGGGGGCTGACGGAGGCAGAAATCATCCAGCATGGCAGGTACACAAGTCAGCTGATCATTGCAACCACTGATAAAGTGCTATGATGGGCACTACAGGGAGACATCATGGAGGAGAGCTACAGCTCAGACTTCAGGGTCTGAGGAAACTGCTGGGAGGAACCGAGACACCCACGGTGGACACAAGCAGATAGGCAGTGGTGCTCCAGGCAGAAAGCAGAGCCTGAGTAAAGGGTGGGGGTGAGAGGGTATGGCACGTCTGAGAACAGTTTCCCAAGCCCAAATGTAGACTTTGGGGTGGGGACAGGGGAGGAGGAAGCAGAATGTGGATCTTTGTTTACAAATTTGTTGTCAACCCTCACTAGAATGTAATCTGCTTGAGGGTCTACCTTATTCATTCTCCATCCCCAGCGTCTAGAATCATAGTGAATGAACAGGTAGGAGCCAGATCACAGAGGGCCTTAGAGATCATGGAAAGTTTGGGAATTTCATCTAACAGGGAAAACATCTGTTTCTGGAATCAAGAAAAGAAAATGGTTGTGGTGAATTAAAGAACCCCCAAAATGACACTGGAACTACTCCTAAGATGCCCCCTGAAGGGATTTTTATCCAACTCTTGAGTTCTGCCCTGCTGCACAGCAATGGGAAGATGTGCCAGAAAACTTGCATGGAAAATTTTTCAGAAAGCCAAAAGCCAAAGGTACAGTGAGAAACTCTACAAAAGTCGATGTCAAATGCTATGAAATGTGGCTCATGAACTGCCAGCCTGAGAGGCCACAAGTTAAAGGACCTTACAACTAAATCCCTATTCGACTGAAATTTAAGAAATATAAATTCATAAATAAACTCAATACACAGATGCAGAAAAAAATAAAGGAAATTGGGTAACTATTTATAGAATTTTGCATTTGAAAATTTACCTTACCCTGCAATTTTGAGTTGAGGCATTTTTGCCTGCTTTCCATTTTCAGCTATGAAAACATATCTTAACATCTAGATCTGGAAAGAAAAGATGTTATTTTTACTTCAAAGCTTGCAAAATAATATGCTTTCCTGGGAATGAATTCCCATCTTGTGGATGGTTGGATATATCCACCAGAGATCCTTCTCAACAGGCTACCTGTCATGGTATAAACATAAAGGTTACTTTCTATTTAGTTCAAGAGCCCCATCACCCACCACCATGGCTACTGTCATCAGATCTCTGGTGTTTCCTCCATCCCTTCAATACTTGATCCAATTAGACCTTAAGAAATGGAGGTCCTACACCTGTAAGGACTCCACAATTTTCCATTTTAACTTTCAGACCTTAATTTTTCCCTCAATGATTTCCTCCTCTTTCAATCCATCTACACAATATCCTGTCTGATGTGATACCCAACCTCATGTCCATCGAAATACCAAGAATATATATGGGAAGTTGTCAATGAACTTATGTCAAAGTGAATCCTCTACAATGCCCCATGCCCCAAGTAATCTGGTAAATTTCTGCTACTCATTGATGGCAGTTCCTAGGGTCCCGAACAAAACCAATGCAATCAATGGTGCTTTAAAACATCTTTAAAAAAAAAATAAGGAAAGATTTTATTTACTTATTTGAGATAGAAAAAGAAGATGAGTGGAAGGAGGGGCAGAAGGAGCAGCAGACTCCCTGCTGAGCAGGGAGCCAGATGCGGGGCTCATTCCAGGACCCTGGGATCATGACCTGAGCTGAAAGCAGATGCTTAACCCACTGAGCCACTCTGGTGCCCCCAAAACATCTTTTTTTTAATTGAGGGTGATCAAAGTGCCAGGTACTATTCCAAACCTTTTATATCCATTAACTCATTTAGTCCTCATAAGCAACCCATGAGATTGGTACTTTTATCCCTATTTTATCAAAGAAGCCCCAGGGGTACACAGAGGGTAAGGCACTTGTTCACTGTTACCCCATTAGTAGGAGTATGAGGCTGGGTTCATACCCAGGCAGGCTGGCTGCAGAGCCCAGACGTGTGGCCATTAAAATATGCTGCCTCTTATTACCCCATCCATGACTACTACGTATGTGCCTCTGTGCGTGTCTGCAGAAGCTCTTTGCAAAGCCTGTCTTACTTAAAGTTGATTATTTGCTTAGCCATTTCAGCACTGCATGCAGCAGAAGGCCGGCAGCAGCGGACAAAGGGCTCAGGGCTCGGGGCATGTGTCTAGTTCAACAAGTACAAGGGCAATAATGATGCTGCCCAGTTAAAAAGGGTCCTATGCAAGTGAGAACATGCAGCCTCATCCTAGTTTAGGGGCTGAGAGGGAAGACTTCCTGAAGGAAGTGAAGTTTCAGCTAAAATAGGAGGAGGAGCAGGAGTTGGCTGGGCAGTGTGGGGGATGGAAGGAGTAGAATGGGTGTCCCAGAGAAAGGGACTAACCTCTGAGGTCATGAGGATGGCCAGGGCACGTCCTGAAATTTTTCTACAAAAGCCTCACTGTTTCTAGCTGTCACACCCCAAGCTGGTCGACCTGATGCCCTGCTGGCCAAGAGGACATGGCCGGGCCACAGCACCAAACGCCACATATTCATTCTTTTCTCCAGCCAGCCAGCTGCCCAGGCCAGAGAAGACAAGTGTTTTAGAGGCATGGCTTCATCCAGGCACATCCTAGAATTAAAGTTACTTCAGGGATGCCTGCAGTAAAGCTGAAGGAAACACCCCAAAGGCCAAAGGAAGCGTGCTTTATTGAATTTACAATGCAGAAAATATTTGTAGTTCCTTAGACATTTGCATTGCTATAAAATTACACTTTATGGTATAATTATTAATGGTTTGAAGAGAAATAAACAGTATAAACGAAATATGGCTGATACTATGAAAATGTAAACCATATAAATCAAAATCATGAAACAATTATTCAATACTCAGAGGCCTACTTTATACATATGAAATTTCTTACACATATATACAATAAAAGCCCACAAAAGCCTTCACTCTGAAGCCGATCACTGTACAAATATGAAAATAAATCTTTATCTTTTAACCTCAATTTTATCTTCAGCAAGAGGGTTGTGTGACTTGCGTTTATGCAAATCACATTTGGTATTAAATAATCAAATGTCACATATGTCATATAAAGCAGCAAGTAGAAAAAATAAATTATGAAAATGCATGAGGCTAAAAGTTAACAGTGAAAAATGTCTCCTTATCCAACATTCTTTTCCATGATGAAATGAAAATATTATCCAATGTGTCAGGATACATAAAAAAAAAGGAGCCCTGTATAATTGTGATTTTAAAAGCCCTCAAAGGAAAAAATGAGTCAAGATGAGTTAGTTGCACAGGACTATGTGAATGTGTCACATTAAGTCTAGGTTAAAAACATTAATTTTTTTTTTCTTATCAAAAATACACTTTGAGAACATCTTCCTGAAATGAAATGTTGGTGATAATGATGATTTCCCACCAATGCAGCTGAAAGAGCTTTTAAGTAACTTCTCTTCAAAGATTGCTCACCAGAGCTCTAAGTCTCTGATTTGGATTTTGTTGCCAAAATACTTACCCAGGTTCAAATAAAAATGATTGCTTTGTCTATCAAAGGCACCCATGCAATCTCTGTCCGAATCAGTGTGGGTGTAAACTAGCCATACAAGCTGGAGGCAACAGCCAAGGTAATACTTCATACTCTATGTACAAACTGTCAGACAAATACAGAGAGACACTTTGGGGGAAAATAAATAAAGGCAACACAGTAACACCTATCCTAACACAGTTTTGTGCAAGTGCACCAAACACCTGAACAAGTGTCCCATATGGCAACACATAGATCCTTTCTAACCCGGGTTCCAAAGATGCCACAGAGGCAACCAGCCGTGGCCAAATGTGCATCTCACGATGGCACAGAAATAACCACATCCTCCCCCATTCACTTTGACAATATTCCACCAGCGAGGCGCTCTTTCTGGTCAAAAATGTAAACTTCTTTTTCTGTGACCAAAGCTGTTAAACAGCATGGTAGAGTCGCCAGGGATAGAACAAACTTTCCAGTAAAAAAACTAGATGTCAACAGAGAGAAGGCATGCTTTTACAAACTCAAGGATGTTGTGGCTCTTTATAATCTCGGTGTGTAACATACCTGGTCAGTTTTCACTTTAAAAAAAAATGAAGCTAGGGAACTAAAGATTTGATCATAAAAATCATAAACAGGAGAAAAACTGCTCCATGGAATTGTTTTAACTCAACAAAAAGGAAAGTTATTAGCTTATATAATACAATAAATAAGTTATTATTTAAGGTTTTTTCAGCAGACTACTTGGAACCTGGACCTATATGAACCAAGGTAAGTTCAAATCTCTGGTTGGGGATAACTTAACTGGTTCAAGGCCACAGACAACCAAAAGCCAAAAACCAAAAACCAGGCTTCTCTAGGGTCAGATGTTGACTCCTTCAGCTGTTAGAGACATTTCAATGGAGAAGACTGGATGCACTGCAGGTTCTAGAAGGAGAGCAAGACCCACCACGCTGCTGGTGAGGAGGAGTCACTAGTCATATTAAACAAAGGACTCTGACTTCCCATTCCTAAGGACAATGCCTCTTGTGAAGAGAGGAGTTTCCAAAACCATACATAACATTTCTTTCACTGTTCATTATTTCAGGAAGTGAATGCTGGCCACTATGGAGTTCAGGGATTTGCACCATATTGGAGATTATGCTTGTAAATGATGGGAAGGGGAAGGTCTGAAGCAAACATGCACATTTTCACTGGGCAAAATGTTAAAGTGGTAGTGTTGGGTTTTTTTTAATGAGATATAATTCACATACCATAAACTTCACCCTTTTAACAATTCAGTGTTATTTCATATATTTACAAAGTTATGCAACCATTATCACAGTATAATTCCAGAACATTCTCATCCCCCCAAAGAAACCACATCAGCATTAGCCGTCACTCCGGTTCCTGCCTTTCCCCAGCCCATGGCCATGACTTGCTGGTATATATTTTTAAGCGAAGAGTGACAACTCCCTGGGCATTGTACTTTTACTAGTACGTAGCCTCCTATGTTTTCATTAGAATTTTTAACATGGAATTTAAACCATGGACTCTGTTAAGATGTCAGCACCTTGGTTTTTTTTCTAACTTTTTGTCACACAAATATTTCTTCCTTTATATATAAAAAAATAGATTTTTCTGTCTCCACTGGAGCCTACAACATTACCATTTTTTTCCTCAATTAAATTCTGTTGTTTCAGAAATGAGAAAAATCAATACCCCAATATTTAAAAAGTCTGACTAACCAGAGTCCTTACTAACTGTGAGCCATCGTGGTCTCCTTCCCACTCCGTACAGGGCACCACAGCTGAGGGGCCAAGGCCTGCAAGGCCAAGCTGCTTGTTTTGCAGATGAGGAAACAGATCTATCGTGGGCTGCTAACAGGTCTGAGACTACAGGCTAGTTAACAGCAAAGCTAGGATGATAATCCCCTTTTACTAGCATTCTAGTATCAAATATTTGAAAAAAAATGTTCTAGGTTATCTACAAAGTCAGCTACCATGTGGATCTTTGTCAGGGAGCTTCTTCTACAGCTTCGATCTGAGCATGTGATTTTTTAACATTTTTTTACAGGTTATCTTTTGAGACTCTGCAAGGACAAGACAAGTACTTTTAACCAGGGGGCCTCAATCGTTCACTGAAAAAGAGCAAAGAGCCGGGGCTCCAGAAGATCTAAGAGCACAGTTCAGATTCCCACACTGCAACTTTCCACCTGGCTGTGTCTGGAGGATGCACCCCTCTGCGAGGAGCAAACAAGTCACAGACACTCAGTACTCTGGGACTGAAGACCTGACAGGCCAGGGATGTTCGGGATTTAACTATTGCAACAGTTCTTCATCTGGGTTGACTTTTTGGAACTGGTCCCGGTCAGATTGGTAATGGATTTGCTGTCATCTTCATCAGTCCTTTTTTTCACTTCCCTGGGGGGGTGGGGGGAGGGGAGGGAGAGAGAGAGAGACAGAGAGAGAGAGACAGAGAGAAAATGAATTACTGAGGTACAAAACTAAACCACAAATGGTTCTGTAAAATTAAAACAACACTGCTGAGCACTTGCTGTATGTCATCCAGACATTGTTCTAAATGCTTTGTAGGTATTGACTGTCTTAATCCTCACAAGGACCATGTGAATTTGTTGGGCCCCATTTTATATGTCAGGAAGCAAAGGCAACAAAAAAAAAAGGTTAAGCAGTTTCCCTTCGGTTACTGGAGAGCCGCAGAGCTGGGCCTGGACCCACGCCTGCACTCTGAGCACCAGGCCACGTTCACCACGCACAAGGCAGGCGCACACGAGACACGTGTGCACAGGTGCGTGCACACACGCACACACACACACAACCCACTGTTGCTCTCTCCTGCAGTTTCACATGCTTTCCAGTCTGCCACACGCACAGCTCACTCCTTAGCACTCTGGGACCCGGCTTCCATCCCCGACTAGCGCTTGCTGACCTTAACAAAAGCAATGATGACTTTAAAACCACTCTTTAATTATACAAGATCATGAAGACAATGATGAATGGTTAAAATCCAGGGGAAAAAAATCTTCCTTTTGCTTCTTCCTAAATCTCTTTTAGAATTAACAGCTAGAGGCTACAATGGCAAAGATCTCTAAGATCTTGTGAAAACCTCCTAGGGATAGTATCCTTCCAAGTGTATTCCCAGGGATGCCCGTGAAACAAGGAGACCCTGAAGTCCCACCTTAGACAAGACCCTGAATGGCAATCTTGACTGTGACAGCTCATTCCCAGGAGGCCCCCAAACAATCCTACCTTCCCCATCAGTGCCTGGGGCCCCCCCATCAAGACTAGGGAGCCCCCACCATGGGCTCTCCCTCCACAGTATTGGCTCTGTCTGTGACTGCTTAGATCCACAGAATGCAGAGGAACTGGCGGGCTAGGACTCCAAGCCAGGTGTTAAAGCTGCTCTCGGCTGCCAGGGCTGCTCAGTGGAGAGGGCCACAGAGTGGCCCTGGGGACGAGCGACCAGAAGGACTAGGACCCTGGTGGCAGACGCCCAGCCGGAGCCTTAGCCCCACGGCCATCTGGCTGAAAATGCACAAGACACCCCAAGCAAAAGCAGTCGAGGGACCTTCCAACTGAGATCCAGCACATTCTGGTAATTTCAAGAAATTAAAAAGTGGTAGTTGTTTTAGGCAACCACGTTTTAGTTTGTTACAGAGGGGCAGATACCTGAAACTACTAAGAACTGGCATATTCCTAGTACAGCAATGTGGTTCAATGGAAATATAATGTAATCCACATATGTGATCTTAAATTTTTTAGTAGCCACATTTAAAAATGTAAAAAGAAACAGGTAAATTTAATTTTATTAACATATTTTAACTCAGTATAACAAATATATTATCATTTTAGCATGTTATCAATAAAAATAATAATGAAGTATTTTACGATTTTTATACTGTTTTCAAAATCTATACCTACAACACATCTTGATTTGGGTTCGCCACACTTCTTGTGGCTTGTGGCTACCAAATTGGTCAGCACAACTTCAGATGGTGTTGATATGTGCTAATTTTTGAAAACCACTATACTATGAGTTGGAAAGAAGACATCTCAGCAGAAGAAAAAAAAGAGGAATTAATTCTTGCTGAAGGCGAGCTAATAAACGCTATACTATACATTTTCACATTTTTCTTATTTAATACACATAAACAATCACACAACATAAACACACACACAACCCTGACAGGTGACAGGTGAGCATTATTATCCTCACTTCACAGATGAGGAAACAAAGACTCAGGAAAAGAAGGAAGATACACAATCCAACGTAGAACACTCCATAAGACTCATTTCAGACTCCTGACCTCCAGAACTGGAACGTGATACATGTGCATTGCTTAAGAGACTATGTTTGTGGGAATTTGTTACAGCAACAACAGAAAACTAATACAACTTCTAACTGCATCATCTCAGACATTTGGTCATTCAATAAATGCCCAATTTATGCCAAACTCTGGGACCCTCTCTTAGTGAGCGTTGAGGGAGAGACAGAGGCTAAACAAATCATTACAAGGTCCCTTGCATGGTGTGATGCATGAATACAAAGGGTACACCACAGTCATGCTGGCCCGCAGGGAAGGAAGGCTTTGTGGAGATGGAGCTTCATGGACACTTTGACACTGGAGGGACCTCTTGAAAGAACAGGAATTGACCTTCACTTAATGAGGAAAGAGATTCCAGGTGCAAGGAACAGCCTGCATAAAGGCAAGGAGACATAAAAGAGCTTGGCCACAACTAGAAATAACGTTTGCTGTGTCTACAGATATCATTCCTTTGGGAAGCAAGATAAGAGATGCAACCAGAAAGGCAGGTGAGGCCAGACTGTGAGGGTTTGGACATGCTGGATACAGTCAAGTCTTTGGGATTCCCTCTTGTTGATGGGTGGGGATGTGGTTATGGAATTTTAAAAAGAGGTGGAGGTTAAAAATACAGAAATTGGAGAAGTCACCAGCTAGAGACAGTTCTAGAAACCCTGGGGGCAGAAGACAGTAGGCAGAGAGAGAGTAAAGAAGAGAATGTGGAATGCAGTCCTGAGATTGCCAACATTGAAGCAGCAAGCTGATGCTCCAGAGTGGCAGCGACAAGTCCCAATGTTGCCACTGAGCAGCTGTGTCACTTTGAGCAGGTTGATTAGCATTCTACTCCTCCACTTTCTTATCTGTACAATGGGTATAATAATCATAGCACCTTCACAAGACAACCCACATCTCTCCCTTCTGGGTGGTCTAATGGCCTCTATAAGCTACAATCATCTGGCTGCCTAGTCAAATGTTTTCTCTTTTCTTTTTCCTCTCGTTAAATTGCACGGCCTGCAAATATTCATTTCCTCGGTATCACTACTGAACCATGTATGTGGCCTCCACGGGCTGAGTGCTCACAATAATGCAGACATTTTATTGAACCTGAAAGCAAATATTAAGGAGGAAAAGTATGTACCCACATTGTTCATCTGGCCTTTCGTTTCTTTAATCCACCGTAAGTGCAGGCATGTCCCTCCCACTTCAAGGGAATCAGACAGATATTCCAAACACCTACAACAGGTTTGAGGCTGGGAATACTGGACTTTCTCACCAAAAACTACCACATGCTTGACAACCGCATGTTAGGTGACTCCGTCTCACGGGTAGATTTATGGGATCTCAACAGGCTCAGCTCCTGAGCTGAACAGATACATACATCAACCTGAGCTTTTTTTGTTTTGTTTTGTTTTCAAATCTCAGGCCATTAATCAATTAAATGCCTTTGGAAGTTGAATCTGCAAAATGTGTAAAGCTCGTGGTTCTGGTGATGGCAAATTCACTTGCCAATGGACAATGATTGTGATAAATGTCCTGTCAGCACTATGGGGAAATTGCATTTCTAGGAAACAGTTTTCTTGGGATTGAGAGGTTTCCAGAAAAAGTAGTACTTGTAGTTTCTAGTTTCGGGTGTTAACCAAACATTCACGGCCTCCCTTCAAAACAGAATTCTGTTTCGACAGTGTAAAGCCATAAACTCGTCTAGTTCACATTTTATGACATGACACGGCGTGAAAGGTGCCCGTGACGGGAATTGTCTTATGAGATCTAAATCGAGAACGTAACATGTTTTACATTATACGTAACTTTCTAAAGGATGTAAAACTTTTTTTTTAGTATTTTATTTATTTATTTGAGAGAGAGAAAGAGATAGCGAGAGACAGCATAAGCAGTAGGGAGAGGGAGACGCAGACCCCCCCACCCCCCCACCGAGCAGAGAGCCCAACACGGGGCTTGATCCCAGGACCCCGGGATCATGACCTAAGCCGAAGGCAGATGCTTAACCGACTGAGCCACCCAGGAGCCCCAGGATGTAAAACTTTTTCACCTGCGGCAACTCTACCATTTCCATGTAAGACTTAGGCACTTTAACAAGCAAATCTGAAGGCAGGATATAAAGCAAATTAAATTTTTTAATATTTGCTTTATTTATAATTTTCCTATTTAACACATCGCTAACGTGACAAAACCAGAGACCTCACACCAGGCCATCATGCAATAACAACGATAAAATAACTCCTTGATGAGTGATTTCCAAAGAGTGAGCTCGTGATCAAAAGGCCTCTGCGCACAGGTGTGGTGAGGAAAGAAGCACAAGGCTGTGTGCGAGCTGCACTGAAAACAGGGTGCGGGGCAGGAGCAGGTGGGGAGAAAGCACAGGCGGCTCACAGCCTCTCCCACCTTTATGATACAATAAAGAGAATCCATTCGGCACTCTGGGTGTGACCATGGCAATCTGGAGTCATTTAACTTTAATATGACCCCATAAAGACAATTCAGCATTAAATAGCGACCGGTATTCTGTGGGGTACCGGCAGTTCTATGTAGAACCACAGACTGGCAGAGCTAGAGAGGACCTTGGGGGTCACTTTCTCCAGCCCCCTCCCTCATTTTACACATTAGAGATGCCGAGAGGGAGGCAGGGACTTGTCCGACTCCACAGCTGTTCGGGGGGGGCGATTTAAGATCGCACTCTGAGCCTCCTGACACCACGGTCCTCCATTAAGCGGGGTAGGAGGCAACAGCCTCGCAGGGGGCCTGGCGTGCAGCGTCCTTTTCTGCGGGGCTGGAGCAGCAAGCCAGCACCCCACTGCCAAAGCTAGGGTGTCCTTCTCCCTGCCTGCTCCGGTTCAGCTTCGGGCCCAGTGATGCTCTGAAGACCTGCAGGCCCTTGCCAGACCCCTCTAGCTCAGCAAGCGCATCACCTCCACCCAGGAATCCCCAGGTACCTTGTAGCAAAACACCAGTACAAACACCCAAGAAAGTATAAACACCTACCAATTCAGCAGTGAGTCCACCCTCAGTGTGTTGCATGGAATCTCCCCCCGCCTCTGCTGAATGAACCTTCCTTGGCGAAAGTGGCCGGCAGCCCCTTCGCACCCACAGATGCACGGAGTCAATTACTTCACCCAGCTCATGAAGGTTTTACTTGGGCTCTTGTTTGACAAATGTGGTATGAGCCCATGATTCTCCTACTAAAACCACATCATTAACCTTGAATCTATACGTGCTTAAATGTTTACCTTTCTTCCACCTGTTCTAGGTCACACAGCACTGTCTTTGCTTTGCACAAAAATGTGGTGCGGGCAGGTGGCTCTCTCTCTTGGACAGGTACCAAAGGAGATAATGTCCAAAGACTCTGAGTTTGAGCCCAAGGCGTGTGCCAAGCCCTGCCACAGACTAATGTCAAGCAGGCCGTTTAAAGTCCTGGGGTCCATTTCCTGATTTTCTCAAGTGAGGGCAAGGATCTCGCCCAAGGCCCCAGTCTAAGCAGCTAGTAAGCACTATAAACACCAAGTGACTGATAGAAAAGCAGCACTGAAAACACTACTTGTCACCGTATATGAGCAGAAGAGGCCAACTGTCATACTAAAGCTAAGATTCTTGTAAAATTTCACAAATGATCAGGAAAAAAACCACACACCCAAAATTATGGCTTCGCTTTGTCAGCAATTAAAGATCTATCGCCTGAATTCTGTTCATGCTCATTTTCTTTTCTTTTTTTTTTTTTCCTTTCCTTTCTTTTTTCTTTTGGATATTTAATCTCTTCAGGCCAGTAAAGAATCATCTTTTCATTTGTGGCAGGAAACTAGGCAGAAGACATAAATCTAACAGATAATGTTGTTATTTCCTAAAAATCAAATTTACTCCAAGGATTAAAAAACCCATTTATATCCAAGTTCCTCAAGGATGTAATTTTCATTCTGATCTACATCCCAAAATGTTATTTATTAACACCATCACCTGAGCTTAATAATTACCTGAGTAATTATTTTAATAAAGTGCTTCCAACTGGCGTGATATACAATTTGCTTTGTTGAGTTGTGTTTTTTTTCCCCTTTACCCCAGAAAATGTCATAATAGACAGTTAATTTCATAATAGTCTCTTGTGTTTAAAATCTGGTTCCTGGAAATGATTCATACAAGTCAACTATTAGCTCTGCGGTGACATTTTGCAGAAATGTCAACGACACCTCAGATGCACCTGCTTTGTTTGGCGGAAAAGGCACTTCGCCAACGTTCACAGTGAATAAGCAGCACTACCGGTTTTTACAAAATCCGTGTTCGATTGTTTCTCTAACCACTACTGAAATACGAGACAGTGTTTTCCAATGTGTATTTGTGTCATAGCCCAGAAATTTGATATATGCAGCAACTACGTGAAAATTCAATCCTGTTTTCATTTTCCAAATATAAGACACCACTTTACCGAGCAAGATGGAGAACAGCCTCCACTACATTCGAGCCGTCTTTAGCACTGGTTTCACAGAACAATGCCCCATAGGCCTGCAGAAAAGAAACAGGCACGATTAAATGAAGCCTTTATTTAAGGCTCCTGGAATTTTAGCTTTTACAACCCACAAATAAAATAAACACATTCTCCCGTTGAGTATGCTAATAGCCAAGACATTGGATTCATAGTTTCGATACTTTAAAAAAATAGTGAATTTGAGTCGAATTATTCCAGACACAGCAACTAGTCAGGGGATTTTTATTTTGCCTTAAAAGTAACACAATATACAATTTCATGTTTTAAGGTTCTTATTCCCCACAGTCCTACCAGTTGCTACAAACGTTCTCTATCAGATAATCTGAGAGAGGTAAAAATGATAGCTTAAGGTAACCACTCACGAATTAAATGTCCATCAAAGGTATGTCTCCTTTGGGCCGGCAGCTAACATGCATCCCTTCACACTATCATCTTTTCCTATCAAGATTCAGCAACCTCCATGTTGCTAAAAACCAACAGACACTGTCTAGTGCTCTATTATTCTACCTCCCAGGGGTTATGTATATGACGACTGATGATATCACTCTCCCGCTTCAAGCCTTTCAATGCTTCCCGTTCCTCTCCAAGTAACGCTCAGATGCCTCCCCATGGCCGACAAGGCCTCTCGTCCGTGTAGTCCCGGCCCACCTCCTAGCTTTACCTGCCACCCTCCTCCCTCGCTCGCACTGCCTCGGTTACTCTGACCTTCCCTCTGTTTCTCCAATGTTCCAAATTCCCTCCGACCTCACGATCTTTGCACCTGCTGCTCCCATTACCTGCATTATGCCCTTTCCCCCATTAGCCCCCGTTCTCCAGGCTGATTCCTACCTACCTTTTGAATTTTTCCGTAATCCTCCCCTGAAGTTAAGATTCAGTGCTGTCTAAGCCTGACACGTCCCTGTTATGTTAGGTCTTGCTATTAGGAAACCTCACAGCCGTCTGTGTTCTTCCTGAATTGCACTTGCAAACTGTAACTGATGAAGTTATTCGTGTGTGTCTGCCTCAAGACAATGTCCCTGCGGGAAGGAGAATTGCATGTGCCATGGACCTGGGTGTGGGTGACGCAGTATCGTGTGGGGGTAAGGGGAGGATGTCATGGCCACTCCAGAGCATGGAGAGAGAGAACGACATGAGGGGAAAAGACTCCACAGTGGGACCTCTACCCATGAGCCCCCGAATCCACAGAAAATATATAACAATCCTACAATGAACATGAATGGATTCTAGTGGGAACGGGTAGTGCTGCTGCTGAGTTCTACGGCTAGGATGTTATGGGGTGACACGGAGACTGCCCCCAAGGGTGCAGGAGGGTAGGGGTCACGAGATGCATAAGTGAGCAAACGTTGGGAACTCAAAAATCCTGAGGAGGGGATAAACCTGGCGTGTGGCCGGGAATTACGCGCTAAGGGGGCATGTGGGACAATGTGGCACGCGGACTGCATACGTTTAATACGTATCTCCCCCAGAAATGAACTACATATATGAAGACAAGGACTGCCTGCTCTAGTCTTTCCCCAGCACACAATGAAGGGCATAGGATTAAACGTGCAGAATGAATCTCTTCTGTGCCTCACTGCTTAGCTTTGATGTTTAGCATGTTTGGTCCATAGTTCTAAAATTTAACAAGAAAGATTTTCCAACTTAAAACAGTGACTAAGGGGCGCCTGGGTGGCTCAGTCGTTAAGCGTCTGCCTTCGGCTCAGGTCATGATCCCAGAGTCCTGGGATCGATCCCGCGTCGGGCTCCCTGCTCAGCGGGAGGCCTGCTTCTCCCTCCCCCACTCACCCCTGCTTGTGTTCCCTCTCTCGCTGTGTCTCTCTCTGTGAAATAAGTAAGTCAAATCTTAAAAAAAAAAAAAAAAACAGTGACTGAAACTTCTTTTTACAGTTCATGTGCACGCGCTACAGCGCAGTCTCCCCGTGCGCCCACGCGCACCACCGAGGCAGGGGCATCAGATCAGACTGCGATGGCGTGGGCGACCCCCAGCACCTCTGATGCCTTGTTTGGGAAAGACAGGTCCTAAGGGGGACCTGGAGCAGTCTCACACACTGGTTGTGACGGGAGAATGAACGCTGCCCCCAGTAATCAACTGGATGGAAATGAGCTTCATTTCTATACAAGCGCATAACCAAAAAATAATTTTAGACTATTCAACTAAGCATAAATCTTAGAGAAAAAAAAAAACAAAAACAAGTTTCCCAATTCTCTTCCACCCAGGTAGCACCCTGCCCTTTGGCACAGTAACCCTCTGGAACTAAACCACATTTTCTAAACGGGACACCCATTCTTTTGCCTTGACGTGGATTCCAGAACCAGAGGAGTCCAGGAGCCGGCTGAGGGTGAGGAGGAAGGCAGGGTAATTCTGGCTGCTCCTTGTCAACGTTCTTCAATGGGGGAAAATGACCAAGTGATCATTTTAGCTCCATGAAAGGTTTAATCCTTGGTACAATTACTTACATTCATACATTCATTAAAGTGTGTGTAGCGGGGGTGGGGGTTGCGGGGGCACCTGGGTGGCTTAGCCGGTTGTGTCTGCCTTTGCTCAGGTCCTGGGACCAAGCCCAGTGTCAGGCGCCCTGCTCAGTGGGGAGCCTGCTTCTCCCACTCCCTCTGCCCCTCCACTCCTCCATTCATGCTCACACGTGCTCTTTCTCTCTCTCTCTCAAATAAATTTTTAAAATAAAATAAATAAAGTGCAGGGGGGCAGCACTGGGAGTTCTGCCTGAATAAGAAGGCCAGGAGCCCCATCAAAAAGGGTGGAGGTTTGCCAAAGAACCTCTGAAAGCGAATGTAGACAGAAGTGAAGGGCCGCTGACTGCAAAGCTCATGAACAGCTAAGGTCTATCCCAACAGACCCACTTTCGCCCTTACCATGGCCAGTTTTTCTCCCAGGTATCCTGGGACACACTTCTGTTCCTCTGCTGTGGCAGCATCACGGAGATCGGCCTTGTTTCCTACCAACATGATCGGAATACTCTCCTGGGCTGCATCCTGCCAGGGGGAAAATAATTGTGTGCTCATCAAATAGTGAACAAGTTCCACTGACAAGAGCAGCCGTACCAACAGCAGCTTCCACTCTGCAAATGCCCCGTGGGAGCCACATGACCTGCAGGTAATATCTTCAAGCCTCAAAATCTCTCTACAAAGAGCCAAACTTCTTCCCATCGCCAGGTGAGACCACTGAAATTCAGAGAGGTTAAACAAGATCTTGCAAAGGCCGGGGCCACGGTCCAAATACTCCCCATCATCCCTGCCACCATACGAACCAATATGAACTCAAGAGGCATGAGCACAGAATTATACATGGCCATGGCACCCACACAATTTTCTGCGACTTTCACTCCAAACGGTGCTGATGACAAGTCAACTTCATTATCTCAGGTACAAAACACACAGGAAATCCCTCAGCCATCAGGGGATAAAAACAGAGCTTGCAAGTTCCACACTCACTGCGATCTGGTTTACAACAAAAGCAAAATGTGAAGGTCCTAAAGGTCAACATTTTTCTTACGAGGAGTCAATTAGCAATCATTCGAAGGAATCGATTCTAAGGCTAATGCTCTCAAATCAGCTTAGGCAAAGTCCCAGGTCCACACGGGGCCTGAAATCAGGCGAAATGCTGCATGTTTCTGCCTCAGTTTCCCCACTGGTAAAATGAAGGGGTTAGTGAGGGCACACCGCACCTCCGCAGGCTCTGAAGAGAAAAGAGGATGACAACCTGACTGGCCCAGAAAAACAGTGTTCTGGTTCCTAGGCCAGGGCAGCGGCAGCCCTGACCAGGGCATGTGGAAGTGACCTTCAGCAGCGCCTACGGGTACCAGCTGTGCTTTCAGTTCCCGGCTACCCCTGCCCCAGGATCAAGAAATGAGCCTTAAAAACGATGGCATTACATTCGATTTCCTTTCTCTTCAGACCATTCTCCTCCAACCGAGGGCACTGGAGTGCAGTAACAGCAGAGGGGGGAAGGGAATGAAGGGCGCTCTCCAAAACTAGGTGTTCCGTCCATTGAGGTGTTCATTAATTGTGTTCTTTGGTAAACTGTTCAGGTTCCAAGTGGGCAACCTTTGGAAGCCACTCAACATATACTCCCTTAAGTGAGCCAAGAACCCAAGCTTCTAAAGGATTTCCCAAAGTTATTCCAGTAAATACGGACAACTCCTTAAAGTCTTGACTCCAACACCACCTTCCAGGGAAGCTGCCCTGACCACACCATCAGGCCCTTTACCCTGCCTTCTTCTTGTTTCCACAATATTTATCATATTCTATCATTCCATTTATTTTATTTATTGGTTTGTTGCTTGTTATGTTTCCCCGACTCGGGTGCAAGCTCCCCGACTGTGGGCACATTGCAGGCTCTGGAATGTGCACAAAGGAAGCTCTCCAAAAACTCTCCACAACGTGTAAGTCGGGAAGAGATCTCACATCTCAAGTGTCCCCTCCATTCAATGTTCACCCAAGTATTCAACCAATACATTACTCACAACAGGTAAGTAAACGGCCTTTGTTTTATTTTACCCATGACTTTATTGTAGGACTGTGTAACCCAGTGGTTTTTATCGCAGTGTATTAATTATTAATTCATCACTGACCTTCTACTACCCCTCAGCCCTCCAGCCTACCCCAACAATCACACTCTCAGTTTCCACCCGTATTTATAGTAGCCACCTATAGAACTTCCTCACAGAATTTCCTCAAATTAGAAAGGCTGAGCCATGGCAGAGGTTTATCATGCCCATTTTTCCCGAAGGTGAAAGTCAAATGCCAAGTGGTATCTAATTTTTCCCCATGGCAAATTCAAGAATTCATCTTGAACATAGTTTTCGTCCTTTTCAGACCATGTGAAAGGTGATCCATGGAGCTGAAAAGGTCACTTACCACGTGTAGGTGATTAGCAAATGATGGCAAATTACGGGTCCCGGCACACACCGTGGCTGGTCACTAAGGGCTATTTCAACACTGGCTGACCTTGCCTTTGGTCCTCCTGGCCTTGCGCATAATCCAAGGACTTAAAATGCAGACTAAGTACAAAAGTTTTAACAATAAAAAGTTTTGCCGTGGATTTTAAATATCTGTGGGTACGAGTCTGTGGGGATTATGTTACTCTCTGGACTCATCGCTCTATCCCAGGGAGGTCCGTCTGTTCCCTTGAGCAGATGCTTCTCCTCTGTGCACTAAATGCACCTTGGAACTCCTCTCTGGACACCAAAAGCTTCTTTTCTCAACCCGCTGCTTCCTCTGGTGCTCTATCAGAGCAGCAACCAGGGTTGAATCAGGAGATCCAAGGCCCCATTCAACCCCTGCCCTCTAAATAACCACAAGCCAGGGCCATATACTTTCTCTGCCTCGGGTTTCTCATAAAAAGTGAGAGTAACATTACACTTCTCACTTCTTTCCTCAGATATGTTACAGAGATGAATATAACATGTGGAAATTTCGTGAAATAAAAATGCTACATAAATGTCAACACACTTCCATCATATTTATAATAATTTTAGGTCCTATTTTCGTAGAACAAAATGCACATCTCACATCACTTCTTTAGTTAGAAAGAGAACATTAATTCTGTTTTTTTAAACGGTATGAAATAGGCCCAACAGAAGAATCTAGAAGCTAACCTGATATATAACAATCAGTTCTCTGTTTAGCCAACATTGCACTGTTTAATGACTGTTAAAAATTAGAGATAATACACTTAATTGAAAAATTATATTAGCCACTGTTTTTTTTTTTTCCAAGAGAGTATACTGAACAACAGCTTGAACTGTAGTTTTATGTTAATTATTAACCGTTGGCAGCACACTAACTGTGGTCAAAATCATTTCCTACTTTTAGAAATTATTTACCATGAAACCAAAGGATATGAAAGCTCCTCAGATGAAAGACACCATCTCATTTAACCAAAGGAAAAAAAAAAAAAAGCACAGATGTTACCATGTTTAAAATACCATAAGGGGTTCTGATTTTATCTGTAAGAAAACCGGAAGTTTTATTCCCAGAAGCTCCCTTCTGTGGTATCCATGGCTCTGTGGAAACTCGCCCAGCTAGTGAGGAAGAGACCAATACTGCCAAGTGCCATGAGACACTCCCCCTCTCACATCCAGTCCTTCCTGATGAGCCTGGATCTCTAATGGTGTGCACTTCAACAAAGAAGAGAAATCGCATTTTCTAAGATGGTCTGTGACGCCGGTGTAATTTTTTGTTCCTTGGTTTTGATGTCTTACCTCAATCATGTCCACCCATTCTCGTACGTTGAGAAAGCTTTTCTCGCACGTAACATCATACAGTAGCAGAACACCATCTGCTCTTCTGAAGTAAGACTTAGCGATACTTCTGAATCTGGCAGAAAGAAAAGCATGTAAATAATGGTTCTAATCAGTCTGTTGGTCAGGTGCTGCCCCTTCTTCATCTCTTTTATGCTCCCTTTTTTCTCATCTTCTAAGATAAGCCCCCATCCGGAAGAATCTCATGGCAACCTGGCACTGTGACAGAGCTACCGTGGACGACTGGAATGACTCAGTGGAAGCTAACAGAATAATTTGGGGTGTGATCTCTCCCGCTCCCCCTGCCTGTGTTCCCTCTCTCGCTGCGTCTCTCTGTCAAATAAATAAATAAAATCTTTAAAAAAAAAAAAAAGGGGGGGCGCCTGGGTGGCTCAGTCGTTAAGCGTCTGCCTTCGGCTCAGGTCATGATTCCAGGTCCTGGGATCGAGCCCCGCATCGGGCTCCCTGCTGGGCGGGAAGCCTGCTTCTCCCGCTCCCCCTGCCTGTGTTCCCTCTCTCGCTGCGTCTCTCTGTCAAATAAATAAATAAAATCTTTAAAAAAAAGAATAATTTGGGGTGTGATCTATGAGAGCCAAGCAGTTTCTCCATCAAACAATCCCAAGAATGTCTACAAACCCCAAAGGATAACCAGGACAATGTTGAGAGCATAATTTCTTAAAAATTTCAGCCCCGGCAACAAGCTTCCAAACCCACACGTGGGACACAGGGAAGGAGATGCACAAGAGAGAACATCATGGTTTGGGGGGTGGGAAGGGAGTACTGTGGGGGGTGGCGTGGAAGACGACCTAACAATGTGGAGTACCACAGCATGCCAGAAGCTTTATACCTGTGGGGTGCGGGGCGGTTCGCTAGGGGAAGAGCATACCTCAACATATATGTCCCAACTCTAAGCCAACTGCAATATTTTATAGCATCTTAAAAAAGGCCATGTTGACCACAAATGTTTTTTAAATGTTGAAAGTCTCAGTCTGTTAAGAGAATGTGAGCTCCATGTGAGTAGCTTTTGTGGATTTGTGTCTGCTCCCTGTGGCATCTTCGCAGCCTGAACAGTGCCTGGTACAGAGGCGGGCTGCAACCCATACTCACTAGTGGAACAAGTGGAGAGATGCTCTTTCCAAAGAGTGAGGCAGGATTAAAACATATGCTTGATGCTTCTGGTCATCAGCAATGAACGCAAGAGAAGGCAACATCACCAGACTGAGTCTTCTGTTTAGTTTGGGCCTCTGCCCTTGAACTGAGGGGAGCTGACAGATTCCCTCTTCCATCTTTTATTGAGCTTGGCTAAGTACTCTTCACATTGACACGTGACCTAAATTCTCTTGTTCAGAGAGGGCACTCTCCTTTTCCCAACTGAACAGCAGCTCGGAGGAAGCCTAATGATCTCCACACACAACTGACAGGTAAATGAAGGAGGAAAGAATGTGGAGACATGCAAGCATTCCTGAAATCCTAATATACTATGTAATTATACAGTGTATTATCATTATAGGATTATGAGCGTTAAAAACCACCAAGTGTGCCACGAGGCCTGTCTATGCAAACCAAAGCCGAGCCCGCTGCGCTGTGGAAAGCACTTGCCTCTCCTGACCCGCCGTGTCCCAGAGCTGCAGGACTGTTCGCTCTCCGTCCACAATGAGAGTCTTCATCTGAAAATCGACTCCTGAAAAGGAATTACAAGAGAACATGGGGAACATGATGTAAATAATTCCATTGGGTTTTACTCTCAAGCCCTCTGTAGATAAGACAAAAGCTGGTAAGCCAAAGCTGATGAGGTAGAGAGGGAGGAATGTGGCCTTCAAGGAGGGTGACCTTCAACTACTAATTACAAGTCAGACCACACATGTGCGCACAGATGCACCATCTGCAGGGTGGCTAACTTGGGGGAGGATTTAATCTACGGACAAAAGGAAAACCTATGTTCTATTTGCCCGTGTAATTAGATGAACTCGGGTATGTCTCCGTGTTTACATGTATGTGCTTGTGTGCACATTAATATGTGTATGTGTGTACGTATCTGTGTGGATACATATGAGATATGTATATATGCCATGCTCTTTAGCAACTGAACAAAACACTGTGGTCTTTTTATGAATCAAATTAAAGTGAACTTTCAGTTTTGTTATCTTGAAGGGTATCATGAAGAACCATAAATTTACAAAGACGCCCATTGTGAAGAGGGTAATCAATCTGTTCTAATATTTCTAGTCATCAAAATAAGAACTCTTTAGATAAAGAAGAAAGGTGAATGATAATTTGCATACCTTCAACTCCTTTTACTGATTATTATGCAAATTTGGGAAATCAGGACACTTCTTCTCCCGTTCTCATGAGTGTTTACTCACGTGTTCCGTTGTAAAGGAGGGGGAGGGATCATACACCTGGCTATGATCTTGACCATGACAAAGTGGCCATCAAGAATGTCACTTTATCAACATCAAATGGCGTCTTATCAGAAAAGCTTTCCCTGGTGCAGTAAAAACTGCACCTCTCTCCAAATCTCATATTCTTTTATTTTCACCCATTGCCCTCCTTTGGGATGAAGTTTCCTTGCAGGGTGGGATTTAGTTGACTCTGTTCATTGTGTGTCCTTAGCACCTACAACAGTATCCGGCTCACAGCAGAATTCAGGAAATGTTTGCTGAATAAATGAATCTGTCATCTCTGGTTCTAAACTTGGTCTGGTTGCTCTGACTGACTAAGTGGATATCTTTGTCCTTTGTTGGTTTTCTTTTCCTAAAGTTGGGTCTTCGCCAAAACAGAAGAAGACCATGCTATAGACAAGGGCACACACACACATACACACACACACATCCCTATATATTATATATGTATACAGAGAGATCTGTGTATCTGTGTATCTAATCTCTAAGGAAAACAAGATCAAGCTAAAAGAAGGTCATTTCCCCATTACTGACTGAAGAAGGAACCATACCCAGGGTGGCACTGGTATTTCCTCGAAATTCATTCTTGCAGAGTCTCATGAGGAAACTAGACTTCCCCACTGCAGCATCCCCAGCGAGCACAATCTTGTAAGCCTTCTGTGAGCTGGAAGATTTAGGGCTGCCATCCACCATGTCTGTCTAGGGGGAAAAAGCCACAGTGGGTGACAAAGGTCGTGCCAGTGTTCTTCCTAGTAAGTCATACAGCACCGAAAATTCACAGTGTTCATGAATAAAATAACTCTGAAACTACCTACCTGTGGTGACAGAGCCGAGATGGGCTTTCTTGAAGAACTGACGATGCTGCCCTCACCCGCGGACCCCTGGGGTTTCCAGTCTAACATGGTGGCCACACCATCTGCACCAAATGTCTCTTCATCCCTTAGATCAGGAACCTGGTTTGTTTGTTGTTTTTTTTTTAGTCAGCCATTAAAAAACAAAGTCTCTCATTACACATATACATCATGGATTAAAGAGAAGAAAAATATGCAGCTGAATCTATAGTCATTGCTGTTACGGAACAGAGTAGCCCCAAATGGCAATCTGTGGAAATTTCTCCCTACCCTGGTGGAGAAAAAAAAACGTTCTACTGACTATGTTTCATATTTATAACCTTTAGGTCATATTCCCATGACAGATACAAGTCAAACAGGGTGACAGATTTCTATCAAAGGTACGGCCCAGGAGACAGTGATTTCTGGGGCTTACATCTATGTCTGAAGCATCGCCCCCGAGGCTCTCCTGTGTGCCGTGTGACCTCTGAAGTCCCCTCTGGTGCTTGTATTCCACCTCCGAGTCATATCCGTTGGAGTCTCTCAGCGTAGACAAGCCGCTGTCGAAGCAGCTCTCGGGAAGGCTGTCCACCTCACAATTCATCCTCTGCATAGGGTCACAGAGGGCCAACGAGTCACAGTCCTCATCCACATAGGAGGAGCGGGATGACCTGGTGATAAAGGAGAAGAGAGCTTTACCTGAGGGTTCACAAAGCTCAGGACTACACACAGCAGTGGACTCAAGAAGACCAACACTCTCACTTTTACCAAGAACCACAATGTAGTCCATGATTATTCATCAGGGGAAACAAAATGTTCAAAGCAACATCAGCTCATTCTGTGCAACAATCAATTAAGATGAAGACACTCAAGTCTAACATTTAATAAAAATGAAGCCATTTTTAAAATCACTTTATTTCCTGATACAAAAGGAATTGCAGTGTCCAGAGCATGAATGCAATCTCAAGTTAAGAAAAATGTATGCAGAAGATGTGAACCTTTTTACTCTAATGTGGTCAGACCATATTCCAAACAGCTTGTCCATTTCTGGATAACAGCTCTACTTTTTAAAAGGGATGCTGAGAACCTGGATGGGAAAGGGAACCATGATGATGTAAGACCCTCAGACACAAGAAATGGTTCCATGAACTCAGCTTAAGTCTTCATGGTTTCCCTCTTCAAATATTCAGAGAGCTGAGACATGAAGACGAAGAATACATTCTCCCAGGATGCACAAGACAAAATAAGGGCCAGCTGATAAACTTTTCTAGGAATCATATTTCTAATCAATATGGTGAAAAATGACAGGCAATTAGAAAGGTGTGGTACCAGAATACGACATATGAGTTTTCTGCCACTGGGTGTTGATACATAGTCTAGAAAGACTCTTGTAGGAGAGGTTTCACAGGGAGGTGCTCTAGATAAATGCTGGAACCCCTGACTTCTATGGACATTTCCATTTGTAAAACTTTCTAACATCTTAAAAGTGAGGGAGAAATTAACATCAAACAAGAGAATCAAAAGAAACCACATCATTTCCGTATTTACTTTTGTTTTTCCATCTGATTTTCACAAAAACCTAAGTTTATACTGAAATAATGGGGCGCCTGGGTGGTTCAGTCAGTTAAGTGTCCTACTCTTGATTTTGGCTCGGGTCATGATCTCAGGGTTGTGAGATCGAGCCCCACGTTGGGCTCCGTGCTCAGCTCTGAGTCTGCTTGAAGCTCTCTCTCCCTCTCCCTCTGCCCCTCCCACTCATGCTCTCTTTCTCTCCCTAAAATAAATAAATAAATCTTAAAAAAAAAATATTTTAGTGCCATTAGCAAATGCTTAAAATTAACTAAAAATTAAGAACTTTACCACCAAACTCTCCCTAAATATGTTTACTCAATTACAAAGTCTTTATCCTGGGGGCACGTATTCAAACCATATCGCTAGCCTAGCTCTGTGTGTTTGTGTGTATACATATGTTTTTTTGTTGTTTCATCATTTATGAAATTCTCCTTCTAAAACTGATTTTAGCCACACTATAAGGAACCTAAGAAAACTGTTCTCATTATAATATAGTACAAACTACTTCAGCTCCATGTCATTATTAATTAGAACTTTTTTTAAAAATTTACTCAGATTTTTGATAAGGAGGGAAGAAGTGAAATACAGAATTGAGAAATCACTTCCATGAATATCTAGACTCCAAATTAAAAATATAGGTACAGGGGCACCTGGGTGGCTCAGTCGTTAGGCATCTGCCTTTAGCTCAGGTCATGATCCCAGGGTCCTGGGATCGAGCCCCACATCAGGCTCCCTGCTCTGCGGGAAGCCTGCTTCTCCCTATCCCACTCCCCCTGCTTGTGTTCCCTCTCTGGCTGTCTTTCTCTCTCTGTCAAATAAATAAATAAAATCTTAAAAAAAAATAAAAATATAGGTACAGATCAGACTTTCTCAAAGTCAACTTATATATGTACACCCTTTTCAAAAGTAAACTATTCTTCCTTGCCCAAAGAATATTTTCATAAGTAAGTATGTACAAATATAGGACAAGCTATATTTTTGTTACAAATCTTAGAAAAAACACAAAAGTTTATATAAGTTAAAATCCAGTAAGGCCACAAAAGCAATAAAATTAAATTTACAAGTTTTTATATTAGCATCAAAAAGAAAATAAAATGTTAACTTCTTATATTAAACTAATGACCCTCCAAAGAGGACGTCAGTCCAGACCCTGGTGGCCCGCTAGTTATTATTCAGGGTGATGGGCACCCAAGTGCTATACTCCTGTCTCTCTGAGCCACTGGGGTGTGATGACTTTGTCCCTTAGAACCTACTCTTGAGGAGTTCTTAATCCAGTACTGATGAGCCTAATTCATGGTGTATAATCTTTTCCAAAAGGAACCATGGTAAAATTTCCAAAATAATTTTCAGTTATGTATCTTTTCCCCTATGTGCTTAGAATTGATCTTAAATATCAGTCAAGAAAAATCACACCACACCCACACATTTTTAAAAAGTAATGTCTATTTCTCAATAACAGAGCAAGTGAGCTGCCTACATGTCTATAAACCATCAACATTTATTATTTCACAAATCAGTGAGCAATGAAAACATCCAATACCTGGACAGGATTTTCCTAAAAGTGATCACCAATAAGCCCTGGTAATAGACCTTCCTGAAAGGGGACCTGACAATTTTGTTATCGCCAGGGTAGTTAAGTACATTATTCTTTATTTTTTGGTTGATTTCAAGTTTTTATTCTAGTTAGTTAGTTAACATATATGGTAAAATTGGTTTCAGGAGTAGAATTTTAGTGATTCATGACTTACAAGTAACACCCAGTGCTCATCTTAACAAGTGTCCTCCTTAATACCCATCATCCATCTAGCCCTTCCCCCACACACCTCCCTCCATCAACCCTCAGTTTGTTTTCTATAGTTAAGAGTCTCTTATGATTTGCTTCCCTCTCTCTTTTGTTTGTTTTCCTTCCCCTATGTTAATCTGTTTTGTTTCTTAAATTCCACATATGAGTGAAATCATACGGTATTTGTCTTTCTCTGACTGAGTTATCTTGCTTAGCATACTACACTCTAGCTCCATCCACATCATTGCAAATGACAAGATTTCGTTCTTTCTTTTTTTTTTTTTTAAGATTTTATTTATTTGACAGAGACACAGCGAGAAAGGGAACACAAGCAGGGGAGTGGGAGAGGGAGAAGCAGGCTTCCCGCTGAGCAGGGAGCCCAATGCAGGGCTCGATCCCAGGACCCTGGGATCATGACCTGAGCCGAAGGCAGACGCTTAACGACTGAGCCACCCAGGTGCCCAAGATTTCATTCTTTTTGATGGCTAATATTCCATTGTAGGGATTGATAGGTATTTTCATACTGAATGTGTAGATTGCTTTGGGTGGTATAGACATTTTAACAATATTTGCTCTTCCAATCCATGAGCATGGAATGTTTTTCCATTTCTTTGAGTCCTCTTCAATATCTTTCATAAGTTTTGTATAGTTTTCAGAGTACAGATCTTTTACCTCTTTGATTAGCTTTATTCATAGGTATCTTACTGTTTTTGGTACAATTGTAAATAGGATCTATTCCTCAATTTCTCATTCTGCTGCTTCATTATTGGTGTATAGAAATGTAAGAGATTTCTCTACGTTGATTTTATGTCCTGTGACTTTGCTGAATTCATGTTATCAGTTCTAGTAATTTTTTGGTTAAAGTATGTCATCTGCGAACAGTGAAAGTTGACTTCTTCCTTGTTGATTTGACGGCCTTTTATTTCTTTTTGTTGTCTGACTATTGAGGCTAAGACTTCTGGTTCTATGTTGAATAACAGTGGTGATAGTGGATATCTCTCTCGTGTTCCTGACCTCGGGGGAAAAGCTCTCAGTTTTTCCCCATTGAGGATGATATTAGCTGTGGGTCTTTCGTATATGACCTTTATGATGCTGAGGTATGTTCCATCTATCCCTATTTTGTTGAGGGTTTTTATCAAGAATGGATGCTGTATTTTGTCAAATGCTTTTCTGGCATCTATTGAAAGGATCATATGGTTCTTATCCTTTCTTTTATTAATGTAGTTCTTATCCCTTCTTTTATCAATTGATTGATTTGTGAATATTGAACACCTCTGCAGCCCAGGAATAAATCCCACTTGATCGTGATGAATAATTCTTTTAATGTACTGTTGGATTCAGTTTTGGTAGTTTGTATGTTTCTAGGAATTTATCTATTTCATCCCAGATTGCCCAATTTGTTGGCATATAATTTTGCATAATATTCTCTTATAATTATTTCTATTTCTGTGGTGTTGGTTGTGATCTCTCCTCTTTCGTGATTTTATTTATTTGGGTCTTTTTTCTTTTTATAAGTCTGGATAGGAGTTTATCAATTTTATTAATTCTTTCAAAGAACTAGCTCTTGGTTTCATTGATCTGTTCCACTGTTTTTTGTTTGTTTCTATATTGTTTATTTCTGCTCTAATCTTTATTATTTCCCTTTTTCTGATGGATTTAGGCTTTACTTCCTGTTCCTTTTCTAGCTCCATTAGGTATAAAGTTAGGGTGTGTATTTGAAACTTTTCTTGCTGCTTAAGGTAGGCCTGTATTGCTATGTACTTCCCTCTTAGCACCACTTTTGCTGCATCCCAAAGGTTTTGGACTGCCATGTTTTCATTTTCATTTGCTTCCATGCATTTTTTTATTTCTTCTTTAATTTCTTGGTTAACCTATTCATTCTTTAGTAGGATGTTCTTTAACCTCCATGTATTTGTGGTCTTTCCAAGTTTTTTCTTGTGGTTGACTTCAAGTTTTATAGCATTGTGATCTGAAATATGAATGGTATGATCTCAATCTTTTTGTACTTGTTGAGGCCTGATTTGTGAGCCAGTATGTGATCTATTCTGGAGAATGTTCCATGTGCACTCAAAAAGAATGTGTATTATGCTGCTTTAGGATGAAATGTTCTGAATATACCTGTTAAGTCCATCTGGTCCAGTGTATCATTCAAAGCCACTGTTTCCTTGTTGATTTTCTGCTTAGATGATCTGCCCATTGCTGTCTGAGGGTTCTTAGAGTCCCCTACTATTATTATATATTATCAATGAGTTTCTTTATGTTTGTTATTAATTGATTCATATATTTGGGTACTCCCAGGTTGGGGGCATAAATATTTACAATTGTTGGATCTTCTTGTTGGACAGACCCCTTAATTACGATATAGTGCCCTTCTTCATCTCTTGTTACAGTCTTTGGTTTAATATCTAGTTTGTCTGCTATAAGTATGGCTACTCTGGCTTTCTTTTGATGTCCATTAGCATGATAGATGGTTTTCCATCCCCTCATTTTCAATCTGGAGGTGTCTTTAGGTCTAAAATGAGTCTCTTGGAAGCAGCATATAGATGGGTCTTGTTTTTTTTATCCCTTCTGATACCCTCTATCTTTTGATTGGAGCATTTAGTCCACTTACATTCAGAGTAATTATTGATAGATAAGAATTCAGTGCTTTTGTCTTCCTGTAAAGTCACTGTTTCTGGAGATTTTCTCTGTTCCTTTCTAGTCTTTGTTACTTTTGGTCTTCCCTTCCCACAGAAAGGGTCCCCTTTAATATTTCTTGCAGGACAGGTTTAGTGGTCAGGAACTCCTTTGGGTTTTGTTTGTATGGGAAACTTTTTATCTCTCCTTCTATTTTGAATGAGAGCCTTGCTGGATAAAGTATTCTTGGCTGCATATTTTTCCCTTCAGCATGTTAAATGTATCATGCCACTCTCTTGCCAGATTCCTGTGGACAGATCTGCTGCTAGCCTGATTTTTCTTCCCTTGTAGGTTAGGGATTTCTTTTCCCTTTCTGCTTTCAGGATTCTTTCCTGATCTCTAAATTTTGCAAATTTTGCTAAGATATGTCTTAGTGTTGGCTGGCTTTTGTTGAATTTCATGGGAGTTCTCTGTGCCTCCTGGATTTGGATGTCTGTTTCCTTCCCCAGATTAGGGAAGTTTTCACCTATAATTTGCTCAAATAATCCTTCTGCCCCCTTTTCCCTCTCTTCTCCTGGGACTCCTATGATAGGAATGTTATCACACTTTATGGAGTCACTGAGTTCCCTAAGTCTATATTTGTGATCCAATACTTTTCTTTCCCTCTTCTTTTCAGCTTTATTGTTTTCCATAATTTTATCTTCTTTTTTTAAAAAAGATTTTATTTATTCATTTGAGAGAGGGAGAGCAGGGGGGCAGAGGGAGAGAGAATCTCAAGCAGACTCTGCACTGAGCGTGGAGCCCAATGCATGGCTCGATCTCAAGACCTGAGCTGAAACCAAGAGTCAGGAGCTTAACCGACTGCACCACCCAGGCACCCCCATAATTTTATCTTCTATTATCACCGATTCATTCCTCTTCTTTGTCCGTTCTTGTTGTCATTACAACCAATCGGTTTTGTATCTTGGGTATAGCATTTTTTTTTATTTCAGCCTAACTAGTTTTTAGTTCTTTTATCTCTGGAGTAAGGAATTCTCTAGTGTCTTCTATGCTTTTCTCAAGCACAGCAAGTATCCTTATTATTGTTGTTTTAAATTCTGGTCCAGGCATATTACTTATATCTGTTTTGATTAGATCTCTGGCTGTGACTTCTTGTTCTTTCTTTTGGGATGAATTCCTCCATCTTGTCATTTTGTCTAGGTCACTATTTCTTTGTGTGTGTTAGGAAAGCCTGTTTATACTTCTTGCTCCTGAGAGTAATGGCTATACTAAGAAAAGGTCCTATACTGTCCAGGACCTGATGCTTCAGGAAGTGTTTCAGAGTATGCACTCTGCTCTTCTATTTTGGCTGCTCTTTCCCTCAGGTCAGTCCTCTGCAGAGTTTCTCCTTGCTTGCTGTGGGGAGTGTTTGGACCTTGTTCAGTATGTGGCATTTTAACTAGGTATGCTCTGGTCTGTTTATTAAAATAAGCCCAATCCTATTGCCACGGGAGCTGAAGCTCTGCAACACTCTATGATCAGGAGACTTGGTGCATGCAAGGGGTTTGTGCTGGTCTTCTGGGGGAGGTGCCCACTGCACTGGTTCTCAGGTTGACTTGCCCTAGTAAAAATGCACCTGTGGGGTGATGGCTCTAGCCTCTACTGGGGGCGCTGTGTTGCTCCCTGAAGTCTGTCAGTGTTGATGGGTGGGGGAAAATGGCATTGCCCCATTCTCTTGTCCCTGGAGCAGGGAGTTTGCACCTGCTACTCTTCAGAAAGCCCTCACAGAAGAGCAGATTTTTTCCCCTTTTGTGTCCCCAGCTTCCATGAGATCTCTGCCTTCACCCTGTCAGCGTCCACGCTGTCTGCCTGCCAGGTAGCACAGTACTCCTGTGTTTTATCTCAGGAGTGTGGTTGGGTTTCAAAACTCCAAATTCTAGGGGTCCAGTGCTATGCGGATCCACGCTGATCATGTGCAGGAGGGTCTCAGCATGCTGCAGCTGCTGCCAGTCTGTCCCAGAAAAGCAGCCATATAATCACATGGGGGCTTGGAGTTTATGGTAAAGTGCAGCAAAAAGCTGGCCCCAAGGTTTGCTGCCCTCAGCAGATGTCTCTGTTTCTATGCTAGTGAACGGGGCAGCACATTGGTGCCCGCCAGCACTTTGTCCTCTGAGAGGCCATGCCACCTCTCCCAAATGCACTCCAAGAAGGGGAACTGTTTCTCCCCCAGCAACCCAGGGGATCTTCAGACCACACTGTCCACTCCCAGGCTCTGCCCTTCTTCCCCAAAGGACCACTGCTATGCCCACCAGGCTCTACCCAGCAGTGGCAGGGACTTCTAAAACTTCGGACTTTGAGCTCTCTGCTTGTAAAACCTTGCCACTCTAGCTTTCCCAGTCAGTGGTTTTGGGGAAGTGTTTCTCTTGCGTAATCCCCAGGGCAGTGCTTTCCATCTATATCTTTATCTCTCTCTCCTCTCTCCGAGATCAAGGCTCCCTCCCCTCTGCAGCACCCGCGATTCTTTCTCCCCAGAGAAAGAATCATGTCTCTGCACCTCCTACCTTCCATGATGTGGCTTCTTTTCTCCCTCTAGTTCTGCATTTTGTTCTCTCAGCATTCAGATCGATTCTCGGATATTGGAAGATTTTATATTTATCTAGCTGTGTTCGAGGGACGAGGCAAGCATAGGGTCCCCCTATTGCTCTGCCATCTTAACCCTCAGTACATTATTCTTTAGAGCAAAAGATCTCAAATGCAAAGGGAATGAATATGAATTGGAAAGTTGCATTGGAAATGGAGAGCTGGAAGCCCATAGTTTATGCATTCACTTCTACTTTCAAGGTTTGATATGCTCCAAATTTAACTTTTTAAGTAACAACAATGGACATAGTATTTATACACACAAGTACACACATGTGATCTTTCAGTCCTTGTCGCTAGATCTCAAGTTACGGCAGGACCAATATATCCTTCATTTGATTCAAAATAGAGCTAAATTCTCACTTCTATTAAGTCTCTCTGACTCCTTCAATACAACAGCTCATAAACATCTACTAGTCATATTTCTATTTGTTTTGAAAGTTTCCTTGTCCTCGAACACAGCTTACATAATATTATGCTGAGCTATTAAACATTTGCAGATCATGCCAAGAGTCTCCACATCATATCCTGCATATATGGCAACATCCTATACTATAGTTCTGCTTGTTTCCCTGTAAGAGTTCTCAGAGTTCACTTCTGAGGAACAAGACGTAACGAGGGAATGAGGTCAGGGGAAGCATACGTAAAATCAAGTCATAACAATGTCTTAAGGAAATCACTTTGCCCTCTCTGAAACATTTCTACTTTGAATCTTTACATGTTTCAGAAAATTAAAATAACATGGTAGAAAATAGAAATTAGTGCCCAAAGTAGATTCTACTGTTTTAATTCACCTCTAAGGAAATTTACTTTCCTTTTCACTCTGATCCAGAATTCAAACGAAAAGTAAGTAGGTATTCCCATACCTGTCATAGCCCAGAGGATGAGGAGAATGACCATCAAATTTGGGACTGCTTCTAGAAATTGTATTCCCTGGTGATATATTATTTATGTGCTGTAATACACAAAGTATATAAGCAACATTTGGTTATTCCATATTTATACATAATACATATACACATACACACATACATATATAGCACACTAATTAACTTCTAACGTAATTAAAATTTGGTATCCTACATAAGCAAATGTGAGCACAGACACCAAGGTAACTGCCCATAGTACTCTCTCCTCATTGTGTCTTAGATCCAAACACCATTGCATAAGCCATAAAGGGGTATCCTGGTTCCCCACATTGGCCAGGACACTGCAATACCAACTTCTTTGGATTTATCTCTTCTCAAACTATAATTTGGCTCAGTGACTGACTTGTCCATACTTAAAGCTATGGCAAAGGAACCCCAAACTCGAAGCTGACCCCCAAAAGTGGGAGAAGAGGATTTCGGGCACATGTAGTCTGGGGAAGTTCCTCAAAATTCCAAGAGGGGCTTAGCTTGTTTCTGTAGCAGGGTTTTAAATCCAAGGCCTCCACTCTGATCATCTCACGACCATAAAGAATACTCAATGTGTCTAAGTGCACTCCTCAGCCAGAAGCACCTTCTCCCTCCTCTGAAATGCGAAGTATTTTCTTCCTACTTCCATAAGATTTCCCAATTTTTCTTATATCATTGCTATCTGTGCACATCTTAACTCCCTACACTACGCTATAAACTCTTCCAGAACCCAGGTCACACCTTATATGTCTTTCTCTGGTTTCCCTGAACAGCTAACAGAGAGTTGGTGAACATCCAGGCATTTATTTCTGCAGAGGGGTGGCATTTCTTTAATTTGGGAAAATGTTGCCTCCTCTTATTAAATGGAATAGTTTCTCATTATTGTAAGCTCCCCCTTTAAGAAAATATATGATCTTCATCAAAATACTCTACTACAAGAAAGAATAAAATGTATTATAAAATTCTACTGCATACCAAAGATCTGTTGAACTTGCTGTAACTGTTTTCAAGGGCACTCCTAAGGCCGTCATTACTGTCATGTAACTTCCGGTTAGCTGTACTACAGAGCAAATAAACAAACAAACAGATAAGGAAAGTTGGGTTAAAAGCCACTTTCTTTGCAGGCTGTGAAGTTCAGAACGCGGAATTACTTACCACCTCTTGCAACTTTCTACCACTCCCCTTCCAACCTCATAAACCGAGATCATAATTCATTACAAGAACTACAACTTAATTGAGGGATCCCCTCTCTTTTAAAGGTCTCGGGGCATTTCAGGAATTAGCTATGCTGTTGGAACCCACTGTTCCCTCAGGTAGCTTCAAGATATGAACAGGTTTCCTACAGGTCTCTGCTTCCTAAATGCTGAGCCCCAGCTGGCCCCATGTGCTGCTCTCTGTCCCCCTGCGCGTGTCCCAGCCAGGCGTGGAAGCGATGTGTTATGTCACACTTCTTTCTCCTGGCTACTCCCACATCTTCCTCATGGCCTGATACTGTCCACCAGGGTTCTGATGAAAGGTTCTGATGTTGACTGTGGGTTCAAACCCCATGCAGGCATGTACTTTCCACATCACTGATGGGAGTCATCTGACCTGTCAGAGCCTCAGCAACCTCTTCTACAAACGGAGGACAATACCGCTTGAGAGTGGCCCATCTTTCCCTACTTAAGGCTGATCCATCCTTCAGATCTCAGCTCAGTTGTATCCGCCAGAACACTTCCTGGACCTTCCTGGGTAGGAGGAATCTCTGTACTATGTGCCCCACCCCTTCCCTCTGTCCCACTTCTCCTTTGGCATTTTATGTTTATTTCTATAATTAGTGATCAATTTCCATCTTCTTCCCCTAGATGAGCCCCATAAAGAGACTTTTTTTTCCTTTTCTTTTTACTTGCCGCTCTATCCTCAGCTCCTGGCATACCTGACCCGTAAAAGTTGCTGAATGAAAACCTGCTGGATGAATGAATAAATGAATGAGCAGGATTATTGTAATATGTCAACTCTGTAACTGCCACTGGTGAGACTTAACAGGCATGGTGAAAACAAACTTGCCAAGTCTGACCTTACTTCCTTTGGGAAGACAAACCAGAAGAACATACATGAGTAAAAAAGAGCATGGGAGTAGAGGAGGGGGAGGGTTTGTGGAGAAGGCCCTCAGAGGCTGGAATTATGGTAACACGGGTGTGAAGTTGACAGAGCAGATATAATATTTCCAGTAGGGTTTAAAAAAAAAAAAAACCTAAGAAAAATAGCCGTCTCACCAAGAACAATACGTTGGGCAAGAATGATCACGTGTGTCTAGTGCTGTGACGTGAGCTAACAGCAGATTCCTGACAGCCTCCCGGTGTGCTGGGCTGTAGACACAGCTGCTGAGGTCAGAACTCGGAGTCTTTATGGAGGTATAATAACATCTCACCTGACTTGCGAGGACTTTGAGAGAATCAGACTCTAGTCCCTGGATTTGAATAGTTTATTTAGGATTAAAAGCAGGAGAAAGCCAAGTGCTGAATGCACCACAGCGAGAAGAAACACGCATGGACCTGCAAACCCAGTCTTGAGAATATGGCAACTCATGTGACATGGGGCATGTGTCTTATTCACAAAACATCAGGAAAATGTAAATGTAATGAGCGTTTTATATGAGAACTTACTGGAGTATTTCAATTTGCCTCTCAAGACTATTTCGATCTTCTGTGTACTCTCGGATTATTTCCAGATCCCTGTAAAACCATATTTTATGTTTGAACGAGAATTAGATATCCAGTCCTGCCTTACACCTACCCTCCCAGACCCCCTTTCACCTTTCTCAAAGACCTGTGTCCTTGGCCATGGTTTTCTATCTCCTGGGGCTCCCGCTTAGTCCCTCTGTGCCTTCAGCAGCCCCACACGCCCGCACGCCCCCCCTTTCCTGTGCGAGGTCCTGCTCTCCCTCCCAAACCCAGCTCCGCTCCTCATAGGACGTCTTGACACTTCACCTTCTGCTAAGCCCCCTCTCCCCAGGGACTCATTAACAGTCCCTTCAATCCAGCGTGCTCTCTCCCCTCTGACCCTTCCCTGCTCCTTCCCTGCCTCATGCAATCCTAACGCAGCTATTTTCCTCCTTCCTGGTGATTCCTTCTCCTCACCCCACCTGGCCCTCCCCGCCTCACCCTAAACCACAGAGGAGTCCACAGGACTGGGCTTTCTCAGCCTGCCATAAACCCATGCTCAGCGATTCCTTTTGCTTTATTACAAAGCCTTGGCCTCCTCCCCATAACGTTTCCTGAGAATATTAGCCACTCACCACCAGCCCCTATTCCACCTCAGCCCCATTTCTAAGCAGACAAACCAAAGACTCTCAGGCTCTCAACTGTTATCCACAATAACCTGTCCGCTCACTCTCTTGATGATAAAGCTAAGAGGTTCCCAATTGACGATAGGAATTTAAGTTCCTTAGCCAAAAATGCTGGGCCCTTCCATTATAGCCTTAAACTAGCTTTTAAATTTTTAAATTTTGTTTAACTTTTACTTTGCTATTCAAAATACCTTTTCCTGTCCAGAGGTCTGACCACTGTCCTCCAAAACAGTCTTATCTGTCTCTCTGTTCTTGCCTCTGCCTTGCTTACTGCCTCACCTGGAACAGCTCTGAGACACTCTTCTCCCCTCTGAAATGGGAAGACTAAAAGTCCCTATCTCACAGGGTATTCTGTGGATTGCAAGAGTTGATGCTAGGAAAGTTCTACGCACGTTACCCCTGCCCCCCTTGACCGACACAAATCAGCTCCTCCCAAGCCAACCTCAAGCGTCTCCTCTTTAATAAAGCTCTTCACCGCTCCTGAATCAAAAGGACACTATCTACCATCACATGGCAAAGGACCCAACCTGCGCCACTGCTGCTGGGATTGCTTCTGACACTGCTGAGCTCCTACGCGAACTCCACAACCCTTCAGCTTTGTGACTTTCTCCACGAATCTGAAGTTCTCACAGAGCAGAGATCACGTCTTTGCTTGTATTTTTATATATATATATATATATATATATATATATATATTTATTTATTTATTTATTTATTTATTTATTTCACACTCATAACTCCTTCTGTAGCTGAGGAACCTGTATACAGTAAGTACTTAAATGTTTCACTGCTGACCATTACAGGACCTTAATTGTGATTAAAGTTTGCAAGCAAACAAAGCAAAAAGGATACTTTTCCCAAGTGTACATGTTTATACACACACGCACACACACACACACACACGTGTATGTATTTTGTATGCATATATATCCATATTACATGCAAATATGTGAATGTAAATACCTTTATAAATATCCATATATATATATTTAGATATTTATATAGGTATTTGCATATATACATAAATGCATGCCTGTGTGTGTGTGTGCACTTCAATTAGCACTGACTCCCGATACTTTAGGTATATTCTTCTGTTCCCAATAATTCAAACATCTATTAAGCCCTGCACTCTCCAAAGCAGTCAATAATTAAACTAATTAGTATTTTTCTTAAAAAAAATTTAAAACACAAAAATCACCAGGAAATAGGACACTGAAAGCGGTATCTTTGGAAAGCAAAGAACATACCAGCAAGGTCAATAAATAACCCTTTATGATTACGTAGCTGACTTCATTCACACGGATGGTCATCTAAATAAACATTCCACTCAAACTAAAGAATAAAATTCAAAGTTTCATACCTTTCTGAATTCAGAGTCTGATCGGCATAATCACTTTTCAAAGCATCTAATTCACTCTGAAGAAAGGCTATGTTTGTCTGTGCTTCTAAAAGATCTTTCTTAACTTTCTGATTTTCCTGGAGAAAAGGAACAGCGCAGGCCATTAGATTCGGGGTGTCTTCCACCCAGGAGAGTCAAGTGTAGTGGAACCTCGCACCCCAAACCTACACCTCCATAGTTCTTCAAATCTTGGTGTTCAAAGAACTAGTTATCAATTCAAGGTGATCTGAAATTATCATAAAGTATTAAAGTCTCAAAAAGCTAAATCCTTGAAGTTGTTCTCTCTTTTTTTAATGTTTGACATCTGGTGCCAAAAAACACCAGTCAAATCATGATCATGACATACTTTAACATGTTACTGGCAAATTAACTCAGATCAAATATGTAAACATCTGTTTTATTCAATGAGAGCTATGAATCTACTGAAAATATTCTGTGGAATTAATAGTACCTATCACCAGGGGCACCTGGGTGGCTCAGTCGTTAAGCGTCTGCCTTCGGCTCAGGTCATGATCCCAGGGTCCTGGGATCGAGCCCCGCATCCGGCTCCCTGCTCAGCGGGAAGCCTGCTTCTCCCTCTCCCACTCCCCCTGCTTGTGTTCCCTCTCTCGCTGTGTCTCTCTCTGTCAAATAAATAAATAAAATCTTTAAAAAAAAAAAAATAGTACCTATCACCAGGCAGACTGGCTAGTTTTTACAATAAATCCTATCACCTAACATTTGTAAGTTTTGTGCTTAAATTTAAACTAGTATAGTTTAAAAAATGTCTATGTTTTCCTAAAAAAAGAAAACAAAAACACACTGGAGGCTTCTGGTGCGTAATGATGGACTGAGCACTCTTCCTTCCTTTTGGAGACCTCATTCACATGAAATGCCAAATAACATGAGATAAACCAATACAAGTTACAAGAATGCAAGAGGGGCCCCCCAACAGTCAAATGAATTAAATACATTTCTGGAAGATGGAAATTGTGTGGAAATGTGCTGACAAAAGAGAAGAGAGCAGGAGCACAGGAGGTCTGGAAGAGGCATGGGGGAAGATTGTGCTATAGAGCAAAGGAGGAGGCAATTAGCCAGGCAGAACCCCCGAACAGTCAGAAATGGGGCTTACAGGTTAAATTTGTGTATTAAGGAACTCGGCCCCCAGCCCCAGGCCATCCCCTCTAATACTAGCAAAGAATAGCAGATAGAGTCGATTCCTAAGGCTGTAAGACAGGGCTTGTCTTTTTAAAAAGAACTGAATTGGGTGCCTGGGTGGTGCTGTCAGTTAAGCATCCAACTCCTGGTTCTGGCTCAAGTCCTGATCTCAGGGTCATGAGACAGAGCCCCACTCAGGCTCTGCTCAGCGTGGAGTCTGTTTCAGATTCTCTGCCTCTCCCTCTGCCCTCACTTGCTCTCTCTCTCTCTCTAACAATAAAATCTTAAAAAAAAAAAAAAAAAAAAAAAAACAGAAAAAGAACCGAATGACCTCTATACAGTGTGCTGAGGCTTCTCTCTGAATATCCATATCCCACTCCTTCTGGTCATCAGGGGTCCCCCAGTCTGACAGCCAGCTTCACACACAGCTCCTAGGAAAACACTCTCTCAGGGAGGAGGCCCTGAGGTAAACAGATCTATTTACCTAGCTGCACAGGAATCCTACGCCAGCTACCTAAAATGCTCAGAAATTCCAGGATGACGTATGGGTAGTGAGTTAAAAAAACTATCAGTCCAGTAAGAACTGAAATTCTGTAGACTCTAGAATTAACATTTTCAAGGAGAAAAAACAAATTCCACACATTGGGAAGAATAAAAAAAAAAAAGTTGGAAGGCATCAGTGGATGATATCCTGAGGATGCCAGAGTTTCTTTTTACAAGAAACCAAAAACTCAACCAGGAAATGCAAGAAAAATAAGCAATTCTACCAGAAAGTCATGATCCAAATACAGAGCCAACTAAGAAGGGGCAGAATTTGGAACTGATGGTGCATTCCAACTTGACCATGAAGCTGGGAGCCTTCTCTTCTGAGTGGTACGGGGATAATGACTGGAGAGAAAGAAACACACTTATAGCACAGCTGGCTCACTTCTGGGCTCTGCAATGAGAATATTTAGAGTCCTAATAAAGGAAATGTTCACTAGTAGCTTTCAACTTCTAGAGTCCACCTACAAACAAAATAAAGACGACTTAATGATGATGAAAAAACAGATGCAAATGCTGACAATTTGGCAACAGAAACACCAAAGATAGGGTCATCAAGGGGGGAAATGGGCAGAAAGAGGAACGCTGGAGGAAGAAAAGGGCAATTATAACTTCATCTCACAAAGCCAGGGACACAGACCAGAGCTGAAGTTGTAGGAATGCAGGGTTAACTATGTGAAGTGCAAGGGCCGTGCCGTCATTGCTTTGAGTAAGAAATAAATAAAAGCATTCACAATAGGTGGGGTATCCTTGAGGGTAAAAGCCTGAATAACACCTTTGGTCAAAGGTACATCAAAGGCTTTCTCTAACTGCAGTACTAATTTCTCTCCATCCCCGGAACACTGATAAACAGCAATGATTATGTCTAGTCGTTGAAGAGGAAATGTATTTCTGTAAATGAAAGGTGATTCTTACCATTGATAAATCATAAATTTGCTTTTTTAATGCAGCCACATCTTCTTTTTGACTTACGTGTTTCGACTGTTCTTCTAGCTGAAAGAGCAAATAAAGGCTGTGCATTTACAAACTCACTTTGGATTGATTCAGTTAAGTTTATGAGTATCCTTGAATATACAGATATGGGAATTCTAAAAGTCTTCCATTTTCAACATTTTACAACTTTGTAAATTATTAAGCTACATATAATCCATGAAGATTTGAAAATTTGCTTTCAATAATTTAAGCATTTAAAAAGGGGGTTTTATCGCTTAATGAATTTCTTTCGAAACAACTGAGAAGTCCTTTTGGGAAACCATTCAACTATTAAGCGATTTAACTTAGCCTTTTCAGTTATGTTGCCTATGAGTTGGACCTTTATATTCTCCTAGAAATTTAGCTGCACTTAACATTTTCTATCCTGTATTATAATTATCTATGAATGCCTTATCTCTCCTACCAGAGTCTAAGATTTTTAACAGCAGAGTTAGTGTCAGATTCACCTGTTTTCTTCACAGTGACTCCAGTAAATGCTTATTAAAATAACTGGAATCAATAACATTTAAGTGTGATAGGAAGCTAGTGACATACGCACACAATTCTCTATGAATATACACCGGAGCTTTGCTTTCTGGTTGACTTGTTAGTATTACCGGACTTTAAACCAGCTCAGGAGATCTCTAACATGGACAACAAAAATGTCTTTTTGTTTCCTGACAGTCCCTGGGAACGGTGAGGATCCGTGGGTTTCCATTAACTGAGTAGTTACGCACTGACCAAAATGAATGCTATATTTCATCAATTCTAAGTCAAAGCCTAAGTAATCTGATGCTGGATTTTCTTCATCTTACCAGATGCGTCAACTAAAGGTTTTCACACACCAAGGCCATGACTGCCACTTGGCTGACTCTGAGAAGAGCCCTTGATTTTTTCAGATGCATGCTAATTTCAGAGAAAAAAAACTGGAGGGAAAAAACTAGTTCCTCAGAATCCATGGCATAGGGTAATGGCAGTCATATCAATTTTGTAAACTTTTCCAGTTTAAGCCTTTAACATTCCCTCACGTAAATCACCGTCTGTTCTCTTGCAGAACAAGCTCCCAAGCCGGCGGGAAGTCTGGTACAAGTGAGAAAGCGCAAACTGTGTAGCAAGACAACTCCACGGCTTATTAGCTCTGTGACTCTAGAACTCGGTGTCCTCAGCTGTGAAAGCAGGAGACTTACCTATCCTCAGAAAAAGTTTGAGAATTAAAAATTATGAAAAAGAGCTGAAGAAACTATAAAGTCAGTAACGTCTCAGCTATTACAGTTAGGCAGGACAGTCCATTATTAATCCCATTTTACAAATGAGAAACGAAATGATAAGATAATGAAGCCAATTGTCCCAGGTATAACAGGAACAAAGTAGCATCGTCTCGATGAGAACTCCGGTCCCATCACTTCTGACTCTTACTGTTCAGGGCCTATGTGGTCATCATCATATGCCTCATCGTGGCAAGAAATTTTGTGTCTTTTCTGTATAACTTGCTTCTAGCCTAAAGATGTGGGAAGACAGGAAAATAACCGAGAACCGGGGCTAGGAGAATCTGTGACTCTGGCATCAACAAGGGACTGGTCCATTCAAATTCTGCAATTCAAGCATCTTATGTCTGGTCTAATGGCCTCTGTCAATTAGAGAAAAGGTTGACAGTGATCATAATTTCCCAAGAAGGTTATTGGGGAGGATTTTTAATAATCCCAGAGGTTTGAATTGCAATAGCCTACAAAACACAGCTAATCGTCCCTTAATCTCATTGAATATAAACATTGGAAACGGCATTAAAGGTTATCACATGAACAACCAGAGAAGCAAAGTGATGTGCCCAAAGTCACAATGCCACTTTCAGGGATGTTTCTTTTTTAAGTATCCATTTTCAGTTTAGCCAAGGTATTTCCACTCGTTATAGAGACAATCCACACGCAAGAGGTGGATCCAGTACCATGCAGCAGACAGCCTGTGCCGGCGGGTGAGAGCCAATGTGACACACCTCTTCCCAAACTCTGCACTCAGTCACGTCAACTTGGTAGCTTGAAATTGTTAATGGTGGAAGCATTAACACCGTGGAAATCAGCAAATACTACAGATTCCTCCCTGACCCCCTCCCCCCTCCAGAGCCCATTGTTAAGTAGCTACCAGCATACCACTGGGTGAAACAAACCCTACTCATTAGAAACCAAACACAGCAAAGGCCAAACCCAATCACACTTTTGCTCACATTTCAGCAAGTTCTCTCCCACCTCCTGCTGATCAGGGGTCCCCTAGATCTGGAACTTTCTGCATAGAAGAAGAGCATTTACTTCATTTAATAAATATTCACTGAATACTGACCATGTACCTTGCGGTTAGCTGGGGGCAAGGATACAGGAATACGTGACCAGTAAAGACAGGATCCCTCCTGTCATGAGCAGAGTCCACTGAACATGTGGGCATTGAGGGCACCTGAGGAAGGAAAACTGGGGTTTGATGGACAACTGTTCAAGGGGTCAGAAATATTTATTAGACCTGTGCAGAAGATAGGTTGCCCTTGAAACGGAAAAGAAAATTAGGGACCTTTAAAAATCCATCTTTCCAGGGAGCCCAGTTTGACCCTGAAATCTGATTCCAACTGCTGCTTTAATATGATTCCCAATGTCTTTAGTTGCTAATAACTTAAACACACTGATACACTGAGGCTATTCCTAGAAGCCTCGCTGCCACAAACATACCTTTTTGAGTTTCTTTATTGTCACCTGTAAATCCCCTACTTCTGTTTCATACTGACGTCTGAGGTCACTGAGGGCTTCCTCAGCTTTACGTTTTTCCTAAAAAAAAAAAAAAAAAAATTTAATGATTTAAACAGGTTCTTCAAAACCCCATAGAGCAAGAAATGTTTTGTGTCAAAGTAAGGCTGATCCCAAGTCTCCCACACAGGGAGGGCAAGAAGGGATGGCGGAAGTAAACCAAATGACTTTGGAGGTACGGCTCTTTTGGAATTGAAACCTGCAGAACTGAAAGCCGACATGCACACATCACCAGGAGAGACGCCTCTAAGACTATTACTCATGTTGTGACAGGAGGCCAGGGCACATCTAATAACTAGTTTAAGTAGTTATTGCTGTTATTTATTAAAAGATATGGCAAGAGCCAAGGGCCCACATGCTTGCCTGAACCCTATCATGTCATCAGGGCCCAGGAAGGTCCAGTGGGTTTGTCCTTTTTCCAAGAGCTTACACCTTTACCTGAATTCAAATCACATCACCTGCAAATTTCTATGCTAAGTGCTTCCACATGGGCTGGTTCTTCTCACACGTGTCCTGCCTGGATCAGTGAATGGCAAGGGGCACCCCAGGAGGTCAGGGGCTGCAGGTCCCAGGAGCCCAGACATCTTCAAATGTCCTTTTTCTCTTCGCAAAGTATGGAACTTTGTGCCCTGTGTTTAGTATTCAAATAAATTATGTTACTAGCCAGAGAAATTGAGTGTGCAGCTATCCCCTGCTAGCCCACTACCAACAGTCCTGAGCACAGGGGGGCAGAGCAGGAGCAAGGCAGACAAACGCGCATGCTGGTGGGGGAAGACAGGAGGTAAGACGACCTCAGGAAGTAATACAGGGAGAAGCTGACAGGGAGATGTGACAGGAACTGAGTTAGACAGGGGGTAAGGTAAGGCCTCTCTGCAGGGGAGACATGACCCCGTGTCTGAACACCTGCCTGAGTTACAGGGTCTTGCGACCCACTTACTGGCTGTCTAGCTGAGACAACTTACTTGGAGCCTTCATTTCCTTATTGGATTAATGTGAGGATTATATTAAATTACCCAAGTAAATTAAATAATCCATATAAATTAAATAATCCATGTAAATTAAATATTCTATGCTTAGGAGGAAATGTGTAGGAGAAGAGTAACATCTTCACTCATGGTAACCTTTTCTAAGCGCGTCTCTTGACTTCATCCAGCTCCACAGGTGAGGCAGCAATGTCGCCACTTCACAGGTGGATGAAGACGGGAAGGCTCCCAATGAGGCGCTACCTCGGACAGCCTTCCTGGCACTGAAGTGGACCCCGATGTAACTAGGCAAGTCTTCTCACTAAATCCAGGGCCACAACCTTAAACAACTTTTATGGTTTAAAAACATTTTATTCAGAGTTCAATAAAGGAAATTATCACCATGTAGCTCTTTCCATTCCCAACCTGTCAAGATGCCAAGAGATCGGGTAGGGGGTCACTACAGTAACTTAGGCAGATGGTGGTGGTTCAGACCAACTCATCACAAACTTCCAGGAAACTGAAAGGGAGGGAAGCTTTCCCAACTCATTCTATGAGGCCAGCACTGGCCTGATACAAAAATCAAACACATTAAGAGAAAACCACAAACCAGTATCTTTTATGAGTATGGATGCAAAAATAATAAACAAAATTTAGCAAAATGAATTCAACAAGATTCAAAAATGAAAATACATCATAAATAAATGAGGTTTATCCCCAGAGTACAAGTGTGTTTTAATACTTGAAAATCAATGTAATTCACCACATTGATGTTCTAAAAAAGAAAAAAGCCATGATCATTTCAATAGATACAGAAAAACATTTGATGAAATCCAACATTCCATTCCTAATTAAAATAACTCTTAGCCAACCAGGAACATGCGCAAAATTCAATAAAGGGCTTCTATGAACAGCATGCCACCAACATCATACTTCTTGTTGAGACAGAAATTATAGACAAGGATGTCTGCTCTCCCTTTTCTTGTTCTAACCAGTGCAATAAGGAGAGAAAAACAAAGTGATCATTCACACCAGAAAGATAGAAGTAAAGCTGTCTTTATTCATAGATTACATACCATTTACTTAGAAAATCTGATGGAATCTACCAAAAAAGCTGCTGAGTATGAACAATGTAAACAATAAGATAGGGTATAAGATCTATATGTAAAAATCAAGTGTATTTCTATATATTCACAATGGACAACCAGAAATTGAAAGTTTTAACAACACTGTTTAGAGGAGCATTAAAATATCAAATACTTAGGAATGAATCTGAGGAAAGATTTATAAGATCTTTATGTTGTACACTACAAAACATTGCTAAGAGAAATTAAAGAAGACCTAAATAAATGGAGAATAAATGGATCAAATTATTCATTATTGTTAAGATGCCAATTCTCCCCAAATTGATCTATAAATGCAATGAAACCAAATCAACCCCCCAGAATGTTTGGGTTTTTTGTTTTTTTCTTTTTGTTTTTAAGAAACTGACAAGCTGATTCTATGGAAATTAAAGGATCTAAAATAGCCAAGACAATTTTGAAAAACAACAAAGTTCTTTCAACCTAAATGTGAGACAGGAGTCCATCAAAATCCTAAAGGAGAACACAGCAGCAACCTCTTCGACCTCAGCCACAGCAACTTCTTCCTAGAAACATCGCCAAAGGCAAGGGAAGCAAGGGCAAAAATGAACTATTGGGACTTCATCAGGATAAAAAGCTTTTGCACAGCAAAGGAAACAGTCAACAAAACCAAAAGACAACCGACAGAATGGGAGAAGATATTTGCAAATGACATATCAGATAAGGGGCTAGTATCCAAAACCTATAAAGAACTTATCAAATTCATCACCCAAAGAACAAATAATTCAATCAAGAAATGGGCAGAAGACATGAACAGACATTATTCCAAAGAAGACATCCAAATGGCCAACAGACACATGAAGAAGTGCTCAACATCACTCGGTATCAGGGAAATCCAAATCAAAACCTCGATGAGATACCACCTCACACCAGTCAGAAAGGCTAAAATTAACAAGTCAGGAAACGACAGATGTTGGCAGGGATGCGGAGAAAGGGGAACCCTCCTACACTGTTGGTGGGAATGCAAGCTGGTGCAGCCACTCTGGAAAACAGTATGGAGGTTCCTCAAAAAGTTGAAAATAGAGCTACCATACGATCCAGCAATTGCACTACTGGGTATTTACCCCAAAGATACAAATGTAGTGATCCAAAGGGGTATGTGCACTCCGATGTTTATAGCAGCAATGTCCACAATAGCCAAACTATGGAAGAGCCAAGATGTCCATCAACAGATGAATGGATAAAGAAAATGTGGTCTATATATACAATGGAATATTATACAGCCATCAAAAGGAATGAAATCTTGCCATTTGCAATAATGTGGATGGAACTGGAGGGTATTATGCTGAGCGAAATAAGTCAAACAGAGAAAGACATGTATCATATGACCTCACTGATATGAGGAATTCTTAATCTCAGGAAACAAACTGAGGGTTGCTGGAGTGGTAGGGGGTCAGAGGGAGGGTGGCTGGGTGATAGACATTGGGGAGGGTATGTGCTATGGCGAGCACTGTGAATTGTGTAAGACTGTTGAATCACAGACCTCTACCTCTGAAACTAATAATACATTATATGTAAAAAAAAGAAGAAGATAGTAGGAAGGGTAAAATGAAGGGGGGGAAATCGGAGGGGGAGACGAACCATGAGAGACTATGGACTCTGAGAAACAAACTGAGGGTTCTAGAGGGGAGGGGGTGGGGGGATGGGTTAGCCTGGTGATGGGTATAAAAGGGGGCACATATTGAATGGAGCACTGGGTGTTATATGCAAACAATGAATCATGGAACACTACATCAGAAACTAATGATGTAATGTATGGTGATTAACATAACATAATAAAATTAAAAAAAAACAACAAAGTTGAAGAACTAATATTACTTGATTTCAAGACTTACTATAAAGCAATAGTCACCAAAACAATGTAATACTGGCATAAAGTAATCAATGGAACAAACCAGAGAGCCCAGAAATAAAGCCACACAAATACAGTAAACCAATTTGGGACAAAGTGCAAAGGCAATTCAATGGAGAACAAATAGTCTTTTCAACAAACGGTGCTAGAACAACTGGATATCCACCTGCAAAAAAATATGAACTTTGATCCATATCTTGCAAAAATGGATCCTAAATGTAAAATCTAAAACAAATAAAACTTACAGAAGAAAACAGCAGAAAAATCTTTGTGACCTTGGATTAAGCAAAGATTCCTTAGATGCCAAAAGTCTGATCCATTAAAGAAAAATTGACAAATTGGACTTCATCAAAATGAAAACTCTCTACTCTTCAAAATACACTGTTAGGAGACTGAAAAGACAAGTCACAGTGTGGGAGAGAATTTTAAAAACAGAATATATAAAGAGCTCTCAAAACTCCCTAACAGGGGTGCCTGGGTGGCATAGTCGGTTAAGCGTCCGAGTCTTGGCTTCCGCTCAGGTCATGATCTCAAGGTCGTCGGGCTCTGTGCGGAGTCGGCTTGAGATTCTCTCTCCCTCTCCCTCTGTCCCTCTTGCTCAATTGCTCAATTGCGCGCTCTCTCTCTCTAAAATAAATAAATAAATCTTTAAAAAAAAACAAACCTGTATTTAAAACAAAAAAAACCCCTCCATAACAAGAAAACTACCTAATTTTTAAAGTGAACAAAAGATGTTAACATATTTCACCGAAGAAGATACCCAGTGGTTTCCTAGGAAGGAGGGCAGAGGAGGGAGGAAGGGAGGCATGAGGAAGGGGCCTGAGGAAACCTAGATGGTGGACGGATACACCCATTGTCTTGGCTGTGGTGGGGGTTTCACGGTGTACGGGTACACCCAGTGTTACCATCTTCTGTACTGTAAACCTGTGCAGTTCCTTGTATGTCAATTCTACTTCACACCTAAAATACTTACCTGGAGCAATGGAGTAACACTGTAGGTACAACAGGAGTCAAGGTCAGGAAGAGCTGAATAAGGCCAGAGGACTGCGAGGGAGCATCAGGGGGAGATTTTCTCTGTGCTTGACGGAGTTGGGGAACACGGGAAGGAAGGGCAAAGAAAACAGATGGAGCGAAGGAAGAGCGATGATCATGCCCTACCAGAGCTGTGCGGTGAAGAATCGCAGGGAGCCGAGCTGAGCCAGATATTATAACGAACCGCACATGAAGTTAAAAGGGGAGGGGGCCCCGGTCAGGGCTCCAACACCAACCACAAATCTGCTCCTCACATACGTGGCTGGAAGAAGTGGTGGGACTGATGGCAGCAGAGCACGCGTGCTTGGTAAGTGTACGATGAAGGAATGAGCACACAGATTAAATGGATGGAGAGGGGAAAAGGGCAGAAAAGAGTGTATGATTTTCCCTGTTTTTCGACTACAACAAATGGAGTGCTCACAGAAGAATGGGCTCTCCACTGCACTAAAGGAGTCCCATGGACTCCGAGGCACGCACTCTGTTGAATATGACCTCCAAACAGTTACTAAACTGATCATTAAGAGATAAGACGACAAAGAGACCCGAAGTCATACATGTGATAAAGCAGTCTGAGGCAAAGAATCTGGAAGGACACAAAGAACGAAGAGCAACAGAAAAAAGCAGGCCGGCCACAGCCACGGTGCCAGGCACTCATATACATCACCAGGCTGGACCTCCGTGAAGCAGGTTGGTGGCATTACCCCATTCTAAAAATGGTACCACAAAGGTCAGAGGTCCGGTTATTTTCCCAGGGCCACCTGCCCAGGCAAAGGCAGAGCCAGGAAGCACACTAAAGGCCTATCAGATGCCAATACTCGGGCCCTTCTCACTCCATCCTGCTGCCTCTCGGAGGTAAGAGGGCAAATGAATAGAAAACGTCCACCCCAACATTAGCCTTCACCCAGCTATAGTTTATAAGGAAAACAGACAAGTATTGCTTCTACAGAAATCATTGAAGGTAACAACTTTCAACCGTAAGAGTTCCTTCAGTGATGAATAAAATACATTCCATTATAAAACACTGAAGTTCGTAGAGAGAATTTTAATTTCCCTGCAATCTAGAAATTTAAAGTTGGCAGTGGACATGGTCAGGGAGACTGTGGCATAAAAGCTGAGCCACCCTCCTCTACCCAAGGGGGGCTCTGCCTTCTTCCTCGGGCCTCAGCTCCCATGGCACCTCCACAAAGAGGCCGCTGACCTCCCGACTTCTTCTCCCCATCGCTGTCGACCACACTTGCTCTTCACTCATAGCTACTGAAATTATCTACTTTATTTGATTATTTATTATCTCTCTCCTTAATCTCCCCCCGAAACCACCACCGCCAAAAATGCCCTCTTTGAGAGCCCCTGCCCAGTGCCCGGTCTGTAAAAGGCGCTCCATCAGGATTCGTGGAAAGAATGGGCCAATCCCATAAACTCACGTCTTTCCGTGTCTTGTGTTCTGCTGCCTGAATCCTCTGATCCATTTCCTCCTCCAGCTCACTCAACTGCATGGCTGCCTTGTCCTGGGCTCTGAAATGCAAGAGGATGCACACCTTTTCACTGCAACGTGCAGAGACAGCTTCAACCTCGTCTATTTCAAGCCCTATTTTACAGATGAGGAGAAACACACCATTTAAAATAATAGTCCCTGTTCCTTCCACAAAGTAAGACAGGATTGGCACTTTGACCATTTGGCTGTAAAATAACATTAAAACTAGATATTTAGTAAATGGTATAAACTAGACAAAATAGTATTAAACTAGATCATGGCGAAGAACAGCTAAAGATATCTTTGATATCAAGATATCAAAATAAAGATATCAAAACAGCTAAAGAAAGCTGGGAAGCTCTCAATAAATTCTGAAAATCCTTTTTGCTCCCACGACTGAGTGATATTCCTGGACAAAAAAAAAGAACCCCATGGCAAACAGATTTTTAGATAGAATTCTGAAATATTATTATACAAAACACACAATGTGATATGCTACAGTTAGAAGGGGGGAAAAGGAATCTCAAAAATTATTTCTAATCAGTTCCCTAAAGTTCTAGAATAAAAATACAGTCTTTACATTGTAGAAAAATTCTGTTTCTTTTACTAATGTCATCCCTAAATCACCTCTCTACAGAAGCAGAGCACACTGATTTGCCAAAAAGTTAGAAATGGGAACATTTCGTTGAGGAGAATTCTGGGATAGTTTTCCTGAGCAATTGGCTAGTATAGAGACATCTGTCACTTTACAGTGGTTGAGGCTGCAGATTAAACCCTAAAAAAAGTATTTTTAGTATTTTTTGTTCTCTCTCTGCTATACGTCTGACTATCTAAATTTTCTCGTACATACGTCTTGCCTATTCCACTAGATGACAAGAGACTTGAAAGCAGCCACCACGGGATTTAGAGGGTCAATGACACGCTGCTGATAAAAAGTAGAGAACAGGACCTAAACAGAAGACCTCCCGTCTTCCAGTTTGACGGCTTCTGAGACACCATGTTACCTGCTTTCTACCTGCGGACTCCCTTGTAACACAGTCTGTGCATGCATTACTTTAATCTTTATATAAAGTTCCAAATGAGTCCTGAGGGGTGGGGAGAAGGCTCCAAAATAAAATTTTGAGTAACTTACTACTATTTTCCACTTGTGTTTTCTTCATCCTTACCTGACAGCCTGCCCGAAGGGATGTTAACCTTGTTTGGAAAGTTAGCTATTTCCGGTTCATTTATAAGCACTTGCTATCTGAAATCTAGGAATTACATATCTCCACAGCAAGTTTGTTTTATTGGTCAACTCTGGGACTGTAAAATAGCCAAGTCCGTTCTCTCCCTATGACCATTTTTCCGACCACTCCTTCGTGACATCCAGGACTATTCCTGAATGTGTTCTTTCTGCCTTCCTCACTCCTGAGCAATGATTTTTTTTTTTTTTTTTTTGGTAAATCAGGGTAGTCTATGATGCCACCGTGTTTGCCCCAGCAATTCCTAACTCCTAGTGAAATGTCTGGTGTGATGAAGACTGTCCACTCTAACCTACTCCAGGGCTCCCATCCACTCGGACCATCCTTCAGGTGCAAGCACAGAGCGAAAAGATAGAGACCCGCCCCCATCCAAAATCCCAGGTGAGGGCGGATGGTCCTCCGCGAAGAACATAAGAGAACTTCACAGTCATCACGGAAGCACTTCAGCGAGGTCTCTGACAGCTGGGACAGAGCCTGACTTTGGCTCCCACCCCAACCACAAAGCAGCAGGAAGGAGACAAGCAGGACACGGCTCAGCACAGGTAACATACTCACTCCGCGGGGGTGGGCAGCAGCTTGGCTGGTGATGAGAACATGAGGAATGCCATTCTTTTTTCCCTTGTGGGTTTACATGGTACTATCCTTAAAGGTCACATATAAATGTGTGTGTGTGTGTGTGTATGGAAGTTTGTCTGTTTTAACAGGTATTCCTGGACACTTTAAAAACTCAACATGTGTGTCTGTGAATCACCCCCAGTTTACAGAATTTGGAGTTCATAGGACCCTTCTATCCTACTGAATGCCCCTGGCAGACAAACTTGAAGGAAAAGTTCAGAGTCGGGAACTGAAAATGTTCTTAAGAAACTCCCTGTGAATAGCTCCACTCTTGCATGACTCCAGAACTATAAAAAGTCCTATGTAGCATCGTTTTAAAACACTCCTATATTTTAATTCCCTTCACTTAAACTCCAAAAGGTTAACTAGATAGTCTGGTCATCATTTGGAAGGAAAGAATAAAGAGACAGAGGAGTACCCTCTCCTGCCCCCTTGCAGATGGGGTGCATCCTATCAAAGGGGCCTTCACAAGTTCTGGGTAGAGACCAGCAGGATGCACCACACACTCAGAGATGCTGGTGAAACAGATGGCAGCGAGAAGCATCTTTGGGGCAGAACAGCCGGGAATTACAGCAAACAAAATGCTCTCTTTCCCACTAATGCCAAAGGACTGTGGTCCTTCCGGGGAGCAAAAAGGCTGATGTTTGGACTGGAACACATGTAAATTCTTCCTCTGCACTGGGCTGCTGGGAAAGCCAGTAAGATGTCGATGAGAACCAGCTATGGCTTCCACAAACCGTGTAACAGTACAGGTTTCAAGCTTTTTGGCTTCCAGTTCAGGCTGGGTGAGGAGGGCCAGAGACAGGAAGTCCCACCACTGAGCACCCACCATGTGGGTGGCCTGGTGCGGGGGTTTACACCCAGCACATCATCTCCTGTGCCTCCACACCCTGAGAACGTGAATATTTACAGTCTCATTCTGCAGATACAGAAACCTGCCCAAAGTCACACACCTGTCCGTGACCAGGCCAGCCTTCAAATACAGTCCTGTCCGCCTCTCTGGAAAAGAAGTTTCCTGTATGTTTCAAGTGGCTGGATATAAGATAACAAACCTCTTTGAACTGTTCTGTAGGGAATCACTGGTCTTGAGAAGTTTATAGGATAGGATCATGGTGACCTACTGATGGACTGCTGGCTGCCCCTACAGAGTACTGCCCTACTCAGCTTTTTTCATGCTGGTTCAGTTTAGGAAGCTCCAGATGCCCGAGGTTCGGGAAGTCCATCCACATCATAACGTGATCGTGAAGTTCAGTCCACGTGCCACCTGGACACAGAGCCAGTTAAAGGACCCCACGTGCCACTGAGAAAGGAAGGGCTTTGGGCACCCAGGTGGTTCAGTCGGTTAAGCATCCGACTCTTGATTTCAGCTCAGGTCATGATCTCAGGGTCATCAGATGGAGCCCCGTGCTGGACTCCAGGCTCGCATATGAGCCTGCTTAAGATTCTCTCTCCCTCTGTCCCTCCCCTCACCCCCACTCAACTCACATTCTCTCTCTCTCTCTAAAAAAAAAAAGGAAGAAAGACAGGAAGGGCTTCAATACCTCTTTACCGCAATGGCCAGGTTTTCCATTTCTGTGCTCTGCAGTTTGATCTCACGGATAAAGTTCCTTATAACGTGTTCGTATGGCTGAATTAGTCTTGGCTCCACAAGGTTGATGTTTAGATATAAGGTACTAACTTGCTCTTTTCTGCCCAAAAAAAAAGAAAAGAAAACCTAAAATTAAAAGCTAAATTAAACCAAGTAAAAAATAAAAAGGCAAATTTTCAGAATACTTTCAGGAATGAGACACATAAGAACCAAAAAAAGAGAAAAGCAACAATATAGAAGGACCAGAAGGGAGGGAAGAGAGAGCAGTCAGAGATGCTATGGCATTATTCTCTGTATTATTTTTAAAATGTAACAGCAAGTTTATTTTTTCCCAGATTTATTGAGGTATGACTGATAAATAAAAACTGTATATATTTAGGTTTCCAAGTCATGATTTAGTGTTAGAAGATATAGACTGGTGAGGGAAGAGAAATGCATAGGGAGGGACTGACAGGTAGGGGCATTCTTTGTTATTACTGTAGGATTTTTTTAAAAGAAAGGTAAATAGGGGGCATCTGGTTGGCTCAGTTGGTACAGCATGTGACTCTTGATCTCAAGAGTTCCAGCCCCACGTTGGGCATGGAGAAAGAGAGAGAGAGAGAGAGGGAGAGGGAGAGAGAAAAGAAAGAAAGAAAGAAAGAAAGAAAGAAAGAAAGAAAGAAAGAAAGAAAGAAAGAAAAAGGGAAGAGAAGAGAAGAGAAGAAAGGAGTAGAAATAGAAATAGAAATAGGAAATGAAAAAAGAAAGGTAATAAGTTGTACAGAAAAACGTTAGGTAACCATTAAACTGATGAATAACATGTTCCAGCAATCCCTAATAAGACGTATTTCAGCCTTTATGATCGTAAGAGTGAATGTACCTATTATTTTGTAGTCAAAAATTACTTCATATAAATTCACATGTATTTATATGTGACAATCCTCATACTTGTCATTATTAACTTTTATTAAAAGACACATATTCCAGAGTCGTTTCAAAAGAAAAACTGGGCAGCTCAGCTCCTGGAGGACAAAGGTGTGAGTCAGTGGGGTTAGCAGTGCTCCTGACTCAAGTCCAGTGACTGACACGCTAAGTGTACAGAGAGGAGACTCTGTGAAGACACAGAAAGGTGGCCATCGAAAAGCCAAGGAGACAGGCCTCATTAAGAACCAACTCCGCGGTGCCTTGATCTGAGACTTCTGGCCTCCAGAACTGTATGAAAATAAATTTCAGTTGTTTAAGCCACCAGTCTGGTATTTGTTACCAGAAATTCCTAGGAACCACAGCAAACAGTAAAAGGCCCAAGGTCCCAGAGAGACTGAGTGACAGAGCTGGGATTCCACCCTAGTCTGATGCTGCAGACCACATGATCCGCCATAACATTATTTTGCTTCCCAGTTGTGTTAAAGCATCTGAACCGTGGCAGAAGAAATGGGATTCAAAATTAATTCACAGAACTATGAAACACTGCAAAATGTGAGGTATATATTAATCTAGAGGCTTAGTTAAGCATGGCCTCAAGGTGTGTCCATGAGCTATAAAATCCCCCAGGTTTGCACTTAGAAATAAACTGCTCAGTCTGTGCAGAGGCCAATTATGATTGAAAAGAACTGCTCAAGTGAAATATTATTAATAAAGCTGCAGGATTAAGTCACTTTATTTGATATAAGACGCAGGAAGTGGCCACCATCCTTCCCATCAGAGCTGAGTACAAACACTAGTCGCAATAGTGAGCCGTATTTACTAGAGCAATAAACAAAACAAAACAAAACTACTCTTAGATTGTCCCATGCAACTTCAATGCATAACAGGATCATTACTTTTGTCAGTTACTGATCACCAGCAGGATACAAAACATAAAAACTTTCTCCTTCACAGGAACCTGCCTGTCAGAGATGGCCATTAAGATACCGTCACCTAGAGTCCTTGCTTATTGGCTAACAGCACAATAAAATGTTCACAAGGAGAGATCAGCAGCTTTCCTGACTTTCTGCAAATTTCAAAAATAAGAAAGAAACATAATGATTCGTAAATTTTTTTGCTGGTCTTGAATAAAGAATTTCAGAAATGGTTTACAGTGAAATATACAAACAGATTAATTATGGAAAATATCTGCATTACAGAAAATATGTGATATGGTTAACCACTGTGCTGCAGGCAGCTGAACACTCATCTATCCTGCCTCCTATCACAGGGCACACAGGGAGAAATGCCTTCCAGGAACCGCAGCAGGAAGACTAGAGTCATGTGACTAGTTCTGGTCAATGCAACGGGAACAGAGATGCTGTGTTGGCCACTTCCATGCTTGTCCCCAAAAATCCTTCGTAAGATCCTCAGCTTCTATTCATTTGTATTCTCCCTCTCTCTCTCAGCATCTCTCCCTCCATCCCCCTTCCCTCTCTCTCTTCCCGCTCCTTCTCTACCTCCCTCCATCTCTCTTCCTCATTCCCACAGCTGAAGTGAAGAATTCCAATATGGCGAAGTCATGGGATAGAATGCGCTTGGCTCCTGAATCACCACACTGAGCTTAACTACTCAGCAGGGCCACCTGACTACTTCAATCTGAATGACACACAAGAAAGAAATGTTTGTGTTTTGTAAAGCCACTAGGACTTGGAACTTTGTTACAGTCAGTTTGAACTTAAAAGGTTGGCATAAAGTTTCCTATTTTTTTTTTATTATCCTCATCCAGATTAAATTACTTCCTCATCTTTTTCCTTGATAGCTTTATATTAACTATGTAAAAGTTTCTATGACCAGGGTAAGTCTTTAGCACCTCCACCCACTCTCTCTCAAGGGAACAAAAGACTACTGCGAAACATCATATACTGAGGCAGACACTTATTAAGCACCTTACGTATGTAGTCCAGGCAGTGATCCAGCAGTTACATGTACTATTCACTTAATCCTCATAGCAACTCTATAAAGAAGTTATCACCAGTATCCTGTTTACCAAAGAGGAAACTGAGGCAGAGACAGCTAAGTACTGTCCTGGTAGCAGAGCCAGGATTCCAACTCAGCCCATCTGGCTCCAGAGTCCAGCTCCCCATGGAAGAACTAGCTCTTTGGGCCAAAAGTAAATGCTGAACTGGTCTTTAGGGGACCCAAGGGCATGTCTCCATTTAAGAAAATTTAACATATCAAGATTTTTTAAAAATTGCTTTGGAGGATGTTATGCATTATTGCTGCAAGGATTGTCCACATTATAAAGAGTCTCCCTTAAAGAATGAAGGCATGATGAAGATTAAAATGAGATAATCTTATAAAATTTGTTTTACTTAAAGCTATTTCGGGAAAGCACAACTGTAGACAATAAGGCCCCCTCCCACCTTCCCTGGCCCCCATATGCCTGTGTGTTTCATTTGGTCTGGTTCTATGAAACTAGAGAACCATCTGGATTATGCCGAGAGACAGCCAACAGAACACACTTGGCAATTCTGACATCTGATGGAGAAAACAAAACAAAAATTTAAAAAACATCTTACTGTAACAAGAGATAATACCTTGCCCCTCTCTGTAAGCTTTAAAGGCTGTGCCCTGCCCAGGCAGCTAAACACACGTGGATTCTTCAGCTCAACAGACTTGGTGCCAAGACAATCTCTGTTCTGCTCCTAAGAGTGCCACAGTCACTGGCCTCCCCAGGTGTCCTGGCTCCCCACGTCAAAGGTTAAGCAAACAGAGAATACACATCGCCACACATAAGCTCTGTTTCCTTCTGGCCTGACCCCAGGTGGCATATGTGAGGACTGAGAATGATGCCTGGTGGTGACAAGGCCTGAAGCACTATTAATTCATTGAGTCTGGGGCCTCACCTCATGCAGTTACACTTGGATTCACAAATACCACGTAGACCTGCTTACAGGTGCGCTTGACAAATGTTCAGTAAAAATTAAGAGTCAAGCCATAGGCTTTAGTCAGCCAAGACAAAACACAGTCTCTACCCTTCTGTGCCAAGAGAGCCCCTAACACTAAAAATAATCTCACTTATGTCTGAAGGAAAAGAGATAGAACGAAAGGTAGAGAAAGATATCAGAGAAATGCAGATCAGAGAAAAACACGCCCTGAATTACCAACCAACTTTAGATGTTTAAATCCTAAGCCTATGCATCTTATTTGATAAATTACAAGATGATTTGTTAAAAAAAAAAAAAAGACAGTGGTGGTGGGTAATTACTGATGAAAAACACAACTTAGAGTTTTAAAATGGTCCTTGGGAAATAAGCATTTTATATCACAAATATTCCCACTGAAGCTGAAAGGGCTATTACATGAACTCAGAAGAAAAACAGGTCCACTTAGGATGTGTACAAATTATAAAAGGGTCACACATTTTCACAGGATTTACTTAGAGGAGCACAGATGTATCAACATTTATGTGTATATACTGGAATAGTGTTCGCCTTGAGAATGCTTGGACACCTCCGCTCCAAGGACACTTCTGGGAAATAGTCAAGCTCAGACACACACTCCACACTAAGGAACATGGTGACCCAGTAAGATCATTAGGAAAACTGTCTCTTAGATCCGAAGTCTCACTGCATTAAGTATTAAATGGGGGGGGCTAACCTAGTCATTCAAACTATAAGTCAAATAGATCTAAAACCCAAGACAGTTTTCTATGAACAAAAGCCAACAGGATAAAGTACCGATGTCTGCGTCATCCTACACTAGGGTCTCGCATAAGAGAATTGACATTATGACCCTAACATCTGAGTACAGGAAATCAAAACGTCCATGCCATCCAAGGCATGGATGCTAGATCCTGGAAGTCAAATGCTAAGAAACAGACAAACAGACTCTAATGGGGGTTCCTTCCCCCATTAGACCTGCCATGAAGATTAGTACAAGATATTCTGGCAGCATAGACAGGGGAACATGACCAGCACTTGGGGGATAGCCTGAGGGATGAGTAGATGTCAACTAGGCAGCGAGTGGGAAAAGGGTGAAGGAGTGGTGGCCTGTCCCAGGCTGAAGGGGCGGGACGGTGCGGGGGCAGCAGGTAGGGCAGCTGCTCCTGTAACCAGAAGAAGCTGTTGGGGCTGGGGGGCTGGAAGTAGGGGAGGCGGCAGCAGCGTCAGATGTGGATGTGGGGTGAGAAGTTAGCAGGAGCCAGAAGGCACAGCAAAGACACAGGAGGAGACAATTATCGAGAGGGCGGGAAGCCACTGGAATGGTTAAGTGGAAGCAATGATTTGACCAAGTTTGCATCTTAACTACTCCCATCTTCATAAAGTTTTGGCTGAAGCAGAAAATTAAGCACAGGATTTTGAAACAAGTCTGTGGCGATAAAGGTAAATCTAAGTCCAATGTCATTTAATCCAGAAATGTACAACTTCAAAAGTTTTCATGAACTTTGACTTTCCTTTGCTACAGAATGTATAAAATTATAGACAATTTGAATCTGATCGTACAAACAGATCACCTGAACAGAGCAGACAGCCCATAAAGAGACCCACCTGAATACAGTCAACAGATACTTGACAACGGAGCAAATGTAATACAGGAGCAAAGATAGTCTTTTCAACAAATGCTGCTGGAACAACCGGGCTTTCTCTTGCAAAAGAACAAATACAGACACAGAACTTACACCATTCACCAAAACGACGTCAAAATGGATCACAGACCTAAACGTAAAATGCAAAACTATAAAACTTCTAGAAGATAAGGAGAAGACTTAGATGACCATGGGTATGGTGGCAACTTCTTAGATAAAACACCAAAGGCATAATCCATGAGAAAAAGAATTGATAAGCTAGACTTCACTAAAATTAAAAACTGCTCCATAAAAGACAGTGGAGGGGCGCCTGGGTGGCTCAGGTGTTAAGCTTCTGCCTTCGGCTCAGGTCATGATCCCAGGGTCCTGGGATCGAGCCCCGCATCGGGCTCCCTGCTCAGCGGGAAGCCTGCTTCTCCCTCTCCCACTCCCCCTGCTTGTGTTCCTTCTCTCGCTGTGTCTCTGTCAAATAAATAAATAAAATCTTAAAAAAAAACCTTAAAAAAAAAAAGTGCCAAGAAAACGAGAAGATAAGCCACAGATTGGAGGTTATCTGTATGTATGATGTATCTGTAAAGGACACATCTGATAATGTACTGTCATATAAAATATACCCCCCAAAACCCTTAAAACTCAACAATAAGAAAACAAACAACCTGATAAAAAAAATGGGTCAAAGACCTTAACAGACACTTCACCAAAGAAGATACACAGATGACAAATAAGCATATGAAAAAATGCTCCACATCATATGGCATCAGGGAAATGCCAATTAAAACAATGAGATAGCACCATACACCTATGAGGATGGCCAAAACCCAGAACACTGACAACATCAAATTCTGGTGAGGATGTGGAGCAACAAGAACTCTCATTCACTGCTGGCAGGAAGGCAAAATCGTAATCACTTGGGAGGACAGTGTGACAGTTTCTTAGACCAAACATACTCTTAACCATATAATCCAGCAATCAATGCTTCTTGGTATTTATCCAAAGGAGTTGAAAACTTATGTCTACACAAAAACTTGCATATGAATAGGTACAATCACTTTGGTCATAACTGCCAAAACTGGGAAGCAACCAAGATGTTCTTCAGTAGGGGAGTGGATAAACTATGGTACATCCAGACAAGGAAATACTAACCAACACTTGAAAAATGAGCTGCCAAGCCATGAGAAGATATAGAGGAACTTTAAATGCATATTGCTATGCAAAAGAATCCAATCTGAAAAGATTATATACTACATAATTCCAACTCTATGACATTCTGGAAAAGGCAAAACTTGGAGACAGTAAAGACATCAGTGGCTGTCAGGGATTGGAGGGGAGGGGATAAGGATGAATAGGTGGAACACAGAGGATTTTTAGGGCAATGAAAATACTCTGTAAGATAATATAATAATGGGTCTATGTCACACCGTACCTTTGCCCAAACCCATATAATGTACATGAGTGAACCCTAATGTAAAATGAGGAATTTGAGTGGTTACAATGTGTAAATATAGGTTCATTATTTGTAACAAATGTATCATTCTGATAGGGGTTTGCTGGTAATGGGGGAGGTTGTGCAGGTGTGGGGGCAGGGGGTATATGGGCAATCTCTGTACCTTCTTAATTCTTCTACAAACTTCTAAAACTGCTTTTTTAAAAAATCTGATAGTTTATTTATCTTTTGGGGTAAGAAAAATGGATATATGCCTACTCAGGTGACACCAGCTGATCTTTCTAGATGCCCTGAACCAACTGTACTGTCATTTGGTCAGTAAGTGGAAAGGCTTATCCTTTTACCCCCACACAAGTTAGAGAAAAGTTACTGACTTCAAAACATACTTTTATTACATAGTACACATACTTTCAGAACAAACCCCAACTAACTGGAAAATAAATTCCAACAACCAAATCTAGCTCCGCCCCTAGAATAGGACGGCATTAGCTCTCTTTGTGAAATCCGCCTCTTTCTTTCCAGGCACGGTGCGCGGTGTGCGCCCACTAACCACCTGACGCTGGCCGCCTCTAACTGGAAGTGATTCCGGTCTGCCTTCTCACAAAAGCTCTCGCTCTTCATTAACTCAGTCACAAAGGGATTATCTGACTCTCCCTTCTAGAGGAAACAATGGTCTCTTCAACTTGGTTCCACCATCCCACAGACGGAAAGACAAGCCACTCCAGTGGCCTGGGCCTTCCTTGGCTCTGCTTTCTGCTCCTCGATCAGAAGATGACCCAGCCCAGGTGTTCAACCACCAGTGACTCATCCAGGGCCCCCTGCCCAAATACATCTCCCACAGGTAAAATTCCTTCGGGATTCTCATTGCCCTGAGAAGTATTTTACTTCCCTAAGTACTGAGATGGGTAGCATTCCCGCCAAGATTTTAAAATGGAAACTCCCTGGGGGATGATTCAAAGTCTAGAAACATTTCAAATTGCAAATTGTTTCCTATTTGAAATCATGACATTTAGTGACTGGGAGTTTGCCAATGGAGGGAGGAGGACAAAAACAGCAAGAGGCACCGTGCTAAAGGTTTGGGGAGGGCACACTCCGCACAGCTGAGGGCTGCCTGAGTGAACAGCACATGGGGGAAGTGTAATGGCCTGGCTAAATTAAACGCTTGCTTACCACAGCCTGGCTTTGCAACCCAGGGCAAAACACTTAGCCTCCTGAGCTTCAGTTTCCTCAGACATAAAGTGTGGAGAGTGACGGAACCTACCACATGACATGAGGATTCACCCAGACTGAAGCACACACAATAATACCAGGCACACTGTAGGGAATCGATAAATGTTGGCCATTATTATGATCTGTTATTGCTCTTGACTTCTCTACCCCAATGTGTTAGAAGTAGGTGTTTATCTCCTGTGTACCTCTGGGTTGTGTTTTGGGGAAAGGGGCAAAAGGGAGAAAGCAGCGTGGTGTGGAAACTTCATGGAGAGACTTCTTCACGGAGAAAGTTCACCTCTATTGTCTTACGGGTGTCAATGCAGGGGAAACTGAGAAATGAAAATTGGGTCATGCCTGAGGTCAGTCTGCAGAGCTCACAGTCCAGAGGTGTGATAGCATGGTTTATAGGAAATATATATTTGGTCATTCAGATGACCAAAAAATACATTTCTTAGATAGATTTGGTCTTTATCCACAATTCCTGAAAACCTTCAAAGCCATAAAGGTGAAAAGGAAGTCTTTTTATTAATGAAGGTGGCTAGTTGCCAAGAGGACCAACCCTGTGATTAAAGGGTTGAAACTTTCAATCCCACCCACCCCACACCCTGACCTCCAGGGAGGGGAGAAGGGCTGGAGGTTGAATCAGCCAATGGCCAACAACTTAGCTTATCATGACTACGTAGTGAACCCTCCATATAAAACCCAAGAGAACATCTTTTTGGTCCTTTGGGGAGAGTTTGCATGCTTGGGAAACCAGAACACTTCCATGTGTCACCGAGCCAGCCCCCAAGCTCCATGAGGACAGAAACTCCTTAGGCCGGGACCTCATCCTATGTATCTCTTCATGTGGCTATTGATTCATACTCTGTCATATCCTTTAATAAACTGGTAAATATAAGTAGATGTCTCCCTGAGTTCTGTGAGCCTCTCTAGTGAATTAACCGAACTTAAGGAGGAGGTTGTTGGAACCTCCAATCAGTCGGAAGCACAGGTAACAGCCTGGGGCTTGTGACTGGCAACTGAAGTGGGGGATGGGGGCAGTCTTGTAGGACTGAACGCTTAACCTATGGAATCTGATGCTATCTCCAAGTCAATAGTGTCAGAATTGAGTTGAATTCTTGAACACCTTGCTGGTGTCCAAGGACTGCCTGGTTTGGGGGGTGGGCTCATCCCCACCCATGCTGGAATTGGGTACAAGCACTCCAAAAGAAGGGGTCAGTAAAAGTCTTCTGTAAAGCACTAGTCAGAAAATACATACAATTTCTGTTGCAAATACTCAACACTACCACTGTAGCATGAAAACAGACATAGACAACACACAAATGAATGAGCTTAACTGTGCTCCGATCAAACTTTATTTACACAAACAGGCCGAGGGCCAAATGGGCCCTCCCTGGATCCCTGTTCTAGTCTGTGAACATAAGGAAGGCCCTTAGCACAGTAATGAGGATGGGGCAATGCAGGCCTAGCCTTCTATACACAAGAAAACAGGCCTTTGGTCCTAAATGCATATCAACTTATTTTTATATACGAACACCACATTGTCAGTGTGCTCTGTATGTGTACCCATATATGTGAGAATATGTACCTCTTTACTGAAGAGTACTGACAATGCACATTCATGCTCCCAGTATTTCTCTTCTATCAGTTTACCTGGAGTCAAGTTAAATGTAGGCATAATCTAGTAATGTTAGCACAAGTTGGTATATTTTCACAGAAAATTTCTATTTTGGTAAGAAAGGTGGGAAATTGGGAGGAAAATAAAAGAGTGCCACATCAGTTCCTGTACAAAATTCTCCTTTTGATGACATCTGTCACCGGTTACCTGGGACAATCTCATGCTATTGTCCTGTATTTTGTCCACTCTGACTTAAAAAAAGGAAAATTCTGGATAAACGCTCATCAAAAAGCTACATTAACAGTAGGTAACTGTTACTGAACTCTGTACTAACTATACATTAAAGTTATTAACAGCTGCATTACAATAAGCCAAGGGGAGTTGATGGGTCTGCACCTTTTACCTCCAGCTTTTACTCACCCAGGAGTGTGTGACACATCCTTGCAGTGGTGAGACTTCTCATGAACACGTGGCTAAGTGGGAAGACAATCAGTGATAAACCCAGCTCTCCTTTCCTGACCCTTTTCAGACACAGCATAACGAGGCCTTTCCTTTCAGGAGCCAGGAATAGAATACTCACCGATAAAACAAATTAGGCTCGGATAAGAGAAGCTGGAGACAGATAACTCCGCAGGTCTCAGAGGATGGGGGAGAAAGCCCGGGGACGACTGCCCTGCTGGCCGCCTGGGCGACCAGCCCGTTGTGCTGCTACCCTGCCAGGCGGCAGTTTAGCCAAATCAAAGGGAAATTAGGAAATCAGAGGTACAGGGTACATAAAGTGGCTACAGAAACAGAAGTCGGACCGGCCTGCCACACAGCAATAGAAAGTAACTGGAATGCTCTTGCTACTGGAATTTAACCATGTTGGTAAGTACAATTTAAACGTATAACTAGTTATTTTATTGAATGGAAATACTTTAATATTTTGTAATAAACCTTTCTGGCAACCATGACCTTAAGGAACAACAAAGGTGCATGCTTAATAAAAAAATTAAGTACCAAATTTCCTCTCTACAAGAATGATGGTGATAAATGTGTAAATTGCTCAAAATGTTTGTCAAATGTCACTGCCGAGAGGAGCCCAGGGACACACGATACCTGAATGGAATGTGGTGTCCTGGATGGGGATGCTGGAACACAAAAAGGACACTAGGGGAAAACTGAGGAAATATTAATAAACTATGGACTTAAATTAACAATAATGTACCAATATCACTTCACTGATTGTGACAAGTGTATGGCACCAATACAAGATGCTAGTCATGGGGGAAGGTGGGTACACATTATAGGGGAACTCTGTATTATCTTCACAATTTTTCTATAAATCTAAAACTCTTCCAAATAAAATAAGTTGTTTTTTTTTTTAAGTTTGTCAACATTTAGCCTCCACCATGGTGGACCAGAGTGATACCATTAACCACACGAAAACCAGAAGAAAATAAATCTCCTGAAAAAGCATCAGCATCTACATCTTTTAGGAAAACTGGTCAGCATCTACATCTTTTAGGAAAACTGTTCGGGGTCTACAATGTCACTCATGCAGCTGCAGAATGAGAGCATGTAAAGTAGGACCTTTCCCTTCCATCAAAAGACTGTGCTTCTATATTGATTCTGTGCATTTTCATTTCCAAGTTTTCTTATACAAATATACATGGTGAAGTGACAGGTGCTTATGTACCTCCACTAGCCGAAAAACAACTTTGCAGAGGCAAGTGAGGCCAGTTTGATATCATTCTGATCAATGCTTCAGAAAGAAAATCAGTTGAGTTAATTCCAATAATGGTTTGGTTTTTTTTTCCATCCACATCATGGCATCATAGTAAAGCTTTTGGAAGTTCATTCTGTTGAAGGTAAAACTTCTGAACTTATTACAAACGTTACTATAAATTTTGTGAAATATAAAAGTAAAGCACTGTGGTTAAAAATTATAATTTTTACTAAATTAAGCCATCTATGAAGTAGAAATACATGTGGAACTGGGGCGGGTGCATTTGATGGCATCCAGACAGGCCTTGATATTCTACCAACTGAAAGAAAGCTGTTGCTATCAGAATTTCAAATATATTCACACATATAATTACAGCATCTAAACATTTTTGTGGTGATTACTTTTTTTCTCTGTGGCTTCTCACATTCAGGCTTTGGAAACATTTGAACCTTTGAAGAACTACTTAGCAAATCGTCCTCTGTTTGTTGTAAACCTGCCCCCTAAGTTGGCATTGCATTTTGTTCAAAATCTGTTGGAAAACTTTTATGAAATTAGTCAACGATGGGAGCTGTAAAGCTGTCTTCGGCTTTTGAAGCTGTTAGCAGATTGGAATTAATTGAAAAATAAGCCTTGAAAACAGGAAGGCGTTGATGAACTAAACAGATGAAATGAGAGCTCAAATGTTGCACAAATTCAATCCCAAAATTCTGTAATTATGATTTGGAATATCTCAACCTCCTATTTTTACTTGATTAAATTATACTCTGTACCAAAATGAAATGAAATTGAAAAGGCCTACAATTCTGAAGCATCTTAGTATGGGAAAACATTCCTAAGAGTCATAAATGGAGACAAATTTATCTGACAGGTCTTGTCTTGTAAAACTTAAGAAACCTGTCAAAGTGTTTGTCAAAGAAAGCACTTTGAGGGGAGGCAGAAAATATAGACCTTGTGACCATCAAGGGTGGAAATATTTACATATGTCAATAGCTACACTTCTTAATACCAAAACTAAATAGAATTGAGAATATCCTCCATTTATCAGAATTTGCTCTAAGCTTATTGCTGAGTTTTCTCTATGATTGTATGTCAGCACTTGGACAGAGAATGTTTTCTCCATTGAAAACATGATGACCCACAGAGAAGAGTCAATTGCTGATGTCAATAATTTCAAATTTAATAATCGTAATCCTCTAAAGAACGTTACAAGCAATTTTATGGGGTGGAAAAAGCATAAAAGACCACAATGAAAAAAGACATATTCTTCAGGAAAGTACTACAAGTAGAGATAAGAATGATTAAAATACTTAAATATTTTCCAAAAGTAACTATTCCACTTACACAATTTTTTTAATCTTCACATAGTTGGTAGAAAGATTTTCTTTTCCTTAATGTATATAAAATGGGTATGTATTTTAGAAATAACTTTATTTTTAAAACGTTTTTGATAAAACTATGTCAGAGGACCACACGTAAAATAAAAGCATAATTTGTCAGACAATAAAATAATATTCCAATAAAGTTACATAATTTTAAGTATATTAGTTCCTCTCATTTTATTTGCAAGAAAATTCTGGGTTGGAGGATCAATTTTACAACCACTCTACTTCCTATCTCATTTCCTTCAACCTGCTCATATTCTAAGCACTCTTAGGTGCTCACTGTCCTCCAAGAGTTTGTACAGAGCCCAGCACATAATACATAAATTTTCAACAAAGGAGACACTGTTCAGATCAAATATGTCATGGGAAACACCTTCACCCCCTCCTGGGTGAAGTATATTTCAATATTGGTCTCTGATCAAAATCCCCACAACCTTCTGTATTTCCTGTCTAGAAACCAAACCCTGCACATCAGTCAAGGTTCTCCCCAAAGCTGCCTCCTCCATGAAGCCTGCCCTGACTGTTCCAACCAGAAGAAATCTTCCCCTTCAAATCTCCTGCCACACTTAATCTGAAGCTCTGTGGACTGAGTTTTCTGCAGATGCTTACCTTCCTAGTTACCCTATCAGCCTCCATTTCCCTTGCAGCACCAGAGATCTGACCCGACACAGATCCTGCATTAATGAATGAAGGAGGCCAGAGCCTGGAGAAGGACTCAGTGGGAGCTGAAGCGGAGAGGGTAGAGTTCTGTGCTGGATCTGAGGCTGGCCAAGGAAGGCTGTATTAAGGAGGGAGCAGATGAACTTTGTTGGTCACAGGGTCGGGGACGAGACTAACTGTGGGAAATCGGACTGCCACGCTGAGAAGGGCCAATTCCCTCTGAACAGTGAGAAAGCAGGGCATTCCAGAAAACACATCTGAGCTCTACAGGAAAGAACATACACTTTCTCTCAACAGTGAGGTTGCTGAAATCGGAACTCCAGCTGAATGGCTGAACTAATGTTGTGAATCCTGAATATATTTCCTCAATAATAAACAAAGACGCATTTATAACAGAGGAATATGTACATTTAAGTTTCTAAACATTATGATATACATGTGAGTCCTCAAAACACAAATTAAATCGCAGGATTTTACATAGATCAACACAGATTTAAAATATTGTGTTACCCACCACCAGCCTCTATAAAAGATAAGGATTTGCCTGTCTTTTTAAAAAATCTCCAGGGGCACCTGGGTGGCTCAGTCGTTAAGCGTCTGCCTTCGGCTCAGGTCATGACCCCAGGGTCCTGGGATCAAGCCCCGCATCGGGCTCCCTGCTCTGCGGGAAGCCTGCTTCTCCCTCTCCCACTCTCCTTGCTTGTGTTCCCTCTCTGGCTGTCTCTCTCTCTCTGTCAAATAAATAAAAAATCTTTAAAAATAATAAAAAATAATAATAAATAAAATAAAAAATATAAAAATAAAAAATCTCCAAAAGACTTCTTAATATCCTACAGAATCATGAGTACCACTAAAGAGCATATTTTTCTCTCCTAAAATTAGCATATTCTGGGATATAAGTGCGACCTACCTGTTCATTCTGCAGCAAACTTATTTCTCAAGTTTGTATTTAATAGGTATTGAAAAAACCTACTACTAATTATTGATTGGTTGGCATTTAATGCTAAATTATTACAGATATCACAAAAAGATAACTGTTTGGTGCCTAAGCTATAGTCACATTTTCTTCGACAGTTAAATTTGACCTTATGCTGGAGTATGGATGATACGGTTGTAGATCGTACACAGCTTACTCTGGCCTTCTTAAAAGCCTCTCTTGAGGGTTACAAGAGTTTGCTCTGAAAGATCATGTAATTAAACGAGAAACTTTTTTCTACGGCATCCTCGAACTATCTTAAATTAAAACTATTTGTATACACAGTAGTGTTTGTTGAGTTACTCCACAAAAAGCATATCAAAGAATTTTTTACTCTACTTTTTTTAAAGAATCATTGATTTTTACCTACCTCCCTTCCTACCTGACCATCAAACATAAAGATAAATCAATAATGGCTTTCCAGTCTCTCTGTTTTACTTAGCGATGGATCAAAAAGCCCAAACTAAAGTCAAATTAGCTATAGAGATTTCCTTATAAATTTTCTTGAGCGCTTTAAAGTAAAATGTTGTTGACATCATTAATTCGACATTTCAACAGTTAAGACCTTCTGAGAGACCCCTGGTCTCATTCAGTGGTGCCTGGGGCATATTTTCCACAAGGTAGAAGCTTCCTGAGATACACTTCACTGCTTATCAACTGTCCACTTCATTGCTTTCCCAGCATCTAGCAGGAAAGTTTAATTACCTTTTCATTTGATTTTCTCAACAACCGAAGGGTGATTTTCTGGAATGTGATTTAAATAAAAGAAGGTAGCCAAAAATCCTATTAAAATCTGACTTTTTCACCTTATACCAGGATCAGTTGTCCTGAAAACTAATCCACTTTTGAGTTCCCAGAGCTGCAGCCCACTAGAAGAGCAAACAACCTTCAGATTTGCAAACACCATCTCCTGAAGGAATCTGACCTCAACCCCTCAGGAGAGCTGAGAAAAGAAAAACTGGTCTCTTAATTGAGTCATCAACTTAACTCACTGGTTCATCAGATTAAAAAAAAGCAATTTCAGTGAGCTGTGTACTTACATTTATCTCAGTTTATATTTTTCATCCCAAACCTTTACTCTTCCCTGGTTTGCCGTTCCACTTCCCTGTGGCATGAGCTGCCCTCCGCTCTTATCTGTGTGGTAACATCCCCTCTGGGCAGTACAACTGGCCCAAAAGCCACTAGACAAAATGGAAATAAATGTTGAATAGTTGCTTTCAATCCAAGTACTAAAGAAGGAGCTATCATAGAGTTATTATAATAATCCATTTGAGTGGACAAGGAGAACCCACAAAGCTACAGTATCTGTTTACTTCCATGAATAGTTTTTGTAGCATTTCCCCAAGACTCATAAAAAAGAACATTACAAATAATTTCAGTGACCATCTGTTGGGCTGGGGCCCCATGACACAGGTGCAAGCCCACACCTTGCCAGACTCTCATGGGTTCATCCAAGCATAAGCCCACGCCCGCTCTTGGCTAAACACCTACTTCTCACATGTATTCATAACAATGTAAATAAATGTTCGTGCTTATCTAAATGGCGTAATTTCTACAAAGATAATTTAGAACTATCATGTCTACTTTGAGGAACTTTCAAAATGAACAGAGGGGGAAAGGAATTAACATAGGAATAAAAATTAGTAAGACTGCAAAAAATAATGATAATTCAAAATGGCGGCAGCACCCCAGCCACCTAAAACTTGGGGATCTGGCACCAAGAAGAATCCAAAAGAAGGTTGAAAGCCAAGAAAGAATGAAAACCAGCCTCTGAGACACCTCTGCTCAGTACAGGAATAACCAGCATTCAAACAGGAGTTTGAAAACATCATTCTAATATATGTGATCATGTGCTTTCTGAATCTTTAGCAGACGAAGGTACCCAAGAAGGAAGGAAGAACTGACAATAATGAAGTATAACCTGCCAGATTGACAGCAAGAACAGAAAACGTATACAGGAACTCAAAAAGACAAGCTGAATGACTATCTCCACAAATCCTGGGGATATTGCTATACTACAGCCCAGAATGAAAGCTTCACGATGATGGTGAGTTAGCAGGGAAATCTTAAATTATTTTGAAGTTATTCGAAGCAATGCATTGTATGTATCCATACGCTTACCAAAAGACAGGTGACAGACTGCTCATTACAGCGGTAACAGCCACAAAGCAGAAATTTCCCAAATGACCATTAGTAGTAATTGTCATATCTTCACACAGAGGTATGCCCTACAGCAATGCAAATGACAGATGTACAACTCCAAGCTCATGAACATACGGTTGAGGACAGGAGGGTAAATACACTGTTTGAGCCCCTGTATGTAAGTTTAAAAAAAAAAAAAAACAGGCAAAGGATAATGACTAACCTGCGGGTGAGGGCAACAGGGATCAGAAGGGAGCACTGAGGGCTTCTGCAAATGTGGTAAAACGTTCTGTTTCTTGATCTGGATGCCAATTATGGGGGTGTTCCATCAGAGAAGATTCAGCAAGGTGTGTGCACTTAAGCTCTGTGCACTATGCTGTATGCCTGTCTGCCTTTGAAGAATACATTCACAAAATACACCATATCCTCAGTGAAGTATCAATTACTTATCTTCAGGGTCAATTCAGTCACAAATACTTCAAAATTCAGATTTCAGGGAACCAGAGGCAACCCAAGGCAGAATTCTGGAGTACGTGAAGTTCATCTTTTCTACCTTCTACCTCTTCAACATGCTCTTTCTGGGTCTTTTCTTTTTATAAGCAACTCCCAGCCCAATGTGGCCACATCCCATACTCATTTCTCATTTCCCTGGCGGACTTAAATACACGCACAAATCACCCAGGGACCTTGTTAAAATGCAGGTCCTTCCACAGGTTTATGGTGGGGCTCAGAAGTCCACAGTTCTAGAACCACTGCCAGGTGCTGCCAATGCTGAAGTCTGAGGCCCTTGAGTAGCAAAGCCTGAGAAAAGATGGGATTTAAAAGCAGTGTCTGCTGAATTCTTAGGAACTGAAAAATGCCTCGTCCTGGGAATATGAGCATGGAACCATCAGCTTTCTTACGGCTGAATTTTAGGACCTCTATCTGGTGGAACACATCTGGGCTTCCCTATGCCTCTCAAATTGCATCCCTGTTAGCAACTACCAACTCAGAGACCAAAACTAGTAGTTGGAGACAGTAGAGTAAAAACGTGTCCCTACTCTAAGGAATTTCTTACTGTTTCTCATTAAAACTTCAGCCTTTGGGCTTCCTGGCATAATGTCTTTCCCACAGCATTTGCAGGAGGGAAGGTGGGAAAGAGGGAGAAAGAGAAGGAAGAAAGAAGTGAGCAAGCACACGGATGGTTTGCTCGAGCAAGGGCAGCAGCTTGGAATGCTGGCATGGCTTGCCACAGGGCGAAGGCTGCTTCAATCCTAAATGCCTCTTTTCGTCAGCTGCTCAGTTCAGACTTAGAGATACTGTGATAGAGAGTGGGACTGCAGGGTAAGGATGGAGGGGTAGAGATGAACTGGAAAAATAAGCCCATTTGGGGGCACCTGGGTGGCTCAGTGGGTTAAGCGTCTGACTCTTGGTTTCAGCTCAGGTCATGATCTGAGAGTCTTGGGATTGAGCCCCAAGTCAGGCTCCCCACTCACCCCACTATGTCCCCCCTCCCGCTCGTGCGCACACTCTCTCTCGCTCTCTCTAAAATGAATGAATAAATCTTTAAAAAAAGAAAGAAAAGAAAAATAAGCCCATTTTTCCCAGGGGGCATCTTAGAGCCATAAACATAAGTAGGGCAAGCAAGTCGCCACAGAAATGTGGTATGCTGTTCTGGAGTGTTCAGGCATTTGGAAGGGGTACAGGAGGAACATAACATATGTACAGGGATCTTTCTAGATTCAAATAAATATCTGAAAGTTTTTTGGTACATATTTTACAACCTAGAAGCATTTAAAAAAATGCTCTCTGATCTTTTCAAAACTGATTCCCAAGACACAGGGAATCTCAAAAACTGAGAATATCCGAAAAAGTTTCTTAGTGGCTGTGGTTCATTTTACGTGTCGACTTGGCGAGGCTACTGTACTCAAGTACTTGGTCATACATGTCTGCATACTGCTGTGAAGGTATTTTGTAAATGAGACTAGCATTTAAATCAGTAGACTCTGAGTAAAGCACATTACCCTCCATAATGTGGGCACGCCTCATCTCATTAACTGAAGACAGTATGATAAAAACTGACCTCCACCAAGGAAGAAGGCATTCTGCCACGAGACTGCCTTCACACTCCAGCTGCCACACTCACTCTTCCCTGGTCTCCAGCCTCCTGGTCTACCCCCCTGCAGAGCTGGGACTCGCCCACGTCCACAATCAATGACTCAATTCCCTAAAATAAATTTCTCTCTCTCTCTCTCTCTCTCTCTCTCTCACACGCGCGCACACACACACACACATATTATTGTTTCTGTTTCTCTAGGGAACCCTAAATAATACAGTGGTTTAAATCACTGCACTCTGGGGCTAAAAACACACACAAAAATGTACCAGCTTCACAGCATATATAAGCTAGCTCTGCCTAAAAGAGTTAAATAAATTATTCAACTTATTCAGTTGAATAAATTGAATTCAATAAGAACTGAATTACTTTTCAGTTGCTGAGTAAGAACTTTAAGTGTCGTTCGATGGAGTAGGTCAGTTTTTAAGGCCCCAAACGCTTAGCTAGATCGTAATATTTTAATTGTCTCCAGGGCTCATTAGGATTGTAACAACCTGTCTGAAAGATCTGCAGACTTCTGCGGACTGACAGATTTTTACTGGCCTGGAGACAGCTTATTCACTGTAATCTATTAGCAGCAAGGCAATGCATTATCCCTTTAGACCAGTACAAAGCCTCCAAATCTATCCACATGGAACCAGCCTCACTCAGGGTCATGCATGGCTTTGTGCCTTGCTCTAGACCCTCATGAATCTGTACTCAAGACTAGGACTGCTCAGCCACAATTGTGTTCCTATAGCATTAATTAGCTCATTCCCTAGGTCAATAGGTGAGCTATGCTAAAGTAGAAGTTGTGTTTCCCAGCATATTAATGCTGTGCCTCCCCCTCCCCCCCCACAAGTAACAGCCACCAAAGGCAAGTCCACCCCCAAAGCTTCGCAGCAGGTTGCAGGTGAATACAGCATGGGACACTGAGCCCGGGGCCTTCCTCTTGGCACAGACTATCCACGTGCTTTGTCTCAGTTCTCTCAGAGCTTTATGCATTTTGTCCTTGGCCTTATGACTTAGCAGCCACAACCTATATACGTCCCTCCATCAAGCTTCCTCCATCCATCTTCCAAAAAAATAACCTACAAAATCCTAGATTTTCATTTTTTAATAGTCTCTACAGGTATTCCTGGACTGCTGTATTTCTGTGTCTATTAAGACTCTAACATGACTTTTTTTAATTGTCCTAGTACCTTATTAGGATTGTTACTGGTTTTTCTTTGAGTGTTCTGGTTACAAATGTGTACAATACTGAGTGGTCGGCCCCATCCCTTTTCTTCCTTTTTCCATACGTCCCGTGTGTTTGTAGAATATTACGCTTTTCTGGAATGCATGCACCATGTTGGAGCAGGAATCCCTGCACTGTAATTCATTCGTTAACACCCCCAAGCGAACCCTACCTGCCAGATGTACGTGCTATGCCATGTATCCCCGAGGAGGAGAAGAAAAATATTTCGCATCACACACACTAACACTGGTTTATAGCATTTCTGTCAGAAAACATAACATATGAACATCCTCAAACATGGATTTTCCAAGCAAATGTCAGGTGACTGTTCTGGAATTCTTCCACCCCAGCCCAGAGCAGACTGTGACTCTGTTCTACGGAGGCAACAATTACGAAGTGACTGTCCCATTGAGCGATGCAACGGTCAGCCGCTGCCGCAACCTCAGTGAGCCCCTCTACCGCTGACAGCAGGGGACCCTTTCACCCCTGCACTCAGGTTTCCGAATAACTCACTTGCACTTTTTTGCTTTATATCCAGATACTTAAAAGACATTCTTGATCAAAGATATCACTATAACCAAATGGCCACTTGAACATGCTCCATAATTTTATAATTGTAAATAATCACAATGGGGTTTCTTGGCTGAACATCTCATAATATGTCCCCAAACTAAATTTTAAAAAATTGAAATTGAAGGGAGTGGTTGCCCTTGGTGTGTGTGTGTGGTGGTCGGTGGGTGGGGGGGCGGTGTTTGCCCGTAAAATGTGTCATTATCTTGAAGTGCCTGGGTGGCTCAGCCAGTTAAGCGTCTGCCTTCAGCTCAGGTCATGATCCCAGGATCCTGGGATCGAGTCCCACATCGGGCTCCCCACTCCGAGGGGAGCCTACTTCTCCCTCAGCCTGCCGCTCCTCCCCGCTGCTCATGCTCTTTCTCTCAAATAAGTAAAATCGTTTAAATAAATAAATAAAAGAATGTGTCATTATCTCAAGTGTTTCTGCTTGCTCACCTAGAAACAACAGGTAAGAGTACATCAAAGGGGCAAAGCTTGAAAGAACCTGTATTTGGGACTGCTCAAAACAAAAGACAAAAACTAAGACACAGAGGTTTGGTACCTTCTCAAATTTCTCATATCTCTAAAAAAATTCCTAATTCTATAGGTTTTTTTCTTGTGGTGAGAAACATACATGAACTCTATCTTCTTAATAAAATTTTTACAGGACCTTATTGTTGACACATTATTGTAAAGCAAATCTCCAGGATTTTTTCATCTTGAATGACTGAGATGCTATACCCAGCAAACAGCATCTCCCCATTTTCCCCTCCCTTTGCCCCTACACCTACCATTCTATTTTCTCCTTCCAAGAGTTTGACTACTAAGGATACTTTATGTAAGTAGAATCATGCAGTATTTGTCCTTCTGTGACTAGCTTATTTCACTTAGTGTAATTCTTCAAGGTTCATCCATGGTGTTGCCTATTGTAGGAATTCCTTATTTTTTAAAGCTGAATGATATTCCATTGTATATATATACTTTTCTTCATCCAGTCATCTGCCAATGGGCACTTAGATTGCTTACACCTCTTGACTATGGTGAATAATGCTATAATGACCATGGGAATACAGATAATCTCTTCAAGATCCTGATTTCAATCAATTCTCTTGGATACATGCCCAAAAGTGGGACTACTGAATCATAGGGTAGTTCTACTTCTAACTCTCTGAGAAACCTCCATACTGTTTTCCACAGTGGCTGCACCATTTTATGTGCCCACCAACAGTGCACCAGCGTTCCATTTCTCCATGCTCACTAGGATGTGTTACTTTCTGGGTTTTTTTGATAATAGCCATCCCAACAGGTATGAGATGGTATCTCATTGGGGTTTTGATTTGTACTTCCCTGATGATTAGTGATGTTGAGCATCTTCTCATCCCCGTGAAAAATGTTTTGCCTGAAGAACAAAGTATTCCAACAATGAAAGAAAATACCACCGCAGTACCTCTTGTAACTACATTCCTTCTTTTACAATCAGAAGTCATTCCATTCAGATAGATTTTGTTACAAGTCTTAAAAACTATGACATGCTTAAAAACTGTGACATGTCTTAAAAATTATTCCAGCTTCAAACAAAGAGAAAGACAGACATCAGGGTAAAAGGGGTTCTGGACATCCCAGTGCATTCAGAACTCAGCCCTCCTTCCCCAAGGAGGGCCGCATAATATTGTACAGCAACATCTGTTGAGCCTGAACAAGGTAACTCTGAAAAGTACAGTAATATCCACGAGCAAAAAAAAGGAGTAAAGAGAGACTATCTTTGGGTCAAAAAATACTACGTACAAACTTGCAAGCAGAAGTAGGACAATTAAAGTCCTAATTTAGGGTACCATGCAATCACATGCTCACATCAACATGCATCTTCAAAGTGAAACTACACCTGACACTTGAATTTACCAGGGCACACTCACAGGTAGGAAACAAGGGATGCACACTGGAAATGGTACCTTTCCCACCTCCATGCTTTGACCTTCACAGAGGATGCAAAACAGCAATTTCCACTTAAAATCTGAATTTTTCACCCTTTTTTATAAGTTGGCATCACTGACAGCACTGGGCCTATCAACCAGCATGACAGTAACTCCGTCCTCCCAGGTAAAGTGGAGGCTGGGACTGGGCCCAGACTCTCCTCCACCAGGTCAATGCTAGCCACCCTGCCCCAGAGCCTCTGACTTTGTGAGCCTCCCTCCATTACGTCAGTCACACCCCACAGGACGGTAAGAGAAGGGGACCTGGAGGTCATCTGACAGGTGCCCAGAGTCTCTTTCTGGAACTACAGCACCACCACAGGAGCTAGAAGGACATGCCTTCTGCATCGAAGACAAGAGGAAACTCTCTGAATTTAGTTCATCTGCTTGATTTCTGACCACCGGTAAGAGCTGGACCCAGACCATCCACCCATGATTCTTCTCACTCTCTATCCTCACTGATGCTCTCACCTCTGGGTAGAGATAAACTGGCCAAGAAACTTTGATTTCTGACAGGGTTCTGTTTTAAAACACCTGGTGCCTAGTGCAGTCCTGGGGAACATGTGGATATGAAACATATTATTTGAAGGAAAGAAGCAAGGAAGGAGGGAGGAAGGAAGGTAAGGAGAAGAGAGACAGGAAGGATGGACAGATATACAAAAAGGCAAGAAGAGTTTCTTCTGTGGATAAATGACAAGACTGGGAGCAATTTACGATGAACTTCTTTCACAGAATTATGCCCCCAAGTGACACAGACAAGACTGATACGCAATGAAAAATAAACTAACATTTCCAATCCTGTATTGTTTTTGAGAATTTCAAATTCTTTTAGAACAGTCTATCTCATGCTTGATTAACATGCAGACCTTACTTTAAAATGTCTCCTTTGGGTTCCAGAGTTGACGTAAATATTGTTTATACCATGTTGCTTAACCATGAACAAACGTAAACCAGAGAAAAACTTCTTATAGCGCCAAAACATTTAGAAGGCCAACATACTTGCAGAATCAATGAAATCAGAATTAGTAACATTCATCTACTCTGAAACAAAATCGCCATCGCCCACCTCACTATGGTAGTGCAGCTTGCGAGTGGCTCTTCGGGGCCACACTGATGTGACCAAAGCCCCACCCTCCCGTCACTTTCTACTGAGACCACAGACCACCCAACACGCTGCGTTGTCAGCGACTTTCCACGAGCAGATCATCCATCTACTGTTCTGCCTTCCTCATCACCCGTGACAATGAATGAAGCACCATGGGCTGCTCCTCAATCTTAACCACAAAGGCAGGCTCTGAAACGGTGGGGCCAAATCTGTAAGCTAGGAGTCATCCAAGTGAGTCCAAATGTGCACACATTCGTTTCTATTATATTTCATCAAAATGAAAACAAAAATGTTCAGTCTTCTAAGATTCCCAAGTATACATGTAAAGACCCCAAAAGGTCTGTGTCTCCTGATCTGAGAAACACTCTTGACATGAAATGTCCACCGCCTGGGGGTATACGCCAGGAGGTAGTTTTTCATTGATTATACTGCAATCCCAGGTCCTTCAAGTATCAGAAACTCCTACATACTTAAGAAAGTGAGAGAGTACGCTCCTTAGAGGTCAGGGTCAAGTCTACAAAGTCTCTCTAGTGCCTAGGACACTGGCAGGCACATTGAGTGAATAAAAGAAACAATTAAAGAAACATGTTTGAGCTACTGCCTCTGTAGATCTTTTTATAAGACATTCAAAGTCCTTAAGGGTTAAAATTCACTATTCTGCTTTTATAACTGCTCTGACAAAAGCAATTATAATTTGGGAAATCCCAAATATTTATAAGTTAAAGCAACGGAATTCTTTTTTGAGGAACTAATTCTAAGGAAATCATGTGTCATACATATATTCTCCCATGACAACTTCCCTGTGGAAAATAGTGTTTGCTTTCCATTTTACAACCTGATATAAGACTAATAGCATCAGATAGAAGGAGCCTAAATACTCATGATGAGGAATCTCTTCCCATTTCTTGCTTCCAACTACATACTGCAATGGGGAGCTACCTAAGCAAGTTACCCATGAAGCAAGAATGTATACTGTATACACCATTTTAGGAGGAAAAAACCCAGGCATTTGAATCTCTTTCTCATCATCTACAGGGACTCATTTCTGCTGTCAGCCTCTAAACCTCCATTCAAGGCAGATCAGTGCAATGCAGCTACTTCCATTTTTCAAATGAAGTAAGATGATGTAACCCAGGCAGAAATGAAGAAACAGGCAAAAATTTCTCCATGCTCAAAGTGACAAGAATAGTATGACCATGAATTTGAACAGTGATTTCGGAGAGGAGTCAATCAAAACTTCAGGTTAAAAGACAAGCTAAAAGAACAGTCTATCATACCTGGAGGGTAGTCTTCCCAAGGACACCCCATTTTAAGCCTTTCTCTTTGTATCCACACCATAAGGGCAGGATAAATAATCTCTTATCAAAACCTGAGAACAAAGCACTGAACAATCAGTGAGATTTCACAGCCTGCACAGGGCCTCTAACCATCTGGCCAGACAGATATCCTCCAAGGACAGGATGGCCAGAACATGTTTCTGGGGCCGGGAGGCCAAAATGAAATCATTACCTTGAGATAAAATTCAAAGATCAAAACCAGGAGGGACCACCAGCAAGGAGAGCCCATAAAAGCCAAGCCATGCAGACTCCTATAAAGCCCAGGAGCAAGGCTCACAAGATTCAAGGCAGAACTGTGGTTTTCTCAACAGACAGGTTTCTCCCATTTAGCAGCAGGGTAATAACACACAGAATTATAATAGAGGGTATACTAAAGAGGAAAAAAGGAAAAGCAACAGATCAACAACAGTTAGAAAATAAATATCTACAAAGACTCCACTTCTGAACCCAGAAAAAGCAGAGAATTCTGCAAAGACTGTGGTCAGAACACTGACAGATCCCAAAGCCAGGGCCAGAAGTAAATACCACCCTTAATCAAAAATGGCAAAAACACCCTTAATCTCTTCCAGGACTGGGGTCCAACCCACTGTCATGCCTCAAGGCTGGAACAAGTCTTCATCTCCTTGGATGAACACCAGATAATATTCCTGACCACGTGAGTGAAAAACGTATCTTCAAATACTACAAACACCATCCAAAGCACCAAGATGCTCACATTCTGAGGATTTTCAAGAGCTAAAATCAAATAGAGCAAGAGCTGATTTGCCTCTCCCATCTCAAGGTGGCTCATGGCCATGAACTCATTCGGTGGAAAGAGAGGGGAAACTGAGGCACTATCCAATCTGTCCATCTGTCTGTTGAGCTCTGTCTTTCCCTTCCCCTCACCTGTCCCCCTCTCCTGCTCCCTGTCTCCAGCCCTCTCTCTGAGTTTATGTTTCTCTGCCTCCATCTACTCTCTGCCTTCCCATCTTATGAAGCACATTACGGAAGAGAAGGGGGTGCGTGAAGCAACCACGTTATTAGGAAAGAAGGCGATCAGACTGGAAAGGGCTAACGTGGAACCCAAGAAGGGGAAATGTAAAACAAACCCTGACCAGTGTGGAAACTATCCTTCTGCCTACTTGTAGCTACATGTTTTAAAAATGTCCTCCTTAAGTGGGATTGGTGTTCAGCCATTGATCTCTTTCTCTTGATTTTCCTAATCATCACTACAGTTATACGGATATGCTGAAGAACTCTGTTTTTGACAATCCATATACAGCTCACAAGTCAGTAGTTTGGGTTCTTCTCAATTAAATTTATGGTTTCTAAATGATCAAAATAAAAGCCTCCCCTTCAACAGTGTGTGTGTAGGAAGATCAGAAACTATGAGAAACAGCTGACCACACGGGATGGATTTCGGTGTCTGAACAACAATGGCAGCCTAGCCCTGCCTGGCAGGTCACCAATCACACTAACGCCTATTACATTACAAGCACCACCCTGGCTCGGTCCCTGATCTGGCCACTGTGGCAGTACCCATACCCACGCACAAATCCACTGCGGTGCTGGTACCAGCTGGATCCTCACATTTCTGTCTGTGAAAATGTGCGGTCCTAAGTTGATTTATCAAAGTGAAATCAATTCACAAATAACACTTAAAATTGCAACAAATGGAGTTGAGAAAACTGAAAAGCTTCAGGTCCATCTAGAGGAGAGAGTTCTACCATCCCACTACCCCTGGTCAAATGTTCACACACACACACCCTGTTTCCCTCTCCTTGCCAATCTTGGAACACCATGACCAGCTCACACCAGAACATTAAAAAAAGAGAGAGAAAGAGAGAGAGAGCATCAACAAAACAAATGAAGAAAATGCACATGACATCAACTGCATTCTCAGTATACGAATCAAGGAATGAAAGAACACCAGTTTATTCTGTTCATTTTGCAAACATTTACTGAGCACGTTTATTAAGTACCTACTAGGTACAAAACTCTCTCTCATAACACCCCTGGCACAAGAAATTGGCCCGACTAGGTTATTACAAGTCTGTTCTCTATCTCTCACCCAACATTTTCTCCCTATTTCATGGAGTGTTCTTGGCCCTGTACAATCTTCCTTCCTGAATTCTCTTCTATAACCACATCACCTTGCCCATTCTGGTTTCACCTGTTGGCTGACCTAATTCCAGTTCACTGGGAAGTGGTGATGGCCATCCTGACCCGGTAGACGATTTTCACCTGCCCAGCTCAGGCTAACAGGTCACTTGACTACTGGGGACATTCCCCTTTAGGAGAAGGAGTCTTTCAATCTTCCAAGAAAAAACCAACTTGAGAGTGAGCTGACACACATCCCAGAGACCATTTTCATCCTTTCACGGTGCAACCTTATTTCTTCTCTAAGATCACAATATTGATGACTGGGGAGTTTAACCCAAACTTGCTTAATATTTTTAAACCAGGAGCTTGAATGGTCTTACAAATGGAAATTCTGTCAACACCACCACATTTTGCCTTATAGGAGCCAAACATTCTTTTTTTTTTTTAAAAGATTTTATTTATTTATTTGACAGAGAGAAACACAGTGAGAGAGGGAACACAAGCAGGGGGGTTGGGGGGGGATAAGCAGGCTTCCCGCAGAGCAGGGAGCCCGGTGCGGGCCTCGATCCCAGGACCCTGGGATCAGGAGCCAAACATTCTTATATCTGATACCTGATCTTCTCAACCTGAACATGAAAACCCCCTACATAAGCATGGGACAAGAAGCCACCAAGGGTAAGATGGTGTGTCAGATGAATAACAAAGCCACCAGATGAAATGGCACACTTTCCTAGAGAAACCATTTTCCCACTGGAGGAAAGTATAATGTTTTATATTAAAATAAGCCCCGATATGTCATGGAGTAAAAGGAACAAATATATGACCAAAGACGGCTCCTGGTTGCAGTAGTCTGTTGGGCTATGTCCACTCTATATGGAATTTCTTGCAAATAACCCTCTTGCCTTTAAATGTTCTTTGATGAAATTTTTGAGAAATGGTTCACCCACACTATAAACTTCCTGAGGGCATGAACTACATCTCATCCTTCTCTTTGTCCCCAGGGACCTAGGGGAGGACCTACAACAGCGTCTGGCACAAAATAAGCACTCAATAATGTCTACAGAACTAATTTGACTGAAATAATGCCAACGGCCTTATCGATGACAAAAGATTTTTACCACATTTGGATGAGAGGAAGGGAAGGTGAACAGCTGTATGAGGAAGTGGAATAGAACCAATCGAATTTACCAAAAACAGTTACTGGCTGCCATGGTAACAATCAGATGAAGCAACTCAGTTTAGTTCTTTTCCACTTGAACAAGCACAGGAAGGCAAATATTGTACTTGTTAATCTCCAATCACAAGGGGGTGTGACTTAAAACACAAGTCTACCAAGTGACACTGGTGCCCATTAAATTTAATAAACTTTGAAGAGTTTGGAAAGGCATCATGATAATAACAGTATCACCAATAACATTAAATCCTGGTTTCTATACTGATACTAAGAAGACCATCCTAATCATTTCAAGGTTAAGTGTCAAATATTTGTTGCTGAGACTTGACAACTGTGAAAAGTAGATCTGTGTGTGGGTGTGGGTGTAAACCATGGTGTGGGTTCACCTTCCCTGACTCTTAAAATTGTTACCTTTTATAATTAGCTGGACCCAAACCAAGTTAGAGATAAAAGATAATTCCAAGAGTATAGTTTATAGTGATGCTTACATTTTTCTACTTCCCTGGTAGAGACGTTGTATTTTAACTCATTTGTAAATAATAGAAAAGATCGGTATCACACCCACCTTCTCTACACCATCTGTCTCATACTTGCAGTGAGTCACTCTCCATGCCTTACTCTCTAAACTGGAGGGAGGAGCTGGGCAGAGGAGGAAGTGGGACTCCCAGGCCAGCGGGTCCAAGCTGTGAATGGGTGAGCAAGACCACTCACCCTCTAGGGCTATTTGCTTTTCTGAGTGTTATGACTAAGATATGCAAGCTGCCAGCCAAAATGATACCTTTCAGTTCTTAATAACGACAGCCAGAGCTCCATAGGCTTTCAATCATAATCCAAACCAAGAGCAGACATACATTTTACAGCATTAACATTTTGGAGTGCCTGAGGAAGAAGTGAAAATAGCAGTTCAAGACACACCATGACAGGAAGGCGAGGACAGACGCAGATTACTCTTGAATAAAACCTGAGCATCTTTTCTTTCTCTCCGTGCTCTGCCCCTGCGGGCATTCCCTTTCCCCCTGAGAATTAAGTTAGTAACTTGATATCATTTCTCTCTGAGCCAGAGAGTAGAGAATTTATTGTATAATTTTATCATTTTATTCCATTGTATAAAAAACAAGTTTTTCAGTTCAACAACATATGGGATCAAATCCCTGCTCTTTCATTAACCAGTCAAGTTCCTTAATGTCTTAAAGGTCTAAATTTCTGGGTCTAAGTTTCTCCATCAATCAGAGAAGAAAATCCACCTCCCAGGGCTGTTGCAAAAATTAAATGAACGAACTCTGTAAAATGCCTAGTACGTAGTAGGTAGGCATCAATGAATACATAAGTCCAGCAATATAAATGCCCAACATGTTTTGTCTTCTATGTTGTAGGAAAACAACAAATACAAGAACTACTACATATAAAGGACGCCAGTTTGGCAATCGGTAACTCGTAGCTCCGGGGTGCAGCCAGGGGGCCTTGGTAGAAGGTGCGATGAGATGTGGGGAGCGCTCCTAAACTCTTGTCTGGGAACCAACTCTGGACGCTGCGGATTTCACTGTGGCCCAGGTAATTAACAAAGTGACCTTTGCAGGGCTCAGAAATGAGCAAGTGAAACTTTCTCCCCAAACCATGACTCTGAACGCACTCCCTTTCTTCAACTCTAGGAGATCTCCTCTTGGAATAGAGTCCGTGGACGGAGAAAAGCAACTCACAAAGAAAACTAGGGTCCAGTGGGTCTGCCCACTCCGCGGGTTAAGAGGGAAATGCCAGCGCTCCGGGAAGGGCAGATAACCCCATCCTCACCTCCCGCCCTCCAACCCACACACGCACCTGGGGATGAATTTGGCCTCGTCTCCAAGTCGCGCCTGGAAGTCCTGCCAAGCCTGGCCGGGACTCGCCCGACCCCCGGGGGCTGCCAGCGCGTCCCCGTCGCCCTCGTCCTCTTCGCTGTCCTCGGAGTCGGGCCCCGCCTGGGCTGAGGCGGGCGCGGGGTCCCGGGGAGCCCAGCCTCGGCACCGCCCCCGGCGGCGGAACCCACTGAAGCCGCGCGCTAACTCCTGGAAGGTGATGGCGCCGTCGCGGTCAGCGTCTAGCCGCTGGAACACGGCCTCGGCGTCGGCCGGCCGCACGCGCAGCTCCGCACACAGCGCGCCGAACTCCTCGCGCTCCAGGCGCCCCGAGCGGTTCGCGTCGCAGGCAGCGAAGACCGAGCGCAGGTGGGACAGCTCCTCCCGGTCCCCGTCCGCCTCCATCCTGTCCGGCGAGGGTAGCCCAGACGGCTCTGGAGCGCGACGGCGCGCGCGGCCCGCCGGGGCAGCGGCGACGGCGGGAAGTCCGGGGCCACCTGCTGCCGCCGGGAGCCGCGACGAGTTGGCCTCGTCCGGCGGGTTCGGCCACTTGCAGGAATGTCCGGGCGGGGCGGGGCGCCCGCCGGGGGCGGGGCGCTCCGACGCTGGTCCGGCGCGCGGCCCCCACCGGGCCCGGGAGTCCGACTCCGAGTACAGCGCAGCAGCGCCTGCCCGAGACCGAGCGCCCGGCGGGGCTGCCCTCACACTTTCCGGGCGGGCCCGGCTCCGCCCAGCCAGGTAGGAGGGGCGCGTGGCGCGGCTTTCCGCGCCTCCGAAGCCCGCTGTCCCTCCTGTGCCAGGTTCCAGCCGGCTGAGCCTGGGTTGGGGCCTCTTGGACTTGGATACCCGGCCAGAACCGGGGCTGCAGCGTTAGTGTTACCAGGCCCTTCGAAGTAAACAGTTTGCTCGGGTAAAGCCAAGAGCTAGCAGGAGTGTGCAAGCTAACTGGACAAAAAGAGAAAAGGAAGATAGGGGTACGATTCCAAACTGGTTAACGTTATGTGTATTTTAGTCTCTTATAATTCTGGAACATGAGTAAACGTCCGCATATACAAGTTTTCTTACAAACTAAACTACAAGATTTACCAGAACTCCCCATTTTCTGATTTTACTGGCTTTCCTTAATCCATGCCCTTCCAACATTAAGTTCCAACCGGTTAATACACATTAGAAATCACATAGATCTTCCAGATCCCCGCATCCAAATAATTTTTCTCAGTCCTTGTCTCCACCACCTGAGAAAGAATTAACAACCAAAATGCTTTGGCAGGCAACGACAGTTAAAGACTAAAGACTTTTTCTTTTTTTTTTAGATAAATCTTAGGGAAACCATATATCCAAGTGCATGTTACCCTTTGATTTTAAACACTTATTTCAGCAGGGCTATTGTTTCTTTAATACTGACTGCTTAATGGGTACAAGATCTTAAAAATTCAACCATTTTGATCTTTTTTTTTTTTTTAATCTTACCCTGTTTCCAAGAGACCCTCACTCTGTCATATGACTTATACATATGTTCTCTTCGGTGATTCTAACAGCCTGTGAAAATGCATTTGGGTTGTTTTTACTTTATTTACATTATCCATTCCCTCCACGCTTTAGACTTTCTTTTATTTACTGCCATTTCTTTTAGTTATGACTCTGTATTTCCATTTTTATCTCATTCTGGATTTCCTTTATTGCTTATTACTTTGATTTTTTTTATTATGATTAAAATAAAGTAGGGGATTTGACAGACATCCCTCCAGGCCGGTGTTCTTAAACATAAGGCTAAGTGCTAACCATCTGAGAAACTGTTAATTCTTGAATAGTACAATAAACAGGGTCAACGCTCAGCATCTATCAAGCCGTAAATACCACTGATAATCACCATCTGTAAATTTAACTGGTAAATTATGAGAGACATTCCATTCGAGGCCCTGGTCTTAGCAATCTAATTGCTAAGTGAATATAGTTCCATACAAGTGGACATTCATGATGAAATGAATTTTATCATTAGTGCAATATAAATTGTTATTGATTTTGAGTTTATGTGCTTTCCTGTTTATTCTAAAGATTGATTTTTCCATATAAAGGAAGAGGTGGCTAGCTTGGTAATGCCCTTAAAGCTTTAGAAATATCCTTGTTAAACTGAACCTTTGAAGTATTATTATCATTATACTGTTAGCAATTACTAAGTATCTGTAGTTTTCAAAATAGCTGAGTTAATATTTTTAACTGGTTAGACAGAAGAGCTTTCTTGAAGACTGCTCATGCAACTTCATTCCTGAATTCACTCTGACCTTTGCACTCAGTTTCTAAGTTCTTGTATTTTTTGACCCGCTTTGCCCTTTCACTGAGTCCCTTCACTGAAAAGTCATCAAGAAATAAGGATTCTTGCAAATGTCTTGTGTACACACGTTTTCATTTGCAGTGATAATGATCTACTCCAGACCTACTATAAGTTATCTACCACTACATGACAATACGACAATCACTTAGTGATTTAAAACAGCAACCATTTCATTTGTTCATAATTTCATTGGCATTAACTTGGGCGGGACCAGGTAGGTAGTTTTTCTGCAGGCTTGCCTGAGATCATGCAGTCATGGTGGTTCCATTGTAGCTGCATGGCGTTAGAGGGCCTCACTCATATCTGGAAGTTGGTGTTGGCTGTTAGTTGGACCATGTGTCTTCAGGAGGCTATCAAAGGCTTTGTTACATGGGGGCAGTGTCCAAGAGGCTAAGTCCCAATGCACAAATGCTTTTCAAGCCTCAGCTTGTGTCACGGTTACTGATGTTCCATTGATCACGGCAAGTCAACATGGCCAAGCCCTACATCAGTGTGAGACAGGACTATACAAGGTCACAGATACAAGGAGATGTACTTTATTAGAGGCCCTTACTGTAACAATATACCATACCTAGGGTACTGGGCTAGTCTCTAAGACATTCTGTCAGGTTCCTGTCCTGCCGACCTTCTGTTCATTCTACACAACCACAACTGGACAGTCCTTCTCAAACACCAATTAGTCTGTCATCCTAGAGCTCAGCTGTTCTCAATCTGTGATAATTTTGTTACCCAGGAGACATTTGGCAATGTTTGGAGACACTTTTGGTTGTCACAATTTGTAAAGGGGAAGATGCTACTAACATCTAGTAGGTAGAGGCCAGAGATGCTGCTAAGCATCCTGTCATACTCAGGGCTAGCTTCCCATGACAAAGAATTATCTGGCCAAAAATGTCAATAAAGGTTAAGAAAACCTACATACTAGCTCATAAATTCCCAGAGGTTCCCCAATTAAAAGAGAACCAAGGGTAAACTCTTCAGCTGGGCATTCAGAGTCCTCTATGATCTAGTCCCACTTCATATACCCAAATATCTCTCCCTTTAGTTTCCATCAGTGCTCCTACTATCCCCAAATATGCCACCCTCGATTACATAATTAACATAATAGCTTCTTCTGGTCGTCACAAAATGTAAATATCAAGCTTCAGTTTTCCCCTCTTCTGTCTAACCAAACCATTTCCCAGCCCCAGTGAAAGAGTTGGATCCTTCCTACCAAAGTTTCCACAATTTCATTGTGACCTGTCACTTACAAAGACATTGCTTAGTATGGATTATGTCAGCTCAAATAAACAGGCCACAGGAATATTCTTCTTTTTCTTTTTTTTTTTTTTTTTTAAGATTTTATTTATTTGACAGAGAGAGAGATAGCGAGAGCAGGAACACAAGCAGGGGGAGTGGGAGAGGGAGAAGCAGGCTTCCCGCCGAGCAGGGAGCCCGATGTGGGACTCGATCCCGGGACCCCGGGATCATGACCTGAGCCGAAGGCAGACGCTTAACGACTGAGCCACCCAGGCGCCCAGGAATGTTCTTTTTTTTTCATGGTTTAATTTTTCAAGTTAAAATTCCTTGCCATCTGGAATTTGGTTTGGGTCAGGTGTGAGTTGTAGATTTAACTTTATTTTATTTTTTTAAGATTTTATTTATTTATTTGACAGAGAGAGACCCAGTGAGAGAGGGAACACAAACAGGGGGGAGTGGGAGGGGGAGAAGCAGGCTTCCCGCCAAGCAGGGAGCCCAATGTGGGGCTCTATCCCAGGACCCTGGGACCATGACCTGAGCTGAAGGCAGACGTAGGGTTAAGACAAAGTCTTAACGACTGAGCCACCCAGGCGCCCCTAGATTTAACTTTACTATTTTTCTGGATTTCTACCTAGTTGTCTTAACACTGTTTATTCAACTATCCCTTCCCCATGGATTTAAATGTCACTTTTGGCATATACTTAATTCCTCTCTGTATTTGGGTTTATTTCTGGACTTTCTAGTCAGTTCTATTAAGGAATCACATTTTGAAAGGACTCTTGAGCTTATAAAAAGATTCCTAAATTTCCTATTAGGTTGCCTTTCATATTTTAAGTGTTTGTTTATACATCATTAAGTATATGGCAGAGAAGATCAGGGAAGAGTGAGGAGAAGGCAATGAAGTTTAAGACTAATTTGTTGGGCACAGGTACAAATTGACAACCGTCTGAAATTGTCATGTAAATCAGCAAGGAAACAGTTGATTTATAGAAAGAGTAAGGAACCTCTTGTTTATGTAAAACCTGAGATGCTTCTGCAAAGCCACTCACAAGTTACTGAGGAATGCTTTTGAATATCCTCAGCAATGTACTCAGGGGAAGGCCAGGGTTATATAATCTGTCTCTAATTTTTTCAAGAAAGAGGGAGAAGAAAGAAATAGGAAGCATTTCTTTTCTGTTCTAGCATCCAGAAACAGCGAGTGAGAAATTGGAGATAACAGTGCAACCTTTGAAAGCCAATGAATTGGTAGGTAAAGAGAGCTTGCCTGTATTTATCAGCATGACTTTGAGAAAGATCAGCTTGCTCTGTGGCTACCCAAGGATTTCAGAAATCAGAGATAATCTTGTTAGAGTGTGTTTCTCAAAACAGTGAAAAGATACTACGGTGACCAAATACACTTCTAAAACACAAATAAATTTGGAAAAGAATCCTACTCTATCTCTTCTTGGATGAGATAAAGAAAGCTGTTTATACTTGCTTAAGCTAAAATTTCCGAAATGTATTTGACTATGGAAGTAGGGTTTTTGGTTTGGTTTGGTTTTTGTTTCAGTCTCTGAGGGCTTTCCACCACGTTAGTGATCTTGAGAAAATACTTCGGGAAACCAATGACCAGAGTAATGAGTCATGAGAAATTATCCCTTTGCCACTATATCATAAATTGACCCAATTTCCTACAACGGGGAATGAGCACCACCCTTTAACCTCCTCTTCACCCAGTAAAATGGAAGAGGCTTTTAATGGAAGCCTGTTGTAATCTACACTATAAGATTTCCCTCAGGTACAAGAGCCTTCCTCAAAGTCACTTAACACTCCAGTTACTCTGCCTTAGAAAGATCCAATAAGCCTGTTAAGATGGAACAAGATATCCAAGTAATGGCATACCACTGAGGGACCAATTAGAAGATTCAGAAATTCTCAAACATAGGCGCCCTGCAAGACCTTGAGTCTTAGTTCTCTCATGAATATCTGCCATGGCTTGCTGTTCCTAAGGAAGTTACGAGAAAATTTTGAATATTTTACAAAAAAAGAATGTGTCAGCAAATTTACATCATAGTGATTCACTTACTCTTTATGTAAATCTGGAAAAGGGAGAAAAGAATAATGTAACACCCATATACCCAAAATTGCAAATATGAACATTTTATCAGATCTATTTTTTTTAGAAAATACAGCATTATGGATCGATCCAGATGAACTTCCTCTTTGATTGCATATTGTTTCTGTAATCAGTATATAGCATTGTTGTGTGTGTATACGTGTTGGCAGTTATCAGACTTTGGGAAATCTTGAATTATAAACAATTAAATAACTCTATAATGTGCTAAACAGTATAAACATCATTTCACAAACCAGAGCAGGGTAGACATTCAGTGCTAGAACTGAGTGAGAAGTGTTGAGCTTCAAATTTCTAATCCCCTTTTTTGATGACCAAGCAAAGCTCCTATGTCATTTTCCCACATTAGAAAACTGTCTCTTACATACATCTTGCTTCATTCAGAACAAAAGTTTGCATTTCATATTACATATGAAGGTAATAGAAAGAGAAATTCAGTGCAGTGAAAACACATCCATCTCAGTTCAGCTTTTGGACAGTAAAACAAAAAGCAACCGTGGTAAGCAGAACTCTGCAGTGGCCCCAAAATCCCACTCCTTGGTGTACATGCTCTATATAATCCCTTCCTTTTCAAAGTGAGCAGATCTTACAAATGCAATGGGATAGTCAGTCTTGTGATTACATTATGTTAAGAAGACTGTCTGAGCAGCCTGGAGGGAGATTCTCCTGCTGGTCTTGAAGAAGTAGCTGCCATGCTGTGAGAGAGCTCTATGGCTAGGACCTCAGGGGTTAGATTTAATGTGATTACTTTGTCTTTTCTTGAGTTTCCTGTAAATCATTCAGCCTGTACTCTAACATGCCTAGCTCCTTTTGCTCAGCATAATGATTTTAGATTGATTCGTGTTGTTTCAGATTTTAGTAATTCATTCCTCTCTGGTAATGAGTAGGATTATGTCATACATATACACCACAGTGTGTTTATTCATTATTTTTTTTTAATTGACATTTGGGATATTTCCAGGTTTTGACTATTATTAATAAAGCTACTATAACAATTACATCCAAGTCTTTGTATGAAGGAACATGTGTCCATTTCTCTTGGGTAAATTCCTAGGAGTGAGATTTCTGGATCATATGGTAGGTATATGTTTAGCTTTATAAGCAAATGAATAAGTGTTTTCCAAAGTGACTAAAATTTTACATTCCCACCAGTAGTATAAGAGAGTTCTAGTTGCTCCACATTCTTGTCTTGGTGCTATCAGTCTTTTTAATTGAAGCAATTCTAATGGATGGGTATTGGTATCCCATTGTGCTTTTAATTTGCATTTCCCTGATGACTGTGATATTGTATAACTTTTCATATGCTTATCGGCCATTCTTGTATTTTCTTTAATGAAATGTCTGTTCAGATCATGTGTCATTTTTACTAGGTTGCCATCTTATTGAGTTGTACGTGTTCTTTCTATATTCTGGAAACAAGTCCTCTGTCATTTATATGTACTTTGAAAATCTTCTCCCAGGGGCGCCTGGGTGGCTCAGTCGTTAAGCGGCTGCCTTCGGCTCAGGTCATGATCCCAGAGTCCTGGGACCGAGCCCCACATCGGGCTCCCTGCTCAGCGGGAAGCCTGCTTCTCCCTCTCCCACTCCCCCTGCTTGTGTTCCTGCTCTCGCTGTCTCTGTCTCTGTCAAATAAATAAATAAAATCTTAAAAAAAAGAAAATCTTCTCCCATTCTGTGCTTTGCCTTTTCATTTTCTTAATGGTGTCTTTGAAGAGCAGATGGTTTTAGTTTTGATAAAATTCAATTTATCAATATTTTATTTTGGAGTTTATATTTTTGTGACCCATCCAGCAAACCTCTGTCTACCTAGAGTTGCAAAGATATTTATGTTTTCTTCTAGAAATGTAGATTTCTCATTTACTATTGCATCTGTGATCCATTTTGAGTTAATTTGTATATTGAGTGAGTTTAAAGTTGAATTTTATTTTTTTTTTCTATATGGATATCCAGGTCTTCCAGCACTATTTTTTGAAAAAATGATCCTCTCCCCATTGAATCACCTTTGTCAGAAATCAAATGATCATTCATGTGTGGGTCTATTTCTGGACTTTTTATTCTGTCCTATTGACTTGTACATTTATCCTTTCACCAACACCGTATGGTCTTGATCACATTGCTTGATAGTAAGTCTCAAAATCATGTAGGATAAGTCCTATAGCTTCGTTATTCTTTTTCCAAATTGTTTTGGATATTCCTTGGTCTTAGGTATTTCCATATAAATTTTAAGATTGGTTTTTCCATAGAGCTACCATATGATCCAGCAATTGCACTCCTGGGTATTTACCCCAAAGATACAAAAGTAGGGACCCGAAAGGGTACGTGCACCGCGATGTTTATAGCAGCAATGTCCACAATAGCCAAACTGTGGAAAGAGCCAAGATGTCCATCAACAGATGAATGGATAAAGAATAGGTGGTATATATATACAATGGAATATTATGCAGCCATCAAAAGGAATGAGATCTTGCCATTTGCAACGACGTGGATGGAACTGGAGGGTATTATGCTGAGCGAAATAAGGCAAACAGAGAAAGACATGTGACCTCACTGATATGAGGAATTCTTAATCTCAGGAAACAAACTGAGGGTTGCTGGAGTGGGGGGTGGGGTGGGAGGGATGGGGTGACTGGGTGATGGACACTGGGGAGGGTATGTGTTCTGGTAAGCGCTGTGAATTGTGCAAGACTGTTGAATCTTAGATCTGTACCTCTGAAACAAATAATGCAATATATGTTAAGGAAGAAAAAAAGAAGAAGAAGAATGTAGCAGGAGGGGAAGAATGAAGGGGGGAAATCGGAGGGGTAGATGAACCATGAGAGACGATGGACTCTGAAAAACAAACTGAGGGTTCTAGAGGGGAGGGGGTTGGGAGGATGGGTTAGCCTGGTGATGGGTATTGAGGAGGGCACGTTCTGCATGGAGCACTGGGTGTTATGCACAAACAATGAATCATGGAACACTATATCTAAAACTAATGATGTAATGTATGGGGATTAACATAACAATAAAAAAATTAAAATTCTTAAAAAAAAAAAAGATTGGTTTTTCAATATATACATATATATCTGACATTGTGATTATGTTGAATCTTGTAGATCAATTTTAAGAGAACTGATATCTTAATATTAAGTCTGCCTGTCAATGAACATGTTATATCCCTCATTTGTTTGTTGCCAGCATATAAAATTCAATTGATTTTGGAATTATGACAAACTTGTATTCTGAGACCTTGCTCAACTCACTTATTAGTTCTAGTAGTGATTTGGTAGAATTCTTAGAATTTTCTCCTTTCACAGTCATATCATCTGTGGGAGAAAAAGGATAGTTTTACTTCTTCATTTCCCATCTGTATGTGTTTTCTTTTTCTTGCTTTATTGCACTGGTTGGGACTTCTAGTACAATGTAGAATTACAGTAGTAAGAACAGATCTCCTTGCTTTGTTCCTAATCACAGGGGAATCATTCACTCTTCCACTGTTAATTGTAATGTTAACAGTAGGGATTTTTATACATGCTCTTTATAGGGTTTAGGAATTTCTCCTCTATTCCTACATTGCTGAGACTATTTATCATGGGTGGATTTTGGATTTTGTTAGATGCTTCCAGCATCTATGTAGATGATCGTGGTTTTTTTCCTTCATTATCCTGTTAATGTGGTGAATTATACTGATGAATTTTCAAATTTTAGCCCAGCTTTTACTTTCATAGAGAGGGTCTCAGGGCTTCTTCACATGGTCCCTCCCTCAAGATAGTTGGACTTCTTTCACGGTGCCTCAGGGCTCCAACAATGAGTGTTCAAAGAGTCTTGGGCCAGGGCTGCAAGGCTTCTTACAGCCTAGCCTCAGAAACCTTAAATGTTAGTTCAGCCACCTTCTATTGGTCAAGCTAATCACTAAGGCCAACCCAGACTCAAAAGGAGGGTAAATAGTCACCATCTCTCAATGAGAGGAATAGTAAAGAATTTTTGGCCATCTTTACTCTACCACACCTTTTTTGCTTTGAGTTTGGCTTTATATTACACCCTTTTTGTTTTCTGTTTTTCTACATCTCTGTTTGAAGTGGGATGGGCTATTTCTCACTTCAGCTCAGTCTACCATATACCATACCTGATATCCCCCTCCCCTGCTTTAGACCTCAACTTAGGTATCATTTCCCTGACCTTCCAAAAAGAGATTATGCTTCCCTCTTAAGTGTCCCCATAGGACCCCATTTCCACCCCCATACCTACGCACATGTGGATCTGTCCTCCAGCCATACTGTTTCCCAAACATTAAGCATTCTTTTTAAGACTCTCTACTTCCTCCACAATATTCCCTCTGCCCAGGATCCTTTCCCTATTTTGCCACCATGCAAACAAATTTCGTCCTTGAAATACCCTTTCACAAGGTTAGGCTTCCCAATTTTAGAGACAAGAAAACTAAATCTGAGGTTGAGTGATATGACTAAAATCACACAGCTGCTAGACCTAGGATTCAAACCCAGATCACCGGATTCAAGTGCTCCATGTTTCCCTCCATGGCGCAAGTAGCAAATGCTCTCTTGCTCTGCCCCATCCCCTGTGCATACCACCCAACAGTCAGCCCTGAGGCTGTTTCAGTTTGCTTTGCCTGTGTGTCTAGTTAGCTGAGCAATTTGTATCTCCTCTGAAAGTAGTGGTGTTCAAGCCCCCTTGCCGTCGATGTAGAACAACTCTGAGTTGACCTGCACAGTTGACCTGCTGGAACATTGGGACTGAGAGTCACCCACTGGGTGATGTTGCTTGATGTCAGTGTTGCACTGTTGCTTATCGTCCTTCCCTTGACTGTTCTACCTGCCCCACTTCCCTAACCTTCCACGTCCACATGAATCCTCATGCCAGCCTCTGGGTAACTCTGGCAAAGAGTGCACAGCTACTTCCTTGGCATGAAATAGTCACTAAAGAGACTCAAGTCAAAGGGCATGGCCTTGTCGGCAGTTTGTGAAAGGACCCTGTGGGATATATGGGCTCCCGAGAAGCCACCACAATGCCTTGACACAAGTCCTGAAGAAATCAACACATTTGGCATTGCTGTATTACATATAAAACCATGGTGCATACAATGAAAATGTATGGCGTATAAGAGAAAATATTGCTTCCAGAGTTAACTGACATATTCTTCTCTCATAAAACATTGAGTGACTCAAGAAAAGTAGATTGCAATTTACCAATTAGGAATCTCAGGTAAAAGTTTAAATACCTTATAAACAAATAATACAAACTGGCAAGAAAATACCAATATTTAAAATCTTGTCCTTTTTTATTTTATCATTATGAGAGGGGTAGAGGTGTTTGGCATACAAAAGTGTATTATTTTTGTATGAGATGCCAATACTTCACATGTAATTATTCCTTGATTATCTACCTCTTAACTCAAAAATAATTTATATCTCACTTTAATTGGGAAAATTTCTGGGCATATTTAACTTAGTGTTTTTTCAATGTCTTTATTACTAGAAATTCTATTTTCCTGAAAACATTAGGGGGTAAAGGCAGAAGTGTCATAAAATACTTTGACTCTTTTGTAAATCTCTTTTATTTTGCACAGGTCAGAAGTGATGGTGCAGCCATAAAGATGCAGAATCTTCAACCTAAAAAAAGTGAAAAGACAAGACCCCCGACTATGTGGAGTGGAGAGAGTGGAGCCTAGATTCTAAGTAAGCGTGGTAAGTGTATGAAAAGTCTTTATGTTAAGTACTTTATGTTTCTCAAGGAGAAGGGTAGCATCAAACCTGAGAATATCAAGTACATTTTTAAATTTTGTCACATTAGTGAGGAATGGCAAGAATATCTGATTTTGAAGACCAGCTATATTCTGAAGGAAAGGGTGTGTTTGACGCTACTGTGACACTCACTGTCCATAAATAAAGTTTTATTGGAACACAGTCCTGCCCATTCACTTTCACGCTAGAAGGGCACAGCTGAGTAGTTGCAATAGACTCACCTGACCTGCAAAACCTAAAATATTTATTCTCTGGCCTTTTACAGAAAGATTTTTCCAACCCTGCTCTACATGAAACAGTGAGGAAAGGACATGTTTCACTTATTCTCATAGCACAAGTTAATACACTGGCAAAGAATCTCCTTATTTTCAAACTAGTCCTCTACCTTCATGCCTCTAAAAATTCCTCAAATCCAATAAAAACGTAACATTTCAATTTACAGGGAATGAAGTGCAGTCATCCCACAGCAATGGTGGTAGCATGACTGAAGAATGTGGAAAACTCTATCAATGGTGACTTAGTTAACATTTCTTAAAATAAGGAAATACTGACCAACCAGAATCTTGTGCAATTTGTATGATGTGTGTGACAGTTAAGGTTTTCAGTTTCTCAGTATTTTAGAAGAATCAATGATAAATTCTTCTTAGAATGTATTAATTTTGCCTTTGATGAAGAATGGCCAGGCCTTGTTTTAGAGTTGTCTAAGACACACAACTTTTTCCCAAACTTATATTCTAACAAAAGATAGATCATGTTCTAAGTTCATGATGGATTTCTTCTTAGGAAAGCCTATGAATTTGATCTCAAATGCTCAAAAATTACTTTTAGCTCCAGGGAATGCAATGTGTACATTGTTAGATCAGAGACACATTTATATTCACCCAAAATAACAGAGAAATATGTACATTTGTATGTCGCATGGAAGTAGTTCCCAATTCTATAATACAAGGAGATGTTAAAATATTAATCTTTTTTTAAAACGAAGAAAAATTAAAGCTCTTGTTCCCAGAAGTAGAAAATGAGACAAACTAGATCAGTCAGATAGAGATCTGTAAAATTCTAAAACCCTTCCTATTCCTCTGGAAAGCATTATATAATTCAGTATTCAAAGGATAAGATATTCAAATAAGGCTCTTTTCACCAATACCCTAGAGTCTCAGCTTAGCAATGAAGTAGGACACTAATTTTTTACTAATGTAGTAATTGGAAATACAGAATCAGGATTTCTAACGCTGTTACATGTATTCTTTAATTTGCAAATCTTTAATGTTAAAGAAGATGGGTGAATAAAGTGAAATCTAGCTTAAAAATAAAAGTAAAAGGTCACATTTGCACCATGCAATGAGATACTGGAAGAAGACAGAATTCTTTGCCCACCAACACATTTGTTGATGAATGCCATACCTTTCGAGATGATTTTGGAAAATAATGTAAATTCCATTATGTCTTTTAAGTTCTCAATTCATATTCTTCAGTAATAAACAAATTATTAGTTAATTTTTATAAGAGATATACAATCAGCAAACTGAATTTCCTCAAACTGTTCCATTATTTTGTTTTGAAACCTAAAGAGTTCCCGGGCTCCATACAGAAGTATTTGTTCTATGGATTCCTCTATTTCCTGAAAGATTAACTCATTACAAAAATCTCATATTTCCTTCAAAAAGCTCAGATTTCACAGAGGAGACTAGGATTAATCAAATAATTCTTGAAATATGGGACATCTAAAATGGTAATTTCAACTCTGATAACTCCTTGAATGTTTTTCTTTCCCTGGTTTGTATATCATTCTGGTAAATGGTATTCTAAGGGCAGAGGCCAACATAATTGAAAGGTATCTAAGGTCCCCCAAGTATTTTTTCTTGAACTTTTTAATGAATTTCAGAGTACAAAGGAACTAATATAATTTTTGTGCCATATGAGAAGTCATGAAAACTTGGTTTGGTCTTAAATGAAGTTACCAGAAGCTATTTTCTGGGAAATATTTAATGATTGCTAGAACTCTGTGTTAATAAAATGGGAACAACCCTGAGGATTTATAAATAAGCACAAACGAATGCACAGCTAATACCAATTTTTCTCTTCATTTTGTGATGACATTTAAGACTGAAAGAGACACAAGTGGGCAAAAATCAAAATTTTCTTACCATCTACAGTTTTTGCAAAGTTTTTTAACCACATCCAGGTGACATTCTTGCAGAAACTGAGTTTCACACATACTTTTTACGAAGTTTTCAAAAATTCGGACCTCAAATTTACCTTGGCCCTGCATGTCCACAAACTCCATCCTATCCCTCCTCACCTACAAGTCCTGCCCTCCCAACCAGATGGAAGCTGCAAATACAGCTCCCTGGAAGAAGTACACACGATGAATACACCTAATAAAATTTCCAGACCAAAAAACAAAACAAAACAAAAAAGCACACAAAAAAACAAAAAAAGTAAAGATGACAGGGGCAAAGATCTAAAGATGTCAGATTCTATTTTGAGATTCTCTGAGAAATGGTAATAGTAGATAAATCCAGAGGGTTATTACAGTGTTGTCATTTTGATGGGTATTTAGTAATAATGAAGTAAAAGCGATCATTATCTTAACATCTGGCACCAGAATTACTCCCAGAAGGGAACTGTCATTGTTTGGGCTAATACCCTGCTAGACTCTTGTACGGGGAAAGAGTCTGCAGAACAACACGTGATAGTTCTGCCACTCTTCATGGACAGGGATGGGTAAAGAAGACCATGGAGGGGGGGAGAGACAGAAGGCAGAAAAATGGGGCGAGGCCAGAGCCAGCAAGGTGAAGGCTGTTGGTGGGACACTTGAGGATTAGAGAACGTGTTCTCTTTGCTGTGATGTAGGCCCTTCTTAGGGTTCCCTGAAACATTTCTACTGAAGTTTATTTTGCTCACAAATGAGCTAGAAGAAGAGGCTGAGTTACCATTGTCCACGTGAGATGGAGCAGGACCCCAAGAGGCAAGACAAGACAGGAGGGAACTTGAGAGCATAAACCCCACCCCAGAATTTGTCAAAATCGTGACCATGGAATTTTGATAATCTTAAAATGTTTACCTAGATCTCGGGAGTAAAAAGTCCTCTTCCAGGATAAGGGATCCGTGTATAACCTAAATTGCTAATTCTCAAAGGATGACTCCCGGACCAGCAGCATCAGCATCACTCAAGAAATTGTTAGAAATTTGCGGGGGAGGGGCTTCACTCCTGACCCACTGAATCAGAAACTCCAGGGGTGGGGCTCACCAGTCTGTGTGTATGTGTGTAGTATGTGTGTGTTTTTAAAGATTTTATTTATTTATTTGAGAGAGAAAGAGAGAGAGAGCGTGCATTTGGCGGACGGGACAGAGGGAGAGAATCTCTAGCAGACTCTGCTCTGAGCTCAGAGCCAGACGTGGGGCTCAATCTCACAACCCCAAGATCATGACCTGAGCTAAAATCAAGACTCAGATGCTCAACAGACTGAGCCACCCAGGTGACCCACACCAGTCTGTGTTTTAACAAGTCTTCTGGATGATCCTGGTGCACATAAAAATTGAGAATCACTGATCTTGAACAATGGTTCACAGCCTTGGCCACATATCAGATCCACCTGTGACATGATGATTAACAAATACTGATGCCAGAGAATCACTGTGATTCTACCAACCTAAACAAATTGTACTTCTAAGAAACAGATTATTGAAAATAAATCTGTAGACTAAAGTCAAAAATCTCTGGTAAGCAACATTTTTAATTGACCTTCTAGTTGGGTTTCCTAGAAACAGTAATTCTCATTTAACAGAATCCATGTTTGGTATTTATGCCCTCCAAAAACCTTAATTCTTCTGTCCATTTCAGACTCTTCTGCTAGGCTAGTTACCAGGTTTCCATATAAAAATTGGGGGACTGTAGGAAGGCAGGTAAGAGTGGAAAAAAACAAGAAGTGGGGGAAGTTAGGGTAAGTAGGTTTGTAGCAAACATATTTCCACTATCCCCAGAACTGTTGAGAAATGGGACAGTTGTCAATGTAAGAAACCTGAGATGGTCCCATAGAGATAGAGTCATGCCAACGTTAAAGGCAAAGTAACTTTCAAACTTACATCCTAAGTATTATCATCTTTGCTCTCCGGATATAGACCCAGATAGTATGTGTGGCCTGTACTCACTATCAAAGATTATCTGGGTTGGGGATTTTGAATGTTTCACATAACAAACCATGGAGAGTGCTCCTAATGTTAACAAGGGCAAGGGGAAAAGCTTCCTTAGACTGTCCCTGAAATAATTCCCCAGGTTTCATACTGGTGAGAGCACATGTCTCTAGTAAGAAATCTACGCCTTTCAATGTTAAAGAACATTATACACACAAAAAACTCCAATTTCTGTCCTCATCTTTAAAATGGATGTTTTCTCAGGGGTGCCTGGGTGGCTCAGTCAATTAAGTGTCTGCCTTCGGCTCAGGTCATAATCCCAAGGTCCTGGGATTGAGCCCTGCATCAGGCTTCCCTGCTCGGCTAGGAGTCTCCTTCTCCCTCTCCCTCTGCCCCTCCCCCCACTGGTGTGCATGCTCTCTCTCTCTCTCAAATAAATAAATAAAATCTTTTTTAAAAAATAAAATAGACATTTTCTCTAGAGAAATTAATAATTAATTAATTAATTAATAACAGAAAAACTGGAAGACTTTAAATGTCATGATAATATCCATAAATATTGAAATTCTGATATCTCTTTGGATTCCACAGAGTGATTAGGCCAGTGCTATCTAAGGAATAAGTCTTCCCTATAATAATTATGAAAATTCAGAGTTCTTTACAATGGGTTTATTAAAATTGAGTAATGATAATTTTTGCTTTCTTTTTAATAAAATACTATTGAAAGAAGAAATAACCACCTTAAATAAGGAGCATGAGTGTATGTGTAGTGAATAATACTTATTATTTGAATAAAGAAAATTTTAATGATAATGGTATTTATAAACAAATAATAATGCCTAACACAGAGTGCTTTTCAAATATGCTGGGCCCCTGAATCTTTTCCTGAGTTAACTCAGTTAATCCCCACAAAGATCCTGAGGCAGAAACTATCATTTTCATCTTCATGTTATTGATGAGGAAAGTGAGGCACAGAGAGCTTCAGTGTCTTACCCAAGGTCACCCAGGTAATAAAAGAGCTGGGGTTTAGGCCAGGGAATTGGGCTCCAAAGTCCATGCTAAATCAAACCTGCCTCTCAAATGAAACAAATGATTTAGACTACTTGCACAAGAAGAATTAAATGAGTGTTTTCCTGAACACTTTAGAGATCTTATCACTTCACAGAAAAAAAAGTAATCTGCTTCTCATTCCTGAGAGTCTATTAGTAAATGAGTGAGCAAGACTCTGTTTGATAATTGTTCCTGTTCATTTCTGGCCCAAACCTCAATGATAATATAAAAGCCGCACGACTGCACCACAGGATACAGACCCCGTGCGTGTTTTCATGAGCATGAGAACAGCATTTCGTGTTTTCTTCTAAGAAACCAAGTTCACTTACGTGACGAAGGCAATGGAAGGACAGATTTTATATTGCTGTAAATGTTTCTCTCAGGTTATTCAACCGCTTTCGGAAGTCCCCATCACTTTCTTTTCCCGTATAATTGAATAAATCCTGCTCAAATAGGCTCTGCTGTAGAGGTACCCGTGCTCCGAGTTGCAGTAAAACAATGAGACACCAGAGTGTCCAGGTGCCTGTCCTATATTTACCTACTTGATCACCTCTCTCTAAGTTAAGCTACTGAACTACTGACTTGGGTGCAATAAACAAAGCAACATAACTGGTTTTGAATTCACATCTGAATTAATTGAATATTTTATTGAAGACATGGAAGTAAAATACAAAAGAAAAATCCTGAAGAGGCATGAAGCAGATAATCCAATAAGAGAGTGCCAGGAGAGCCAACAAAAATGGGGATGTTGCCATAGTTACCAAGAAACACACATACACACACACACACACACACACACACACACATACACGCAGCCTACAATCTCCATGTCGGTAAGATATTGAAAATCAGCAAAATAAGCTCTTAAGTCTGGGGTCGTTCTCTCCTCTGTACTTTAATTAGTATGATACAGTCTTTGGAGACAAGCCAGAATGAAAAAAAAAAAATGTCTTCAATTCTGCCTGTTAGTAAGTTCTAGCCTTATGAAGCTCTCTCTGAAGTGAAGCCTCGGTTACATATCAGTGTAATTAGAGAAACAGCATCCTTCTAACATGAAGATAGTCTCCTAATTAGGGAATTGACCCGAGCTGTCATTCATGGAGGCCCACCACCAACGGTAACACAGGAAAGATTCTGGTTCTGGTTGAATCGCACCTTTGTTAGTTCTGCATCACCCAGATGAGCGACTTTTGTCTCAGAGACAAAATCCATAATAGTCTAACAGTGGCTTATCATTGGCCCCAGCACACTGTATATTCACTTTTTTCTTTGTTATATTTCAGTCAGACATTTATAAGTGAAATTCAGACACGCATAGTAAGCTCATCAATGGGATGATAAGCACAGTCTTTACCCAGATATTCATAGATGAAAGACAAAATGAAAGAAAGGCGGGGGTGGGGTGGGGTGGCAGTTTCCATCTGTAACACGACTTAAGCATAAATAACAAATTGAACCTGAAGGAAAAGTAGGCTTCAAGGCTATAATGAAGTACATTTATGATGTCTTCCTTTCTATTTGCTTTGATTGATTTTTTCTCATATAAAATTCTGTAGGACTCTGACAAGTGTCCTCTGTCTACCAACTGCTGCATCAGTTACGAAGATCATGGATAGATGTGTAATTAGAAAGAGGGATGATATTGGTAAAGTTGCAAAGAGGAGAGGAAGCATGTCGGTTCTGTAAATCTAACAGAAGTATGTGGGTCCAGTGATCTGCTAGTCCAAGGGCATAGATCTGTGGTAAATACATCTGTAGTAAATGAATGGAAAAGATCTGGGTAGTTTAAATTCATGTCTGTTTTATATGCCCCTCTTTTTTTTCCATTTGGACCCATTTCCAGACTCTGTATCTAGTATATATATGCAGTTCCACAGGAGGAAACCAAGTATAAACTTTATATTTTTTCTAGAACATCAGTGGGTCACACCTTAAAACACCACCGTAGAACAAATGAGTTCCATAAAAAGGGCTTTGTGTGTGACTCTCCCAAATTGGTAAGTGATTGTCTCATATATTATCTTTAATCAGAGATTTTAAGTTTAACAGATATTAACTAGACTTATTGTGGTGATAATTTTGCAGTATATACAAATATTGAATCCTTATGTTGTATGCCTGGAACTCATATAATGTTATTTACCAGTGATACCCCAATAAAAAATTAGTAATAAGTAAATCAAGCAGCTTAGCTCTAGAAAAATAGAATGGTATGTGTTTATCATTGTAACACATTGGAAAGCATGTATATTTTTTACATATTCATGTATTCTGCCTTAACATGTATTCAGTGTATCAAGAAAACCTAAGAGAATCACCTGGAAGGCTTTTCATGAAATGGTATACTTGGACAAATACTTACAAAATTTTTTAAAAACTGAGCATTAATACCATAATATCTATAAAGAATATTTACAAATCTATGAAGCTAGACATATGTTTCTTTTTTTAAGATTTTATTTATTTGAGAGAGAGAGACAGAGAAAGAGCACAAGCGGGGGGGAGGGGGACAGAGTAAGAGGGAGAAGCAGGTTCCCCACCCCAGCAGAGAGCCTGCCATAGGGCTCCATCTCAGACCTGAGCAGAAAGCAGATGCTTAACCAACTGAGCCACCCAGGCGCCCCACAAGATACATGTTTCAATAGTAAAAAGGGCAAAAAAACCCAACCAACCAAAAACCCACATACACAAAAATAAATAAATAAATCAAGAAATGCAAAATACCATTAAGAATATTAAAAAAGGGGGAGCCTGCTTCTCCCTTTCCCTCTGCTGCTCCCCCTGCTTGTGTGCTCGCTCTCTCTCAAATAAATAAATAAAAATCTTAAAAAAGAATATTAAAAAAATTTAATGTCAAGAAGCATCAGCAAAGCAAATTAAAATAAGATACTCCGTCCATCACGTTGGCTCTACATGTAGGAGAGTCCTGAGTTTTCCAGGGGTGAGGCCAGACAGACACTTCCATACATGGCTATAGGAAGAATACACTGTACAGCCGTTCCGAGAGCACTTTAGCAATACTTATTTGAAAGCCTTAAAAATGTTAATTTCCTAATTTTTTGAACTAATTCTATTTTTAAGGCTTTATACGAATGAAATAACCAAGGATACAAACATTTGTGTACAAGGATATTTTTTACTGTGTTTTTTTTTAATAAGGAAAATCAGAAGCAATCTCTATGCCCAAAAATAAGATAATATTTAATTATATCACATTTATGTAATGGGATATCAGGCAAACATCACAATAATGTTTTTGGAAAGATGATGGTTCATTAGGAGAACGTGGCATAAGTTTAGATGGAAAAGTGACAAACACAAAACTATATTTATGGGATGATTCATATTTAAGTGTATTGTACTAGTGCCATATCTTGATTTTATTGTAATAAACTAAAAATATTTTCTTTTATTTTGAAGATCCTAAGTCAGTGGTCGGAACACTTTTTCTTAAAGGGCCACATAGCAAATATTTGAGGCTTTTCAGGATTTAATTTGCCTTTAATCACAGGTTAAGGAGCAAAATCAAAGATATCATATAGGTTCTTACATATTTAAAGTTGCAAAATCATTTTTAGGTTGCAGGCCATTAAAAATACAGGAAGCTGGCTACAATTTTTCAAGCTCTCTCCTATATTCACAAACTTGGAAAGTTCTTAAGTAGCAATCTGTCTTAATATGTCTTATTCAGCAAGTAGAACCGTTAACACCTGCCCTAAGCACCTCACAGGATTGCAGTGAGGATCTGATTTGTAAGGAAGCTTTTGGCAAATATAACCTGTTTTTTAAAAAATCACAATGTGGAAGAATTTGTTCTTGCCTAGACTTCCTTTTCCTCTCCTCTGCCACCTAAATCCTACCAGTCCTTCAAGGATTATCTGAGGTTAAACTCTTTTCCAAAAGTCACCCCCCTCTTAAAGGATGTGTATGCCATTTAGATTTTTGCATGTGTGTGTGTGTGTGTGTGTGAGAGAGAGAGAGAGAGAGATACTTTTTCTTAAATTAGGTGATAAGTACCTTGAAAGAAGTACTTGTCTGGGATATTGTTTTCTTTTTTTTTTTTTAAGATTTTATTTATTCATTTGAGATACAGAGATACACAGAGAGAGAAAGCATGAGCAGGGGGAGAGGCAGAGGGAGAGGGAGAGGGAGAAGCAGGCTCCGGCTGAGCCAGGAACCCAATATGGGGCTCCATCCCAGGACCCTGGGATCATGACCTGAGCTGAAGGCAGACGCTTAACCATCTGAGCCACCCAGGTGCCCCTGGGATATTGTTTTCTATCCCTCACTGCAAACAGCTCACCTAATTATTTTGAATTTATTATATATTTAAAGTACGCCAGTTAAACTCAATGACAGGAACTGTTTTGTCACTATTCCTGGAATATTCAGCTTTTGTGATTCTAAGGAGTAAAGACTTAACGACAAAGTAATCTTTTATCTGAAAAATTTTAAAGATATGTACCAATAACAGCAAATAGGTACAAGAACATTATTTGATGTTTCCAGGAAAATAAAATGCTTCCAGTAAACCATTACCCTGCCCTCCGACTTCACTGCAAACTAAAAATAATAATAGTAATAATATCTAGAAGCTGGAGAATCCATTGACTTCTTATAATCATTAGAAAGTTGATTCTCTATAAATTTGATTATTCTAAATTATTATTTTATAGATATAAAATCTCAATTTTCATGAGATGAAATAATTTAAGCATCCTTTATGATGTTGCAAAACTTCAGTGATTATTGATGTTCATGTGACCCTTCACATTTGCACACATTCCAAACCAATATCCTCTCTAGGTTTATTATTTTTATTTTTTAAAATATTTTCAGGTATCTTTGGCAAAGAAGATGCTTTAAGCAACCAAGACTGATTTAGAGCTTACACACTAATGACCCTGTGGTGTACTAAATGTGCTAGGAGTTACGAGAGATGTAAAGAAGAATTAAATCCTTAAAATCATATTTTTACAAGATGGCCCATTCAGAGCTCAAGAATGTATTTGTTAAAATATATAGCCATAAATGTGACCAGATGTGACATACGGGCTTAGCCAACAACTGTCCAGAGGTCATCAGTGTCTTACTCATTAAGTGGAAATAATACCAGCTCTAAACACTTCTTCGTGTGTGTTAGTTACATGCTCTATACCAAATTACCCCAAAACTTAGCTTAAAATAATAATCATGTAATATCTCTGTTTCTCTGGGTCAGGAATCCAAGTACAGCTTAGTTGAGTGGTTCTGGCTCAAGGTGCCTCATGAGATTGTAGTCAAACTATCGGGAGGGCTGAGTCTCATCTACAGGCTTGGCTGTGGGAAGATTTGCTTCCAAGCTCACTCACATTGCTATTGTTCCTTCCTGGCTGCTGGCCAGAGAATTACTTTCTCACCATGTGGACTTCTTCCTAGATTGCCTGAGTGTCCTTATGATGTAACAGCTGGCTCTCCCACAAGAAATAATGAGAGAGGTAGAGAGAGACAGAAAGAGAGAAAGCTGCCCCAGATGGAAGGCTCAGTCTTTTATCACCTACTCTCAGATGTGGTCAGCTGTGTTCTCTTGGTCTCACAGACCAATGCTAATACAGTGTTGGAAGGGACTACACACGGCATGAATTCCAGGAGCTGGGAATCATCGGGGGCTAGTTTGGGAGCTAGCTACCATAATGATAGAATATTATCTATCTAGTATTAACTGTGATCAAATATTAAGAGTCACTAAAACAGGCATTTTGTCACATCCCTTGACTTGCTTGGGGCCCAGGAATGCAGTAAGCAAAAGTCAGATTCCTTTTGGCTACCATATCATAGTCCGCATTATAGACTACATTTAAGGTGCCCTTAAAATGATGAACTGAAGTGGATAATTAACTCATGATTCATTTTTGTAAAGCAACTGGATAAAAAAGGATGATCTCATTTCCCTACCCTATTTTGCTTATTCCTGTAGAGCTGAGGTCTAGATATTTGAGCTGGTGGCAGCTTCTTGCCAACACGGATTCCTGCATAGTTAACCCGTCGGCATCCACTCACATCGAGATACCTGTAGAGTTTAAGTAAAAAGGATTTAGTAGGAGCTTTTCATAAATTGGCACACTCAGTTTCCTCTTTCCTAGCTAGCAGATCAAGAGTTGGTGTTTCTATATGGAGAAACACTAGCTTAATATTTAACTGTGTAGCTGAGAAGAGAAGACACTTCAGGGGAATTTGCTGTTACAAAGAAGGCACACACCAACGCAACTCAAATCACATTGTGCTTTGCCCAAGTCTGACGTTCCTAGAGAAAGAGCTCGGTCTCCACTGCCCCCCACATCTACTTAGTTAAGTACCGTGAGCTCTAAGTATTTAAACAAGTTTAGTCTTACCTAGAATTTCATTGACTATTCTGATCATGAGAGTTATTTTAAAAGGTATTAAAGATAATATAAACAAGATTTCCATGACCAGAGTTCAAATAAAGCTCAAATGTTTTTGCTGCTTTAAGTATTTTTTTTTTTTAGTGTTCCATGATTTATTGTTTGTGCATAACACCCAGTGCTCCATGCAGAACGTGCCCTCTTTAATACCCATCACCAGGCTAACCCATCCTCCCACCCCCCCCAGAACCCTCAGTTTGTTTTTCAGAGTCCATCATCTCTCATGGTTCGTCTACCCCTCTGATTTCCCCCCCTTCATTCTTCCCCTCCTGCTATCTTCTCCTTTTTTTTTTCCTTAACATATATTGCATTATTTGTTTCAGAGGTACAGATCTGAGATTCAACAGTCTTACACAATTCACAGCGCTTACCAGAGCACATACCCTCCCCAGTGTCTATCACCCAGTCACCCCATCCCTCCCACCCCACCCCCCACTCCAGCAACCCTCAGTTTGTTTCCTGAGATTAAGAATTCCTCATATCAGTGAGGTCATATGATACATGTCTTTCTCTGTTTGACTTATTTCACTCAGCATAACACCCTCCAGTTCCATCCACGTCGTTGCAAATGGCAAGAGCTCATTCCTTTTGATGGCTGCATAATATTCCATTGTATATATGTACCACATCTTCTTTATCCATTCATCTGTCGATGGACATCTTGGCTCTTTCCACAGTTTGGCTATTGTGGACATTGCTGCTATAAACATCGGGGTGCACGTACCCTTTCGGATCCCTACTTTTGTATCTTTGGGGTAAATACCCAGTAGTGCAATTGCTGGATCGTATGGTAGCTCTATTTTCAACTTTTTGTATTTTTAAGTATCAAAATCAAGACATAGAATAAAGAGTTTTCTAAATGAAAAACTATGAGAAATCATTGTCAAATGTTTGCAAGAACAAAAACAGCTTCAGCTTTCATAATAAAGGAAGGGCTTGTAATGTAAACATCTACACAGATATAACAGTAACTATATTTTAACTTTTTGTTATTTGTATTATTTATATTCTATGTTATTAATCTCTTTTTTTGTCATTTAATCTCAAGAGTCACCTTGGAGAGTCAGTTTATAACCCTTCAAGCTCATGAGACAAAAATCACCTCCAGGGTCTTCTCTTCTAGAGTCTTATTTCCAGAAACCACCATACCTTACCTGCCTGGCTTCTCCAAGGAAGCAAATAAGCATTTCTGAATGCCTCTGCTTGGTTTGCATGAAAGCCAGCAGTAGGAGCCCATAAGAAGGGGTGCATTTCTAGCAGCAGGAACGGCACTACTTGCCTTTTACTCCCTTTTCCCTCGTCTAAAGGAAACAGGACGTTCTTAAGAAATGGAAGGCTCACTAGACAGGTGCAGGTGCTGGAAGCAAAAGTGCTGGTTTTGTGTCCTTGTCCTCGGATGCATTCCATGACACCCCCCCCTCCCCTCGGAGAAGGCAAACTTCCATAGAATTAGGGAACCCCTATGCATATTAAAGATGAAAACAGGTTTTCTGTTGGGGAAAATACAGCATAGGATGTTCAGCCAGATGACTTGGTGTGGAGGCCCACAGTGCCATTTACTAATTAAGCAAATTTGGACAAGTTACTTAATTCTTTTGAGCCCCAGTTTCCCTTGGGGAAAAAAATGGGAATAACTGTTTATCATTTAGAGTTATTATGGTGATTCAATATAAGTGTCTGTGAAAGTGCTAATCCAATAGGAGGCAGTATTATGAAAGAGGTGACATATTGCTGGATTTCCCAGCCGTTACTCTGTCCCCCATGTTTTCAGTAGCGGTGGCAGTCACTATTTTGTGCAATTGCTGATGCTGCTGGTGTCATTTGCCATTCCAAAGCTCTCTTCTGTCAGAGGGAGTTGTTTGTAGTGAGCGGTGCTCAGTTGCCAATACTCATTCAGTCTGATGGAGAGAGCGCTTGGTGGTCAGATGACCTGGGATCTGATCCCAGCCCTGCGGTTGCCCAGCTGTGTGAGCTTGGGCAAGTCACCACACCCTCTCTGGGTCTTGACAATATCCTCATTATTTAAACAAGTGTTTGGATGAGGGGCATCTTTAAGGTTTTCTTCCCCTCAAAAATTCTAAATCTATAATTATTTTAGAAGTTATATGATAAGTTATTAATATTTCCTTAGGTGCCTCAACTATAGAATGGGCAGTGGCCTTTTTTTTTTTAATGGCTGTAAAACTTTTTGACATTCCTCCAGTTGAGAGGTGAGATCTATGTGCCCTCCCCTATAAAAGTGGGCACACTTATCAACTCCTTCCATCACTAGAGTACAAAGGAAATGATACTGCGTGAATTCCAAGGCTAGCTCATACAGAGTGATGCAGCTTTCTCCTTGCTTCCTGGGGTACTCATGCTAGAGCCCTGAGCTGCCATGGAGGAAGTTCCACTGCCCTGGGGCTGCCATGCCGTGAGGAAGACCAAACCATAGGGAGGGGCCATATGGAAGCTCTTCAGTGGACAGTATTAGCTCAGTCCTGAGTTCAAGTCATCCCTATCCAGATGCCAAACATGTGAGTAAGAGATTATTCTAGACCCTTCCAGTCTTCCCAGCTGAGGCCCCAGACATTGTAGAACAGAGACGAGCAATCATTTCCATGCACGATCCAAATTCACAAACCATAGATTCTGGGAATCTAATAAAATGGTTATTTTATACCACTTGATTCCAGGGGGGTTGTTATACAGAAATGGTAACTGGAAGAAAGGCTAATAATACTATATTATATAAAGATAAGAGGTTGTCCTCCATGTCCCGTGCAGCTGTGTAATTTTGAGTTAAAAGAAAGTGGAGAAACTGGTCATGAGATGGGAACAAATTAAGTAAACAGTGTTGTGGCTCAGACCCTTTAGAGCATCAGCTTTAAGGCCATGCCTTTCTCCGGTGAACAGGTGTGGCTAAGTGGGCTTCTGTTATGGAGGCCATTTTCTCTCTGACTGCTCTGCCTTCCCCTTACCTCTTCTCACCCTCCCCTTTCTTGCTTACATTTGAGGGTAAAAGGAAGAAGAGGTTAGAACTATTTACTGCTGTTGTAAGACAGGCCCATTAGGAATATAGAATGGTCACTGTGTTGTTGTTGGAATCATATCCTAAATTTGCTCTTCAAAAAATCTTTGGTCAGACAAAATCTCACACATCCCCAAACCGTGCGTCCATTCCTTTCTGTTTCGTTCTATTCCAGTCAGCGTTGATGGGTCAGGTCACTTCGCAGAATAATGCTGGCTGCACTACAGAATGTATCAGGCGGAACCCTGGCTTCTAATTCATCCATCCACAAGCGTGTATTGGTTCTATCAGTAATTTAAATAAAGAAAACCCACAGACCAAAGCTACAGTCCTAAAGAACAACGTGACCACTGCACTGGGGTCTGGTTACGATGCTCACAGAGGAGAGATTACCTGAGGGTTCACAGATGGGCGCTGATTTCCACCAAGCTCCTGTCGGTTACCTGAGAGCAAGAGCTGAGAACCAGACTGTCCAGCTTAGGACACTGTGTTACAATGAGATGGACAATCCGATCTCTCACCTACAGGAGGAAACAAACAAGAATTTATTTTCAAGCACAGGGCTCTCCGCCCAACAAAGACAGGGCAATGAATCAAGAGTGTTCGTGATTAAAATGTGCATTTTTTTCAGATGCATTATCATTATCATCCTCACATTAGTCGTTCATCTGAAGAGTGCCTGAGGTGTGTCGGATTCTGAGCTAGTCACTTCGTAAGCACTCACTATACTCCTTGCAGTGGTCCTACAAAATAAACATCACTATCACCACTTTACAATAAGGAAAGTGTGCACATGGGAGTTAAATGTCTTGCTGAGCCTGCCCCTAAGGAAGTAGCAAAGCAAATGGTCAAGTCTAGAGCTGATGGTTCCGAAGCCCGTATTTTTTCCAAAGCACTTTTGGCTAACAACTAAACTGGTAAGAGTCAGTCATCTATCTGATGCAAGCACGAGGTTCCCTGTTAATAAAATCGGGCACTAAGAGAGACCTTGATAAACCAATGATAGAAAGTGGACTTAGTTGTAAGATTCTAAAATGAATGTCAGGTTTAGGCCTAGTAGGTTCAGTTTTAGGTTATTATTAGAATAAAATCAGTTATGAAACGTTAAGAAATTGAGGTATTATGAAGTCTTATTTCCGCTCAAGATGAAGCTTTACAGCTTAAAAGAGAAAACTGAGCACAAAAAAAGTCTTAATTCAACTGCTTACAACAGATCACCTTTTCACTGGCTTCCAATCAACCAGTATCAAAAAGCATGACAGTATGTTCTCAGCCAGAAATACTGTCCACTCCAAGTTCACGGAATTGCAGTCCACATTCAGTTTATGAAAATCAGCCTGTCCCATGGTCATGTCACCTTTTAGCTCATCATCCCTGGAGGGAGAGGTCAGCCTGACTTGTCCTTCCTCATAGACAGAAACCAGTGGATATGGGAGGTGGAGGGGGGTGGCGGTGAGAGGTAGGGAGTCCACACACCAGGCGTACTAGCTTTGTGACCTGTACCATATCTCTTGTTCAACACCCAGAACTTCAATGACTCCACTTGATAATTGGGGATAATGGTTCTTCTCCCACAGGGAAGATAAATGGGAAGCTAATGGAGTAATGTGTGTAACAAGTGCCTTGTATCGTTCCTAGAATATGGGAAGGGCTCAATAAATGATAACTATTATCACTCTTGTTTGTTCAAGAGTTTTATTGAATTATTGTAAATATTAGTTCAGTTACAAAAATGGTAGAAGATCCAGTTAATGGGTCGACTTTTAAGTCTGTCACCTGCCCCATAACTACATGGCACTGTTTCCTGAAGGAGATATTCGCTTCTCCAGTTTAAAGCATTTTCTTTTTTTTTTTTAAAGATTTTATTTATTTATTCATGAGAGACAGAGAGAAAGAGAGAGTCAGAGGGAGAAGCAGGCTCCCAAGGAGCAGGGAGCCCGATGTGGGACTCGATCCCAGGACCCTGGGATCATGACCTGAGCCGAAGGCAGACGCTTAACCATCTGAGCCACCCAGGCGCCCCAGCATTTTCTTTTGAGTAGAAAAAATAATCCAGTGTCCAAACCCCTTCTATCCCGGGACTATGGGATTCCTTCCCCCCTCCTTAAATGCACATTTCACCGCATTACTTCATGATGAGGCTGGAAAGCCACAGAAGCATTATGAATTTTATGTTCTGGAAACAGGAACATGGAGACTTCATTAAAAGTCTGGGTCCAAGAAGTCTCAGCATTTTGAAGCCAGCAACATTAAGTGTGGTTATTTCTCATAAGTTCTCCAGGCTCCTGATCAGGCAGGCCTCAGAAACCTTGGGGATTCTCCCGATGTTCAGGGTCCTCAGATGTGGACATTGCAAGGCCAGGGGACCCACACTCTTGCCTATAAGAGCAAGGCAGCCAAATACTTCTATTTTGTGGAGACTAAGGAAGGAAGAAAAAAAAATTAGCAAAATATACCATGCTCCCTAATCCACTGCACATGAGAAGATCCTTAAAGTCACGTGAGTGATGTTTTTACTTTTTCATGGTGGAAAGCCTGGCATATTGAGAGATGGTTATATAATGCCAACATGAAATGAGTTGGTAAATATGTGTGTTTTAGGGGCGCCTGGGTGGCTCAGTCATTAAGCGTCTGCCTTCGGCTCAGGTCGTGATCCCAGGGTCCTGGGATAGAGCCCCGCATCAGGCTCCCTGCTTAGTGGGAAGCCTGCTTCTCCCTCTCCCACTCCCCCAGCTTGTGTTCCCTCTCTCGCTCTTTCTCTCTGTCAAAAAAATAAATAAAATCTTTTAAAAAAAAATGTGTGTTTTGGTTTAAAGACACCTATTTTATTTTTTTTATTAAAGATTTTATTTATTTGAGAGAGAAAGAGCGAGCACACAAGAGCATGAGTGGGGGAGGGGCAGAGGGAGAGGGAGAAGCAGACTCCTCACTGAGCAGGGAGCCCAACATGGGGCTCGATCCCAGGACCCTGAGACCATGACCTGAGCCGAAGGCAGACGTTCAACCGACTGAGCCACCCAGGCACCCCTAAAGACACCTATTTTAATATTTATTATTGATTCATCAACATTGGACTCGGCCAATGCTATAACTCCTGCCAAAATAAATTAAGCTGACACATATATCTTCTCCATAAGACACTCCTCAGCCTCTTGCCCTTAGGAATACCACATAGCCCTTCAGTAATATGCTTGGGGGCCATCTTAGGCAATGAAATCACCAACAAAAAAACCCCACAAAAATGTGAAAAACATGGCATAAAGTAGACTGCCTCAGTAGACTGCCTCAAGGACACTTTTACACTATGGGAACTGAAACAAGAAGGCAGAGCCTCGCCCTGTTGGATGTCAGCTGAGAACACGCACTGTGGGCAACTCAAATTTATTACCGCTCCACGCATGTCCACACATGACCAGGGAGGTACCTCGACTGTTGATTTGGGAGTTACAGATCAATTTTAGCAAATAGGCAAATTCACAAATATGGAATCCACAAATAATGAGGATCAACAATATCAATACACTAAAATCAGCAATAGTAGATATGGTTAAAGGCAGTTTCCAGGAGAAGCAGCATGACCTTAGCTTGTGCTAAGGACACCTGAATTACAGGGTAGCCATGCTCGAGGGCAGTGCAGGTTTATCAAAAATATCGTCACATTTCTAACAAATTGATGCTACACAGGAATATGGAGCCATCCCTCATGCTTAAATTACTTACAGGACATATAAAGCCTGTCTGATTTCTTTAAAGCACTGAGGCTTGCAAGTATGAAGTATCTATTCTAGTAGCTGGTGCTGTGGTCTATTTTTCACACATATTTGTCTGCCTGGGGTTACTATTTGCTGTGTTTTAGGAGCCTCCTCTTAGAGAATTTCAGTTCAGGGCAGAAGCAGAAGATAGTAAAACCTGTCTACTTGGTATAAGGCTACAAGCTCAAGAGTTGGCTCTGAAGGAATCAGGAACTTCCCACCAGCTCCTGTTGGCAACAGCTCTCCAAATGTGGTTCTTGAACCAGAAGGACCTTGTTAGAAATGCAGAAGTCTGGGGCCTCCCCAGACCTATTGTCCTAGAAACTCTGAGGGTGGAGCCCAGCATTCTGTGGTTGAGCCAGCCCCCCTAGTTTGAGAATCACTGGCCTCAGGAATTTTCCTCATCATGTCCAGGTCACTTGAGTACTTAGCACAGGTCCTGGATCCATGGTTACATCTCAGATAAGTGAGTTCATGAGTGAATAATGAAGCTTTAATTATCTATTTCCCAGAACCAGAACAAAATAATGAACTACCTCAAATGATAGCATGCTTTTAGGACATTATTTCAAGATCAATTCGTATGAAAATTAGTAAGTTATTGTGAAGTATTTTAACACACAGCTTATTAGTTTATTGCCCCATCAACAAGATAGGTTAATTTGAGTTAAGGAATTTTTTTTTAAAAGGGCAAAGGAGAGTGAGTATTCAGATGTGGGGGTGTGTTTATGTTTTATGTTAGTGAAATTTGCGAGTGTATTGTGTAGATGGAAGCAAAAGTCAGAAAGAAAAACCTAGCATGTTACAGTATCAGAATTATAATGAAATATGACATAAACCATCATAAGAACATTCTTTCATTAAGAAAGTCATTTCCCAGTTACCTAAATAAATATTTATTATACTGACTGTGCTCTCGCCAACTAGTAGTTCCGCTAGAACTTGTTATTGTGAGATATGATCTAATTGAATAATAGTCAGATTTTACTGAAAATTCCCAGCATAGTAAGAGAATGTGTACTTCAGTGTCAAAGGCCTCTGCCTTCTTTGCAGCCTGTGTTCTTAGGACTAGTCCTTTACCTCTCTGAAGCTCACTTTCCTCATCTGTAAAATGAGGATATTAGAGAAGTCTAGGGTGCCTGCTCTAAAATTCTACCTGAAGTGGACACTGAGCTGGATATGCAAGCATTAGCTTGATAACTTGAGTCTTAGAGAAGAGGAAACACTTGAGGTAGAGGCAGAAACTGAAAGCCTGAGATTCAGTCCTTCACTGTTGGCTATTTCAAGATAGGATGGGATAGGCAGAAACAGCAAGGAATGGTAGCCTGAGGGAAGAAACACTGGGGAGACATCAACATCAGGGCGCAAGGGAATGCTGCCTTTCTGGTCCTAAGGGAATGTATTTGAATGACATTCATACCTAAGGAAAAATATAACTCCCCTTGGAATTCAACCCACCTCAGGAAGCCAGCAAAGTAACGAATGCCTATTGCCATTCAATTATGATGTTGTTCTTGTGCATTTGACCTCATCATCTGTCCCTGTGGCTGTTCTTTCATAGAGTTTGATCTCCGACCTGATTACCTGACCCTGGACCCTCACCTGCTTCCAGCTAAGCTTGTCTGATCTTAGAAAGGCCTTGATATTAGTCTCAAGAGATTTTACTCAGCTTTTACCATCTTGTTGGAAAATGTAGGTTTTATTATTATCCAAGTAGAGTGAGGCCAACAGACCACCAGTTCCTAAGAGGAGGGGCACGCCACAGGACACGGGGCCACATGGGGAAAGAACAGAAGGAAGTGAAAGGAAGATATAGTCAAGAGCCTTCATGGCAGTTTCCATGGGATGGAATGGGTGAGGCAGGGTAAGCAGGTTTAGGATTAGTTAGTTTGGATCATTTTGGTGGGCTTTAGGGCACAGGGGCTGTCCCTTGTTTTCTGGTGCCTGGCCCTATGGTGATTGGGACAGGCAAATAGTGGCATGGAGTGTAAGAGCAAGGTAAAGAATGCGGATTGGGGGTATGGGCTTTGGGTTGGTTGGTTCACATATGAAAACCACACTAGCAAGTGAGTCCTTTACTCTCACTCTCTGGTAACTAGAGCCCTGGGAACAGCAGTCTCTCCAGGGTCAGCAAGGCCCCAGATGTCAAAACATCAGAATAAAAAGTCGTATCTCCAATGACAACTTTCCCTCTGGCTACTCTCAGCCTCCTTTAGATGGTTCTCAGGTATCACAAGAGCAAAAGAAGGGAGTGTCTGCACAGAACAGGTGAAATCAAATATCCAAGGAGTAGGCTAAGACTTGATGTGGTCATATTCACGGCAAGTACAAAACTGAGCTATCTGTAGGAGACCCAAACTTTAAATCCATTGTCACTATTCAGCAGCCCCTGAGAATGTCATCAACACTCAAAACCTCTGGCTTTGTTTTTGTTGTTGTTGTTTTTGTTTTTCTGTTTTGTAATATGCTAACTAGTAATAGTAATACATAACAAATGATTGTGATAACCCAATGAGATAAGGCACTTTAAAACCATAAAGCACTATATAAGCTTACTATGTAAGCATTTATAGTTATTTTAACAACATATAAATAGATATATAAATAGAGGCAAATACTGACGTGTTTATGGGCAAAATAATGTATCTTGGATTTGCTCTAAATCACCCCAGAAGACAAACAAGAAGTGGAAGGGATTGATGACACAAGATTGACAAAATATTGGTACTACTGAGGCTGAATGATGGGTATGTGGGAATTCTTTATATAATTTTGTGTATTTCTGATATTTTCATAACAAAAATTTTAAATACAAGTTGAGAAAGAGAAAAGAAGCATTAGACTTTAGCCACCATTGGAAAATTGCTATTACATAAAATCACAAACTCTATTGTAAAATATTTTTTTTTGCTATCATGAATCAAAGGCCCTTCTTTCCTTGGACTCCTGGATTGCTAAAGCAACTTGATCTTGTCAATGGTTCCAAGTATCTCCAGGCTAAAATTCACTTAGGTTAATCAAATTCTTGTTATAATCCATTTGTGTTAAGCAATGGAATTCCTAATGGTAAAACTATAATCAACATGTTATGACTGGTTTATGATGAGAGGTCCTATCCAATTAGGAAATTTCCCGAATCAAAGGCTCTTCACTCTCAAGAGAGCTTCACTGAATAGCAGTGGAGGTTGCTTAATTAGTAAGGTTAAAACATCCTTCAGAAACAAGGTCAAGATGACATTTCTATCTGTGCCAAGTTGATGAAAGAATCCTCCAAAGACAACACACAGAAATCTTGGAGTGAAAATTCCTGGAAGACTTACCAACAGAAGGAAAAGGAAAATATGTTGATATTAATAGTATCAGTGGACTTCTTTAAGCACATTGTAGGCATTGGATTTACATAAGCATTTCCTTAAACTTTCCAAAAAGTGACCAACTTTTTGGTTTGAGCAAACTCTTTCCCCAAATTCATTATTCTTGTTTGAAAAAATAAGAATCCTTAAAACAACAACAATCCCCCCAAAAACAAAAACAAAAAAAAAACTATAAACCATAATTCTAAGCCAATCAACAGAGGAAATTAAAAAAGAGGCAATTCTTGGAGAGTCTTCTTTTCATGATATGTGCAAAGCCACTGAAAGAGATTGAAGAAACACTGAGTCAGTCTGTGCAATAAGAGGAGATGAACAACATAAGAGATCGCTTAATCAAAATGCTGTATGCAGTGACAAAGCACTTGATAATCAAGGTCTGCTAGAGAAAAGGAGAGAGGATGAATCTATACAAATATACTTGGTGCTATCGGTCCATTCAAACTATAAGGAATTATTTCCTTTTTCTTCCCATAACAAGAAAATCTCAGTGACAAATCCTAGAAAATTCTTTGCTTTATCTGACCAGACAACTCTCTGTTTTCCAAACAGTTACATTCTTGGTAGATGGCATCAACTCTCAAACCCCTCATTTAACTCTGCATACTTTTTTTCTTTTTTTTAGCTAACTAAGGATTTATTTCCAACAAAAATTAAAAATAAAAAGTTGAGAGCTATTTCCCTGTGTGCCAGAGCAGAGAGCGACCAGGCCAAGGAATTTTCTATGGCTGGCTAATACCCTCACCCACTAGAGGGGTCGTGATCCTTCCCTTCCTCATTCCTGGGATGGGGTTCCTTCTGCAAGCACAGGACCCTGTGGTAGAGCCCACCTAGCAAGAGCAACTCAGCCTGGGCCAGTCACTGGGAGGGACAGAGCCAGGCAACAGCTAGACCACAGGCCAACCATAGGATCAAGTCCTGAGTACCAGGAACCTACCCTCTCCACCCTCCCCATTTCCTGGGAACCCGAGCAGAGTAAGGATGGCCTGTGGGAAGGAACCTCATGGACCCTGGCCAGGAGAAGAAAGCCCCAGTGCCCCTCACATCTATTACCTCTGTTCTCTGGAGGGCAGCTAGTCCTGTCTGTGTGCTTTAATATAGCCGACAATGATATTAAAATATTGTCCGCTCTCTAAAAACAGTTAACTTTTCAAATTAGTATTGGGACACGCAAGTAGTGTAAAATAAAACAGGTCACATTATTTAATACTTCCCCACGACCAAGGCTAGCTTGCCTTGAACAGAAGACCTCCACACCCTTCCTATACTTTCCAACGTCACTTTAGAGCCAAGTGTAAACAATAGTTCAGCTAAGAGGAAGAAATGAAAGCTTCACATTTATGGAATGTCTACCTTGTTCCGGGTAAATGAATTTCATTAACTTTCCTTGTTAATAGGGAGGATATGGGGTTCAGGAGCTGTTATGTAGCTGACTCAAGCTGCAGCATTAAGAGCATCAGTAAGAGGGCAAGTTTCCACACTTCATGCTTTATTTCTTTTTGCTACTTCCAAGGCCAAGCTGAGCTTTACATTACCAGCCAAATATTCATAGTATCTGCCACCTGCCTCCAATCTTGAAGAGTCACAAAGCTAAATGAGAGAACAGTCTCCTGCCCTAAGGACCATTATGTTAAAAGTGAAAAAATAAAGAGTGGAAGCCATCATCAAGCCTGGAGAACAACATAAAGACCCACTTGCTGAAATTAGCTTCAACTTGACCCATTCAGGGTCACTGAAAACTGACAAGGTGTACACCTTGCCTCTCACTCCTCAAGCTTATTTTTCACATCTTAATCCCCCTCATTGTGTTTTTTCATTTCCACTTGATGAAACAATTAATTTAACTGAAATTAACAAAAAAATAAAGTTCTATTTTCTCAGCCTGAGTTTTCCCATAATTATGAATAAACCACAAGAGAAAAGTTTTGTGTTTCTAACCAGAAAATGCAAAGCATTATATGGGATCATGTACTTGAAAGTACCTTGAAAACTGTTCCAAAGCCTGTAAACACTATGAAAGTGTATGATTACATTATTATAGATCCCAGCCAATTTATGGCAAGCAAGTGTGATGCTAGGGTATAAAAGCTAAACCTAATCATAGCCAGGAATTTTGATTATAAGGCTGAATAACAATAAGGGTTTTACACCATTTCATGCCTTAGCTGCAGCGTTGCAGCCTAGAAGAACACCACCCAAGGCCAAGTGATTGCAGAAATTGCAGCTGCTGGGACTAACATCATCTAAGAGAAGTCATCTGCACACGGGCCCATTGCTGACTCACCTCAAAGACATTAACTGAAAACCCATTATGTATTTTCACCAGGGATAACCAATGTATGAGTCCCTGGCCATCCTTTCTCTCCTCTACCCTCATCCCTCTGTCAGTACTTCTGGGCCCTTGACCCAGACCATCCCTCTAAATTGAGCTCCATTCTATGTAAATAACTTCTATGAAGTTATCTGTTCCTTTGCTTAATCCCTCTACCTTGCCTTAAGGGAGAGCCATCCCCCCTCCATGCAATTACTTTCCCACATCTCTCACAAGTGGAGACTGTTCATTCTCTCACTGCCATGGAGCTCAAAATCTGGATGGAGACTTTTTATCCTCTGTGTGCCCCACCATCACTTGCCAACAATGATCATCTCCTCTCACATGATACGTAACAGTCTCTCCAACTTCCTCTTAGCTGTCATTTATCACCCTTGCACTCACACATCAACTTCCCTTATCCCTCAATCACCACCATTTATGAAAGGGCACAGTCTTCCTCCCCGCCCCCACCAAGTCCTGCCAATAGCCTGGGTGACTTTAGTAGCCACGTGGATGGCCCATCGAATACCTTGACCTTGGGTTCTCAACCCTGATCTCTTATGATCTTCTGTGCACCCCCATCAGCCACCTATTCCATTAGTATGGCCTTGAACTTTGTCATATCCTGAAATTACTAACTAGGGCATCCCTTATTTAGATCTTGACCTCTTTTCCTTCCAGCTTATAACTACTTTTCTAGCTTCTCTCGCCATGGCCATTCTTCCATCTCATCAGGGCCTCCAGATAACTGTCTAGATGCAAGGGATTTTTCAAATACACACAATTTTTTTAAAAGATAGAAGAAAGACTTTGTAATGGAAATGTTTATGTGAGCATCTAAAAACAGAGCTCTGGAATTATGGAGAAGGGTAGGAAGAGTATCACAGGGAAAAGTGCAGTACAACCTGCTAGTACTAATTTAGACTGTGCTTCTTATAAAATATGGAATTAATAATCAGAAGCATTGTGTAAATGAAGTCCCTAAATAAATACCCTGTGTGTGTTTGGGGGCTCAGTGGAGAGGTGACACACGCATGAACATGAGCTGATGTAAACAATAGTTCCTGGAGATGATTGTGAGTAAGCTGAAGCAAAAGACTAAAATCAACAATATCACAGGTTTTTATAAAAAGATCTGCCTGCTGCAGAAGAGTCTAAAAATGTGCCTGTAATAAAGTAAGCCTTACTTAACAAAGACAGCAGTGGAAGATGTGATGAACATGAGTCCATATGAAGATTATAAGCCCTACATGTGTTAACAATCTAAATGCATACATTACACCAAAAATTAATACATAAAAGCAGAGGTGATTACGTAGCAGCATGAGAACAAATTAGGTAAGTATTATGATCTGGAGAATGCAGGACTTCCTTGAGGAAAAAAATCCACCATCAAACCAGTAGAGGAAGATAAAGCATGTTCAGACCTTTGAAGTTTAGACATAGAAATAATGGGAAATAGATGTTGCTCCAGTAAGAACCCAAATCCATAAGTTCCCGTGGCTGCAAAAGACCCACGGCCAGAAGCAATCCAGAGGTGGACAGCGATCTAGAGAGATATCCAGAGCTACTGCCATTTATCTAATTTCATAAAGCAACCCCTGGGAATCATCCTTAGTATCTTCTGTTCTTCATGTACTATTCCAGTTCCTCAGCAACTTCTCTCCATTTTAACTCATAAATATCCCACTTCTTTCTGAGTTTTCACTGCCACTACCGTTGGATAGCACTGTCTCTGGTCCAGACCACATCAGTAATAATTACTAGATGAGAGCCCTGTATTCAAACATGTTTTCCATGCCAGCAGCATCAGCACTATGTGGGAACTTGCCAGACATGCAGATTCTCAGGCCACAATCCAGACCCCCTGAATTATAATCTGCATTTTAATAAGACTACCAGGTAATTCATATGCACATACAAGTCTGAGAAGCACAGGACCAAAGGACATTAGAAACTTCCTCGCAATTTTATGGGCCAACGGTAGTGTAAAACCAAATTGGCTTCTACTGATCTAAAGGTAAAGAGAAACAAGAGCCCTCACTTGTTAAGAATACATTTAAACCGGGGCGCCTGGGTGGCTCAGTCGGTTAGGCATCTGCCTTCGGCTCAGGTCACGGTCTCAGGGTCCTGGGATCGAGCCCCACATCGGGCTCTCTGCTTGGCGGGAAGCCTGCTTCTCCCTCTCCCACTCCCCCTGCTTGTGTTCCCTCTCTCGCTGTGTCTCTCTCTGTCAAATAAATAAAATCTTAAAAAAAAAAAAAGCATACATTTAAACCTTTAAATTCTTCAATGAGAAAGAGTACTCAGAGTTCAATTTGTTAATGTTATTTGTAACTAAGAGTTCTTGAATTGCAGTTTCTGTGGTGTCTGTTTGTGGTTTAACTCCCAAGTGGTGGGAGGGTAGAGATAGGAATTCTCCTGCATCTCCTTGTGGCCCCTAATCTAGCACTATAAACACCAAAAGGACCAATAAATTCTTGCCAGTTAAGCAAGTGGGGTCTTGAGTAACAACAATATAAAGAACCAGGACATCTATATTAAAAATCTGTGTGTTCAAAAACACAGGTCAACCTCAAAAATATTATGTTGAGGGAAAGAAGCTTAAACACACACAAAAAATACACACTGCGCTATAATCTCATTTAAATGAAGTTCAAGAAAAGGTGAAACTAAGCTATGGTGATAGAAGAGTAAAGAATGGTTACTTCCAGGGAGGGGAGATTATAGCTGAAGAGGAACATTAGGGAGCTTTCTGGGGTGATGGAATATATCTTAATGTGGGTGGTGGTTATATGGATGTACACACATGCAAAAATTCATTGAGTAGTACACTTAAGATGTGTTCATTTTACTCCATGTAAATTATACTTCAATAAGAAAAAACAAAAATAAATAAAATTCATTATATTAAATATGATTTTTATAAAAGGGAAAACTTAGATAAACTTACTTCAGCACAGTATTTTGAAAGTTCATGCTCCCAAGTCATGGCCTAAGCCAGAGGTCAGAGAACTACAGCCCATGGGTCACCATATTTTTGTTAAAAAAAAAAAAGAAAAAAAGTTGCATTGGAACACAGCCACACCCATTTGTTTATAGAGACTGTATGTTCTCCCAAGCCTAAAATATTTACTATCTGGTGCTTTCCATAAAAAATTTGCCAAGTACTGACCTAGGCCAATAGTTTGTAACTTTTTGGGGATTCATGTTTGTCAGAGAATCCAGTGAAAGCTATAGATTATCTCCTTAAGAAAACACACAGCTTCTTAAATATAAAATGTTTCTTATAATCTCAGGAAGTTCCTATACCCTCTGAAGCACAGCCATCATCCCCAACTTAAGACCTCCTATTTGAGGTTTCCATCTCCATATATTAAACCACTCTACTGAGAACAGTCCACAGGTTGGCTCTCGGAACCACAAATGATTGAACTTCCACTTCACATTCTCATTTGCTCCATGGAACTACTCATGGTTATAGCCAATAATAAAATTGCAAAGATCACGATACCCAGTCCTGCATCAATCAGTGTGTTTTGTTCTCCTTCTAGGTGACAGTCTATATGCTAATTAGCCTTTGAAGTTTTTCTGAAAATGTCTAGTTTGGTACCAAGGTAGACCAAGAACACCAGAAGTGATGAACTGACGACGGTCCTTAGCCTTAATACTAGAAAAAAGCACAAAGTGATAGCTTACAGACAAGGGGTGAGCAGTGTCACATTCACATGTGAAGAATATTGTCACGTTTATTCAATAGACCAAGAATAGAGAGGAAGTAAAAACATGGGGACCGAACAATGGCATGTATGCGGATACCCCGAGCTCTTTCACAGCAGGGCCATGCCCACACATCTATTTAGCCCCTGCAGCGCCTTGAACATTGTAGGAAACTAATAAGCAATAAAGAAATGGATAAATTAAACCAATTTATAAAAACAAAAGTCATTATTTTATAAGTGGTTCAGGCTTCCTGGGAGCAACATGATAGTTTGATTTATTTTGCATTACATAAAAAGACGATTATGAGCGGGGAACACTCTTGTGTTTCTGTAATTCTGATTCCATATTAACGTGATCACACAACATATATCAAAGGTCTAGTTGGTGGGAGGCCTGCCAACTTATTAGCACCATTTATTGTTCTGAAAGAAAGCCCTCACAGAGTCATTTGAGGAGGACATGGCGTGTTTTGACCAATTCCTAAATAATAATAATAATAATAATAATAATAAAGGGTCTTCACACAAAATAAAAACACTCCAGTCAGCATGATCTCTGATCTAATGCTAGTTCTACAGGTTTTCATTACTGCCTTCCTAGCTGTTGTATGAACAGTGGGTGACATTCTACAAAAGCTGATTAATGCTAGGATCTCAAATTGCTGAAAATTGAAGGAATGCACCCCATGCTGACAATTTGTTAATCAAAAAATTGTCATTTCTATCATTGTGCAAGGCTTTAGCCTATCTTATTTTCTTCTCAAATGCCATGTTATATATTCTCCCCTCAATGAGACTGAATGCTTTTTTCCTAACAGTAAAAAGTTTTTATGGGTTCATCAAGAGGCTAAATCTCTCTCATTCCAATGATTCAATCACCAAAATGGAAGGAATATATTTCTGAATACATTTGCTGTTTTTGGTATCAGTTCGGTAACAATCCACAGATCTGTGATAACACTGACCTCCTAAGTTTATCAAAAAATCATTTTATTACCCACGCAATTCTATTTTTAAAGAAAATTAAATGTGCAAATTCATTATTAAGGCCTCAGAGCAGTTGGCATACATGAGCCTATGCAAAGTGGCCATCTCAGTGTGGACAAATGATGACTATCAGAACAACCATATTTAGGAGCCAAAATGGACTCAAAAGAATATAAGCCTGACACCAGTCCCTTTGGCTCCTAAGCCACAGGGGACATGGGCCAAACTCTCCAAGTGGCTGTCACCACCCCTTCCCAGTTGGCTTGAAGTAAAAGTGCACTTCCCTCTCTCATCAGAGGATACTAATAACTTACTCCTCAAAATCCCTTCTCGAGCTCTTCAACCTTTACTTCTCCTTCAGGCTAACTGTTGAGAGTAACTATTTGCCAATCCTGCAAAACTAACATTACACTCTCTTAGCATGTCCTACATGGGTAGTCTGGCATCTTAATTTAGAATGAAAATGGAGGTATTGTCTCAAACCTTGTATTTTAATGGCACCACAGAAGACAGGATCTAACACCCTAGGGGATGTATGAAGAGGGGAGTCAGAAGAGAAATGTGCACATAGAGCCAGGATCTTAAATGTCTCTACCTTCAGCAAAAGAATAAATTGTGCTCACCCCAAAAAAGGACACACCACAGAAAGTGCCCATCTCCCCTTCATATTTATAATTATAACTTGGCCCTCACACTGCTTTGTGCCCTAAATTTGCACCACTTGTTTGATCTGAAAAGCCCTAAGTCCAGAATTTCTTTTAAGATGATTCTGATTTAGCAAGGTTGCAGAACCAGGAAGAAGAAAAGACAAATTCTTACTTGAGAAATGTACATTTACCCTGTCCTCCTGGTGTTCCGAAAGGAGCTTGAAACATGACCTGACATTAAAAACTCACAAGCCACAGGAGGAAACAAGGCACCATGAGCAAGAATTGCCAGAAACAAGTGGCAAAGTCAAATGCACAGAGCCTGAAGATATTAGAATTTTTACATAAAGAATATAAAATAAGAATATATAATATTTCTAAAGAAATTCCAGAAAATATTGAAAGTATGTGCAAATAATGAAAAACTATCAAACTTGATTAGGCAGATTTGAAGAGAAAAGAAAAGAAAAGAAGAGAGGGAGGAAAGGAAGGAAGAAAGAAAAAGGAAGGAAGGAAGGAAAGAAATCCAAGCATGAAAATGTAATAATTAAAATGTAGAATTCAGGGACGCCTTGGTGGCTCAGTCAGTTAAGCGTCTGCCTTCAGCTCAGGTCATGATCCCAGGGTCCTGGAATCGAGCCCCACATCAGGCTCCTTGCTCAGCGGGGAGCCTGCTTCTCCCTCTGCCTGCCACTCCCCCTGCTTGTGCTCTCTCTCTCTCCCTCTCCCTCTGACAAATAAATAAATACAGTCTTTTAAAAAAAATATAGAATTCAATTGATGGATTAAGTGGCAAATGGCATGAAGTGGAAGAATTAATGAGCTGGAAATTGAGCTGAAGGTTATATGCAGAATGCAAATGTTTACAAATTTGACAAGGTATTGATTCTTCCAAGGTAACTTAATGTTTAAAAAAAAATTAATAAAAAAATTTCAGAGAGAATTTTTGAAGGAAATTGAGAAAACATTTCTAAACATAGTCCAGAAAATGGAACAGGAAAGAATGAAGAATAAAATGTTTAAAAATAAAATGAGGCACTTCTCCCTGTATTTGATAAAAATATAATAGAGAAAGGTGATGTTAGCACAAGAATTGACAGACACATTAATGTCATAGAATGGGTAGCCGTTCTATGTATTCTGATGAGGGAGGAAGCTTACTATCTGATAAAGCTTCTAAACCAACAAGATACTATTTAGAAACATTTCTAATACTATCTAGCAAATAGTATTCGAAGATTGCCCCAGCTCACAGAAGTCATGCCAAATCTTCACTTTACACTGTGCCTGAAATGAGTGAGAATGGATTTTCCCTTCTTGCACCTTTAACATTGAATCTCTTTTTCTAGTAGCCAATGAAATGAATGACCAAAACCTGAGAAAAGTGAAAACATCCACAACTCTTCAACAACAACCCCCCAAAAAGCAAAGGTCATTGAATGTAATACACTTAAAACACCTTTGAAAGGAAATAAATGGATTCTGGAGCTGAGAAGGGTCAGTGTGACTTGGTTCCCAGTTCCACCCACGGCCCCAGAACTGGTGCTGGCAACAAAATGCCAACAATTCTCAGCAATTCCTGCAAATATGAAGAGCAAAATGATCTCTGCACAATGAGTTTGTAAATAATATGACTTTTTCTTTGAAAAGATAAGAAAAAGGAAGGCAAAAAACTATTTAAATATTAACAGCAGATAATAATACATGTAATTATATTTTCTCAGTACATTTTTAGTTTCCAAAGAATAAAATCATAAAAGTTAGTTGAAAAAACACATTTTAAAATAGAAAAAGTGGGTGAATATTTACTTAAATTCAGAGCTTTCAAAGCTTTTTTTTTTTTAAGATTTGATTTATTCATAAGAGACAGAGACAGAGAGAGAGGCAGAGGGAGAAGCAGGCTCCCCACTGAGCAGGGAGCCCGATGCGGGACACAATCCCAGGACCCTGGGATCATGACCTGAGCTGAAGGCAGACGCTTAACCATCTGAGCCACCCAGGTGCCCCAAAGCTTTTATTAAACCAAAAACAGTGGAAGAAAACATAAAGAACATTAATATAACTAAATAGTTTTTATAATTCTGAACATAGAAGTTTTTAAATGTAAATGGCAACCTGGAAAAATTCTTGTAATAGCTGTAATAGAAAGTTAGTATCTTCTATATTGAGAGCTCTTAAAAAGAAATAAAACCTCTGAAATATGAACATATATTTCACAGAAGAATAGAAGCAAATAATAAACTTAGGATAAACAAATGTTTTACTGGGGTGCCTGGGTGGCTCAGTAGGTTGGGCATCTGCCTTTGGCTCAGGTCATGATCTTGGGGTCTTGAGATTGAGTCCTTGCATTGGGCTACCTGCTCAGCGGGGAGCCTGCTTCTCTCCCTCTGCCCTTCCCCCTGCTCATGCTTTCTCTCACTCTCTCTCTCGAATAAATAAGTAAAATCTTAAAAAACACAAACGTTCTATGAAATGTTCAACTCTGCTATCAAAGAGAAGCAAAGCAAAATGTTAAAGTATAACTTAATTCTATCTAAGAAACAAAAATTTTTATTTAAAATCATAATAATGCTCAGTGCCAGTAAAATGAGGTTAGACTGACACTTTTACATTCTGCTGGAATACATACTGTTACCACTTTCTAGAAAGTTATTTTGCAATATTTATGTTCACGCCCTTGATCCAGTAATTCCACCTCTAAATCTCTATCCTAAGATTTTTCATCATATTACATATAATAACATTCAGAAACCATCCAAATATCTGTTAGTGAGTTTGTACATAAATTTTATGCAACCATTAAAAATTATTCTTTCAAGGGATATTTAGTGAATTCAGAATATTCTTTCAATGTAGTCAATGAAAATAAAAACTACAAAATTATCCTTGTGATCATGGTTCTACTTAAATTATTTTTTTAATATATAGAAAAAAGATTGAAAGAAATACATCACATGTGAACAGTGCTCTTCACTGGGTAGAAGAATTAAGGGCAATTTTTATTTTTTAAATCTAATTCTATATGTTTTAATTTTTTTAAATATACATTGTTTTATATTTTAAAAATAAGCATTGTGGAGCACTTGGGTGGCTCAGTCAGTTAAACGTCTGACTCTTGGTTTCGGCTCAGGTTGTGATCTCAAGGTCATGAGATTGAGCCCCACATCGGACTCCATGTTCAATGCGGAGTCTACTTGTCCCTCTCCCTCCCCCTGCTGCTCTTTTTTTCTTTCTCGAATAAATAAATAAAACCTTTTAAAAATAATAAAATAAAATAAAAATAAGTGCTGTATTTTAAAACCCCTCTAGGTTTAAGAGTCAATTTTCAACAAATATATAAGAAATAAAATAAAATATGGATATAATAATCTAATATCTAGAGAGAAAAGAACTGTGTCATCTTAAAAGGAATAAAATGTCTTTGTTACAAAAACCACCACACCTTCAATAGAACCTGAATGGAAAATTTACACTTGAAGAAATGCAAAGAGCTAACATATGAATAAAGATAAAACCAAGTAATCAAAAACGAGAGTATTAAAGGAATCGTGCAACATCTTTTTCTCCCTATCAAATCAGTGATGTTCACTTTGTCCCCAGCCCTCAACTCTCCACCCCACCCCAAAGAACAGTGACTAGCAAGAGTATCATGAGTAGGCATTCTCTTCCAACATTGATGGAGCATAACTTAATTCAATCCTTGAAATCATCTGTATTCACATTCACATCTATAAATGTGAATCAAGATTTTAAGGTATTTTCATGTGGTTAGACCCAGAAATCTCCCTTTGGATATTCTAACCTAACTACATAGTCATAAAAGGGGAGGTAGGAACCTCCATGCAGAAAGATCATTGGGGCAGTATTTACTTTCAAATATTAGAAACCGTTAACTGTTTAACACTTGAGAGATGGATAATAAATTCTGCAAACATTAAACTGATGTTAATCACAAGTTTTCAATAATGTAGGAAAGTGTTTGCTAAAATGTTAAAGGCAAAAAAGTTGCTACTATTAAAAAACAAACCTGTGTATTAAAAACAGAAGCAAATATATCCAAATAGTAATAGCTATAATAAAGAAACAAGGAAAATGCAGTGGAATTTTTCTAAACTAAAGGATTAATATTCCAGAGTGAGTGACAACAGGGACTATTTTGGAAATCCCTTCCAAGACTTCATTTCTAGTTTTATCTTTCCATTTAATGTTGACTTATGTCAAAATTATCCAAGGACGAGGACTCAAAAAACTTGAGATAATTCAGAGAAATCACAGCCTGCTGCCAACTTATTCAAGAAATGTTGGCCTTCTTAATCTACTCATACACTTTGCCAATCAGAATTCAATTTGATGACGTTTTTATTGGCCAGCTGCAACCATTTTTTTTTTTTTTTTTTTTTTACTTTTTAATCACAAAGGGTCCTTGGTGTGTTTTTCTACCAAACAAGCTATTACACAATTCACAGCCTATTGACCTTGGGAGGATTCAGGGTATTCTCCCAAATTATTTTGTGTATTGTGCCAGATCCTGCAAGTGCAAAAGGTAGTCTTGCTTTAAAAGTTGCTTAAGGAGACGAGGTTATCATTGTAGAAATATTGGGGAATAAACAGGGTATGCTACAGGCATTCAGAGAAGGGGAATCAGTGTAGGCTGAAATAAAGTGGCATTTATTGAGCTCATACTAAATACCAGTCACTGAGAGTTGTGTTTTTTTAATAAACATTCTCTTAATTTTCATAACGGTTCTCCCTGATAATTATTATGACCCATATTTTATAAGTAAGGTAACTAGGGCTCAGAAAATATATAACTTTCCTAAATTCACGTAACTAATACTTCCTCCTCACAATAAGTTGATCAATGACTGGAATCAATTTAGTAGAATATTTCTCTCCTTATAAAGTAGAAAGTCTACATTATTGAAAACTTGCGATTAACATCAGTTTAATTTTTGCAAAATTTATGAGCAGGCTTATATGATTCCATTTTTTCCCCTGCTACTTAACGCTTCATAGAGAAGGGTTTGAGAGGAAAAAAAAAAAAAAGGAATAACATGTCAATACGTAAAAGGATAGATATTCTGTAAACAAATTATAATCCATCCGATACTTCCTCCTCACAATAAGTTGATCAATGACTAGAATCAATTTAGTAGAATCTTTTTCTCCTTATAAAGTAGAAAGTTTAAGGCATCAAAAATAACCACAGTCTTAATTAAGCAAATATCTAGAGTCTCTCAGTTACCCTTTCCAAAAACACAATATTAAACTGATTCCTGTGCCTTGTGGTTTATGAAATTATAAGGAAGAGAGTGAATTGAAGTGATGGTGTTTAAAACAGACTCTTGAGAAAATATCAAACTCCCAGTTCACGTCAGACTCATCATTTGCCCTGTTTTTAACACATTATCACATCTAAGTACTATTCAATTAGACTTTCCCAGGCTGGTAACATTGGGAAATTTTATTATTTTTTTTTTTATGGACACTGAAATACGAATTTAATAGAATGTGCATGTGTCTCAATAAATTGTTCTTATTTTGATTTTTCCTCCCATTTTATTTTCCGGCTACAATCCTTTATTAAACTTCAGAGAACAACCTATGTTAGTATTAAATGTGTATGGGAAACTTTATTTAAAAAGCAAATAAAAAGTTGAAGAAAAGGCAGTAGGCTCTCTCCACAGGGAGTGGTCGAGGTAACAGTTCTGTTTGTCTAGGAGTTGTTTATGCATAGACTCCAGTGCCCTTTGGTCTCCACCCTGGGCAAGACTCACCAGACTCCCTTGGCATGTCCACAAATCAGACTCAGACTCAGACTCAAGGAATTAAAAATATGTCACCCTCCAAATCATCTCACCTCAGAAATAGGAAGAAGCCAACCCTGCTGTCCATGAAGCTTCTTTCTAAATGTTTCCTGTAGGTTGTGGAAGCAGCAGCTGCTGCCCTGAGAGACCAGACACCTTGTCTGAACCCCACACCCCCCCTACTTGGTGAGCCTTCATGTTACTGAAGTCAAACCTCCTCCATCCCTGCGGAATCCTGTGAATCTGCAGCACCTTCGCACAGTGCCATCTGCTACCGGTCATCTTACTGTGGTGGGTGGGCAATTCCTCCCCCAAAGTGTGGGAAAACGACAGCTACTGAAAAGACAGTCATTTGATCTTTCCAGAATGGTGGGATAAATGCATGGTATTAACTCTTTCCATTTGATTTCATCCAATCATGATGGGGAAAGTCTCTAGTTATTTGTTATTGGCCTTGAGGTTCTGAACAAGAGGAGAGAGGGAAAATGTTCTCCAGATCTTTCTTTGAGTTGTGCCAGAACACACTATGCTTGAAACTGGAAAGTTTAGCTTCTATAACTTACTGTGTGGCAGTTAGCAGGTCACTTAATGGCCCTGAGCCTCAGTTTATTCAACTGACAAATGTGGATAATGAGTGCTTGATGAAACACCAAATAACATAATACAAAGACAACAGAATGCACTCTATAAACTGATAGGTGATATAAGGTAAGGTATATGTAAATGAGAAGCTTATCCTTATTACCTGTTTCCATGCTTTTTAACTAAAGCTTTAATGGCTTTATCTGTAATCTGGCATCCATTAACGGAGAATCCTTGAAAGCTGGAAGTTTACCAAAAGGAAAAAAAAAGAATTACATCTCAATAATATCTTAATTTAAAAAAAAGAATTTCATACCAAAAGTCTGTGGTTCTTTAGTTTTTCAAATAGCCTCAAAATAGCCAAAGAGGAATTTTGGTAAACAATGCACTTTAATTTTGGTTTATCAACTTTGAGGGACAGCTCAATAAATCAGGCACAAATATTTATCTTTATTTCTTGGATTTCTTTTCTGTAACTTACTGTCTTTATAGAAAATATATTTTCATTTCAAATGATTTTATCAAGCCTTCGGCTATGTCCAAGGAACATGGTTGTATAAGGGTTATGGAATATTCCTGGGTGTGGTCATTTAAAGTATAGTTTCCATCATCACCACCATGTTATTAAGCCAAGAATAGTTTTCTATAAAGAAAGCATACGATGACACCATGATGCTTATAAAGATTCTCTATGCTCAACAACAGACCAGGCTTCAGCTAGAAATTAACAAAGAAATGAAATACAATGAGTCTTACATAGCCTTTGATTTTAGATTTACCACCATATATAATGGGACATAAAAGCTGTTTATATGACACATTCCTTCCCATTGGGTGCACAAAATCAGAAAAGCTAAAAAAGCACCTTACCTGATACCAGATTACACTAGAAGTAGGGATTCTTTCTGAAAGCAAGGCTCAATATAAAGTCTTTATCTTAAAATGTCCTATAAGGAAAGTTTTCATATTGAGAAGCATGATTGAAGAACCCTTAAAAAAGTCACATGTCATAGAATTGTGTATCTTACATAATTACTTGGAACAAAAGAAGAAAACGAAGGCAAAAGCCCTGGAGATGGAGACTTCCCTCCCCATCAGGCATGCCACTTGCAATTTTGAAGCAGGCCATGAAGGAGTTGGAAGTTGCGCCATTTTCCTTACACAGGCAACTGGAAGAAATTAGTGATGTTGTTCAGTGCAGCCATTTCCTCGTTTTCATCTGTGAAATACATATGGATACATTTAACAATGGATTCCTGTATTATTTCCCCTTTTAGGAAACCAGTAAAGACACTGATATCTTCAAAATGATACTAAATGTATTTCACAAACAGTTCTTATGGACCCTGTGTACAGAAATTACATTTGTGATGACGGACAACACATCTGATTTTGCTGCTTGGGATGGAAAAGCCATAATGCCTCATTGCCTTCTGCATCTGACATATATTGACATCAAAGATTCTATTAAAAATTCTGAAAGAAGCCTTACATATCGTTAGAAACTCTTCTAACTTCATTAGAGCTAGGGATTGGGTGGTTAAAGAGGCAGGTGGAAAACTAAAACTACTTTGGCCACAATTCTACTCTAGAAAAGGGGATTAAGAGCAGGTCAATTATAATATCAGGATGGCTGTTCGAAATTGTCTTGTTTTCTCTTTTCTTCTAGAAATGAGCTAGGATTGCAATGTCCCATTCGGTGGAGCTTGTTGCTTTGACCATGAAATGTAATCAGTTGCTTTAGGATCCGGCACAGGCTTCACCACATTCCCTTTTCCTTCTTCTGACAGTTGCCAGTACTCCACACAGTGCTTGCTCTTTGAGTCCGGGCCCTGGTCTGAGCCAGATGAAGCTGTGGACTAGAGCCTCCAACCCATCCAAGATGGACAGGAGCAAGAAATAAACCTCTGTTGTTTTAAGCTACTGAGATCTGGAAGTTCTTTGTTACGATGTAACCTAGTTTTGTCCTGACTGATTCAAGGACTCTGGCAACTTTCTATCACCCAAGTACTTCAGCAAGTAGAACTCTGCAGATAATCAGAAACATTGCAGAACTCTTTTCCATGTTTCTTAAACTCGGGTGACCCTTAAAATTTAAATGTAGATCTGTAATCCTTTCCTTGATGTCATAAACAGCACCAGTGATGAAAAGCTTGCCAGGGTGACCTCTTGCTTTAGGAACAAAGGAAGTAATACAATATCAATTCAACGTAAGAGCCTCTGGGAAATCCAGAATGCCTTGATCTTGATATTCATCAACCATTATCTGATAAAGAGACCTTCTAGAGTTCTGATTCCATTTATGCACTTCTATAAGTCAGGGCTCTCAGCTTCTGTTACCATCAAAACAAAAAGTCACAACCATTAGGATGTTAAAGATGATCTTCGCATTCAGGAAGAACCTTTAGGTTAGAGTTGCTTTGGAGCAGATTGGATTTTTGCTTTATGCTTTAATTATACAATTTGGAACTATTTCAGTCTGTCAGGGATGGAATTAACTTTTGCATGAAAAGTATTTATGAGATAAATTATTTGTAAAGATTATGTCCTGATTTTTCTGAAGAGAATAAAATTCCAAGGCACTGTATCAATAGGTGTAAATATATCATACCAATTAATATACTTATATGTAGGGCGCCTGGGTGGCTCAGTTGGTTAAGCGACTGCCTTCGGCTCAGGTCATGATCCTGGAGTCCCAGGATCGAGTCCCGCATCGGGCTCCCTGCTCAGCAGGGAGTCTGCTTCTCCCTCTGACCCTCCCCCCTTTCATGTGCTCTCTCTCTCTCTCTCATTCTCTCTCAAATAAATAAATAAATAAAATATATATATATATATACTTATATGTACATCAGTTGATATGTAATATACACATATACACCACAGACATACACATATTTTATATATTAATATACTTACCAATATATGCAAAAGGCTTGATGCATATGTTTATGTGGCTCAGTATGGGTGAGGAATCTATTGCTTTCATCTGATTCTCAAAGAAGTTGTTACCCATAACATTGTAACTACTTCTCCAGACAAGGGGTCAACAAACTGGCCCACAGGCCAAATGTTGCCTGCCACATGATTTTGTAAACAAAGTTTTACTGGAACATGACTAGGTCCATTTACTTACATACTATCTATGGCTGCCACCAAGGCAGAGTTGAGTAGTTATGATAGACTGTATGACCCGCAAAGCTTAAAATAAAAACTACCTGGCATTTGAGAGGTAAAGTGTTCTGATTCCTGCTCTGGACTCTGCTCCTTCTACAAATCTGGCACTCCTGGTTGTGAACTGAGGCTAGCAGGGCTGACTCTACAAAAATCATGGCTTGATTAGAGCCAAACTTTAAATTCAGAAAAAAAAAAAAAATCCTCACTGTTTCTTTCTGCAGGAAACAGATGTAAGGCAGAGGGCAATGAGACTCCAGGTTCCAAAACAGACTCTACTACTTACTAGAGCTGTGAAGTTAGACCAGTTACTGAATCTCACTGTGCCTCAGCTTACTCCTCAGCAAAATGAAGAAAATAATAATTCCTACCTCATAGAGATTAATATAATGCATACATAGCACTTAGAACAGTGGCTTGAGTATAATAAGAACAAGAAGTGTTATTTCAAAAAACGTATTATCAATGAATTAATTGGAGGAAAGGCACGGGAATTGTTGGTGCATTACCTTGAAGCTCCTTGTATGAGAGCCATCTCGCCCACATCTGTGGCTCAGGACCAACTTACGTCCACTGCTGTCAGTTTGCTGCAAAGGGCCCCTGCGTGGAGCAGGACCCTGTCTCCTGTAAGGCCACGACCACTGCAGCTTGTCACATTCAGCTCCCTGCGTGATTAAAACCAAGGGAGCATTCATTAGAAATGCTTCAGACTCCCTTTAGAACAGGGCATGATCAGAAAGAGATGTCAGAAACTAACAGAGAGGTTAGGGAGTAAGAGAAATCACCATAGAAGCCAACAGCTGACGTATAAACAGCTTGGCAAAGGGGCAAGGAGAACATGATGAGAGCAATCAAAACTAGAATGTTTTGGGGCGCCTGGGTGGCTCAGTTAAGTATCTGGCTCTCGATTTCAGCTCAGGTCATGATCTCAGGGTCGTGGGTTCCAGCCCCAAGTCAGACTCTGTGCTCAGCGGGGAGTCCACTTGAGATCCTCTCCCTCTCCCTCTGTCCCTCCCCGCCAAAATAAATTAATAAATCTTTAAAAAAAAAAAAAGAAAAAACTAGAACGTTTCTCTTTCAGCCAGCCTGTCTTCCAGCAGGCCTGTTTACTGAATGTGCCACTCCTTCTTTTTAATAGCCAAGGATTATACTATGGGAGAGAAGGAACTCAAGATCCATGATAAGATTATAGGAGCTCATTCAAACGGCCAACATTATGTAGCCATTCAAAGCTATTCTTATGAAGAGCTTTTAATTAATTAAGAAAATGTTTGAGTGAAAATGAGGAATACAGAATGTTTTATATATTTTATAATCTACATTATGTTCTTTAAATGTTATTTTTAAAAAGCTCTTTAATAAATATATATTGGGGCACCTGGGGTGGCTCAGTCAGGTAAGTGTCCAACTCTTGATTTGGGCTCAGGGTTGTGGGATTGAGCCCCGCATCAGGCTCCACACTCAGTGGGGAGTCTGCTTGAGATTCTCTCCTTCTCCTGCCCCTCCCCCTCCCCCTGCACTCTCTCTCCCTCTCAAATAAATAAATAAATATTAATTTTGTAGCCTAAAAAATGTTATTTGCAGCAAGGCAAAACCAATTGCTAGTGGACTACTCAGAACAGTGATTAGCTCTGGGGGATGGTGGCATAGAGAGTCCTATTTACCACTAACACCAAAAGCGTCATGTGCAGCATTATTTTAATTAAACATTATCAAAATTAATTTTTTACTACATTGTGTTAAAAAAAAAAAAAAGATAACTGGGGCTATCCTGGAACACCAAAAAAACAGGCCTGAATTTCCAGCCCTGCCTATTTGTTTACAGAAGGGTTTTAGCCCTTTTTGTGCCCTGGACTCCACTGACAGACTGGCAAAGCCTATGAACCTGTGTCAGAATAATGGTTGTAAATGAATAAAACACAATATAAAGCATTGCCAAGGAAGCCAATTATATTGAAATACAGTTATCAAAATTTTTAAAATTTGTGATATCAGAACACATTTGCTTCTTTATTAATACAGCATATAATATGATCTAGCTGCTGCTTCAGTAACTGCCATAATTTTGAAGTAGTGACAGACATAAACTACATTTTGAGATTCTGCAGCAAATTGAATGTAAAATGAAAATAAGTATGTCTTCTGCTGGTGACCAAGTCACAGGTATTACTAATACGAGGTGATTAGTTGCCATTAGTCATAGTAGAAGGAGATGCTAAATTTCTGCAGGGTAGAAGTGAAAATAGACATGTAATCTTTTTTCCAAGTTCACAAGCCCTTTGGATTTCCAAGTTCACAAGGGCCCCAGGTTAAGAGCCACTAACTGAGACTTACCTATCCTTTTGTTAGGACAAGCTGGGAAAGGAAAAGTGGGGGGAGGACGTGGCAGAAAGTGAAGAAAAAGACTAAGAGAGAGATGGAGAGACCAAGATTCCGAGTGGAACAATTCCAGCAATGTGAATGAAAGTGTATGTGTGTGTTGGCAGGAACAGTGGAGAAACCAAAGGCAGGGACAAAAACGAAATGAGAGCCTGGAACGAGAAAGTGAGCTTCACTTCCCAGGCGCCACAGGTGGGGATGAGTTATGGGGTATCCCAATCCAGGGGTGTCCCGATCCAGGGGTGTCACCACTTTCATAGGTGATCCTTTGTCTGTGAGCAGCCCTGAAACCAGACACCAGCAGCAAGGAGGTGAGAAACCTAGCAAGTCTACCAAAACGCACACCCCAGAGCCTACCATAGCCACAACTCAGAAAAACAAATTAAGAGATGATTTCCCTAATTTTTTGTGCCTTCCAGCAAGAATCAACCCTGCTTGTGATGGACAATATCTCTCACGATATTCCTTGGATCTGAAACTCAAGGGATGGAGTGCCTACTCCCACAAAGAGGATTTTTTTTACAAAAACTAATGGAATTATTTCTGACATTTCCACTTCTCCTACTCTGTAATTGATACAAAGACCATGTTTTCATTATAAAGCATCTCGGCAATTCTGAAACTCTTTAAAAATAATGATGATGGCTTCAATATAATAGTTTTTATTCCATATTATTTTGTTCGTTTAAGTCCATACTCTAGTATTTGTCAATCACTCTTTCAGCAAAGAAAGAGAAAATACTTCAAATCAATGGATTTTATCCCCATACAGGTCGGTTATCTTTAAACAAAAACAAGGAGACAAAATCCAGTCATGTTCTATGTCACAGACTATATACTATTAACTCTTGTTGGATGACTTTCAAATAGTGCCTTTAGGGCCAAGACAGCTCTGTGATAAAATCAATAAAAATTCATCACTAGTGTGGGAATGAATTTTAAGTACCTTGATTTAAAGTCAATTAAAATTTAACAGCTAGTGCTTCAAATTCAAATATTTTGTTATTACTCTGGAGTATTTATTTCAAAGAGAAGAAACACCTTCTTCTCTTATAAGCCAATAATTTACGTAAGAGTGGGATATTAAGTGGAAGATGGTTCCTTATTTTTTAAATATGTGGATCCTCCTTACGCCAGGCTTAGCTTTACTGCCAGGAAGCCATTCAGCTTGATAAGGGCCCATCTTACTTAGAGAAGATTTTTGAGGACCATTCTAGATTGCAGTGGATCACTTCTGGACCTGCTCCAGTCTAGAAACATGAATGCCAAGAGATTCCACACACTCTGATTCAATTATTGGCACTGATGTGGAAGGTTACAGCATTAACCCTCTCTGAACCATAAAAATTAAACATCTAAGTGGGTACAGCCTGGACTACAGGATTTAAAATAATGGTGCCTTTTAGCATCATCATGCCAAATAGTAACTTTGTGAATTGCGTATCTGGACATCTGCAGAATCTGTGAAGACCTCTTTTTTACCAGTCTGCCTTTTTACTTAGAAGCAGCTCTGGTGATAATTGCCTAAAGCCACATTCACAATGTATATGTTTCATGGAACTGACATTGAATAGATTCCATGGAGAAAAGAGGGTTCTGGGGTAGAATGTATTTTCCAAAGATGGTAGCAACAATACCTCCTCCTTGTCTACATGCTCTTAATGGAACTCTGCCACTTTCTCATCAAGATGTAGAATTGAATTCCCCTGCTTTTGTGGTCTTGGGATGCACTTACCTGTAACAGAAGGCAGTGATAGTCATGCTGCATGATTTCCAAGGTTCTAAATCATTGTAGCTTTCACCTGTGGATTGATACTCTGAGCTACCATGAAACAGTCCTAAGATCCTGAGGCAGCCATGCTGTGAGGAAGCGCAATCTAGCCTAGATGAGAGACCACAGGAGATACTCCAAGGTGACATAAAGAAAGATGCCCCAGCTGCTCCTGCCACCTGCTGTTCTAGCACTAGCCACCACCTGACTACACTGCACAACAGACTCCAAATCAGAACCATCCATGTGTGCGTCCTTCCCAAATTCCTGATCCACAGAAACTCGGAGGTAATAAAATGTTTATTGTTTTAAGTCTCTAAGTTTTGGGGCAACTTGTTTCATACTAATAGGAAGATGTTCCATCACAAAATTTGGCCAAAGCTGGGTTAAACAAAACGCTATAGGTTTTTATTTTCTCTGCAGGATTTCTCAAAGCCTTCATATGCTAATGAGCATGTGCATCTCCAAGACTGGCATTTAGAATGCAAAACTTCCTAATTTATTTCCCCAAGAAACCATTTTTATAGCTACTCTCAAGGGAGAGCTTTGGGAAATGCTGGGCGAAAATGATGCGCTCTTTCCCTGTGCATATTTCCCTTTCCCCCAGTGATCTGAACTACAGATAATGAGTTTACTTCACTGTGATAACAAATTGAAGAACACATGGTTATTGGCCAGCCTAGAAAGAGTCACCTCTTGGTAACTCCTGTGTGTGATGTAAACTCATTCCAACAGTATCGCAGAGCAAACAGTATAAACTCTGAATGTCACTCACTATTTGCTGTGACAATAATAGCTCCAGGATGTGCTGTCCTTCCAACGGGTTCGACAAACATTTTGATGCACTGAAATTCCCATAACCCTCTGGCTCTTCTGACTATCTTGCTTTCAAACTGAAAAGCTCTAAAGTGTTGGTTAGAGAAAGAGAGAGGGGGAGGATTTTGTGCCTAATGTCTTTGAGAGGAATGAAGGAATGATGCAGAAAATTCCACTTTGTAGTATCAGTTCCCCACATGGCTTTAAGACAGAGTGCTTCTCCTGTCCAGAAGATTCTAGAAGGCCAGGAATGAGGATTAAACTGCTAGACATTGTTGGGAAACTTTTGCCCACTTTGTAAGTGTTAAAAAATTAGAGAGACAATGTTGAAAAAGAAAAAGTTCATTTTTCTAATCAAATATGTGAAATGGGAACTAAGGTAAAGGGATCAAGCCTTAGTAAATATATAACAAGGGAGTATCACTTTCTGATTTGATAAAAGAATAGGAGTTACCCATATGATTCCCAGTTAGTCACTATATGACTATCAATGTATGACATCAAATGCTCTAATCCAGGACTCAGTTTCTCCATGAATAAATTGCCACTCAGTTTTTAAGCCCTTTTACCTAAGGAACTCTAAATAGAGTCAAAGTCACAGCTGACACAAAGAGGAGGCCAATGAAGCAGTCCCTGTGGATGTAAAATTTAAGGGGGTGCCCAAAATCTCAGTTATCAAGATATGTAATATTTAGTGCAATAATTTTTTAAAAACATCAAAATTAATGCAAACGAAATCTATAATGAACAAATGTCAATATTTTCAATAAAAGCAGAATCAATATTACTGATTTTTCCTTTTGCCTCAAGTTCCAATATGGCAAGTTACGGTGCTATTACAAAGCCTTAAAAGTAAGATAAATTGAACACCAATTCATCACACATGATAATTATGACAGACAAGTAATCAATATTTACATTGTTCTGGGTTCCCCGCTGCAACTCAGAAACACTATTTTACATACAGATCATATTATTTATTTAAGCAAATTACTTTGGGACTCCACGCTAGTCAAAATTCTGATAGCCAACTTTAAAAGATATAGATATGGATATAGAGATAGACATATAGATTACAGATATATAGATACAGCTCTGTATTCCTAATGTACTGAAATGGATTTTTCCATCACACACAGGCTTTCTCATCCCTCATCTCACCTACCTATTCTCAGTCCCCTGATCAGCTAAGTTGGCTTGACTGTACTTTCACAGGTAAGTGTAGCAGAGAACACAAAGGATAGGAACTCAACAACTTACACAGAGAAATCCTGTGAAGGACATATAGTTTGCACCTCTTCCTAGTGGGAAGAGGTCTGTCATTTTGGTCAGACTGATTGGGAGCAGATTCTTTCATCCGACAAAGAATTTGTTCCTCTTTGATCACAATAGCTTTGGATGGATGGATAGATAGATAGATAGATAGATAGATAGATAGATAGATAGATAGATAGATATGAGATAGGGTCTTTGTTAAATTTAAAGACAAAGATGGTACCCAAATGGATTAAAAGTTGCAAAACGCCTGTGGCCCACAAATTGGCACTCAGATTTTTTAAAAAATACCTTTTTTTCTTCTTATTAAAGTAATATATGCCCATTATAGAAGACTAAGTAAATGAAGGAAGGAAGTAAAAGCGACCTGCAGTGGGACTGTAAAATAGTGTAACTGCTTTGGAAAACCATTTGGCAGCACCTCAAAATGTCCAATATATAGTTACCATGTGACCCAGCAATTTCCCTCCTAGGTATTTAGACACGAGAATTGAAAATTAATATATGTCCACACAACAATTTGTACATGAATGTTCATAGCAGCATTGTTCATAGTAGCAAAAAAAGTGGAAACAACCCAAATGTCCATGGATAAACAAAATGTGATATATCAATAAAATGAAATTATTCAGCCATAAAACAAGAATGAGGTAACGATGCATGCTGTAATGTAGACAAACCTTGAAAACATGCTACATGAAAGAAGCCAGACACAAAAGACACTTATAATTCCATTTATATGAAACATCCTGAACAGTGAAATTCATAGACACAGAAAGTAGATGAGTATTGTTGCAGGCTGGAGGAGGGGAAATGGGGATTGATTGCTAATGGGTACAGGATTTCTTTTTGGGGTAATGAAAGCATTCTAAAATTACGTAACAGTGATGGTTGTACAACTTGGTGAATATACGAAAAAACACTGAATTGTATGCTTTAAAAGTGGGAATTCTATGGTTTGTAAATCATATCTCAGTAAACCAGTTATTCCTTTAAAAGCTAACTCTAAGGGTGCCTGGGTGGCTCAGTTGGTTAAGCCACTGCCTTCGGCTCAGGTCATGATCCTGGAGTCCTGGGATCGAGTCCCGCATCGGGCTCCCTGCTCAGCAGGGAGTCTGCTTCTCCCTCTGACCCTCCCCCTTCTCATGCTATCTCATCTCATTCTCTCTCTCAAATAAATAAATAAAATCTTTAAAAAAAAAAAAAAAAAAAAAAAAAAAGCTAACTCTAAGTCTAAGACATAAAAATAAGTACAATTCATATTTTTAATGTTGTAAATTATGTCCTGATGAGTATCCACCAGTCAATTCACTCAAAAATAATCCCGTCATTGGTGTAGACACAGCCCAAATCCCTCTAAGCCTTGTTCTCTATAGGCAGGAAACATTATCTGCTTCATATTTCACAGCCGTGTTAAGGTAGACAGTGATTCAAGAATATTTCTTCCAAGCTTCCCCTTAACCCTTAGTTGATACCGCATGCCCTATACCCGGCTCATTAGTAAGCATGTCAATACTCAGTGGAGAGTCCTTGGTCAATAAGTAATTATTATAGTTTCCCTAACAGTTTCCTGTTGGTCTAACAGCCTCACTAGGTTCATGAGAATGTAAATTATATTATACATATATATATAATATATATTATATATACATGTATATATATTATATATGTTACATATATAAATAGTAGAGAGATCACCTTATATATTTTAACTAAACCTATAATATTAAAAATATATAAAAACAATAATAGTAAGACCATAAGTTCATCACCCTCATGAAATTGCTTTTATTTCTGCATGTATGTATATTGTCTTCTATGTGCTAACAGAATTTTTTATAGTTGTAATCATAATATAATAATAGGCCTTCTGTTTTTACTTAAACAGTCCCCATGCATCTTTAGAATTACTATTATTTGCATGGTTTCATAACATACCCTTGTGCAAAGTGAAAATGCATAACCATATCCCTAATATTAATTATGGCAAAGTTAGACTGAACACCTTTAATATAGAGAAATACGTATGAATAAGGAAATACTAAATAGTTATATCTATTTAATATGTACATATGACTTATTTAACCTTGGCTACTTCATTAAGATAAATTTCTGCATGGTGGATGATTAGCTCTTATTACAAATTATCATAATTCCTTCCACAAGGTAACCAACTTATAGAGTCACTACAAGGAATGTGTACCAATTCTACTATAACATTGCTTATATTATATGGTATAATTTTTAAAAACATTCCAGTTGGCCTATTTTAGTTGTCCAGAGTTGTTTATTTCATGTATTTATTCCTGGAATGATGAACTCTTGCATTCTATTTATTCCCCTTTAATCAATTATTCATTCAATATTTAAGACATACGTATTAGGTGTGTAATATAGGGAAATGTCCCTTTCCTTACAGAGTTTACAGTCTAGTGAAATGCATTCATATCCTCTTTATTTAATCTTTGAAGATTGGATGTCTTCTTTATAAATATGAGTTTTTAAAAATATTGTATATATGAGCGCCTTTGGGGTTTTTTAATGGTGTAGAAATTTTAATAGTGCTGAAGCTATCCATCATCCCTTTACAATTTATTTTATTTCCTCAAAAATGAAGTTGTTCCCCTGCCATATATTGAATAAAGGTTCTAGTCTTTGTCAATTTTTATTATAAATTGACTTGATTTTTATATTTTTATTCCATATGGATTGATTTTGAAACATGATAAAGCAGGGCTTCATCTTAATTTTACTGAAACGTTATCCTGTTTCTGTAATACCCACTATTAAACAACACTTCCTTAACCTTTTTAAACACATGCACAGTTTGGCACATATATATTCATAACCTTATGTTGCTCTCTAGTCTGTTGTATTCATTGATACTCCCATTTTCATTGTAGCAAAATACTGTCTAGGGAATTGCTGGTTTATGGACTAAACCTGACAGCACACATGATAAAAGGACATAGTCCCTGGATGCAAAATTAATAAGTGAGATAGTAAGTACATAATGAAGAGAGTAATCATAAAAACGGAGCAAGTTGGAGTCGGGAGTTAAGTGTGGTGAAATATTTGTATTAAAAAGTTAATCTTGGGGGGACGCCTGAGTGGCTCAGTCGGTTAATCGTCTGCCTTCAGCTCAGGTCATGATCTCAGGGTCCTGGGATCGAGCCCCGCGTCGGGCTCCCTGCTCCGCGGGAAGCCTGCTCCCTCTCCCACTCCCCTGCTTGTATTCCCTCTCTCCCGTGTCTCTCTCTGTCAAATAAATAAATAAAATCTTTAAAAAAAAAAAAAGTTAATCTTGAAAAATGTGACTGCTACGTCTGTCTTGAAGTGACATTTCCTGTAACAGTGGGACACTATTCAGTAGACAGAAAACAGGACAATGGTGAATGTCGAGAAGGATTAAAGAGCTGGAGGCAGCAAGACAGTAACAGACGGGCTCACGCTGGGAAGAAGAAAAACAGAGTGGTCCCGATAGATATTGCAAAGCTTGCTGACTGAAGTAAGAAGCTAGATCAGCTGGGGCAGGGGGCCAGTGCTTGTCACTTTATTTGAATGCTATGGAAAGGCACGAGAAGGTTATTTAAGCAGAGTCTGGAGCCAGGCAGAGTTAGAAGGCTGGAAATTCAGGAGACAATAGCAGAGCAGGCACAAGGGATTTTTCCGTATGAAGAGACTAAAAAGGAATGCACTTTGAGCAGTAAAATGCTAAGAGGCAGGGAGGGAGGCAGGGAAGGTGGAAGGAAGGGCCAGATGGATGGATGCAGGTTAAGCTGGCCACACGCTGTTACATTTCTAAAAAAGAAAGATAAAAGATACTTAAAAGACTGTCTTGAACATTATCCTTGGAAGGAGCTGACCTATTTGAAGATATAAATGCAATTTAATTGTTAGTTACTTTACAGAGACCACACAGCGTAAGAAATTAAATAATAACAGCAGTGATTTGTCCAAAGCTACAGAACCTGGGTCAGTGGTACCTGTGTTCATCTGTTTTTCCAAACATCTAAGGACCTTAAAGCTTCCCAGGCACATTGTTTTCCTACCTGCATCCGTTGACCAAATACTCCCAGCAGGCTAGTTTCAGATGGCGCCGCCATTGAAAATGCCACCACTATCTGTCCTTTCCATTAGGTCTCAAGTCTGCTTGTTACGCATTTACCGCTACATGTCTCGTAATTCTTAGCAACAGCATAACCCATAAACTGACAATGGTGAAGATGGTGTTCTAAGGAAAATATGAGAATAAGGAAGTAATGAATGCTGGAGGAAAAGTCTGGAAAATAACGGACATCAAGCAGGCAGCGAGGGGGGAAAAGGCAGCCAGTCGCATCCTGAAAATTAACTCCGATTTAGGTTTGACACCATAAAAAGGCCCAAAGGGGCAGACAAAGGACTACAGTGGAATCGATCTTTTTTCCTTTTATTTTTTTTATTTTTTTATTTTTTTTATTTTTTATTTTTTTTTATTTTTTTATTGTTATGTTAATCCCCATACATTACATCATTAGTTTTAGATATAGTGTTCCATGATTCATTGTTTGTGCATAACACCCAGTGCTCCATGCAGAACGTGCCCTCCTCAATACCCATCACCAGGCTAACCCATCCTCCCACCCCCCTCCCCTCTAGAACCCTCAGTTTGTTTTTCAGAGTCCATCGTCTCTCATGGTTCGTCTCCCCCTCCGATTTCCCCCCCTTCATTCTTCCCCTCCTGCTACATTCTTCTTCTTCTTTTTTCTTTCTTAACATATATTGCATTATTTGTTTCAGAGGTACAGATCTGAGATTCAACAGTCTTGCACAATTCACAGCGCTTACCAGAGCACATACCCTCCCCAGTGACCATCACTCAGTCACCCCATCCCTCCCACCCCACCCCCCACTCCAGCAACCCTCAGTTTGTTTCCTGAGATTAAGAATTCCTCAAATCAGTGAGGTCATATGATACATGTCTTTCTCTTTTTGACTTATTTCGCTCAGCATAATACCCTCCAGTTCCACCCACGTCGTTGCAAATGGCAAGATCTCATTCCTTTTGATGGCTGCATAATATTCCATTGTATATATATACCACCTCTTCTTTATCCATTCATCTGTTGATGGACATCTTGGCTCTTTCCACAGTTTGGCTATTGTGGACATGGCTGCTATAAACATCGGGGTGCACGTACCCTTTCGGGTCCCTACTTTTGTATCTTTGGGGTAAATACCCAGGAGTGCAATTGCTGGATCATATGGTAGCTCTATTTTCAACTTTTTGAGGAACCTCCATACTGTTTTCCAGAGTGGCTGCACCAGCTTGCATTCTACAGTGGAATCTATCTTGAGGGTTCTCCTCCAACATATCTCCCAGATCAATGGGAACGATGATTGTCATTAAACGTTAAAACATCAACAACTCGGTTCTTCTAGGGTAGAGCCAACCTTCTTCAACATGGCTCTTTTCCCCATAGCTCCATACACACCCTGGGCTGTTTTACTAGGAAGACTGCATTCCTTTCAAAACTCCCCTGTGGAGCTATGTGACCTCTGGCTCTCTCATGCCTCCAAGGACAGTCTGAATTTTTATGACATCAGCTGCTGCACAACAAACCCTACTTCAAAATCTTAGAAGCTTTTTTTTTTTTTTTTAAATAAAAACGTATGAATGGTGTCATGAAAATGATAAGACTTATCTGTGATTGCCACCTCCTTCCCCAACAGTCTCCACCCAGATAAAAAGGCCATGAGTATTTGAACGTGAAATGGCACACGGTTACTGACAGATCCACCACTTGGTGACGGGCTCCATTTGGGGGGCACGGATCATAGAGCACCAGGCCCTCAGTGGGTCTGGAAATGGTGACATTGCAGAATTGTCCCTGTTTGTGTCTTCCTGAATGGTCATTAAAATACGAGTGATTTGGGCTCCAAATCAGGAGCACACCAGCTTGTCTAGTACCTTACTGCCCTGGACGGTAGTGTTGACATTACCCGGGACCTTGTCAGAAATGCAGAATCTGCATTTTAACAGGATCCCCAGGGGACTTACATGCACGTCCAAGTGTTAGAAGCACTGTATATTAAAAAAAGATTTGCTGCTCTAGCACACACTCCTCTGAGATATTTCTTGGTATATAAACTAGAGCAGAAAATGTATAAACTAGAGCAGAAAATGTAGAGGGTATAAATGGATTTGGGCTAAAAATCTTAAGGGTCATAGGAAAAAAATTCCCTCTTAACATGTAAACATCTCATTAGCATAGCCAATATTGGGATATTTTTAGCATATGGTAACAGGCTGCTAATTTCCTCTTTGCACTTTAAAATACCAGCATACTGGGGAAATTACAACAGCAGTGGAAACTAAGGATATAAATCAATAATATTAATGATGTTTTTCAATCATTAGGAGGAATTAGTCCTAACTGCAATGTAGATAGGTCATATTGAAACATGATGGCCAGTGAGCTCATATATGGGTTTCTTAAGAAAGCAACACAGCCATAAAAATTCATCATTACACTAGACACCTAGTTCCTGAAAAGCTCTTCCTCCCTAAGGGAATTATTTCCTGGGAATTCTTCAGTCCGTCATTGTTGGATTTACTTTAGAGTCTATATAACACCGAGTAATTCAACTTGGCCATGAAGTATTGAGTCCAACAATAGTGCATTGCCCCCCGCCCCGTGTTGTCATGTCATGAGTTAAGTGTGGGGCAATAAAAAGGAAGCAATCCACCTGGGAGACTGAACTTACCCGTGTTCTACCTCTAACAAAGCAGGAGCTACATGCGGATGCAAATTTTTCAGTTGTAAATACACAAGCTCATATTTAGAAAACCAGGTAACAGGAACAAAAGTGACCTCACTCAATAAAGTAATATTGAGCAGGAAAATGTCTTCTAGACATTACAAACTTAAATGCTAGGGGCTTGTGCATCTGTTTGACCTCCGGCGTACATCTTGAAAGAGAATTCTGACTGTATGCTGGTAGACAGTCAGAGAATCCAAATAGAATATGTGAGTCCTATCAGCTGCCACACATCAGACCAGAATCGATCTTCCTCGTTCAAAGTTCAGAAATCAGAAAAAAAGTATAGAAGATGTAGCTTTTGAAGAGCAAAGAAGGATATTATTGCTCCACATGGGCAGGGAAAAATTATTCTTTTTAAAAAAGATTTTATTTATTTGTTTGTCGGAGAGAGAGTGAGCACAAGCAGGGGGAGCAGCAGGCAGAGGGAGAAACAGGTTCCCCGCTGAGCAGGGAGCCAGACGTGGGACTCGATCCCAGGACTCTGGGATCATGACCTGAGCCGAAGGCAGACGCTTAACTGACTCAGCCACCCAGGCGTCCCGGGAAAAATTATTCTTATTAGTATTGAGGAATCAGATAAAAATTTTAGAAAGCCCTTCTATTTTCAAAAACACAGAAAAAAATAACTTTAAAATTTAAGAAAAAAAATGATGAAAAAAAGAATTCACTGAGGCATAAGGCTGCTATAAAAAGGCAAATAAGCAAGGACACATAAGAAATGCAGAGAAAGGAATATGGCAGTAGCTACCTAAAATGCAGCTCAGTGGCCGCACAGAGCAGAGATGCCCTGCGGAACATGGAACTAGCATGATGGCGCCAACTACAAAACAGAATTGGTAGGATCAAAGACCAACTAGAAAAGCTCCAGAAGGAAAAAGAGATGAAAATGATTAGACAAAAAGAGAGCAATGGATCACAGAGAGCAGAGATCTGAATCAGTTGGACAACTGTAAATAATAATCTGCAAAGTATTTATGCTTAAAAAACAGCTGAACTTCAAGAAGGTATAGTGGGAGTCTGAGACATTCTTGCATGGGACGGCCCCAATCACTCCCCCCACTTCTTCCAGCTCTGTAGGCATGGGGCTCTGCCAACCAGGGGACATGCTGTGCTTCCAGGGAAAATCGTTCCATCCCTTTGGAGTGGTGGTGACACCCATGCCCAATGGCGCTGGGTTTTGTTTTTGTTTTTTTTAAAGATTTTGTTTATTTATTTTAGAGAGAGAGAGAGCACGAACAGCAGGGAGAAGGAGAAGGAGAAGCAGACTCCCCGCTGAGCAGGGAGCCCGATGCGGGGCTGGATCCCAGGACCGTGGGATCATGACCTGAGCTGAAGGCAGACACTTAACTGACTGAGCCACCCAGGTGTCGCAGGCCAGTGGTGGTGACACCCATGCCCAATGGCACTGCTGATGGAAGTGATGAAAGAGGTGATTGAATGAATTGGAGGGGGGGAGCAGTAACTCAACTGCCGGAGGTTGAGGTCCTGACTGGAGCAAGCACATTCCTGCCCCAGGATTGGCTAGGGCTGGGGAGTAGGAGCAAGGATTCACAGCAAGGGAACACATAGGAACTTTCTGGGATCATGAAAATGTTCTGAAACCAAAAATCACTGAACTGTACTCTTAGCATGGGTAAATTTTATATGACATTTATTTACCAATAAAACTGTTCTTAAAGACTGTGTACAAAAAAGGAACTTTCTAGGATAAAAAAAGTCTCAGTCAATAGCTCTAATGAGCTCACCATGTACTTCGCAAAAATTAATTTAATATTGCTTAGTCTTCAGCTTGTCTTGGCAACAGTTTTATTTTCATGATAAAAATTGTGTAAGTGATATGATCTTATCCATGTGGGAAAAGAAAACCAGACAAACAGATTACTTGCTTAAGAAAAATAATCACTGAACCTAAGCTTCACCTGTGCAAACATAAATGTCATAAAAAAAAAGAAGAAATTTCTACACAATTCTAATAGGACAAGTTGAGCTCTCAAAATTATATGCCAAGCTAAGATGTAGCTCTTTGTCAAGGCAAAAGAATTATAATTAAGTGTGCTTATTTGATGCACAAAAAAAATTGGTTTACAGTTACAGTGGATTTCTCTGAATTGCAAACTACATACATTTCAGGTGAAGTTTGATTTATAAACAATATTTTTCCCACAGTACCTCACAGGAGCACACCTGCAAATCTGGAGCGTCAAGTTAGTTGCCGTCAGGGACAGGCAAGTCACATACACAAGGAGAGAAGGCCAGGTGTATTACCACGTATTTTTGGAGTGTTAGCACTGATCTTGGCACTTAGCTTCTGCATCAGGGAAACTGTAGGGGGTGTTGAGGACCGTGGCAAATATGGGGTGCGTGCCAGCCGATGGACACTTTTCAAGAATGGGAACCCATATTGCTGAGCCTTTTCATTTTAAGATTTTATTTATTTATTTGTCAGAGAGAGAGAGCACAAGCAGGGGGAGCAGCAGGCAGAGGGAGAGGGAGAAGCAGGGTCCCTGCTGAGCAGGGAGCCCGACGTGGGACTCGATCGCAGGACCCTGGGATCATGACCTGAGCCGAAGGCAGCCACTTAACCAACTGAGCCACCCAGGTGCCCCGAGTCTTTCCATTTTTAAGAGAAATTTGACATCTACATTTTTATATTTTAAAAAATTTCTGGGGCGCCTGGGTGGCTCAGTCGTTAAGCATCTGCCTTCGGCTCAGGTCGTGATCCCAGGGTCCTAGGATCGAGCCCCGCGTCGGGCTCCCTGCTCAGCGGGAAGCCTGCTTCTCCCTCTCCCACTCCCCCTGCTTGTGTTCCCTCTCTCACTGTCTCTCTGTCAAATAAATATAATCTTTAAAAAAAAAAAAAAAAAAAACTTAAGTTTCTGCATCTGAAAATGAAGGGTTTTGTCCAGAATCCGTGGCTACCATGCTATTTTATGCTACAGAAGTCTTTCTTCAAGTTAAATTCTCCACAGAACGCAAGAATTCGAAACAGAGAGAACTAGATTATATTTCAAATCCCTGTGATTTTAGGACCCTAAATAAGAGTTGGCCGAGTTATGATCTGGGATCTAGGTGGTCAGCATATTTAATGCCAATTTAACTCATTTGGTTAGCTCAATTGAACTTGCATTAAGTAACTGTGACGGATGGACACTGTGCCCAAGTCATGATCTGTGCCTTTATGGATATGGGCTCACACAGCTGTCATTCACACATACTCCCTTTGGGGCCACGGAGGCTGCAGAACATCCTGCTCCTGCCCCTGGGGGAGGAAGAGGGGAAGATGTCAGCCAGGGGGACATTTCTGCTGTGCCGTATAGGCTGGGCTGAATTTTTCCAAGCAGAGATAGGACTGGTGGTGGGTACCTAGAATAGTATGAGGAAACACACACGGGTAAGAAAGTATACAGCACACGTAGACAAAATGAGACAGCTGGTACACAAAAGGAAACCGCCCCCAGAAATGAAGCATTAACTTATTTACTGGAGAGCAATTGAGTTACACTAATCAGTTACTTTCTTAGAGTATCTGGCACAGAGGAGGAGAAAAACCAGGGCTTGGATTGGCATGATTGCAAATCCTAGCTTACATGTATAAATCACTTATTCAATTATGCTCTTTAAATTAGAATCACAAGGATAATTTTACCTTAATAATCCAAGTCCCCTTAAATTTTATAAATACTTAAAACACAAATATATACAGAATTTTATACAAGATATTAATAATATGGGTTTGATTCTCATCAACATTTCTAGTCTTAATTTCTAGGATTACAATCTGTGAACTCATAAAGAAGACAATTTAAATCACCCCAAACAATTTTGAGGCTACTTTTTCAAGCAATTTTTGGGGCTGTCTCCTCAGTTTGCTAAAAATCCCTAACAACCAGAATGATTGGCTGGAATGTAGGCTGAATTTTTATTCAAAATTCAGGTGACACAGAGCCTTATTTATACCTTTAACAAGGATTATAAAACTTATTATAGGAGCTAATCAAACATTCCACATCGCTGGGGTGAAGTGACAACATGATACAGTTTTCAAGTCAGATTTGAGCCTATAAACCCCATCTGGGGTTACTATGCCACAAGAGAGAATTCTGGGTTAATTTCACTCAATATATTACATTTTTAAGATATACCGTATTTTTTAATATGTGTTAAGTATGATTCTTTATTTTCCCAGTTAGCTGAAGAGACCTTAGAACTTGAGGGAAACCTGAATCCTTTTCATATTCTTCCTACCTGGCAGGGCCCCAAAGTTTTATTCAATATTAAAAAGGGAGCTAATTGGATTCTCTATCTTTTAAGCCTGTCTCATCACAACTGCTAACGTGGACCTAGCATATTTTGTTGTGCAATAAATAATAGATCCAAAGAAGACTGTTAAGCATAATATTGAAAAGGATCTCGTGTAACTTCAAAACACCCACAGTTCAATAGATTAAAAATAAGAAAGGAAGAAAGTAGGAATAAACAGAAAAAAAGGGCAAGAAAAATAAAATGAGACCAAAGTTTAGTTTAGTTTACAAAATATAAGTCATAACATCCTATGTCCTATGAAGATGTCTAATTTCACAAATTTGAATCTAGATTTCCTAGCAAGGAATTTCCAAGGCAAAGCAGAAAGCATAACCATACCTTCCCTCCATAAGGTAAACACAAATAAGCTACTCAGAGCAATGACAAAGATCCCTAAATCCAAGTTTTTTGAGAAATTTATTTTATGGGTACTCATAAAGAGTCCAATTGATAATGTAGCTATAAAGAATGCTCTGCCCTAAAGTTTAATAATCCATGGTATGTGAAGTGAACAAATGAAGTGCTAAAAAAACAAAAAAAAATAGAATTCTTGAAGGTGACACTCCTCAGGGAGCCATATGGTGGCTCATAAATTCAGTCCCCAAAGACATTCATATACAAATGCAAGACAACTGCTTTTCGTAAGAAACCTCAAAGTATGCCAAGTATATGAGCAATCACCAGCAATTCAGTTAATCTCTGTGGACCTCAGTAATGGTCAACTTGAAAAAGGGAAGATGACTGGCAGGTGAAACAGCCTAGATAATCCCTAAGGGTCCTTTTAGCTCTGAAAAAAAATGTTTGTGATTCTTTTTATTGTTATTATTGGAGTGTAATTGACATACAATGTTCTGTTTGTTTCAGGTGTAAGACATAGTGATTCAACAATTCTACACATTACTCAGGGCTCACTGTAAGTACAGTCACCATCTGTCACCATGTAACATTATTGCAATATTATTGACTGTATTCCCTATGTTGTACTTCTCATCTCTGTGACTTATTTATTTTATAAGTGGAAATTTGTGCCCCTTAATCCCCTTCATCTATTTCACCCATCCCCCCACCCACCTTCCCAGTTACCTGTATTTAAGAATCTGTTTATTTATTTGTTTTGTTTTTTAGATTCCACATAAAAGTGAGATGGTTTTTGTCTTTGTCTGACTTATTTCACTTGACATAATACCTTCTAGATCCATTTATGTCATTGCAAATGGCAAGATTTCATTCTTTTTTATGGCTGAATAACGTGATTCTTGGTGAAATTTTTTTACTGAGCCCCTACTATGTGCTATATCCCTGGATTAAAAAGAATTCTAAACACACACATATACATGCATGCACCCCTTTGAGTATTTCATAATTTTGCTTTTCTGGAGAGTAGATTTGCTGCTATTTGCCTGTTATTATAGCAGGAAGGAATCCAATATTTGCACACCAATTGATCCATGAATGTCAACAGAGAGCAGGCACCTTCTGTCCTCTTAAATTGTTAATCTGTGAACTCAGATGAAGGTTAGAAACTCTCACTGAATATTTAAAATTCCTTTTGAATGTTTCTTCAGACTGAAATTTTCAAACAAATATGTAAATGGTGCATATGCTAAACGAGGCACTCAGCACCCCACTGTTTTAAAGCCTTCATATTTGAAATCCCAGGAATATTTCCCACCATTAAAAAACCCTTAAGTGAAGACACAACTAAAATGTTGGGCTTTTGAAAACTTGGGGACAAAACTGTGCAGAAAAGACAGAGCCCCCAGCAATTGGTAGAAAATAAAAGAAGTGAGACCAACAACAACTAACAATCTTAAGAAGAATTTTAAAAGGTAATAGTAAATCTTCAAGGTATTTTATAGTATCATTATGCTCCAAACCTCCCAGATGACACAAATATTTAACTTTATGCATATATCATGTATGTATCATATATATGTATGTATGTGCGTGTGTATTTTTCCCATAATATTTTTGGGAATATTTTGGGAATATCTGTAAATCTGGCTTAGAACATTTTGCAATCCCATTCTTTCTACCTCAAAAGAAGAAAACTATATAATAAAATGAAAAGCATATTCCAGATCATTTTTACAGTTGCAGGAGCCTGTCTGCAAATGAAGCATGCTTTAGGTGTGTTGTCTTTTTTTTTTTTTTCCTGCAAATGAAGCGTGCTTTAGGTGTGTTGTCTTGGTGATCCCAATGTTACTCACGGTGTTGCTGCTAATGACATGATTTTCCAAAGACATGAGCAACTCTTGGTAAATTTCCAAACAAAACAAAGCACACTTTTTCCTCAATAAACATGGTAGCTGCATTTCTGAGAAATTCAGCACATATTAAAACTGTGCAAAAATTATTTTGAGTGTATATGTAAAATATTCTATGCTCAGATAATTATAAAGTGCTTTTTTACCTGCATGAATGTCCAATCAGACATTAAAATATCATGGGGGATATGTGTTATGAGCTGAGGTGTAACTCCCAAAACTACATTTTGAAGCCCCATCCCCAGTGCCTCAGAATGTGACCTTATTTGGGAACAGGTTCATTACAGATGTAATTAGTGAAGATGAAGCTGAACTGGTGTAGGGTGAGCCCATAATCCCACATGACTGGTGTCCTAATAAAAAAGGGGAAATTTGGACACAGAGAAATGCACACAGGGAAGACGTCTTGTGAAGATGAAGGCAGAGGTGGGGTGATGCTTTACAAGCCAAGGAACATCAAAGATTGCCCCAAACTAGCAAACTAGGAGAGAGGCATGAGACAGTCTCCCTCCTGGGCCTCAGAAAAACCAAGCCTGATAACACCTTGATCTCAGACTTCTAGACTCCAGAACTGTGAGACGAGAAATTTCTGTGCTTTAAAGCACTCTGTTTGTGGTAGGTACTTTGTTATGACAGCCCTCCCCAACTAATACAACATGGATCCGTGAGCTGCCTCAAAGGATATCTTTTCATACTATTTTCACTTTTTACACCAAGTGAACGTAGTACCCATTCAACAGATTACATTTTTGTGCAGTCTCATGCCAAAGAGATAATGTTTTATGGGGAGTGAGGGTAAAGGGAGGGAGAAAGCCATCAGAACCCAATCCATACAATTCCTCTTGGGAGAAAAAGCATCATGCATGTGGCCAGTACTGATACCTGAAGAACAACCCCGTAGCACTGGAAGTCACTTCAGCCTTTGGTCTGACCCAGCCCGGCCAACATGGCGGCAGCGGTGCAGAGAGAGAGAGCGGGGCCTGCGGGCAGCCACTAGCCACTAGCCAATCAGCCTCTAGGATGCGGCAGTCTGTGATCTGGACCTGCTTCCCTGGGAGTTAAAAAAATAATAATAATAAAACCAGAGATCGTAAGGAGCTCCCCTTTGATAACACCCTCAGGATAAGGCCCATTCCAGGGTGTTTCTCTCTTGTGCCATAAAGGTTACTGAGCACCAACATGTGCTAAGCACCCTGAGGTGCCCGTGGAGATGTAACCACACAGATAGGTGCCTGTTCTCAGGCTTCTCAGCTGGGGGAGGCGGACCTTAATTGGAGGGTCATGTGTGCAAGGTGACCAGCAACCCTAATCAGTGCTCAAGTACAAGATACTGGAAGATTGTATGAGGGGTAACATTGTAGTTAGAGAAGCCTTCTCCAGGGAAGAGACATTTGTGCTGATGTGGGAATCCACATGGAAGGGGGAAGGGAAGGAGCTTGGCACAGGGAAGGAAAGAAGGGCTGGTGTGACCAACAGTTACACAGTGGGGGTGTGGGGTGACCCAAGATGAGGTGGCAAGGAGTCACACTATGCATGACCTTGTGGCCTAGGATGAGGGTCAGAACCCAGTGATTTTAAGCAAGGATCAGTCTTGAGTTTTACAAAAAGATCTCTCTGGCCACCTCATGGAGATGTGATAGGTCATTGTTAACATTCTCCTTTCTCTACAGGGCAAAATGATTTCCAACAACAGTTACTGTTTTCTGGAGTTGTTTAGGGTTCGTGCAATACCTTTAAATGTACTTTCATTTTAAAGACATTATCTTAAAATCAGCAAATCACTTCATGTATGAACAAAAAAGCACACATATCAAACTTTTGCTGTTGAAAATTTTAAACATATAAACTCTCTACATGGTTACATGGAATAATAGAATTAAAGTAAGTCAAGTTCTCTTTATCTTTATAATCACTGTGCTACAATTGTGTAATTTGGATCTGCTGTATAAATGCTCGAATGTGAAGCTCCAGAAGATACAAACCGCCATGAAAGTGAGCTCCTCTGATTCTGAATCATCATAAACTTAACCTTCAAAAATGTGGATTGACGAGGCCATGTGTGTCGGGGGCCGAGGGCTTAGGGATCCATTTCCACATAGAATACAATGTTTATTAAAGGGTAAGTATTCAAATGGACTCATTTAAGGCTCATATATTAATTATTAGTATTTCACAGCAACTGCCGCAATTGTATAGAACTTAGATCATCAAAAAGTTGTCTTTTCCAGCAATTAGTACTTCATTGCTGAAACCATTTAGAATTGCCTGTGCATGGTGTTAGTAAAGACCAGACTGACTTTTAGTAGGTTTTCTCATTGCTTTTAAACTCTTTACAGTCAATGCACCTCCTTCCTAATTGCACCCAGGGCACATCTCCGCCCTCTGCCTGCCAGCCCTGAGGACACCACTGGTGTGGAGAATGCACTGAAGGAGAGCAAGGTATTTGGAGGAGGCCGGTAGGAGGGAAGCCCATGGCAGAGAAAGTGGAGGCTTCCTAGGGCTTTGTGACTGATTGGACATTCAGGTGGGGACAGGAATGAGGCCATGTTACCTCCCAGCATTCTGCTGGGACACCCAGGGGACTCACTGGTATGTAGATGGGTACTGATGCCACAAGAATGGCCTGGGGAGAGAGGATTGCACAATAGTGCTAAACATTGATGAACTCTAACATGGAGAAGGGAGTATGTTGGCCAATATTATTTCCATTTTGTAACTGGAAAACCAAGGTACTGAGCGATTACATCACTTTTCCAAAAGCAAGTTAAGAGAGATACCAGGGTTGATTTTTGGCCTCATCATGTGCACCCAGTCACTTGGTCAAACTGTGTTTTAAGAAAGAACCATCTTTGGGAGATGTTGAAAAGAAACACAGGGTCTATCACTCTGCCATGCCCGGGAAGAAGTGCCTACAGATGTTATCAGTCTCTGGCACAGCTGGAACTTAGACCTGAAGAGGACATGGTATGAAGGGAGCAACGTAGACTTTCTTTGCTCTGGAAATAGATTTGTTTTATGTGAAACATGGTTTCAGGAAGTCCAGGAGGGCTTCCAGAGACGTAGAAGAAAGCCTGGAGAGCATGGCATCACCAGAACCAAGAGGGCATTTCAAGGAGAGAGACCTCTTCTGATATCCCTGGTACCTAAGCATGGGGTCTTCACTTGTGGTAGGGGCTCAATACTTGCAAGATGGCAGGAAATCAGATAGACTAGAAGTCACACTAGGCTAGTGATCAATTCCCTGGATCTAGATCCAGCTCTAGGAAAACTAAATGTGCAGCCTTAATCGAATAATTGAACTCATCTCAGATGGGACCACTTCCAGAATAATTAACATGTTGCTCTCCATTCATCAGATTGAATCACGAATTCAAAAAGCAGAGCTGGAAGGGGCCTTAGAGACCATTTCCCTTCTTTGAGCCTTTCAATCTAAGGAAGCGCAGGCTAAGAAAGAGCCTATGCTTTGTAAAGCTGTATCAGGATTCAATCCCACATCCTCTCCTTCCTACGTTACTGTTCCATCTTACAGGTCCATTATCTTTCTTCATGTGTGGAAGAAAATGAAGAAAGCCACTAGATTCTCTGAATACCTTTGTGTACACGTACATACACACACACACACACACACTGAAAATTGTAACTGAGGCCTAACTCAGAAGCCCTACAATGTTTTCCCATCAATCTCTCCAAACTCTTGTACAGTATTAATAGGGCCAGCTGTAACAAAGAGATAAATAAAACTTCAGGCACTGTTGACAAGACTAAATTTTGCTGACCACATACACCGCTTCTATGGCAGTTAGCGACATTGCGTTCAGTGAAGTCAGCATACCACTGGAGAATTTGGAAGACCACTGTTTTCTACTCCGGCCTAATGAAATATTTATTCTGTGCTGCTTGATTTTGCCATAAAGAAAACCTTCAGAAAATTGTTTTTGCAGAGTTCTGTGTAACATAAAACATATAGTTGACCCTTGAATAACACAGGTTTGAACTACATGGGTCCACTTACATGCAGATTTTTTTAATAAATACAGTACACGACTAAATGTGTTTTCCCTTCCTTATGATTTTTTAATAACGTTTTTTCTCTAGCTTACTTTATTGTAAGAATACCAAACATAAAACATATAATGTACACAACATGTGTTAATCAACTGTTTATGTTATCAGTAAGGCTTTTTGGTCAATAGTAGGCTACTAGGAGCTTGGGGGAGTCAAATTACACAGATATTTTACTGCATGAGGGGGTCAGCACTCCTCACCCCCACGTCGGTCAAAGGTCAATTGGAGTAGAAATTAGAAATAGGTTTGATCAATTCCAACTCAACTACATTGACTCTAGTGAAGACATAGGTTAGCAGGTCTCATCAATTCTCTCTTATTACTGCTTATAAGAAATTTGCTGTTCTCTGCACATTCAAGGGAACCCACTATTTACCTTAAATGTTCCAAGGCACTACAAAATTGTCCCTGAAGACCATCTCTAGTGCTATGGAAACTGCAGAATGTTTATGTCAATTGCAAGTCACGAGGGGGACTTTCGTCTTGTTTCTCCATCATGGGGGCCCTGAGCTGCCTTCCATACTTTCCCTGGAGTGACAGTGGCCTTTCTTCTCCAACCTAGTAATTCAGCTACCTGTCTAAAGCTCTCAAATTCCACCCCGTGCCATAGAGTTCGCATACCACACCCATTGTATGAGGCTATTTCATGATATTTTATTTTGATTTTATCTTCTAGTCCTCAGTACCAGGCGGCCTTAAGGGAAATAAAAAGATAAAACTTCAAAAGCAACACCTAAAAAAATAAAAAAGCAGCACCTGACAATATAGTAAAGAGTCTGTGGCACATTCCCAGGCAGGTATGATAGACCCAGGTGTGTCACCCATGGTCATGGAATACCATTTCAGTGAGGCCAGGGCCTCACCCTGACACCTGCTTAGTGCCCAGCAGTTGTCAAATAACCTTTCCACAGCTCCCTAGGAAGGCTGCATGGAATAGTGGAGAATGCACCCGGATACAGAGCCAGAATGCCTGGATTAAAGTCCTGGCTCTGCTATTTATTACTGTGTGATCTTTTAAGAGTTGCTTAATCTCTCTGGGCTTCAGCAAATATGGACCCTGGATGGCTTGGTGGGTAAAGAGTAGGCAATATAACAGCGCACTTCCTGGTCTACATTCTGCCACTTGCCAGCTCTCGGTCAATATGGCCTCAAATGCCTTAGTTATAAAACAAGAACAATAATATCTTCCCTGTTTGCACAGTGTTGCTGTTATGAGGAAAGGAGAGATGAGATGTAGAAAGCCCTGTGAACTACACAGTCTTCAAAGATCGAGGGAACACCCCCCTTGGTCCTTCTTACCTTATCCATTTGCCTGTTAAGATCTCATTTAAAAGTTCACACCTTTCTAGAACCCTTTCTCCCCAGCACTGGAAGTACCACCCACAGTCCTATGTTCAGTAGTGTAATTGCAGATGGGCCAGGAACTCCAGAACACTGGGTCTCTGCTGCCTTAGAGCCTGAATGAGAAAACTCACAGCTGGACAGAAAGCTGATCTCCTCCCCCTTCCCGGCCCTCACTCCCTGGGTACACAGGATTGCCTTTGAAATACTAAAAGAATCAGGAGCTTTCAAAGCACAGAAAGTTGGAGCATGATTTCTACAAGTTCTTGATCAAGGTTGGCCGTCCTTTCTACCCCATGGCAATTCCCTTGCTCACAATCTGATTTTTTTTTTTTTTAAAGCCTGCCTTTTCCTTTCTCCATACCAGCATACACCTTTCCTCCTGCTTGTTTTTTAAAAAACAATGTTTACATTCACAGACTTAATAAAGTGTTCTACATAGGTGAAATTACAAATACTATATTTTGGGTTCTCAACTCTCTACGGAAGTAATGGCAGAAGGTGTTTTTATCCCTGTTTTAGAATTTAAAAAAATAAAAATAAAAAGGCAAGAGTCAGAAAGGCTGGGTGATGTGCTGCAAGGCCACATAGACAGCACGTGGCCAAGCCTGGCCCCACACGCCAGCCTGCTGACTCAAGGTCAACATTCCAGCCATCACCCCTTGTGGGTTCCGTAAGAAACACAAGAGGTACGGCCAAGAAGGAACATTCTAGCCACTTATAAAAAACAGATAGCCTGGGGGCACCTGGGTGGCTCAGTCGGTTAAGCGTCTGCCTTCGGCTCAGGTCATGATCCCAGGGTCTTGGGATCAAGCCCCGCATTGGGCTCTCTGCTCAGCGGGAAGCCTGCTTCTCTCTCTCCCACTCCCCATGCTTGTATCCCCTCTCTCGCTGTCTCTCTCTCTGTCAAATAAATAAAATATTTAAAAAAAAAAAAAAAAAAAACAGATAGCCTGAATCCAGAAGTAAACCAGAAAGTTAAAAAAAAGGAAAAGGTCATTGACTCCAAGAATAACAGGCAGCATTTTGGGGTCATTCAGTCTCCCAGAGTCATGTTCACCTCAGAGGCCTTCGGATTCCTGGATGCCACTGTGCCTCTTCTTCCCTCTGTGGTACCTGGATGCCATACATTTGCTTCAGATATGGGACTTCTTCTAGTGAAAAATGCAAACACATGCCTCCGTTTTCCTTTTAGAACTAGGATGGGGTGGGGGTAGAAATATTTAAAAGTACCAATGAGAATACGCTGGAAGAAAAAGTATATATATGATTCTCTCCACTTTTTGCATTCGCTTCAACAGACATACAGACAGAGCGAGCTTGGCGCCTGGATTATCAACCCACTTCCAGCAAGGTTTGGTCTCGGAAATTTCAGGGCAGTAGTGTGGTGCACTGAAAAGAACCCCAACTCTGTAGCCAGCAGCCTTGAGTTTCCATCCCAGAATCGGCCGCTTAATAGCTACATGGCCCTGGGATGCATTTATCCTGCCTGGAAACATGGGAGTATCTTTTGGAAGGTTATAGCCAGTATCACAAACTTATGACTCATGGGCTTTATCGGGTCCACAGACATAATTTCCTTGGCTCCCAAAATTGTAAAATGTATCTTACAGATTCCTTTCGAGGAGGCCTGCCTTCTCCTGTTTAACACACTCTATTCCTCCCTCTGGTCTTATACTGACCTGCATTAGGGTCTGTGTTCTGTGCCCAGGCCCATGGACCTCTTCTTCAGGAGTCCCGTGAGGGTGTAAAAGCTCCTAGCATACAGCAGACCCTGAGTGAATATTCTGAGCGCTCTTTGCAACCGGAGAAGTGACATTCTGCAATCTGAGTTTCAACTTCCAGTGTCTGTTGCTGGCCCCTCCGCTTCTCCCCCTTTCCCGTGATGGAGAGCCCAGGGCATAGTCCTTGGGCCTCTCTCCCCTTTCTTACCACCCTTATTCTCATTGGTGACCCCGTCCAATCTCATGACTTCAAATAAGATCCACATACTGATGGTTCCCAACTGTGTAGATTCCCCAGTGTGTTCCAGAACGGACATATCAGGAACCCCAGGCTCATTTATCTAACTGCATGCATGACTGTCTCCACTTGACTATCTAATAGTGGGATAATCACACATTTGTTTCTGTAGAACCTTCCTGGTTTGCATAGGACAGTCCTGGGTTATGCCTATGGTCCCAGCAGCATTCCATCTGATCTAGCATGTGTCCTGGATTTTTCTTTTTTTTTTTTAAGATTTTTTTTATTTATTTGAGGGAGAGAGAGCATGAGCAGGGGGAGGAGCAGAGCGAGAGGGAGAAGAGGCTCCCTGCTGAGCAGGGAGCCTGATGCCGGACTCAATCCCAGGACCCTGAGGTCATGACCTGAGCCCAAGGCAGACGGTTAACTGACTGAGCCACCCAGGCACCCCTGGATTTTTCATTTTTAATGAAATATTATCATTATTATTTTAATTAAAATGAGCTGGGATGGGTTTGTGAGGTCTCCACTTTGTACTTCCAACTCCTGCCATGGTCTTGCCTAGTAATATGGAAGATGCATGGGCAGTAAACAGAGTTTTCATGTTACTGTGGTTATATTTAAAATAACCCATCTCTCTTTTCCCAACCATTTCAAGATGAAACCTAATCCTCCCTCTCAAATATAGCACTGAGGACACTCACTGCTTTAAAGAAAGTCTGGATCGAAGAGATGGCTAACTCAGGGGCACCTGGGTGGCTCAGTCGGTTAAGCATCCAACTCTTGATTTCAGCTCAGCTCATGATCTCAGGGTTGTTAAGATTGAGCCCCATATCTGGCTCTGTGCTGGGTGTGGAGCCCCCCACCTCAATCAACAATCAATCAATCATATAAGAGTTGGCTAACTCCTGGTATCAGGTAGTAGAGGAAAAATATTGAAAGCTCCTGCTGCAACCAGCCACTTGGTGCACAAGCCAGTTCTGCTCTGGGTGCTACCACGGCCTGCAAACTGTGTGAAGACACAGGCTGCCAGTCAGTGAGGTCAGGAGCCAGTGCAGGAATTACAGTTCAGGTGCACATAAAAAATATGCAGGAAATAGGGTGAGCACAGGCCTACGAGTAGATTAGTCTTAGTAGGTTAGTGAACTTTGTTGCAGAGGTCTTGTCATTTATAGCATGGTATTAATCTATAACTACCTATTTATTTTATTGGTTGAGAACAGTTTTTAAGTTTTTATTTTTGCAATAAATCCTTTCAGCAGCAATGAGCTGAAAAAGAAATGAAAGTGAATGTGTAAAGAAAAAGTAAGCAGACGAGCTTACCTGCCTAAAAAAAATTGATAATCAAAGTGTAATTTACAGGAAATGTTGACACTTGCCAGGCTGTGGTGACATCAGTGACCACATGAAAACCAGACACACATCTACCGAAGAAGCCTCAGCACTTAATTTAAAATCGGCTCAACAGTGATTGCAAGAAAGCTGTGCCCAGAGATGATTCAGCAGATGCAACTGCGAAAGGTATATTTAAATATTGTTCTGGGAAACATGAATTTTCACATCAATTAAATGACTCTCTACAAAATTAATTTAGTTTATTTTTGATTCTAAGTTTTCTTGTACATGTAGGAAAATTGAAGTGACAACAGTTAATGATGCCAGTTTTATCTCAATATAATCAGATACTAAAAATAGACAATCATTTAAGGTAATTTTTTTAAAAGACTTTATTTATTTATTTGAGAGAGAGAGAGAAAGAGAGCATGATGAACAGGGGAGGGGCAGAGGGAGAAGCAGACTCCCCACCGAGTGGGGAGCCCGATGCGGAACTCGATCCCAGGACCCCGGGATCATGACCTGAGCCAAAGGCAGATGCTTAACCGACTGAGCCACCCAGGTGCCCCTAAGGTAATTTTAATAAGGGTTAGATTTTGTTTTTTTACCCAAATAATGGAATCAAAATAAAACTTTTGGAAAAGCAGTCTGACTAGAGTGAAACATCGTACATTTTGTGAATGTTGTTGTAAATGAATTCAAAAAGTCAATGCTGAAGATAAAATTATTTTTGCAGTGATAATATAAATGCAAATTTTGGTAAAGCATAGTGTTGTGGTAAAAAAACAGTTTTTTTACTAAACTAAGAATCTCATGAGGCAGAAATGTACTAGGAAGTGATTGTATGCACACGTTAGAAATAATCTGTGACATCTTCTAATCAAAATAGACTCTCTAGTTGTCAAAACTTACAAATACTAAATATACGATATTTAAAAATATTTATAAGTACTTACAAATATTAAATGGAAATTGTTATAAATATTTACAAATATATCTAATATTTATAAGTAATATTTGTAATATATATATATATATATATAAATTACAAAACAGTGTGTGAAGAAGTTAAAATTTATATGCAAGGCAAAAATATCCTTTCTCTCTTCGATGCATACCTCAAGCAAATTTTAGAAAAGTCTGAGCCTTTAAAAAGTGCTTTGTAGGGAGAGAGAGAAAGAGAGCATGATGAACAGGGGAGGGGCAGAGGGTGGCTCAGTCATTAAGCGTCTGCCTTCAGCTCAGGTCATGATCCCGGGTCTTGGGATTGAGCCCCGCATCGGTCTCCCTGCTCCACGGGAAGTCTGCTTCTCCCTCTCCCACTCCCCCTGCTTGTGTTCCCTCTCTTGCTCTCTCTGTCAAATAAATAAATGAAATCTTTAAAAAAAATAAATTAAAAAAAGGTGCTTTGTAAATTAACCTTAAATGTTCTACACTCATAGAACATTTTATAAATAAGTCCTCTAAACTGTTGGTACCTCTTGTTCTGCATCACTTGAAAATTTTTAGTAAAATACTCAATGAATGGAGTATCAAAAATTTCAGCTTTTGCAATTTGCTTTTTAAAAGTTTCAGTGATAAAAGCTAATGCTTAAAGGCAGAAATTTACCGAAATGTATTCTATAAAAGCAAGGGAGGAACTGAAAAAATCAAATAATCAGATTTCACGTGGGAAACAAAATTTAGCTGATGTATAGCAAGGCTCTTTTGATGGAGCTCCTATTTTAATTGTATAATTTTATATTCTACATTGAAATGAAATAGAATTGAGAAAATACAAAAATTTTCACCATTTATATTTGGAAAAACATCAAAAATAATCATAAACAATTTATTTGATGAATTTTATCTTATAAAAATATTTGTTGAATAAACACAAATCTTATGAAAATATTGTGGCTGCTATATTTACAAATTTCAATACAGAAAAATTAGAATTCAGACTCTCGTTCACTCTAGAGGATTTACCATGAGCTTACTAGATATCCAGACACCTATAAAGAGCATCAACTTAAAATATGATGGCCTACAGATGAAAATCAACTGAAAGTATCAGTAATTTTAAAATTGTAACCATAGAATGCAACCCCTTTCTCAAACAAAAACTAAAGAAGTTTGTTGCCAGAAGATTTGCCTTGACAGATATGTTAAAAGAAGTTCTTTAGAGAGAAAATTATATAGATCAGAAACTCAGATCTACATAAAGAAAAGAAGAGCATCAGAGAAAGAATAAGTGAAGGTAAAATAAAACTTTTCTTTTTCTTATTTTGAACAAACACATTAGAGTTTGTTCAAAACATTAAGAGCAACAATGTACTTGATTATGTAGGCATATGTATATGAAATGAATGGCAGCAATGATAAATGGGACAGGAAGGAAGAATTAGAATTACTTTGTTATTACTGTAATGTACTCACACTACCTGGGAAGCAGTACAGTGTTATCTGAATGTGGACTTGGATTAGTTGTAAATGTATATTGCAAACCCTAAGGCAACCACAAAAAAAAAGTTTTTTAAAAAAGTACAACTAATATGCTTAGGAGAAAAATGAAATCATATAAAATACTCAACAAAAACCACAAAAGACAGAAAAAAGAGTGGAAGACAAAAATAGGAACAAAGAACTAGGACAACAAATAGAAAATAGTAATGAATGTGGTAAATATTAATCCAACTATATCACTTTCAACAGTGCAAATATACCAGTTAAAAGACAGAGATTGTCATAATGGATCAAAATACAAGGCACAACTATATACTGTCTACAAGAAACCTACTCTAAGTATAAAAGACACCTATAGATTAAAAGTAAATGAATGGAGAAAGATATACTACGATAACACTAATCAAAAGAAAGCAGGAGTAGTTATACTCATTTCAGAAAGACTTTAGAGAAAGGAACATTATCAGGGATAAAGAGGGTTATTACATAATTATGAAAGGGTAGGGTCAATTCTCCAAGAAGACCTAATAATCCTTAACACATATGTGCCTAACAACAGAGCACCAAGCTTCTGAGGCAAAAAATGATAGAATTGCAAGGAGAAACAGATGAATCCACTATTCTAGTTGGAGACTTCAACAACCCTCCCTCAGAAATGGATAGATCCTGCAGCCAGAAAATCACTAAATACACAGTTGAACTCAACACCACATCAATCAACTGTACATAATGGACATCCATAGACTATGTCATCCAGCATCAGCAGAATACATATTCTTCTCAAGCTCACATGGAATATTAACCAACACAGACCACCCTCTGGGCCATTAAATACATCTTAACAAATAAATTTAAAAGAATAGAAATCATACGGGGCGCCTGGGTGGCTCAATCGTTGAGCATCTGCCTTCGGCTCAGGTCATGGTCCCAGGGTCCTGGGATCAAGCCCCACAATGGGCTCCGTGGGAGGCCTGCTTCTCCCTCTCCCCCTGCTTGTGTTCCCTCTCTCGCTGTGTCTCTCTCTGTCAAATAAATAAATAAAATCTAAAAAAAAAAAAAAGAATAGATATCATACAATGTCTGTTCTCATATCATAAGGAAATTAAACTAGAAATTAATAACAGAAAAATAGCTGGAAATCCCCAAATGCTTGGAAATTTAAAAATATACTCCTAAATAACATACTCAGAATAGCCAATATGATATTAAAGGAGAACAAGGTTGGATGACTGATACTGCCCAACTTCAAGTCTCACTATTAATCTACAGTAATTAAGATAGTGTGTTAATGGTGAAATAATAGACAAACAGATCCCTGGAAAAGAAGAGAGAGCCCACCAATAGACCTCCATAAATATAGTCAACTGATCTTTTTTAAAAAGGGACAAAGGCAGTACAAAGAAGCGAAGATCGTTTGTTCATAAAATGATGCTGGAACAATTGGACAGCCACATAAAAACAAAAATGAATGTAGATATAGACTTTACACCATTCACAAAAATTAACACAGTATGGATCACAAATTGAAATGTAACATGCCAAAGTATAAAGCTTCTAGAAGATAACATAGGAGAAAAACTAGATGACCTTGAGTGTGGTTTTGCCTTTATAGATACAACGCCAAAGATAGGATCCATGAAATACATAATTGATAAGTTGTATTTCATCAAAATTTAAAACTTCTGCTCTGCAAAAGACATATCAAAAGAATTAGAAGACAAGCCACAGACTGGGAGAAAATATTTGCAAAAGATACATCTGATAGAGGTCTGTTATCCAAAACATACAAAGAATTCTTAAAACTCAACAATAAGAAAACAAGCATCACCATTAAAAAATGGGTCAAAGACCTTCACAGGCACCTCACAGCAAAGAAGATATACAGATAACAAATAAGCATATGAAAAAAAATTCTCTACACCATAAGTCATCAGGGAAGTGAAAACTAAAACAACAGTGAGATACAATTGCACACCTATTTGAATGGCCGAAATATGGAGCACTGACAACACCAGATGCTGACAAGGATGTGGAACAACAGGAATTCTCACTCACCACTGGTGGAAATGTACAATCACTTTGGAAGACAGTTTGGCATTTTCTTACAAAGTATATATGCTTTTACCATAAAATCCAGCAATTGAGTTCCTTGGTATCTACGCAAAGGAGTTAAAAACTTATGTCCATACAAAAGCCTTCACATAGATGTTTATAGCACCTCACCTCTGTTTGTAATTGCCCAAACTCAGAAGCAACCAAAATGTCCTTCAGTAGGAGAATGGATACAACTGTAGTTCATCCAGACAATGGAATATTATTGAGCATTAGACAATGAGCTATCCAGCCATGAAAACACATGGAGGAAATTTTAAATGCGTATTACCAAGTCAAAGAAGCCAATGTGAAAAGGCTACATACTGTATAGGACACTATATGACAATCTGGAAAAGGCAAAACTATTGAGACAGTAAAAAAAAAAATCAGGGGGCGCCTGGGTGGCTCAGTTGGTTAAGCGACTGCCTTCGGCTCAGGTCATGATCCTGGAGTCCCTGGATCGAGTCCCGCATCCGGCTCCCTGCTCGGCGGGGAGTCTGCTTCTCCCTCTGACCCTCCCCCCTCTCATGTGCTCTCTCTCATTCTCTCTCTCTCAAATAAATAAATAAAATCTTTAAAAAAAAAAAAAATATTAAAAAAAAAAAAAAAAAATCAGTAGTTTCCAGGAGAGATTAGGGAGGAGGGCTGAAAAGCAGAGCAGAGAGGATTTTTAGGGCAGTGAAACTCCTCTGTATAATACCATAATAGTAGACACATGTCATTATGCATTGGTCCAAATCCATAAAATGTAGACCAAGAGTGAGCCCTAATGTCAACTAAGGACTTTGAGTAATAATATGTTAATGTAGGTTCATCAATAGTAATGAATGTGCCCCTCTGGTCAGGGATGCTGATCATGGGGGAGGCTATGCATGTGTGGAAGTACAGGGTACATGGGAAATCTCTGTACCTTCCTCTCAATTTTGTTGTGAACCTAAAATTGCTCTAAACAACAAAATCAATTAAAGAATCAATTTGTAGACATTTCAAATATGTTCACTTATGGCACTTTAATTTGTTTTAGCATCCTTTCACTCTCAGATATTTCTCATTTTAAATGATAAATTATATGGTTCTCCTATTACTAGCATCACAAAATTAACACCTCAAAAACTGAAGCTCTGTTATTCCCTCCACCATAAATCCGCACTCCTGCAGCTGCCCTCCTCTTAGGTTAAGGACATTCCATCCTTCCGGTTTCTCAAGGCTTGAAGTTATCTTAAACTTCTCTTTCTCTCCTCCCTCACACCCTGTGCTAAATCCCATTGGCTCTACCTCCAGAATATATCCAGAGTCCAATCATTTCCCATCCATTGCCAGTACTTGACCTAAGCCAACATCACTTTTGTCAACATTTATTTTATTATTAACATATAATGTATTATTTGTTTCAGGGGTACAGGTCTGTGATTCAGCATTCTAAAAAGAAAAGGTAAGTGATTCAGCCAGCAAGATCAAGTTTATTTGGGAACAGCAGAGGAATTGCAATCTGGGACAAGCAAACTATAGCAAACCACAGGCAAGTCCGCAGAACAAAGTGGGAGAGGTCCTTTTATACAGGGAAAAACAGGGGGGTTGTTTGGGACAAAGTTCATTGGAGGAAAATGAAAGTTCCAAATGGGTGGCAGCTTCTCATTGGCTCTAGGCGATAGCTGTGTGCTGGCTTCTTATTGGCTGCAACTGAGGGCCGCTTGCTGTTGCCTGGCTGAGAGGAAATCTTCCTCCTTCCTGCTGGACTATGCAAGCTGAGAGCGGTAGAGGGTGAGAGCCTTCCCTTTGTAGCTTCCCCACTCCAATTTGAAATTATGTTTCCTTAACACATTTTCACACTTCTCACTTAGATGATTAACTCCTCCTTCATCTGCACCCAGCTATTCTCAAGCCAGAGTGAAATCTTTTTTTAAAAAAAACAATTTAAATATTACCATTTTGCAATACCTAATGGATTAATAAAGGTTAGCATTGAATGTCAACAACTGCTAACATCACAAAAAAGAGCAACAACTAGACATCATACTTCCTGATGGAAGAACACAACGCCATCTAAAAAGTTATCTGACAAAAATAAAACCCAAATCTGAGTAGACCTCTATGTCTAATTAATAATCTACAGGAAATACCAGGGCAGAGAGACATGTTGGAGTAGCCCCAAAAGATACCATCAGCAAATCCAGAATGTGGAAATCTCCACAACTTCAGCAACAGCAATCTGGGTTTTTCCACAAATAAACTGAAGAGTTAAAAAAATAAAATAAGGGGAGAGGGAAGAACTTATAGATTAAAATAGACTAAAAGATGCATCAACCAGTTGCAATGTGTGTCCCTTATTTGGATCCTGCCTTAAAAAAAAAAAAAAAAAAAAAGACTAAAATATGACATTTATTGGAGAAATAGAAGGATAAATATTGGTTGGGTATGTGATGATATTAACATGTTATTATTAATTATGTGGGCATAGTGGTATTGCAATTATGTTTTTTAAATGTCTGCTCAACGAACTCCAATGTCTTCTCCTCTCCTTCAGAATTAAAAGCTACAGCTCTTACAATGGCTGTATGATAAAACAAACCTATACAAACTGGCCCTTTTCCCTGTCACTTTATCTGTTATTACCCTTCCTCTTAGCTAATAGGTAATTAAGAGCGAGAGAAGGTTCAGTGGGTGGTGGAGAATGCAATACTAAACAGTATTAACCAGAACACACTAAAAGTCATCTAAAACTGAATAGTTCTAATATCCTACCAACAGTTCTCAGCTACTCTTCAACTTCCAGTACAGAGCATTTAAAAACGTTTTTCTTAAAACAAAATCACAATTTAGATTTAAGTTGTATTCAAAATAAATTAAGAGTAAATAGGACATCAAGAGGAAGATATGCCTGAGTATATTAAAGGGAGGATAAACTGTAGAAGCTAGCTCCAGATTATAAAGAAACTAAAGCTTGTCTCTAGAAGGATTCCTGGTCATCATCCCCCCTCCCAGTGGCTACACATTGCCCTCCCCCCCGCCCCCAGAATAAAGTGCATGCCCTCGATTTAACCACCATGTGACCAACACACGACAGCTCCCCGTGCAGGTGGGTGCAGCCCTGCCCTCCCAAGTCAGCGCCAGGAAACTGCATATTCCTCTACTCCCACCCTAAAGCTGCCTGTTTAACTCTTTGAAAGGTCAACATAATTGTGAAATGAAGCAACTTGGCCCTTGTCCACAAAGCAAATACAAGAGTGACCTGGCCTCCCCCGAAGTGGCCAGGTACAGACACTGCTGGTGACGGCAGCCTGTGCGACCTGGTAGGAACTCTTAATCATGCTTGACACACAGAGTTGCAAATAGGGCTGGGAAGTCACAAGGAAAGCACTGTTACACCCATAAGCCTTCTCTAAACAACCAACCAGAAAGACAAGTCCTGGAACTGGCTGTGGACGCCCTTTGACGCAGAACCCCGGGAGCCACGTGTAAAGTAACATGCAACCCTGTGGCCACATTAGCAGTAGGACACTATGGGGAGTGTGGTGTTGCCATCAGCACAATGCATGGGTGTGTGGCTGGGTATGCACAGTGAGAGTCTTCTCGAATCCCACAGCTCTTGTTCAGGATCCTTCTTTAGTGGTGTTATGTTTCCAGGCGGGTTTGCATGAGCCTGAGGACACATACAAACTCTGCAACTCCTCCTCTCTCCTGACTACCCCACCCCCCACTCCAGCCGGATCACCTGACAGAAGGATTTCTATAGCTACTGCAAAGTCACTATTCCCAGCTGAGCTCTGAGCCCGGAAGTCATCAATTCCCTGATGCCACTCATCTCGGGCTCTAGTGTTGAAAACCCAAAACCACCAACACCCTCAGGCTGAACCCCAGTGTCAGATCTCAGCACAACTACACAAAGAGAACAGGCTTTCTTCATCTCTTCCTGCAACTGAGGTTGATGTCCAAGATCCCAGCATTCAAAGAAGAGAAGCTCTCTGCCGAGTACAGAGGTTCAAGGGCAATGAGACCTGGAGTCAGACTCCCTGGGTTCGAATCCCAGCTTTGCCACTTCCTAACTGTATGGTCTGGGGAAGTTTATCCCCTTGCTTCTACTTCCTAATCGGCAAATAGGGTCAAAGTAGCATGTTCTTCAGAGGGTCCTAATAAGGATTTAATTAGTTAATATACTTGAAGGTCTTAGAACAGTGCCTGGCTCATAGTGAGACTTATTTATGATTCTCTAAATAAGGCCATTGAAGTAAATAAGTAAGGAGTAAGCAGATAACCTTGGGGAAAAACTCATGTAATGGAAATAACACTGGAATTGGCCTCAGGGGTGGGGACTGGCATCTCCTCGCTCCACCACAAACTAGCCAATATCTTAGGTAAATCGTTTAAAGTCTTTAGAGCTTTCCTGGCAATACCAATCTCTTTCCAGATTGCTATGGAAGCCCATGAGATGTTCAAGACAGTAACACTTTGTAAATACATATTCTACAAATGTTGGGGATATGCCTCTTGCATCTCCTTTCTCTTGCAACAGCTCTATTGACACGTAATTCACATACCATACAACTCACCCATTTAAAGTGTGCAATTCAGAGATTTTTTGTATTTTTACAGTTTTGCAACCATCACCATAATCAACTGTAGAACATTTTTAACATCCCCCACAAGAAATCCCATCTGCTTTAGCAGTCACCCCTCATTACTCACTCTCCACCCACCCCCCCAGCTAGGTAACCACTAATATACTTTCTGTCCATATAAATTTGCCTACTAGGGACATTTCATATAAATTGAAAAATATAACGTATGGTGTTTTGTGATAGGGTTCTTTGACTTGACATAACGTTTTCAAGGTTCATCCAGGTGGTATTAGTACTTTATTCCTTTATATGGCTGAATAACAGTCTATTATATAGATATATCACATTTTATTATCCACTCGTCAGTTGATGAACATTTGGGTTGTTTCTACTTTTTGGCTATTATGAGTAATGGTGCTCTGAATATTCATGTATGAAGATAGTTCTCCTGGCCATGTATCTAGAAGTGAAACTGCTCGGTTTTATGGCTAATTTGATAATTAACTTTTTGAGGAACTGCCAAATGTTTTCCAAAGAGCCTGCTCCAGCAATCCTACCAGTTTCTGCGCATCCCTGTCAATACTTGTTATTATGTCTTTTTTTTTTTATAGCCATCCTAGTGGATACAAAATGGTATCTCACCATGGTTTTGACTTGCATTTCCTTGATGGCTAATGCTGTTGAGCACCTTTTAATGTGCTTATTGGCCATTTGTGTATCTTCTTTGGAGAAATATCTATTCAGATCCTTTGCCCATTTTTAATTGGGTTATTTGTCTTCATATTATTGAGTGGTTGGAGTTCTTTATATATTCTAGACACAAATCCCTTACTCCAATATCGTTTTACTCCCACCACCTCCTTTGGGCTGTTATTGGCAAACATATTACATTTCTATATGTGATAGATCCACAGTACAATTAAATACATATTGCTTTGTATGGTTGCTTTTTAAATCCATTAATACAAGAAAGAAGAAATATGCATTCATCCTGTCTTTTATAATTACATAATAACCTTTACCAGGGTTCTTTGTTTTTGTGTGTGTGGATTTAAAATTACTATCTAAATAGTCTGAAGAACTTCCTTTAGTATTTCTTGGAAGATGGGTTGGCTGGCAACAAATTCTTTATCTTTGTTTATCTGGGAATATCTATATATCCCTTTCATTTTTGAAAGATGGTTTTGCTAAATATAAGATTCTTGGTTGACAGGTTTTCTTGTTTGTGTGTTTACTTTTCGAATTTTGACTAGGACATCCAACTGCCTTCTGGCTTCCGTTGTTTCTGGTGAAAAGTTTCTGGTGAGATGTTAATCTTATTGCAATTCCTTTGTATGTGATAGGTCACTTTTCTCTTGCTGCTTTCAAGATTTTCTCTTTATCTTTGGCTTTCAATATTTTCACTACGATGTGTCCTTGTGTGGATCACTTTGCATTTATCTACTTGGAATTTGTTGAGCTTCTTGGATGTACATTCTTTTCTCATCAATTTTTTCTCTCTTCTCCATCATGTACTTTCATTATGTGTGTGTTGGTATGCTTACTGGTTTTCTTAATTCTTTCCTTTTTCTCTCTGTTGGGTTGCATGATCTCTATCTTCAAGCTTGTTAATTTGTTCTTCTGCTGGTTCAAATCTACTGTTGAACCCCGTAGTGACAATTTCCAGAAACTTTAAATGGTTGTTTTTAAATGATCCTCACAAGGTATGGTTGTTTCATTGGGGAGTAAGTCTTCAGAGCTCCTCATGCTGTCATTCCAGAAGTGGAAGTCCCTCCTGTGTTCTTTATTGTTCACCTCCTCAGAGATGTTAAATTTGAAAACATTTTTCTCTCCTTTAGCCCACTTTACTATTGAAAAACACTGGGCGCCTGGGTGGCTCAGTTGGTTAAGTGGCTGCCTTCAGCTCAGGTCATGATCCCAGGGTCTTGGGATCGAGTCCCACATTGGGCTCCTTGCTCAGCAGGGAGCCTGCTTCTCCCTCTCCCTCTGCTACTCCCCCTGCTTATGCTCTCTCTCTCTCAAATAAATAAATAAAAATCTAAAAAAGAAAAAAAGAAAAACACCACATCAGGGTGCCTGGGTGACTCAGTCAGTTAGGCATCTTAGTTTCAGCTCAGGTCCTGATCTCAGGGTTGTGGGATCAAGCCCCTTGTCAGGCTCCACACTCAGCAGGGAGTCTGCTTGGGATTCTCTCCCTCTCCCTCTACCCCTCCCCTGCTTGCTCGCTCTCTCTCCCTTACTCTCTCTCAAATAAATAAATAAATCTTTTAAAAAACACCATATCTGACACTGAGGTACCACTCAAGCACTTGCTAATTGACAAGTCTTGTAGGCAGTTCTTGCCTTGTCCTTCTGACACCATTATTTACTCCATCCTGGAGATTTTCTTCTCCCCTGGTTTCACTATTCAGGTCACCCCTAACCATAAAATGGCCCGGTTTCCTGAAGCAGGTCCTTTCCTTCTATCTACTTTTAAATGTTGATGCAATGCGTGGAGGGTGTTTACACTGTCTCTCTTCCCTTGGTACCTGGATGCCCTGGCAGCCTCATCCACGCCCATGACTTACACTCTCACTCATGTCTTCTAACCACCAGTTCATGTCTCCAGCTGAAACCTTCCCTTGAGCCCCGACACCCAACTGCCTACTGGACATTCCTGTTGTGACCCCCAGACACCTCAAATTTAATAAACACATCTAAGATTGGACTCCCCCTTTTCTCCAAAGCTCGTTTCTCTTTTCTCTCATATTTCATATTTGGTTAATTATATCCAACTGTCTAGTCACCTAAACCAGAAAGCTGGGAGCTTTCCTCAGGTCCTCCTCTTTTCTCACATTATATTGTCCTGAGAGCTGGGCTTTTTCCACAAAGTCTCTGCCTTAACTCAAGCCCTCATTGTTTGTCAACCAGCCTAGCATAACCTTCCATCCTTCCCCACTGCCAGCCCATTCTCTACATGGCAACCAAGGTGATCTTTCTAACTCACAAATCTGATTATATGATTCCGTGCCAAAACTTTTTATTACCACACTATTGTCTACAACCATGTTCCCTAATTTCAGTGATTTGAGTACTGCCTTCACGATTTTTGCCATAACTATCATCATCATCATACATTTATTTGCATAGCATCTTTACCATTATTTGCTTTCCTAGATTTATTTCAAGAGGAAATTTGATCTTTGTATTTGAAAAACCAGTATCACTGGTCATGAGGAAGGGAACTAGAAAAATAAATCCATAGCTATTAAAACAAAAAAATATTTGCTTAAGTACCATCTAAACCCTCTTGTATCACAGCATCAGTACCCTTACCACTAAGAAACCAACTCCTAGAGCAAAATCATTGTCATGATACAAAAAGAAAAGGCTTTCAAACTTTGGATAAAGGTAAGACATAAGATGGCTTATATCAAGGGATGAATATTATTGAGTTTTTTGTTTCTTCACTATCTACGGTGCCAAGCCAGTCCAATAAAGGGTAACCAACATTAGATCAAGTTGCATCAAAGCAAGAACCATGTCTCTTTCATTTGCCACCTGTCACTCATAGCTCATCAAACACAGTAGCTAGAGTGTGGTAGGTGCTTACTGAATTATTTCCTGAATAAATGTACCTAAAAAACACACTGTAATTGCAAAGAGATTTCTGTGATAAGTTCACATTTTATAAAAAAAAAAAGTAACTTGATATTTTGCTAAATAAACAAGGAAGGCATAGTGTGAGTAATATGTTACCCTTTGCATCACATATGCAGAGACACACATGTGCGTGCACGTGCACGCGCGCACACACACACACACACACACACACACGAATGACCGCAATGACTACCTGTTAAAAGATAGGGTTGGCTCCAGCTAGAAAAATTGAAAAATGGAGAATGAAAATTTTTTCACTATATTCCACTTGAGAGCACTGGAATTTTATATGTACATGTATTACTTTAAGAAAATGTTTTTAAGCCAAGTGCAAAATAGAGGAGTCCAACCCAAGAGGAAATTTTTTAAGTCATACAATGATACCTGTATATTAGGATGGTTACAAATTATACTAACCTGCATCTTGCAGTCAAACAGAAAATGAAAAGCAAGAATGAAAGAAGAACTTTCAACCCACGAGAAGGAAGCAGATAGTGAAGAGTGGCCAGCCACTTCAAATGCAACCAGGTCTCTAGGTCGGAAAAATCACATAATTTTACAGATGTCAGTATCTTTGCCAATCGTGAATAAGGAAACCAGGAATGAACAAATGGATAAATGTTACTCTTATTTTCAAAACATGGCAAAAAGGAAACTTTTTGAAATATTTGATCAATAAATATGACACAAATCATGGTAAAACTTCTAGAACACATTAATAAATGCATCCAATGCAATCAGTAGATCTAAGCAAAAGAAGAGAACTAGTATTTATTGTGCTGCTATGTCAGGCACTGTGGTGGGTGCTTTACCCAATGTTCTTCTCAGTTTAAAATAATCACTGTAGGGATGGTTAGGGGGAAATGTTGCTCTGATTGGCCAGACCTGGGTCATGTGTGCTCCTTGGAAATCATGATGAACCCAATTGAGGGAAGACTGCTTCTCCAGAGGGAAACTGGGATGTCATTACCAAAATGGGAATAGAAGCTAGAAATTCAAGAGGAACATTCACCTACAACAAAATGTAGCCTTTAGCTGCACTAATAGAAGCAAAGCATCCAGATGTCAGGACGTGAAAATGCATGTGTAGTTCTGTCAGTCAGAATTTATCTGCTTGGTTTTATGACACGTTTTAAGTGAGACTTTGGTAAGAAGACTATACATCTTGGTTTTCCCTGAACAGTCCCTGTTTACATTTTTTTTGTCTCCCTGTAATTATTAGGCACCCGTTTTATTCTCAAATGTGTCCCAATAATGGAGAAGTAAATTATAAGACGATGCCAGATCTTGGCAAATAAGAGAGCATCAGGAGGTGATGTATGTTCAAAATGGTGAAAGCCTGAACTTAAAAAAAAAAAAAAAAAAGTGCTGGAGAAACCAGGGTTGTGTATCCAAGAGAAAGCTATTATGAGGTATGAGAGTTGTCTTCAAATATTTGAAGAACACTCACTTAAAGAGAAGGGCTAGCATAGAATTGTTTTGTGTGATTCCAGAAGACAGCCAGTACCATGGGCAGAGTGTCAAGGAGTAGGTTTTATCTTTATATGAGAAAGAAATTTCTGAGCACTGGCTGGAGGGAAGAACCAGAATAGGAGACAGCTTCAGATTCCTGAGAAGGGTTTGTACCCAAGCGTCCAAGGATATAATGATGCGATTGCCATCAGACCACAGATCTTCAAGAGCAAACACGGTCAGACCTAAAACAGAATTTAGGATAAAGCAGTGGATGAAGAAGAGATGGATTTTTGTGTAATTACAAGATTAGGAGGAGGTAGAAATGGTCCCTTTAGCTAAGCATGCTCCCGGCTGAACGCTGTGATCCAGCCTGTGACGTTGGTGTCATGGGAGGATCAGCAGTTAGAGTGTTTCCTTAAAGAGTTACTACTTCAGGTCTGACAGCAGTGTGGTAATCAGTGGTCATTTTTTCGTGCAAGATAATTTCCTGAACACAGTAATTTCCTGGTCAGGAGAGAGATGTACCATGAGAAATAGGACATGACTCCAAACCATTTCAGGTTAGAATGCCGTTATTTGCTGCCCAAACGCCACCAATTAAAAAGCTATTTGAACCAACTCATGTGAGAAGATTGAGGCTCACACATCCCTCTCACTATTTGACTAAATGTAAAACAAGCCAATATTCCTGCCAACTCTTCTTCATCGCTATCATATTATAAAACACAGTTAACAAACAAAGGTTTGTTGTTGATTAGAAATTAAACTTCAACTTTAAAATCCTTTTCACTTGCTTAGACACATTCATGTTTGTGTTGTCTTGGTCTGAGGAATTTGTGTGTAGGCAAATGAAGGACTCATATGTCCAATAAGGTAGCCAGAAGCCATGTGAGGCTATTTAAATAAATTAATTAAAATTAAAGAAAATTAAAAGTGTAGTTCCTTAGTCACATTTCAGTGTTTTTGCTTATAGCCATATGCGGCCAGCGGCTACCATACAGCACAGATACAGAGCATTTCCATGATTATAGAAAGTTTTATTAAACAACACCGTTCTGTAGTCTATATTGAGTTTCTATATGTGTTTTTCCCCCTTTTATATAAATGGAATCATTCATTCAATATATACACTTATGTGTCTCAGTTCTTCTGTACAACATTATGCTCGTGAGTTCTATCTGTGTTTTTGTTTATAACAGTACTTCTTTCATTTCCATTTTAGTAATGAATTATGTCAATAGACTATTTATTTATCTATTCTACTCTGGATGGACATTTAGATTATATCCAGTTTTGACGATGACAAATAAAAAGCTGGTATGAAAATTCTTTTGATGCACATATGCATGTGATTTTGTTGAACAGATACCTACTAGGGGAATTGCTCAACCCACTTTTTACCAAAATAGCAAATGAAAGAGAATGGAACTGAGTGGAATGGAATGGAATGAAATAGAACATAATACAATAAAGTAGAAATAAGAATACACCACATGTAGTAAGGTTAAGTATCGGGGTTTTTTTAAGATTTTATTTATTTATTTGAGAGAGAGGGAGCACAAGCAGGAGGAAGGGCAGAGGGAGAGGAAGAAGCAGACTCCCCGCCCGAGCAGGGAGCCCGACCTGGGGCTCAGTCCCAGGACCCTGGGATCATGACCTGAGTTGAAGGCAGATGCTTAACTGACTGAGCCACCCAGGCACCCCAACTATTGTTTTTCACAAAACTTTCGTTCAGTCATACATGTATGCTGAGAAATGATATAAAATGTATTTCTATGGCTCACAATCAATACAATTTGTAAACACTAGATAGATGATCTCTAAAGTCTGTATTTCTAGACCAAATTGGCCATAAACAAAACTTTGCAGGGTGGTGGGAGTTTTTTCTTTGGGGAGAAGGGTAGAGATAGTTAAAATGAGGGAAAAAGGAAGTCTGCGCTTGGTGGTACCTGTGAACACAGTGGCCCAAGGTGAGTATTTCCGAAATGGGAGATGGGAGAAGCGCTCCCTTTCCAAAAATGAACTAGACACATGTGTACCAGTATACCAAATCTTTCACTGCGTAATTCTAGAAAGGCTTTAAATTGAATACCTCTGGGAGAAGTATACTACACAGCGACACGTAATAGTTCCATGACATGGTAAGAGAGATTTTCCTGGGGATATTTTGAGAAGGCAAAAGAGGTAGAAGAAGGTACAAGGATGTATCTGGCAAACCTGCTCTGTTTCACAGTCTTGCCAGGACCCTACAGAATGGGACCCATGGACCCTGAGGCTTCCAGTGCTGGGCTGCTGTTAACCAACACATACCTGGCTTCACTCCCTAGCACCTGGGCGTAAGCAAGTAGGCAGAATTCTGAGATCAGGGAATTCAAACACCCAGGCATATTTGTCTTAGTCCTTTGTTACTCAGCCTAACTTGGGTCCACCCAGTGGCACATATGCAAAGACAACATTCTCATCATTGACAGCCGGGACTGCCAAGGTATTAATCACTCTTGTATGCTTTATGCTCATCCTGGTCCCTCTGCCTGGAAAGCCTCTCTCCTTCCTCTTGGGCTACTAAACTCATAGATGTTGCCCTGGCCAGCTCAGCGAACCTGCTTCTTACAATTTCAAGCTAAACCCTCTGCTCCTTTTCCTGTGCATATTACTGCTGTTGTACTAGTGAAATTGTACCTTAAAATCTTTCTCTTTCAATGCCAGTTTGCCCAACTAGCTTTTCCTCATGGGTAATAGTGGTGTTATCTTTGTATCTCTTAGCACCCAGCAGTACTAGGCACATAAAAGGCACTTAATAAATAACTGATTAACATATATGGATTAGAGACAATGTGAAATTGGCTGATGGCTGTGTTCATCACATATAAGATACAATTTATTTATAAAACACAGAACCTAAACAGCATCAAGAAAAGTAACATGTAACATTACTGCCTAAAAACAAAAACAAAAACAAAACAAAACACTACGGAAGTGTCTCTCCTACTAAGAATTTATTCCTGTGAAAAGCCTTTTCTCTGTGCAATTGGCTTGTTTTTCTTTTCTGAGCAATGAGAATTTTGTGATTCATCATGCTCACCTCTTTCGAGGCCCGGGAAAATTGAGTCAATTGTGCGGTGACTTTACAATTATGAAAGGATTTAAAAAGAGCAGCCAATTCTATGTATTTGTTTCCTCTTGCCTTTATTTTTTGATCTGACCCTTATTTTTGTTTTGCCCTGATATCACTGTTCCATAAAATGAAATTTATATTTTTTATTTATATATATTTTTTCTAAACACCTCAAAAATCTTTTAGGAAAAAGTAGGGAGTTTGTAGGTAAATAATAACATAAGACAAATGTTTTTAAGTATTTACAAAACTACTTTCTTACCTAATTTGGTGAACAAAAATGAAAATTCCATGATAACACTGTGCAAACTTTTTTCTCTATACTTATCCACTCCTGGAAACAAAAAAACACAACCGGTTTGGATCATTCCCCAGAGTAAGTGTCCACTCTTATTCACAGCTAGTTGGACTCTATTTCAGATGAAGGAGTCTGGTGTGGCTCAAAGACGCCCGCACTTTGCCCTTGGCTGCCCTACGACCATGCAACTGCTCAAAACATTCGGCCTCATTTGCAGGATCCCAGCCCAGGAGTCCTGCTCACTACAAACAACATGCCTGATGTCGAAAACACTAATGCACTGTGTCTGAGATATAAGAGTCTGCTGCTTCTAGCCATTCAGTCTTGTTAACACTGCCAGTTAACATTAGCCTCCAATTTTCCTGGGAGAATGTCACAGAAGCCACAAATCTCTGACTAGTAGCAGGTGAAAAGCAGACCAGTTAACAGACATCAGCACCTCCTCACATGTATTTGTTTATAGCCTTAAAGCTCCCTTTGACCAGATCATGGAAAGTGGGAGTTTCCTACACATACACCATGACTGTCACTGGACAACCAAAGATTTATGCTGTACATCAAAGCCAATCTGTGATCCAATTCTTAAAATTCCAATTTAAGTGTAATTCCTTTGAATCATCTTCAATAAGGCTATTTAATTCGAAAGCAATTGTCTAACAAAGAATTACATCATCAGGATTAGTGTAAACACTTAGGCAAATACACTCATATTTTGGCTTCAATTATCAATTACATTATCATTAGCAGAATGGTCAGGCAGACCAAATGGAACAGAATATAAAAGTCTAGAAAAAAAAAAAAAAAACATGTAAGTATTTGGGCGATCTACCATTTGAGAAAAAAAAAAAAAAGGTTAGATTCCCAAACTTGCCAAATGCCAGACGGACAAAATATTTAAATATAGGAGAGGAATTCATAAAAATAGCAGAAAAAATTTTAGATAAATATTTAAACAACCTCCAAAGTATAAATGTGTGTTTTTTTTAAAAAAAAGAACACAAAATTAGAAACCATAAAAAGATTTCATTATATTAAAATTTCACGCTGGCACATCAAAACAAGACTATAGACAATCCAAAGGCAGATGACAAACTGGGAAAACATTTTGTAAAATACATACTAGGACACCAAAACATTTCTACTTCAGCATCCAAGGCAATATGTGCCAATTACCTGGATTCTAAATGTTGATAAATGGAGTTTGTGAAAACCAATTTTGCAGCCCTTAGCCACTCGTCTACTTCAACAGGATCAAAGGGTTTAAGCTGGTGAGGCTTAACCTTCTCTAGCGAAGGCACAGAGAGGTCAGACAGTGGTTTTCACAGGGCACTTGGGGATAGAGGGCATCAAAAGAAAGAATCCAGTCCCTGCAAGGACAAGGAGCCAAGGCAACCACCCATGGGTTTGACCCAAACCCTAGGATTAAGAATGAATGAAGACTAAACTCGTCCTGGGACCTGGACTCTTGTAGGGGGTCAAGAAAACCTCAAGCACTAAAATTGGATAAAGTTGATACCATGTTAGTAGTGCCCCCCAAGGGCCAAGCAGAATCAAAAACTGGAGGAATGTCAAACCATCTTAGGGCTCAAATTTTCCACAAATAATTTTTCAAAAACAATGTTCCATATATAATCAAAGAAAACAAGGCTCATAAAGACATAAGATAACATGAACAAAACCCGGCACAAATAAGAAACAACAGAAAGGGACTCAGAGGGCTATACATTACCAGACCTGGGCTTTAAAACAAGTATGGTCACTATATTCCAGAAAATAAAATCTTGGAGTGAATCTGCAAACTCTAAAGAGTAGCAAGTTTAATAAAGAAACAGAAATTCTAGAACTGAAAGATAAGAAAAAAGTTTAAGAACTTAACAGACAGGATAGCACACCACAATGTGCTTGAGTTTAATATTCAAATGAAGGATTGGTTTAATATTCCAAAATCAATCAATGCAATTCATCATGTTAACAGAATAAAGGAGAAAAAGTGTATCATTTCACTAAATGAATTAAAAACATGTGATCAAATGCAATATCAATTCATGACAAAAACTTTCAGCAAACTAGTAGAAAGTTTCCACAATCCGATAAATGTCATCTATTTAAAACCAACAACCAACATCAATTTCAATGATGAAATATTAAACTATATCCCCCTAAGACTGGGAAAAAGGCAGAAATGACTGCTCCATCATTTCTATTCAACATTGTCCTGCAGGTCCTATCCACTATATGAAGACCAGAAGATAAAAGGCAAAAATATTGGAAAGGAAGATGTAGAACTGTTTCTATATTCAGGTAACATTATTATTTATATCCTCATAAATCTAGAAACAAATATTAAATATAAGAAATGAACTTAGCAAGCTAAGGGGATACAATGTTGATATATATATATAATTTTTTAAAAGATTTTATTTATTTATTTGAGAGAGAGAGAGCACAAGTGGAAGAGAGTGGAGGGGCAGAGGGAGAGGAGAAGCAGACTCCCCGCTGAGCAGGAGACCCCAAGATCATGACCTGAGAGCTGAAGGTAGATGCTTAACTGACTGAACCACCCAGGTGCCCCACAATGTTGATATATAAAAACAACTGTATATTTTGTACTCAGGGCAAACAAAAAATAATGTACAAAAATAAGTCCATTTACAGTAGCATCAAAAAGCAGAAAATACTTAGGAATAAACTTAACAAAGAATATGCAAACCTCTACAATAAAATGCCTAAGACATAGCTAATAAATATTATTTTTATAAGTGAAATAAATGGAGAAAAAGACCATGTTTATGCATTGGAAGACAGTATAGTACTAGCATAGGGATAAACACAGATCAATGGGACAGAATAGAAAGTATGAAAGAGACCCATATTTATATAGTCAGTTGAAGTTTTATGAAGATATCAAGGCTATTCAGTAGGGCAAGGATAACCTTGTCTACACATGGTACTAGAAGAATTAGATATCCATATGGGAAAAGAATAAACATCACTCAAATATTGATACAAAATGATAAACCTACATCTAAAAACTAAAACTATAAAAATTCAATAAAGAAACAGAAAATTTTTGTGACCTAGGGGTAGGCAACAATTTCTTAGATAGGATATATAAAGCACATACTACAGAAAAAAAATTGTTAAAGTGGACTTTATCAAAATGAACAAAGTTCGCTGCTTGAAAGACACCATTAAGAAAATGAAAAGACAGGCCACAGACTGGGAGAAAGTACTTGCAGATACCTATATCTGGTAAAGGACTTATATCCCAAGTGTAAAAAGGCCTTTCACAATTTAATAAGAAAAACAACTTTAAAAAAAAAGGCAAGCTAGGGCACCTGGGTGGCTCAGTTGGTTAAGCGACTGCCTTCGGCTCAGGTCATGATCCTGGAGTCCCGGGATCGAGTCCCGCATCGGGCTCCCTGCTCGGCGGGGAGTCTGCTTCTCCCTCTGACCCTCCCCCTTCTCATGCTCTCTCTCTCTCTATCTCATTCTCTCTCTCAAATAAATAAAATCTTTAAAAAAAAAAAAAGGCAAGCTATTTGAATAGACACTTCACAAAATAAAATATACAAATGGTCAAAAAGCACATAAAAAGGAATATCAGTACCATTAGTACTCAGGGAAATGCAAATTCAGTACACAACGCGCTATCACTATACACACATCGGAGTGACCAAAAATAAGACTGATGATACCGACTGTTGGTGAGGATGTAGAACAACTCTAAGTCTTATACACTGATGATGGGAACCTAAAATTGTACAACTGTTTTGGAAATTGGCATTTTGAAAAAAAATGTTAACGTTTTTACATGTAGCGTATGACCCAGCCATTCTTCACTACGCATCTACCCAAGATAAATAAAAACACATGTCCACACAAAGGCTTGTACTTGAATGTTCACTGCAGAATTATTTGCAATCTCCAAAAGCTCAAAATGTCCAAGTGAATAAACAAAATATGCCACATCCATACTATGAAATACTACCCAGCAATGAAAAGGAGTGGATTACTGATATATGCAACAACACGGATGAATTTCAAAATCCTTGTGCTGAGTTCAAGAAGCCAGACACAAAAGAATACATCCTGTATGATTTGATTTATATAGAATGCTAATTAATCCATAGTAACAAAAAGCTGCCTGAGGCCAGGGGCTGAGGGTCGGATAGACTGCAAGGACACACAAGGAAAATTTGAAAGGTAATGGATATGTTCTATATCTTGACTGTGGTGTTAATTTCATAAGTGTAACTGTCAAAACTTATCAAATTGTATACTTTAAGTGGGTACAGTTTTATATTATGAATTGTACCTCAAAATGTTAAAAGAGAAAAAAAACTAGTAAAAGGAACATCACTTAGGTCACTTAGGTATACTTAGACCATACACAAATTTGTGTTTGCATGGAAAAAGCATTCTTACAAACTCTATGTACATGGCCAAGCAGTTACAATTTCACTGGACAATAAGCAACATATTGCAAATCCTTGAACATTTAGCAGAACATTATCTAGCAGTGTTTCCAGATAGGACTCATTATTTTTTCCATTCTTCCAATGTGAAAGAATATATTCTAGACACAGATTAAGCAAGGCATTAGAAGATTTTAGGTATGAATATAGTTTACTTAAATGGACATGATTTTTTTAAAAATGAATTTAATCAGCAGGGTTTTTCTTCCTACTGTTAGATAGCTTGACTTCTATTAAATCATTGTTATTATCCAATTTGTTACAGCACTCCAAAGCATTCATTATCTATGGTTGAATTATAATCATTTAAAAAAAGCAGTCAGGGCATTTGTACTACATAATAAAATCAGTGAAATGTTAAACTTATGGAGAAAACATTCTCATTTTGTTTCGAAAGCAAACTGCTGAGGAAATTAAAACTGTTCATCTTAAAAGAAATTCAAAATCTCGACGCTTAACATGGACTGTTAGTAATTAGAGAGTGGGGATTTCTTCCATCCGGGAGGAAACAGCCCTCTGGGAGGGATTCGGGGCCACTTTCGAATAATTAGCTTTCCTCACAGAGGAGCATTTCTCAGAATCACTTGGCGGGCTTGCAACAGCTTAGATTGCTGGACCCACCTCTAGAGCTTCCCATGCAGGTCTGCAGTGGGCTTGGAGTATTTGCATTTCCAAGTCCCCAGGTAAGGGGGACCACACTTTGAGAACAAGGGTCATCCCAGAGGAAGAGGAGGGAGACTAGAATGAACAGATGATGAGTAAAACTTGGACACAAGTAAATGGGGGAAGGAATGATATCCTCATTGATTCAAGCTATTCACTAATCACTAAAATTGAGTTTGGGGAGGAACCAGGGACATTCTGAGTCATGGCCGACATCTGAGCTGTGCCATGTGGGACTGGTAGAGATAGGAGAAAAGAAGATGTTGGGTGAAGGAGATATCAGGGGCAAAGGATCAGGAATGACCTTGCATAGTATAGAAAGTCCTCCAGGAACAAGGAGGGATCTAATCAAATGGAAAGTAGGGAGAGATGGGACAGGAGGGTGGCGCCAGCTGGTGGGGCAAGTTCTCTTCCACGGCCATGGAAGGCACACCGCTCTTCGGAGTTAGAGGTTTTATGTTTGGCGTCATGCAGCCAGATGTGATTTTATAGGGGCTTTTCCAATGCTGGCCCTTTGCCCATGCTGGTGGGTCCTTAATGACAAGGTTCCCACTCCCCCATCCTTTATTCCACCACTCAAACCCTATTCTTACTTCAAAGACCAGCTCAAGCTCTCTTTCACCCCATGCTCCTTCCTAAAGACAAAACTCCACATTGAAAGATCTCACCCCTGCTCTACACTCGGCTAGCCCTCACCCTTTTTTCCAATTTATATGTATTCCTCATCTCTTCAGCCAATCAGAAAACTCCCTCAGGGTAAGGACCAGCAACCCACAATGCCTAGTATGGTGTCAGCGGCAGAATAAGAATCCAAAATGAAAACAGAAAAAACAAAAACCACACGCACAAAAACCCCAAAACCTCACTGCTTGATTGGCAGGTTGCTAATATAATAAATAATCAACATTGTTTTTATCTTTTGTTTTCTTCTTGACGGTGGTACTCAAAAGATAGTTCCTGGACGAGCAGCATCAACACCTGGGAATGTGTTAAGAAATGCAGACTCAGCCATGCCCAGACTATGCGGGGAGGGTGGTCACCTGTATTTTAACAAGACTTCCAGGTGATTCGGAGGCACGCTCAGGTTTAAGAACCACGGCTTTCTACAAAGCTTGCATCCCAAAGTAAGTTCAGCCAGCTTATAAAGGCTTGTAGACAGTACAGTGTATAATTTAAAATCTACTTTAAGTTATAAAATTCTATCTTATAATTATACTTTATATAATTAAATAAGATATATACTATATTTATCTAATATATATTAGATAATATATAATAAGATGTATAATTATATTTTATACAATAAAATTATATTTTAAATTCTAAAGATAATTCAAATAGGAACAAAAGATAATGTGAAGAGAAAACAAGGATAGGAAAACTTACCAGAGCCAGCCCTGTTCTTGCTCAACAAATAGCCCCACCCCCGTCCTTTATATGTGTTAGCAGTGGGCTACTGAAGTGGCTCTAAAGCTTTCTAAAGCAGCACAATTACGCAATACAGAGCCACGAGATGAAAGAGGAGAAGCACTTAGGAAAAGCACAACTATTTCCAGAAGTGAGACCTCCCCATGGGTGCCCCAGGGAGATGGCCATGTAATGCACAGTAGGATATTCTCAAAAGCTTCCAGTAAACACAGTGAGTTTCCCAGGGCTGTTTCTCAACAGAAGCTGCTGGTGGCCACAGACCAGATGATGTTCCACCGGGGTGACACTGCAAAGCTGGGAGACTAGCACCCCTTGGAGGTCTGAATTTAAACCAGGGACGGACTGCAGGGTCCCGAGGAGAAGAGATGCACTGGGAGCCTCAGCCACTCCTCCATCAGTACCTTCTTCCCTCAACTGGGCTTCTGACAGACTCTGAACAGCAGTGACATGGAGCCCCCAGACTGCTGTGTGCTGGGGCGCAGCCATGTGCACCCGAAAGCCCACGGGGTGTCTTATTTAGTCCTGAATTCTTCCCCTCTCAACTTAGTGAATGCGAAGCTACAGTGGTAATTAGACGGGCTGCCTTCACAACCTTTTTTTTTTTATGTTATGTTAATCACCATACAGTACATCATTAGTTTTTGATGTAGTGTTCCATGATTCATTATTTGAGTATAACACCCAGTGCTCGTTACAACATGTGCCCTCCTTAATACCCATCATCCGGCTACCCCATCCCCCCGTCCCCCTCCCCTCTAAAACCCTCAGTTTGTTTCCCGGAGTACATAGTCTCTCATGGTTCATCTCTCCCTCTGATTTCCCCCCCTTCAGTTTTCCCTTCCTTCCCCTAACGTCCTCCATGCTATTCCTTATGTTCCACAAATAAGTGAAACCATATGATAATTGTCTTTCTCTGTTGGACAGCTACATACAGAAGAATGAAACTGGACCATTCTCTTACACCATACACAAAGATAAACTCTAAATGGATGAAAGACCTCAATGTGAGACAGGAATCCATCAAAATCCTAGAGGAGAACATAGGCAGTAACCTCTTCGACATCAGCCACAGCAACTTCTTTCATGACACGTCTCCAAAGGCAAGGGAAACAAAAGCAAAAATGAGCTTTTGGGACTTCATCAAGATAAAAAGCTTCTGCACAGCAAAGGAAACAGTCAACAAAACTAAGAGGCCACCCACAGAATGGGAGAAGATATTTGCAAATGACACTACAGACAAAGGGCTGGTATCCAAGATCTATGAAGAATTTCTCAAACTCAACACCCAAAAAACAAATAATCAAGTCAAAAAATGGGCAGAAGACATGAACAGACACTTCTCCAAAGAAGACATACAAATGGCTAACAGACACATGAAAAAATGTTCAGCATCATTAGCCATCAGGGAAATTCAAATCAAAACCATTCCCTTCACAACCTTTTGCTGAACAAAGGTCTCTGGAAAGAATCATCTCTAACCCCAGAGAAGAGCTATCCTGCTTGTTTCCACCCTCCATCTAAACATTTGTCCCAGTGTTGAAATGCAGGATACCTAAAAACATAATCTTAAAATGACCTTTACTTAACAATAGCCACAAATAATTAAGAGGTTTGTTTTTATTATTTGCTCTACTGGAGGGAAATTTAAATTTGAGGACTTGGTATTCACACTTGAGATTGCGATGACAAATATATATTAAATGTGAAACATAAAAAAGAAATCATAATTGATTTCTAACATTTTTCTACGGCCACATCATTTACAGACTCTCCTGAGAGAGCAGGCAAATAGAACACAATTTTATTTTATTTTGGTTTTGTGTTTATTTTTAAAAAATAATTTTCAAATTATTGAATGAATGAATGAATAAAAATCATTTGTCAAGAAAGTTTAAACATTATAAAGAGTACTACGTAAGCCCCTAAATCTCAGACACAAGAGAAAAAGATCCATAGTTTTTTCCCTCCACAGAAATTATCCTGGAAAAAGAGGAATCAGGTGGAATCTAATGTCTTAGGCAGGAGGCAGCAAACTTTTCCTTTAAAAGTTCTAAAGAAACTAAATAGTAAATATGTTAGGCTTTGCGGGTCATAAGGTCTTTGTGGCATCTACTCACCCCTGCCACCGCAGTGAGGGTGCGGTCATAGGCAGTGTGTGAGCAAATGGGCATGGCTGTGTTCCAAAATCATTTTATTTATGAAACCAGATGGTCAGAGTTTATGACCCCATGGTTTGGGGAATCCCAGGACTGTCCTGATGCCTAGCAGGAAAATGTCCCACAAGCACAAAGGAGTAAGTTTTCAAGAAAGCCAAATGACCCAAATTAGGAAACTCCTTCTTCACTAATCCCCTTGTGCCTTGTTAGAAGCTCATCCCTGCCTTTGAAACAACGGAGTGAGACTGCTGAGATCTGTTCTCAAGATATCATTGAGCTGTCTGTCTAATGATGGAATGAAGCCAGGACAAGAGAGTTAGGGAAGCCACCACATTCTCTCTGTCCCTCAGACCAGAACCCTCAGTCACGGTGGACACCCAAGGCCCCACCTCAGAACAGCTACCCTCAGATGGCAGACCAAAAGTAAAGGAGGTACCTGGTTTCTTGATGACGTCACAGGACAAGAAAATCCATCCTAGACAACCTACCTGTAGATTTCATGTCACGTGAGAAAAAATAAAACCTTTTCTGAAAGTTTAAGCCACCATTATTGTGGGTCTCTGTAACCAGTCACCAAATGGAATCCCTAACTGCTGCAAAGCCTCTTTGCTTTCTTCTTGTTACTCAGTCTCTTCAGAATGTCCTTCTTCCCTCTACCTTCTATTTCTCCACCCTTCAAAACACCACTCACTCTTCAAAACTCGGCACAAATGCTACCTTCTCCCAGATGTACTCTTGTTTCACAGCTCCCCAATCCTTGGCTTTTCCTCTTTTCCCTCCAGCAACACTGCAATTCCACAGTGCACACACAAGCCACGAGATTGTAAGCACATTATTTAATCTCTCCAAAACTGACTTCCTTCATCTGCAAGACGGGGTGGAGAGAGTTCTGGTTTATGTTATTATTGGGAGAAATAAAGGACATAATGTACATGAAACAGTATAATGCCCGACACATCAAAAGTATTCAACAAATGATTAAAATGACCATCACGATTATCATTGCTATCATTAGTTGTGTCTCCGCTGGCTAGAGATTCTGTCTCCCTGATAGAATCAAAGTACTTTGACGGAGGAGCCAACTTCTCATTCTTTTAATTATCCCCATAACACCTAATCTACAGGGTGGATGGATGGATGACCGAATGATAAAATGGCAGTATTGTACCAGTCAACATGATGATGGCCAGACAAGTGTAAATGTATTTTCCAAAGGACTTGCCTCAGACAATGGAAAAGTTAGAAAGCAAACTTGACAAAGCCATATGGACATTTTCTTCCCAATGATAGCCCACTCATTACAAACATTGTTTTGTCTGCTTACAGAGACTTTCATCACTTGCAAGCCAGTGGAAGTGGCAGCAAACCCATGCAACCTGGACAAGCTCCTTTTGCAACAGGAGGGAAAATATACAAATCCGTATTTCATCGGGCAGCAGTAGCCACTGTGAGAAATCATCTCCTCTGTGCCTCTGGAACAGAGTAAGAGACAAGGCTAGTGCAGAGAGGAAAGGACACACATCTTCTAAATAAATTAAATGCACTGCATTTGCACAAAGCACATATACTACACAAGAGACCAGGAATCTCTTTTCAGTCCTTCTTTTCCTTATCTACCTCAGCCCAGCTCATCCACAACACAGAACCCACACCCCAAAGATTGGAAGCCAAAATGAAAAACATCAACAAAGAAACACAACAGAGTATTTTTAAACCCTTCTGGGTTTACTCCTATGCACTGTCTTGTTGACATTTGCTAACCACAGCTCAGCATCTTCTACTCCAGTCTCTGGCATGGAGCAGTCCTCAAATCTCCCTGGTGTCTGGCAGGGAGGGGCTCCGGCCATCGTTCTGTGGTTCCCTGATGGACTGCAATCCCACCACACAGCCAGTCCACATGAGAGGGTGACGCCTCAGCTGCTGGTGCTGGAAAGGGGCTTTGAACTGCCCCTTCCATGGATATTTCCTGTTTCTTGAGAAATTAGGTTACTATTGAGGTTGGATGAAAATCCACATCCCAGATGGGATTTTATTTGGAAGTGATTCAGATATTTTTCATTTTGGAATCCTTCATAATATCAGAGAGGACAAGGTCTCTATCTGGAACATCTAGTTCTGATCACATCTTCTCTGAAAAGTTGTAATCTCAAGTTCAACATGGTGCCCTTCTGGCCTTGGTTACTCTAAGAATGATCATTTTTCATGTCTTGTTGCTCACTCTACAATCTTATTTATGCATTCCATAGGTACAGCAGACATGATAAATTTACACTGTTGTCTCAATTCTGGTATAAATCAGAGATGCTCACCTAGAATCTAGAATCCTAGATGTCAATATAGCAAAAATATAATTATGTCTCTTCTAAAGCCTGTCCCTATGTGCCTCATTCCAATAAACATCAATATAACCATCAAAAATAATTTAAGACACAATTCAAATATTTACTAGGGTCTTTCTAGAAATATCAAAGAAGACTCAATCCCAATAAAAGGTCTTAAACTCCCACTTCCTTGTTTATTCCTTGTTTAAACTCCTGCTTGTTTCAAACTTCCTCACATGCTGGAGTGGCCCCTGAGATAGTATTTCCCACTCTCTAAGCTCCTCCTCACCTAGTCCGCTCCCATCCCCCTGCCTTTCTGGATTTATTTCCTCCTTTCTCTAATTTTATTCCTTTCCAGTATAACATCTTGGTGGCCTATTTGGCCTCGTCCAATTCTGGAGCACTTTTCCCACAATATTCCAATCATCAACACAGATTTCTAGGATTCAAGAAACCACAAAGACCATAAGTAGTCCTCTTTATACAATCTGCTGTCCCTGTTACATGAAGTAGTTGCATCTGAGTTATATGCACAATATAATAAGCCTCATGGAAAACATACTCTTATTTAAAACAGTGTGAAAAGGAACACCTGGGTGGCTCAGTCGGTTAATCATCTGTCTTTGGCTCAGGTCATGATCTCCCTGGCGGTAAACCCTGTGATGAGCTCCCTGCTCAGTGGGGAGTCGGCTTCTCCCTCTCCCTCTGCCCCTCCCCTCCCCCACTCGTGTGCTCTCTCACTCGCTCTCTCAAATAAATAAAATTTTTTAAAAAGATTTTATTTATTTATTTGACAGAGAGAAAGATAGCGAGAGAGGGAACACAAGCAGGGGGAGTGGGAGAGGGAGAGGCGGGCTTCCCGCAGAGCAGGGAGCCCAATGCGGGGCTCAACCCCAGGACCCTGGGACCATGACCTGAGCCGAAGGCAGACGCTTAACGACTGAGCCACCCAGGCACCCCTTAAATAAAAATTTTTTAAAAATCTTAAAACAGTGTGAAAAGCACACTGTATTATTAAATAACTAAACTATAAATAGTATACCTGTAAACCATAAAAATGAACTGTAAGTTACCCAATTCTTTTTTTTAATTAACATATAACATATTATTTATTTCAGGGGTACAGGTCTGTGATTCATCAGTCTTACACAATTCACAGCACTCACCATAGCACATACCCTCCCTATTGTCCATCACCCAGCTGCCCCATCCCTCCCACTGCCTTCCACTCCAGAAACCCTCAGTTTCCTAAGAGTCTCTTATGGTTTGTCTCCCTCTCTGGTTTCGTCTTGTTTCATTTTTTCCTCCCTTCCCCTATGATCCTCTGTCTTGTTTCTCAAATTCCTCATATCAGTGAGATCATATGATATTCGTCTTTCTCTGATTGACTTATTTCGTTCAGCATAATACCCTCTAGTTCTATCCACGTCATTGCAAATGGCAAGATTTCATTTTTTTTTGATAGCTGCATAATATTCCATAGTATATATATACCACATCTTCTTTATCCATTCATCTGTTGATGTCCATCTAGGCTCTTTCCATAGTTTAGCTATTGTGGACACTGCTGCTATAAACATCGGGGTGCACGTGCCCCTTCGGATCACTACATTTGTATCTTTGGGGTAAATATTCAGTAGTGCAATTGCTGGGTCGTAGTTACCCACTAATTCTAATGGGTCAATGGGCATCTATCTACAAACACAAAAGAAAAACACCTGTTTGTTGATGAGCTTGCCTTTCATTTATGTGATACATCAGGTCTTTGAGGATCCAGGTTTATACTCTCAGCTTTTCATTTTACTTATGATTATGGAATTCACAGCCCTCAATATTTTTATTCTGTGAATGCTGCACTTTTTATCTTGTGCTTAATGATGCAACATTGTATATTAGGGGGAAAAAAAAGATGCCTAAATAAGAGAACAGGAGTACCTGGAAAAAACATGGCTGTTGGCCAAGGTTCCTACCTGCATTAAATCCTTTGTTAATACACATAATTACCAACTATCCAATTTAAAGGCATTTTCACTCCAATAGCCACAACTGTGCTACAGCAATGATTGTTGGGAAAAGCCTGAAATCCTCACCTGGCTTTAGGCAAAACCATTATTCAGAGACGCCTCAGCCTCTCCCATCCACCATGTTCCATTCCCATCTAATCAGCAAATGACCTTCCTACGAGAGCAAGGTTTTTCCCATTTGAGGTTTTTCAAAATTAAGTAACAATGAGACTGGCATGTTGATCATTCACGCAGTACATGGGCTGGCTACCTCATTTTCCGTCTCCACACCTCGAAGCATAGTCTTACCAAAGAATTTTTCAACAGATTCTAGAAGAAAAGAAATTTAGCACGTGAGACCTATCAGAGGAAACCAAACAGTGACTCAGCCCTCTAGTCAATGAGTAAAATCCCCTACAACCCCAAGGAGGCTATAGGTAATCACACTCAATTCAAAGAAAGGAAAGCACGTACTGGGAAGTTGTGAGGAGTCTGTGGGTTTTGAACTTTCAATCACCAGGAAAACCAATCTGCTAACAAAGGCTCCAGAAAAGATGAAGGCCTTTCCCCGGACAGAGGACATTTTAGTTTGATTCTATTTTCCTAGTACAGAGTGATGAACTGGCAGGCACCAAATATAACCCCCTGCAGAAACAGCCCCTTTCACCTCACAGCTTCCCCTTTATTACTTCTTGACAGGCTAAGACTAAAAGACTATCAGGTGATGAAAACATCACGGCCACAGGCTGGATTCACTCATTTCATCTCAACGATTTTCAGCCATCATTTTTTTTAACACTTGGAATCTATGGAAAAGAACCATGTGGCGGGTGATGACATCAGATCCTTACATACTATCCATTGGAACTTCCATGTGGAAGCCCACAATTCTGAAAAGACATAAGCTTGACCATTCTTCCTCTTTGACGAATTACTGACTTCAAAGTATCAAATCTTTATCCACCTCTTCTCACCCCCCTCACTCCAATTAAAAAAAAAAATGTTTTCATTGGAAATGACTTGGATGAAAACATTAGAGATGGTAGCGTTAGGGAAAGTTGGATGAGCGGCATATGAGAAGTCTCTGTACTTTGCAACTTTTCAGGAAATATAAAATTATAGCAAAACAGAAAGGGTTTTAAAAAGGAATGGGTTAGGGGGCACATGGGTGGCTCAGTCAGTTGAGTGTCTGATCTTCAGCTCAGCTCAGGTCTTGATCCCAGGGCCCTGAGTTCAAGCCCTGCCCTGGGCTCCATGCTGGGCATGGATCCTACTTAAATCAATAGTAAAATAAAAGGGAATGGGTGAGATAATGACAACAGTGGTGAACACTGGTGACTACATCCGGAGCAAGTAAAGCCAATTTTTCCGGGTTAACTGAAGCAAAGAAGAGTGCAATTTTATCACCAAGAAAGAGAAAATAGTGACGTCATGCTGAAATGCAAACTGTTTCGTTACTATTTCTTTTTCTTTTTTTTTTAACTTTACTTATTTATTTGTCAGAGAGAGAGCACAACAGGGGGAGCGGCAGGCAGAGGGAGAAGCAGGCTTCCTGCCGAGCAGGGAGCCTGATGCGGGGCTCAATCCCAGGACCCCGGGATCATGACCTGAGCCAAAAGGCAGACGCTTAATGACTGAGCCACACAGGCGCCCCTCATTACTCTTTCTTATGTAAATGTCTTTACTGTTGAAAACCTATAAGAAACTGCACTGGATAATGTGCCCAGGATCCTACTAAGAGACGGGTTAAAATATCCAGTGGTTAAATGAACACATCCACCCTTATGCAAGGCCTTTTTGAGGCACAGAGTAGAGAATACAGAATGTGCTTGCTGTGCGGAGATGCTAGTATTCTTTGCTGCTGGTATCCAAATACAGCAGAAGTCGTGGACAGCACTGCAAAGTGAGATAAAGAGGAACTGCCAAAACACACATGCGTGCCCATCAGATGGCGCTCCCCCCTCCCAGGGGGCAGCCCCGATGTGCCTTAACCAGGATCACACTCCACAGCCAGACCTGCAGGAGGGCAATACAGAAACCCAGCCCGGTGCTAAAAGACGAGAGAGAATGAGGAGTGGGTTTATTCCCCTGTCTACAGTATAACTACCTACAGGTACATAAGATCAGAGAAAATTCAAGTACTGTGGACACTCACCCTATAGAATATCTCTCCTTCACCCTCACTATGATGAATGGACTTCTATGCACAAAATTAGGATGCCAATAATTCTAAGCATTTTGACGAGCCCTAGAGAGAAAAACCATTCTTGAGGTAGGCAGAACTCAAACTCCCTGCATTATTTTGATTGAATGAAACTGCATTTAACACAGTGCTTGGTACATAGAAGTGTCCGATAAATGCTAATTTCCTCCCCCTAACTGGTCTCGTACATATGGAATTATATATTAAAATCGAAATAGATATTTCTTTATGGTAGTGAATGTGATAAATGAGACAAGAAGAATCCTACATATCTAAAATCTAAAATAAAGATAGAGAATGTAAATTAGGCAGCAGGTGGCTGAAGAGCAACCAGCAGAGTCTAAGGGATAGTGCATTTGTATAAACGGGTGAAACAATTATACTGAAGCCTGATGGCATAAAAGGCATTTTATATTGGCCTCTTCAGTCACATCTGATGAAGCCCGTCCAAGCATCAAGGAGGATCAGCCTAAAAAGTTCTAGGCTGCGTGGGATCGGGTGGGCTGCAGATAGAAGTGCTTACTAACTCTTCATCGCAGAAAAGCCACAAAGGCAATACAGAGAGTTCCTATATACCTCTTACTCTGTTTTGCCTATTAATGTCTTATACTACCATGGAATGTTTGTGACTAGTAAGGAACCAACACTGGCAAATTACTATTAAATAAACTCCCCACTTGATTCATTCTGAGTTTAATAGTTTTTCCACTAATGTCCTTTTTCCGTCCCAGGATCCCATCCAAGACATCACGTTACATTCAGGCATCACATCGCCTTAGGCTCTTCTCACCTGTGATTAATTTCTCAGACTTTCCTTGTTCATGACCTTGACAATTTTAAGGAGTACTGGTCAGGTATTTTGTAGAATGTTCATTGATTTGGGTTTCTCTGATATTTTCCTCACAGTTAACTTGAGTTTCTGGGCTTTAGGGAAGAAGACTATAGAGGTGTAGTGCTCTTTATTTATTTTTTTAAGATTTATTTATTTGAGGTGGGGGAGGGGCCGAGGGCGAGAATCTTGAAGCGGACTCCCACTAAGCACGAAGCCCAACCTGGGGTTTGATCTCATGACGCATGAGATCATGACCTGAGCTGAAACCAAGAGTCAGATACTTAACCGACTGAGCCACCCAGGCGCCGCAGTGAAGTGCCCTTCTTATACACGAGGGGCCACCTGCTATCAACATGACTTATCACTGATAACGCTGATCTTGACAACCTGGTCAAGGTAGTGCTTGCCAGGTTTCGCTACTATAAGGTTACTTTTTTCCCCCTTTCCATACTCTGAAGTCACTAAGTGTATATAGCCCAAACTTGAATTGGGGAAGGGGAGCTTAAGCTCCATCTGCATATTATATAAATTATTAATACCTAAATTATTTGGAATTCTTCTGTAAGAAAGATTTAATCTCTTCTCCCCCACTGATTTATTTATTCACTCATTTCTATCAGCATGGACTCATGGATATTTTATACTTTCAGTTCTAACTCTAGGTTATTGATTTTCATGTTCAAACCACTCCAGCTATGGTCAGCTCTGGTGGGATGGCTCCTGCATTCCTTTAATGTGCCCACCTTTTTGTTTCTTGAACAATTCCTTATCCTCTGGTACTGCAGGATGTTCCCGACCCACCTTGTATATTCCCTCTGTGTCCCAGCCCTAAAAACAGTCATTTCTCCAAGGAGACCAGCTTCCTTTTATCAGAGAATGGTATCAGAAAGGAAGAGCCATGCACTGGTGTTCCCCATTGGTGGGGCACTCAGAGATCACACTGCAACTGGCTACGATAGGCCTGGCCTCCCCCAGAGGCCTGCTCTGGAGCTTGTATTTGGTCCACCAGCATCTTCTTACTGAATACGGTTATCACATGTCAGGGACTTCACACTTCTGTGTGGCGGGACTTCAGTTTGAGGAATTTTTCTGCCATCGACATGAGTAAGAGCCAAGGTGTACGGGCTCACCTGAACACTGAACCATTCATTCTACCACTCAGAGGCAGATGAATTATTCAGTGATTTTTGAAAGAGAGAACTAAGTTTCCTCAACCCCGTCAGGGCTCTCTCTTGCCAACGTGTCTGACAGAAGAGCAGGGGCGGCAGTGACTGATGCCTTCAGGAGGGTCTGGGTGGGGACAGCGGGTCTCACTTAGGGGTGGAGGATGAGGAGGCCCACCCTGGCCATGCTGCTAGGTCATGTCAATCATGCATTGGTGCATTTGTTTGCTCCTTAGGTAACAAATACGTATTTACCTCATGTACAAGCTGTTTAGGCTCTGGTAATACAGGAGTGGAAAAACAGGCACACAAAAACCAGACTTCCTTCCCTCACGGAGCTAACATACTCGCAGGGGAATAAAGATCACAAGCAGACACCAACATGTAAAGATCAGAAGGCTAGCAGTGCTAGAAAGACGCAGGGCAAGCTAGCTAGAGAGAGCCAGCAAGGAGGGAAGGGGGTCCAAGTGTGGACAACAGACTCTGAGTGAGGGGGAAGCTCATCAGTGGGCTTTGAACAGAGGAATAGTTCCTCTCCTTTCTCTCTTTTTAGGGACCACTCTGTCATGTTTAAAGTTGCCCATTGATAGGAGTCTTGGGCAGTAGGAAGGTAAAGGGCAAAGCAGGAAGGCCAGCCGGGTGGCTCCCACAGTCACCGAGGCCAGGAATGATGGACTTGACCGAGATGGGGACGGCGGCAGGATCAGGTTGGGGTGGAGAGATCAGGAGTTAGATCAGAGACATGATCGATTAGTAATGGTGAGGAAAGTATGAACGTCAGTGCCACCAAGTGCCACACTGACCCGGCCCCCCTCAGAACTACCTTAGAAACAGCAGCTACGATCAATGGGAACGCCTCTCCCGCTCACACGACTCTGCACCTGGATTGGAGTGTAAGGCTAGGCCCGCACAACTAGAATGATCTAAGTCATGGGTAGGAAGTGGAGCTATGGCTTCTATGGGTCCAGGGAAGCCCGCATGCCCTGCTCTCATTCATGTCCGTGTCAGCCTTATACTCGTGTGGGAGACAGGGCAGAAATGAGCTGTCCTTGGCCTGCCGCTGGCCTCCCAAGAACATGAAGAAGCAGTACCTGCGGTACCTTCCATTTTGTCCCTTTCTGTAAAGCCCCCTAAATGTGATATGAGATTAAAGCCAACTTGTGTCTTGAGTCTGAGACCAGCTTGTACCCACAACCACAGCTGTGTTGCTGTGTAATAAAGATGGTATTTTAATCCCTCTCCGTCTGACTCCTATCCTCCCATAATTGGGAAGGGAAGAAAGCAGCATTAATTATTGCCTCCCTGGATCCCTGGCATCCCAGTGGGAATTTCCTTGAGGTGGTGATATGTGCTAATCAGTTTTATCGTAACTCAGAGGCCAAAAAGCTAACCACAGACTTGGAAATCTAACCCTGTTACATCAATTAAATCTTCACCGATTCTTGGAATGAGAATTCTCAAGCGCTTCTCCTCCAATGAAGAACAGATAGTTCCCTAGACAGGAAGGGGTGAGCTGGTGTCCTGGGATGGCTGTCACTGAAAACTAAGCAGAATGGCCCCACTCGGCCTCTGGAGGGCCGTGCTCTCCCAGGGGACCCAGCACTCACAGTCACAGGAGCTGCTTTACCTCTTCATGAAGCATTTCCTGATACTGCATAAACGCAGCCCCTGGGAGCCACAGAAAGACCAAGCCGGAGAGGGGTCTTTGCCGAGGTGCTGAGGGGCACACGGAGCAGCTGGGGTGAGCCTGTCACTTGTTCCCTCGAGTGGTGGCAACAGGAAGAGAAGTGACAGCAGAGTATCAAAAGCGATGCTGGTGGTGTTCAGTCATGATTCTCTAATAAGGAACTTTTGAAAGAAAGTTTTGAAAAGTATTTTTGAGCCCATGGAGTTAATGAGCACTTCTATGAACGTGATGCTAACATGCTAGCAGTCTGAGGGTCATGCACCTAGGTTCCCTTTCTTCACCCCTGCCTATCAGCGCCCTCGGTTTTTCAATTTTAATTGGGTCTGGCACATGCAACTTCCCTCTTTATTCCCGTTGACAGATCTGACCACTTGGCATATTCACCACTTGGCCACCTACCAACAGCATAAGCACTGGGATGAGTCCCGGGGGAGAGTCTCTCCTCTGCTTCAGCCCAACTAGGTCTGGAAATGCTTTCAGATCTGCAGCAACAAACACAGGGGGACAATTCAGTTGCTTGATGGGGGCACTGCTTTGGTCTTGTACGTGAGAGAATTGTCATTTGCAAGTTCACATGTACACCTCCTCAATGTCATCGCAGCCCCGCCCACCAAATCTCTCTCTGGTCTAAGAGATGCCCCCGGAACAAAATGACCTCTTGGACCAAATTATTAATTATAATGAAGTGATCACAGTTCATCATTCCTTTCATATGTAATGTCAGGACTCCCCAAATAACGTATTTTTTGCTAAATTCCTCAGACATATAATTTGGAAATAAGGAGCCACCTGAAATCTATGACTACATGACACTTACGTTCAAAGCAAACAGACAACCTAACACACAATTTAGGAAAAGACAACGCAATGGACTTCACCCCTTCCTCTCTACTGTCTAAAAAATGCAATGCCAACTTTTGTTGTGCATAAGGAAACCTCTTTCCTTATGCAAATTTGGAAGGTTTTAACTTCCACTCCCTGCACGTTTTTACAGGGGATGGACCCCGTGCCAGCCACCGCGCTGGCAGATCCCAGACAGCGGCCCCATTTCATTAACCCACTGGACCAGTTAATGTGGCATCACACGGAGATAAGGAGGCCAACTGCTGGACCTCAGGCTCCTCCCGGCTCCTACCATCCACCATTCATCTCAGTCCAATGTCTCAGGCAGAGTAAGCCTGCTCACCGGGCCTGGGGACTAAAGCCATGTCCCCCTCAGCGTGCCACTCCCTGAGCACATTTCAGTTACATGTGTCCTGCACGGGCAGGGATGGAGAAAACAAAGCCCCAAAGGATGAGAAAAGGCAGAAGGAGCAGCTTTCTATTTCTATACAATTTTAAAACCTACAGATAGGCAGGGGAAAGGGATAAACAGAGAGAAAACACTTTACCATAGAAATAAACACCTAAAGTATTTAGACAAGAAGCAAAGAGGACTGCCACAAAAGCCATCTCCGCCCACAAAGAACTAATCAAAAAGTTACAAACGTCAAACAACTGTTCTAAGCCCTGGGATGCTTTCACTCAAATTACTCTGCTTGCTGACTGCCCAACTATTTCCCAAGATCTTTGTAAGAGAAAAAAGATCCAACCCGCTTCCAAAGTGTGGCAGGATTTTAGGTCAGGAAGCAAACTAGGTTACACTTTTGCAAGTTGGGGGCTGAGAAGTTATCATCCCCACCCCACCCCTGCCCCATTCATTTTGGAGGCGCATGAATGGACCAAACAAAACAAAACAAAACAAAAACAAAACCCAAAACAAAACAACAGCACTTGATCTCTGAAAACATATTAAGCCAAAGTCAGTCTTATTTTCCTGTTAGAGATCTGCTATAGAGAGTTACACACTGGGGCGCCTGGGTGGCTCAGTCAGTTTAAGCATCTGCCTTCAGCTCAGGTCATGATCCCAGGGTCCTGGGATCGAGCCCCGCGTCGAGCTCCTTGTTCAGCGGGGAGCCTATTACTCCCTCTGCCTGCAGCTCCCCCCTGCTGTGCACTCTCTCTCTCTCTCTCTCTCCCTCTGACAAATAAATAAATAAAATCTTTTTAAAAAGAGAGAGAGAGAGTTACGCACTTTTAGCAAAAGCACGTGTGTACGCAGATACTGACTTGCCTGCACTGGGACAGCCTGTCTGTAGCCGGGATCGCTAACCAACGCGGGCAGCCTGCGTGTTGAAACAGCATCATCCACTAGAGGCCAGAATGAGACCGTCATGTTCAGTGCTCCTGAGGCCCCATTGAGATTCTCGGTGAGTACAGACTTAGGGAGAAATGAAGCACAAGACGTCAGTGAGTGACACCCACAACCATGGGTGACAGGCCAGCACAATGCATTTCTGAATTCTCTTACAGAGTTTCCTTCCACATCTAAATCAGGGAGCAAAGGAGGCATTGACAGGACAACACCTGTCGGCAAGAGCTAACACGGTATTAAGGACTCAGAAGGTAGCAGGAAGGTGGACAGGTCTTTCCTGAACCGAAGGCCAGAAGGAAGGACAAGAGCAGGTAGGACCCCGGAGCTGGCAAGACAGAGTCCAAGATACAGCCATGTGGCCAGTACAGGTGGCAGTAAAGGAGAACAGAGAAATGGGCAGAGAAAATGCCTCTCTAGTTCTCAGACCCGGAGGTGGGCTGGGAACCAGCCCCAGCCTAGTACATTCACGGGGAACTGGTTAACTACACATATCACACACGAGACGTGGAACATGGTACAGCCACCAAAGACCGAGCCATACCTGTCTGTTGGTACGGAAAGACCTCTAAGATGTGCTTAAGTAAGAAAATAGCAGACAGTATGCTCTTTAGTGATGGCATTTGTGTATACCTGTTAAGGATGCACATGCACACATATGGACTGACACGGTTGCATGAAAGTCTTCCAAAAAGATTCATGCACACACAACTAAAGAGAAGGCTCCTGATCAGGGCTTTGCACATATGGTTGCACCCATTCAGATCCTTCCCCAGAGCCTCCTCTCAGTTCTTCAATCACATCTCAGTAGGACACCCCTGGCCGCCATATTTAAAATCCCAATCCCTCCAGCACTCTCTATCCCCCTTGCTGCTTTATTTTCCTCCAAAACACCTATTGCTGGCTGCCACATTTCATGGTTTACTTATTTGTGTGTGTTATTTTTGTCTCACTCCCTAGATTGTAATCTTCATGAGGGGAGGGATGTTTTTGCCTGTTTTGTTCCCTGCTGTGTCTCCAGTGTCTGTTCATAACAGGGACTCAAAAAGTTTGTTACATGAATTCGTTAAGACAAGATGTTCCCTTTACTGATGTTCCCTGAAGTACGAAGGGCTAGAAGTTACTTAAGGGTTACCAAGGCAATGAGACAGGGATGAAGCTGCCTTGGACATGATCTCTGACTTCACACTAGTAGTGGGTCCAAGGAATCTGGGATTTTGTCCTTAAAGGCTTTCATTCTCTGGAATATGTTTGAGGCAAACTTCTAACAGGGGAATGTAGCTACTCAAAGACTTTTGATGGAAGGATGGCCCTCCTTTTTCTAGAAAGGTCATTTACTTTTGTCAGTGACACAGGTTTGGGAGAATCCTGGAGAAGCTGGGGAAGAAAGACACCTGCCTGGTAAGTCAAACCAGCCAACTATACCCCGACTTTGATGGGATGGCAACTGCCTTCATGTCTCTGTCTGGAATGAGGTTCTTCTCCACATAGCCTACTTCCTTCAGCCTCAAACTGCACCAGAATGCCAAGAAATGGTCCATCCAAGATTCACAGCAGGGAGGAACGTATCTTCCTAGCATCATATCTTGCTGAAATAATTTTGAATCATCACAGCTTGGGTTTTCTCTTTGCAGAGGTCTTGCTAAGGGAGACACCTCCAAATACTAATCAGATTCGGGGGGGAGGTGATTCCTTAAGCAATCTAGCCCCATTTCACAATTTTTAAAAAAATAGAATTGTGAGAAATGTTTTTGGAATAAAACTTGTGTTGTCATGTGGGCCAATATATAGCAGTTGGGCTAACTGTAAATATTAATGGGATTTTTTTTCTACTTCTTCATCCCTAACTACAAATTAGTTACCTCCTGAAGATCTAGCTCTGCTTAGTATGTAGATAGGGAAAATTACTTGGTGCAATTTCATGCTTGGTTTGTGTTTTCTTCAGTTCTATTTATCAAGTGGTTTGCATTCTATTTTAAATGCTTTAGCTCCTAAATGCATGAATAAATACGGTAATATCTCTCTTCCCAGATTATCAGACCCGGGACTATTTCAGGCATCCAAAAGCCAGCCCAGGACATAGATGAAGGAAGCTAAAATAACTCTGCATCATAGAACCATGCACTTTGCTCCTTAGGCTTTCATTCAAAGCCTTATTAACTCTTATTTAACACACAAGCTTAACAAGTATGTTTAGTTAATTTCTAGATCTAAAGCAGATTGGAAGGAATATAAGGATAGGAAAAGGACGTAATAGTAAGGCAGTTCAAATGACTCAGGGATAAGATGATAATAATAAAAGGGCAAACAGAACCATAGGTATTCATGATGAAGATCGATTGTCAAGACAATATTTAACTATGACCAGCATACACTGAAGTGGCAGAGAGCTTTCTAATGTATTTTAGAAAAATTTTAAACAGAAATCACTGTAAAAGAAAGCAGTGTTTAAAAGAGAAAGATATTCTTATCTGGATTATTTCTTCAAAGGACCCAACTCTTAATTCTTTAAGCTAGCAAAATGGAAATGATTATATATAGAGACCATATATTATTCGTGTGTATATATTACAAATATAATATATAGATGTATTAGAGATGATAGATCATAGCAATCCACTAAAAATAAGGTTAGCTTTCCACAAACTTTACATTTATTTACTCATTTATTCAATAAATAAATATTGGGCTCTTTTTTAAATTATTTTTTTAAGTAGGATCCACATGGAGCCCAACACGGAGCCTACACTCACGACCCTGAGATCAAGACCTGAGCTTAGGTCAAGAGTCAGATGCTTAACTGACTTAGCCACCCAGGTGCCCCTTCAGCTCTTATGAAGTGCTAAGCACAGTGCTAGTTCCAAGTGAGCTGGACAGACCTGACCTTGCCCTGTAGACTCTTCTTACATTCTCTTTCATTATATTTTAGATAAATTCCTAGAAAGAAGAAAACAGGGTGCCTTGAGAGCAAAGAAACGAATAGACCTGATCTAGGCTGAGGGTGGTGGGGTGGGGAGCTACCCTGAGGCTTTAAGCTCAGCTCTGGAGTGGTCATCTCTTAAGTAAGTAAGTTGCTGGTGGTGGGGAGGCAAGTGCAAAGGCTTGGGGGTGGAAGAGCATGCACTGTGGCCAAGGGACTGAATGCACTGAGCATGCCCTGTGGCTGCAGTGAAGAGGGCAAGAGGCAGAGGTGGAGCCATCCTGAGCCCAGAGGATGTGTTAGTGCAGATCATCTTCACTCTAAGGACAATGGCAGTCCACTGCAGAGACACCTTTTAAGATGTTTGAAAAAAATCACTTTGATGGCAGTACGAGGAATAGGTCAGAGTGACAGTCAGTGTATTTACGGGGAACAAGGTAGGAGGTTACTATAGTCCTCCAGGGAGAGCAGAGGGTAAAAGTATGAGCATGAAGAGGAATCGCTAGAATCAACAATATTCAGGAGGTAAAAACTCGCGGGATTTGGGATGGACCAAAATGGAAGGTAAGGAAGAGGGCGGAGTCAGGACTGCCCTCAGAGTTCTGACATGGTGGGCAGTTGGGTGTCCAGGGGTCCCGGCCACTAATGGAAGACACTATAGAGGAGCAGGGGTATCATAGGATGGGGAAAAGGGACCCAAGATGTAGTTTTAGACTTGCCTACTATGGAGCTCCAGTGAAACATGCAGAGGGCCGTGTCGGTCAGGAGTGTGTATGCTTGTGTCTGGAGTCCAGAGACCAGGTCTGGGTGTGAGATAAAATGTTCAAGCCCTGTACTTCCACTGGTTATGGGACATATGAACTGAGGGGCACAACAGATTTTATTGGCAAAGTAGCTCCTAGGAAAGAACCAAAACTTCCCAAGGGAAAACTTTTGAGTGCTTTTGATACATTTGATTTCAGGAATTAAACCACTTGCACTTTCCAAAGACATTGGATGAAGCAAGAAAAATGGATTCCGTGTCGGGAAGCTCAAACAAACCATGCGAACATATAACCTAACAGTGCACAATGGCTGTAATTTAACATAAGGATACGTCAACATGGCACAACATACAGATGCCTTCTTAGCAAACTATATTCAACCAAAAGTTCACAGTCATGTTCTAGGGGTGGCATTCAGGACAACTGGAAACCAGAAGAGATTACTGTAGGCTCCTTCATACAAGAGTTTAAAGCTGTGGTGGCATGGGCATACACATGAACCAGTTAAGAAATGTGGTGTTAATGACCTACAGGACTATAGAAAATCAGTCTGCAGAGAAAGTAGAGTGGAGGGGTTCAAACCAAGAGTCCTTGGATGGGGCTGGACACCGGCTCTGCCACTTACTAACCAGGTGACCCTGGATGAGATCCTCACCTCTCAAATCTCAGTGACCTCTTCTGTAAAATGGGTTGCTAGAAGGAATAAATGAAACACTGCATGAAACATGCATAGCACATAAAGTATGTGAGGAGGATGGGACTATTAAGATAGTCATGGGACTATTTTATAAAAGGGGTATAAACATATACCAAAAAGATCAGACAGTTCCAGGAGAAGTTGGGATTTATCAAATAGACACACTATTAGTATTACTTTTACTAATCATATCTTACATGTACACAGCACTTTATAATGTTCAAAGTACTTCCATATACTTTATTCAATTAACTTTTACAATAATCCTTCAAATAGGCAGGATAAACGTCATACCCATTTTACAGGTGATGAAACCGACTCTCAGAGTTTTAAGGAACTCATCCAAAGGCACTCAGTCAACAAGTGGCAGGGCCATAATTCATACTCAAGTCTTTGACTTCAACTTCTGTATTCTGGCACTGGTTAAAGGTCACAAAACAAGTGAGGAACTCTTCGGAGAAGTCTGCTTTAGGAGACACCTCTACACAATTTTGCCCTGTAGCCAAATGTAATAGGAAAGATGGATGAGGGTTCTTGCCATCTTGGAAGAAAAGCCAAGAAATGGAAAGAGGCTGAATGCTGATGTCATTGTATTGAATTGCTAGATGAAACCATAACAAATCTTCAAATAAGCAAACCAATACATTTTTTGTTACCTCACTAGTTTGAGCAGTGTCTCCATCACTTGCAACCAAAATAATCTGAATATATCCAATGCATTAGAAAACTCATTGCTCCTTCAAAAAAAAAATCCAAGTATCTTACCTCTTTGACTATACTCATGCTATTTCCACTGACTGGTATTCCTTTCCTTCCTTCCTTTCTTTCTTGTTCTTTTCTTTTCTTTCTTTCTTTTTTTTTTTTTAGAGAGGGAGAGAAGTGGGGGGGTGGGCAGAGAAGAGGGAGAGAGAAAACTTAAGCAGACTCCGAGCTGGGGATGCGGGGTTCAATCTCACAACTCTGAGATCATGACCTGAGCCAAAATCAAGAGTCGGATGCTCAACTGACTGAGCCACCCAGGCACCCCTTTTCTTACCTGTTGAACTCTTATCCATCCTTCAAAGCCTCTCTTACCATCAACTAAATGAAACCGTTTCTGATTCCACCAGCATAATAACTTCTCCTTTTGCTCTCCAAGCATTTTATTTGCACTTCTTCTAGAGAACTTCATATTCTAGAGTAACTATCTCTTCTTCCCTTCTGTGTCCATTATAGCACCCCATATCTTGCCATGGTAGACCGTCAGTACATAATTAATTTTACCACATTGTATAAGCTAGAATATTAACTAATTTCTCAGAAGATTGCCAATATTGATACTTAGCTATTTAAAATGTTAATATCATGTGACAGAAGAGAAATCAAACCTTGGCTTCACATCTCCACGTTTATGAGATGAACATGCAGTATTAGACATTTCCTGGTATCTCCCATAGCTGGTCATTCTGGATGTCATTTTGGGGGAAGCAGAACAAAACCTCCCTAAAAGTATGAAATAAAAAGTTACAAGCCCATCACGTTTCATATGAAGCACATAGATTGGATTTTACAGATGTACTCTATAATCTGCACCGCTGTAAGTCATGCCACTCAGCTTCCCAGATCTTATAAGAATATTATAAGCATACTTTAATACGTATCGTCTACCATTTCAGCTGTTATCTCAAAATAGCTTTTGAGTGTTCTATTTTACTATTGTTTATAACCAATCATGTAACCTCATTCCAAAAAAACCACCAAAAAATAAAAATAAAAAGATGAATTCTAGTAAGAATTTCTTTTGCACAAAGATCTAGCAAGGTGTTGTGAATTCCTAGTCTGAGCTTATTCTATGAAATGAAAATGCATTAATCATTTTCTATCTACACAGCCCTCAAATTGGAGAGGCAGATTCTATTTTCTAATGCTCGGTTATTAAAATGTATTTTACATGAAAGGCATAAAATGCTTATTTCCACACAAACTACTTGACAGCAAAATGAACAGAATCATCATGCTCATGAAAAATGCAGGCACCTGAGAGATATCTTCAGCCAAAAGAATGCTGTCACTTTGCTCTTTCCAAATAACTGTTTTCCGAGATTATTTTTAATTGGCTAATGGGCCTTTGGTCTGCCAAAATAAAGCTAATATTTGCATAGTATCTTCACAGTTTATATTTTGATATTTATCCCTGGTATGGACTGTATGCTGGCGTCCCCCCCCCCAAATTCATATGTTGAGACCCACCTGCCATGTGATGGTATCAGGAAGTGGGCCTTTGAGAGGTCATTAGGGTTACATGAGGTCATGGGGGTCACTAAGGGTAGATGAGGTCATGGCAGTCACGATGGGATTCGCGCCCTTATAGGAGTCATGAGAGAGCTTGCTTCCCCTTTCTGCTTCTGCAATGTTGAGGACATAGCAAGGAGATAGGAGCAGGCCCTCACTAGACACTGGATTTGCTGGTACCTTGATCTTGGACTTCCCAGCCTCCAGAACTGTGAGAGATAAATGTTTGTTGTTTAAACCCCCCAGTCGATGGAATTTTTGTTACAGCAGCCCAGGGGGACCAAGACAATCCCCATTTTATATTTATGGAAAATGAAGCTAAGAGGTAATACATTAATACATCAAGCACATGATGAATCCAGAAGCTTGTGTCTCCCAGTAGCCATGACATGAGATACAAGTGTCAACAAATTTGTTGCTCATGAAACCCTTTCCCCAGCTTTGGTTACGTACCATAGATGCCTTGAGGTTTCCAAAAGCTGTTCTCTTCTGGGGTTTCCTGTTTGGCACAGCCTTGTCCTTGGGGATGGGTGCTCTCCTCACCTTCCATGGCTGCACTGCTGTCACCCCCATCTCTCCACTCCTTGGTCTTTCTGTCCAGACTGGCGCTTCTGGACTTGACCTTCCCTTCTGGAGATGTGATTAGTGATTCTGATTCATACATTCTAGGCCTCTGGAAAGAAAACGAGGAGTTCCTCTTTTCTGAAGAGACACCCCTGATCTTGTTCAACATGCGTAAATAATAGAAATATGTCTCCAGCACACTGGTCCCTCGATCTGGTTTACACAGTTGCTCATCGCTCCAGGAGAGGTTATCACCGCCATCTTGGAATGGGAAGGATCCTTTCAAACCAGTTTTAGAAATATTTCTGGAAATGGGGTGAGTTGAAGGCAGTGTCTCTCCCATTTGCTCGTGAGTTCCTTGTCTGGTGACCGCTCGGGGCGCCTGTACTCACCCACCATCCATCTTAGGGAGTGGCAGTTGGCCAAACCAACTGCTGCCATGGGCACCATGTGCATCTGCGGGGGGCCCACAGAAGACATTGGTACCCGAACATCCATGAAATAGCGCATTCTCCAAGGGGCCCTCTGACATGTTCAGGGAGAGGCTGGCAGCTTGAGGGTCCAGATAACTTTCGGGATGTGTTAGATCAAACTGCTTCTGAGTTATCACAGAAGGGCTGCTTTTAGTAGAACTCTGCATGCTTCTGTTCTGACCACCTCCTGGCACTCTCCCCATAAGAGTGCCCTCTACTCTCTCTGTGATCTCATGTTTCCATTCATTTTTGTGTTTAATATCAGTTTGGGGGACCCCAAAGTGAACCCCACATTGTCTGATTCCTTCCTCCTTCCATTGGAGTTGTGACTAGGGGTCATACTTGGACCCCCAGGCAGTTTCTGGATGCGGTCTTCACCTCCGCAACTGTCAGCCTTGAATTGTGCTGTGACACCCTTTGTGTTCTGGTCCTCTGCACTCCTTCCTGACTTTAGCCTGCAAGGGTGCATCTGCAGGGGAAGGGGTACCACTTAGCACCATGGTTCTGGACACTAGTATGCTGTCATTTGCGGGACACAAGCAATTTCTGAGAACCCTTTATACTTCCTGCCTAGAACACACCTTCTAGGTATCCATTTACTTTCTCCAGGTTCATCCAAATGCTCCTCCTCTGAGCTATCAGTCGGTGGAATCCAGAAGTAACTATTTTTGGGTGGGCTCTGTCTGGTTTCCTCTAAAACCTTACTTCCTTCAGAAGTGTGGCTGAGTTGTGGCCTCTCAGGAAATGTCTCATTCTCACTGGGGGTCTGAATACAACTCTTTCCTGCTCTGGAATACTTCTGTTGAGCAGAACCTTCCTGCTGAAGACTGTCAGGAGGGCACTTGGCAGCTCTTCCCTCCCCCTCATTCCTGACTGTAGTCTCTTGCCACTCACGAGACTGATTGCCAGGAAAATCCTTTCTCAAGAAGGATCTTGGAAATTCTGAAGACAAGTCCACTTCTGACCAGTGATTTGGGGGGCTTAAAGAGAATCTGTGAATGTCTGTGTGCTGGACCCGTCTGCTCTGAGCAGGGCTGGGGAATCAGAGGACCTCACATAGGCATTTGTCTTACTTCCTAGAGCTTTTGAACTTTGGTAAGGGTTAGACTGAGGGAATCCAAGAGAAGCTGTGGGACTCTTCAACCAATCCTCTTCTGGAGGGTTGGACAGGAAATTCTGAGCCCAATTTATAACATGTCGCAACTTCTTTGTCTCAGGGACCAAGGCATCAGCCAGCAGCTGGAGATTCAGTTCTGCTGGGTGGCTCTCTCTCCTGGGCCTCTTGTGGGCCCTCTGGTCCTGATTCTGCTCTGCTTCTCCAGGAACCACTTTGGAAATTTCCTGGAGCAGAGGTTTCTTTCCAATTGCTAAACAACACGGTGACATCTGCAGGCCTCTCAGCCCAAAGGTTTGATTTTCTGAGGGATTCACTGTCCACACTCGTTGGCTGCTATTTCTGGAAGTGTCACCTTTGATGATCCCAAGGCTTTCATAGTAAGCCACACACTTGGCTCGTAAGTGCTTTAGGTCACGGGTTCGAGGACTGTCTGCCTCATTCCACCAAGAATGTCCAGTCAGTATAGGGGGAATGGGGTCCATCTGCAAATAAAAAGACAGAGACAATTCAAAAAATAAAACTCATGGATGATTCTTCTATCTACAATGTGGCCCTACTGTATTCACTAACATCCCACAACCCAACTAACATTTTTATAAAAAGTTGAGGGCAGCTTTGTAACTCTAAGACTAAGGCAACTAATGTATTAAGAGAAAGTAAGAAAAATTTCACCACTAGTATTTTACCATATTCAGTCATGCTAGGGGTCTTAGTCACTGCATGAGAAAGGTTAGTTTTGTCTTTTGAGGGGATATATGCTAATTAAGTGAATATAAAATAGAAGATGATTTTTAAATACAAGTAGCCTTGTAGATTTCACTGTTTTTCTACTGCTTAATTTTTTTTTTTTTTACCAAGTATATAAGTTCTTTTGATTTGTATAAATAGTGTAGGGATTTAAAAAGAACAAAAGAAAAAAAAGTCTAAAAGGGGAGGAAGGAGGAAGAAGATAAGACAGATAAAGAACATGAATTCAGACCCGCTCGGTACAACCATCTCATACCAACTTATCCTTTTTACATACCTGGCCAACCCAGGCTGGGACAGGGAGACAAAGGATGATGAAGATGGACAGAAAGGCTCCAGATCAAGCAAAAAAAGCCATCAAGTCATCTCAAGGTCACCTATCAATCAAATGTGCTCCTCACCAAAACTGGACTCCTGACAAGCCCGCACTTAAGAAAAAATTAAACCACTGGAGCCCTGTATTCCTAATGTAAGGCAAATTTTGTAAAACAAAACTTTGTCTTCCTCTCTTCTCTGCCGCATTTGCCAGTCTCCCCTGAGGCAGCTCCAGCAATCTGAAAATTACTGATATAAAAAAAATACTCTTCAAAAAAATACTATGCACGGGGTTCTTCAGCATCTTTGTCATACATGGTCAGGCCAGGAAACTTCTGAATGAATGGATAAAGCAATGAACACAAGCATGGCAGACACTAATAATTTAGACATGTAACAGCCTGAATGCATGGCCACGTTCCACATGGTCCCTCCTTTGATCTTCACAGTGATCCTGAGAGCACTTCAGGTGTGGTAAGTGAGGTTCAAGTGTGTCAGTCTAGACACAGACTCATGCCTGCCAAGCAAAGACCAGAAGGCACATCTTCTGGTCCCATCCAAGGTGCTCTGTGGTTAAGAACTCCCCACTCTGAGGAAAGGACTACCCTTTCCCGCAAGAGCTCCATGAGAACCAGAACATTTCGAAGGGGCTCTTGATGCTTAAAAAAAAATCACTTTTAATATAAACATCACCAAGGACTGTGTAAAGTAGACATCTCTGAATTTTTCACCATCCTAGTTCCCAGGCTGGACATGACTCTGAATTGAGGAAAGAGTGTCTGTCCCAGACGTTATTTTTTTTTTCAAGTGCCTTGTCAAAATGGTCCCAATTTCAAAATATTACTTCAAATATTTGGTACCTACTCCATGCTCTGATCTAGAACCAAGGTTCTTAATTCAGCTGACTTTTACTAAGGATCTACTATCTGGTATGCATAGGAGGAACAAGGCATGGAGCTTAAATACTTAGAGTCTCGAGCGATGAGTAAACAAATATCTGAAGTCTGGCTGTTTCCTTGAACATGCTGGTGATTCTGTATTGGCCCCATGCCAATCAATACACTGAACCTGCCCCCCCCTTTTTTTCTATAAAAAAATCTAAGCCTATCAACTACTCATAAGTTTGTATTAGCCTTTCTGGTTTCCTAGAAGTGATGGGCTACATAACCCAGAGGTACAACTTCATAAACCCCTATTCAACATGAAGTACCCTGAGTCCCAATCAATAGGGGTTTCTCTTTACCTCTCCACCATTCCCCATGCAGAACATCATCCCAGCTAATCACAGGAGTTCAGGAGGCTGGGGTGCCACTGGAGAGGAATATCAACAGACTTCTGGAGAGGTAATATCTCAGCTGAGAGCTGAAGGCTGTACCAAGTTAGCCCAGCCAAGAGAAGGGAGGGAAGAATGTTCCAAGCAGACAGAACATAATGTGGGGAGGTTTCCAGATAAGAGAAAATTTAGCCAGAAGATTCTTGGCCCAAGCAGAAGGCTGCAGAACCCCCGAAGGGGGGTGAGTCAGAGTTACTACAAGTAGTTAAAGAATCTTTACGTGAGAATGGCCTGGATAATAAACAAATGACCCTGGAATTCATAAAATACATATTCACATAAAAACAACTTCTGAGCTCAGAGAAGTATTTTGACATTCTGAATTTTCTTAATCATTATCCTAAAAGTATAATGACTGCCATGTTTTTGGAAGAAAAAAATTCAGATTGGAACCAGGACCTTATATTCAAAAAGCCATGTTCCATTGACCTAGACTTCACCTCTACTCTCCCCTTCTCCAACCCTATTAAGTGTCTGCAGGCTGATCTGACTCTCTGCCCAGTAGGAAATCAATCTCATAAATAAATGCATTCCCAGGTTTTACTAAATGACAAATTACGGCGCCATACAAATAATGCTGATACTAAATAATACTAAATGGACACTTTCTCTTAAACATGTATTTATGCACTTTGACAAATAATTCCTGAAGATACCATGTCTATCCTGGAAGTAACAGATAGTTGCATCATGGAATTTTCTAGAGGAAAGGGACCCATCCATCTTAGGAGGCAAGGGAACCTCCATACTGTTTTCCATAGTGGCTGCACAAATTTACATTCCCACCAGCACGGCACAAAGGTTCTCTTTTCTTCACACCTTTCCCGTCTTTTGTTTTTTAATAATAGCCATCTGAACAGGTGTGAGACTTTATCTCCTTGTGGTTTTGATTTGCATTTCCCTGATGATGAGTGGCGTTGAGCATCTTTTCATATATTGGTCATTGTTTGTCTTCTTTGAAGAGATGTCTATTCAGATCTTCTGCCCATTTTTAAGCAGGTTATTGTTATTTTATTTTTTGCTATTGACTTGTATGAGTTCCTTACATATTTTGGATGTTAACTTCAATCAGATACATGGTCTACAAATATTTTCTCCCATTCCATAGATTACCTTTTCTTTTTTTTGCTTCCTCTCAAAAAAATAAAACTAGAAGTACTGTAGGTTCCAGCAATCCAACTTCTGGATCTAAATCCAAAGGAAATGAAATCAGTATCTTGAAAAAATATCTGTGCGCTCATGTTCAGTGCAGTATTATTCACAATAGCCAGGATATGGAAACAGCCTAGGTGTTGATGGATAAATGGATAAGAAAATATGATATATATATATGAGTATTATTCAGCCATAAAAAGAAGGTAATCCTGCCATTTGCAACATGGATGAACCCAGAGAACATGAGGTTGAGTGAAATAAGCCAGACACAGAAAGACAAAGACCATATGATATCACTTATGAATAGAATCTAAAAAACTTAAATTCACAGAAACAAGAGAGTAGTGGTGATTGCCAAGGGCTGGAGGTGGGAAAATGGAGAGATGTCGGTCAAGGGATAGAAATTTCAGTTATAAGAAAATAAGTTCTGGAGAGCTAAGGTAAAGCACGGTGACTGTTGTTAATAATACTGAATTGTATACTTGAAATTTGCTAAGAAAGTAGATCTTAAGTATTCTTACCACACACACACAAAATAGTAACTATGTGAAGTGAAAAAAAGAAGGTGATCATAAATAACAAAGAAATATTTTCCCGACCAGTGCCTTACACTCTGCAATTTATCGAGCTTCAGGGTTTCAGGGAAGATCAGAGAGCAAGGTAGCAAGCTAGGGTGAGGCCAAGGGTTTGGCAGGACCGCAAACCCTTCATACACTTCAACTAGAGCAGTTCCATTGCCTCTAAAATAGTAAGACTGCCTTTGTGGAAAGGGTTCGGCTGCTCAGAATGTTGGAAATCCACATTCTACAACATTCTTATTTTACAGACGGGGAGAATGAAGGATGGAGTAACTAAGTAACATGGTCAAGTTCAGCTGGATTGAGACCGCAAGGGGCAGGCTCTACCGCACACAATGGCGCGTGGGGGGCACCACGAGGAGACCGCCCACCACGCTCCTGCCAGTCCTCCCTGCATGCCCTCGCCTGCCCCTGACTGGTCCAGCTTACCGTGATCACTTCTGCCCACTACACCGCTTCCTGTCTGTCCTATTGCTTGGAAACGAATCATGTACTGCTTCTTTAACTATGCTTGTATGGGTCACTTGAACAAGTATTACTTGAATTATTTTACTTTTTACCAAAACATTTATTTTGAAACAACTGAAACATATAGGACAGCTGCCAGCACAGTAAAAACAGTGACCAATCATCCCCATTTGCCTGCGGCAGAGAGGTTTCCCAAACACAGGACTGTCCATGCCAAAACTGGGACTGTCCCAAGCACACCAGAGTGGTTGGTTACTCCAAGTTCAAAGACATTTTCTCCCTGACAGTAAGCTGCCAACCTGATGAACACTTTAGTGTAGATTTTCTATGAGCAAGAACATTTTCCGTCATAACTTACAATAGTACCATCAAAAGCAGGAAAGTAACAGTGATACATTATGATTCTCTTATGCTTAGACCTCATTCATGTTTAGCAACTGTCCCAACAATGTCCTTTCTAACAAAGAGATTCACTTCTGATTCGCACCTTGCATTTAGTTCTCATGTTTCTCTGGTCTCCTTCAATCTGGAAGAGTTCCTCAGTCTTTCCTTGGCTTCAGTGAGGTTTTTAGGTAGCCACAGTTGGTCTCTCTGATTAGCATCAGTCCAAGTTCCTTTGAGACACATGTTATACTCTATGATAGTGTATGCTATGATAGAGCACCAAGAACATGTTTATCCTTGTGGAAGTTGCCCCATAAATAACTGGTCAACCAACAGGAGCCAGCAGGTAAAGTAGCCACAATTCTACTGGGGTACTGAACTAGTTGTTCTCAGCAATAACTGAAACTCCCTAATAGCCTGGTGGTCCCATGCTAGCAGAGTCAAAGAATGGAAAGACTGTCTCTCTATCTCCCTCAGTCCCTCAACCCTCTCCATTCTCTTTAGAAGTCAAGAACATATTCATTCTAGGCTGGCCCAACAAGCCCTAGCAGCACTGGACTAACCCATCAAGGAGTGAGATACTGGGACTATGGAAATGAGTCGGAAGGACATTTACGGTCTCAACTTCTCACCCATTTCTAATTACGTTGCGTATTGCCTCGCATTGACCTTATTTTTGTCATGATGCAGATGAGAGCATCATTAGGGCCACAGTGGGATAAAGAGGACTTGGCTCTTGCCGAGGCCAATGGTGCCCGTCACTTGTTAGAGGTGGACACTCAGATCTGGAGACAGGAGGACCACAGCTGTGCCCACAGGCAGTAGTGGCCGAGTTTCAAGGGAACCTGTGGATTCTGGAAGCCCAGTGCTCCTTCCACAGTTTTTTGACCGTAAGCAATGATGGCATGAAGGCCACTGACAGGAAATTATATGCCAATTATATCAGAAATCCAGAAACCAGTAACTTAAATGGAAATAAAAAAAAAAACCCTTTGGGTGTGTGTGATATCTATCTATCTATCTATCTCTGTATCTATATCATGGTCAGTCCAGGCGATCTATGGACAACCTTGTAATCACAATAACAATCATTGCTAACACATGACGCTTAAGGCTTTGAAAATAGAGGCCCAGAGAGGCTAAGTAACTTGCCCAAGGTCACACAGCTCATAGGTGGGAGGGCCAGAGTTCTTGCTCTTAACTCTTGGATTATACTACCCCCCCACTTAATTACTTAGTTGGCTCTGCATTGACATAACCAATGAATAGCCCAAACTGACAGGTGATTAATGCAAATACAAACAGACTGGCCTGCCCATGGAAAAGAAAACGTCTGAGGCTAAACAGAAAAAACCAAATGTTTTAAAATCACGGCTGGCTATGACTTCAGGGCTGGCAGTGCCCGTCTATGCAGATAACAGATGTCTAGTTAATAGGTCTGTTTCTCATTCCTTGGTAAACGCCAAGCTTTCTTTCTAGACCTCAGAGCTTCATTGTTTCGATATGATTTCCAGCAATCCACTGAAATCTTCCAAGAATTCAGCCTACAGCCCTCTACGGACTGCAGTCTGCACGTGCCACCTACAGGCATAAGAGGATGCTGGTTTTCTCCAGGGCAGCCAACAGGATTGCTTCACTGACTGCCATCCCTAAAGCCCCAGGACGCAGAGCGGAAGGAAGTCGAGGCACAGGCAGGGAGGGGACAGTTAGCCCAAACACTGGCAACATTAGGAGAGCCAGCAGAGGGGAATAAAGGAAATGGCAACCAAATGGGAGAGAAGAAAATAAAAATGTTAACCATATTAAATTAACAGCTGGGAAAAGTAGGAGAGTGTGTCAGTTACAGACTGGAAACGGAGCTTGGCTTTCACCTCAAGCCAAACCACGTGCACCCTGATAAATGATTAGAACGCACAAGAGAATCTTCTAGGAAGATAAAGCTGGAAACACAACCCAAACTTTAAGGGCACTATCTACTCCACAGCAAACCTTCTCCCCACAAATCCATCAGAACCCACTACTCTGTTTCTGGTGCTTACACAATACCTTCTTAGTTTAAGATAAAACAAAATAACCTGCAATTCCATCTCAGGCCAGACTATGGTGGAAGGAGCTCATAGAGAAAACACTTCTATTCCCAGCCTGTATTTTCATGTGAAGTTTCAGGATTCTCTAAGCCAGGACCCAAGTGAAACAATAGTAAAGGAGGGGCTCTCCCCTGGCCTCAGCACTTTGCTATTATTTACATGCTTTCTCTCTCTCAGCGTGGTGCTCATTGACTGGCTAAAGAATAACACAACCACAATCAAACTTTCACTTTTCAGCTTTCACTTAGAAAAAAATTCTACCTTCCCCTTGGCCACTACATCATTCTAGACGCTCCAGCAGGCAGTGTGGTATGTGGGAAAACTGCGGATTTGGGATTCTGGCAAACAATCTAGAATTTAAATCCTAGCTCCATAAATCAGTGTCTCTTAGTCCTAGTTTCTTCATTCATTAAAAAAAAAAAAAAGCAGTTACCTCCCTATCTCATGGTACAGAAATTAATGGTGGATATTTACCCCAGGTGTCTGGCCCAGGAAAGGTAATTATAAAGTTCAGTTATATTTCCTGCTCCTCTTAATTTATAGAATCACTCATTCTTTTTGTTCTTTATTCATTTGTCAAACTTTCCTGGGAGCCTTCTGGAGGACAGATACAGCACTTCCTCAAATGAATGTGGTTGTCTCTGCCCCCATAGAATTATAGTAAAGGGGGGTGGGGACAGCAATGAAACAGCTCACTGTTAAATGAGTGGATAGATTTGCTTAAAGTAATGAGGGGGTGGGGCTTGAATAAAGCTCCATTAGGTCCAAAGAAAATGAACTTAAATTCAGAGTACTGAGTGTGAGCTCATAAGCCACACCCCTAGTGGGTTTAATTCTGGACTCCACCCATGGACAAGTTTCTGAAATTCTCTGTGCCTCCCTTTTGTTGCAGGGTTCTTGTCTCAGAGTGGAAGAATGAATGTCACAGACCAAAGGATGAAGTGAAGTGAAAGTTTATTAAGTGAAGGAAAGGAAAGGAGCTCTCTAGAGTGAGAGGAGGCCCAAATGGATTTCCCCATGAGGGTTTTTATAGAGGGTCAATCTTTTATAGAAAATTGACCAGGGAACTTGGTAAATATCTTGTCTATAACATTAACAGCAAACAAGGTGGATTTCTTATGTTCCCTTCTCTCTGGTTAATATCTTATCTATAACATTTCTCCACATCTGGGATTTCTGTGAGCCAGGTTACTAAACCCTTACATATCCCCTACCTGTCTCTTCCTACCTAGCCCTGCCTGTCCTTACTCTCATCTTTGCTAAACTGAAGATAATAATTCCCCACTGGGTTACTGAGAAAAGTAAAACAACACCGCTCCCTAGAGTTCCCCACTTCTCCTCTTTGGCACTCATTCTGCAAATCTACTGGTTTCCTGAGATGCCTAGATTTCCACGTAGCCTCCAGGCATCTCGAACTGCCCCAAAGAAGCATTTCAGAGGTGGTCCAGTAGTGATTATCAATAACCAAAAATAAAAGCTGATACCCAACCCCCCAGCCCCAGGACCGGACCAGCTGAAATGTGTGGACCACCTAGCCACCTGTGGCAGCTTTGAAGGGTTTAGCTCAGACCTAAAGTTTGACAACAGAAAACCCAGCACTTCTTGAAGCTATGGCCCTCTCCTAAGGGCAGCTGACTGGAATGAGCTGGGGCTCATTGATTAGAATTACCAGGCTCAACCCAGATGTAGCTGATTTCACAATTTTCATTCCCACCTTGCCGCCCTGAGAACCTGACCTTCGCCATCTGGTTCAGCTGAGGCAGCAGCCCTTGAAAAGAAAGGCAGGATTGAAAGGGACAGGAAGTCCAAGGTCTGGGAATCTCCTGGGTGTGGCCTGTTACTGGCACAAATGCATAAGCCACACGCCTGAGTGTCCTCGTGCATCACAGGAGGACCGTGCAAAGATAAATCGCTAAGGCAAGTAGAAATCCCAGATTCTCGCAGCCAGGGGGGTCAGTCTATCCCAAGCATTTGAATTGAAGGTGAAATGTTACATAAAGGTACTAGGAAAGCATGTATTCCTCTTCTCCCCCAACCACCCCTCCCGACAAAAACAAAAAACTCTTAAAGCTTATTTTAAATAAGAATGGGCACAAAAATACTCAAATCAATAACAATAGTAGTAATAATAATAATAAGTTACTTCTTAGCCTGACTGTCCTGGACCAGAATCTCCCTCTCGGTAGGGTGGTGGGCGCTGGGGTAGACAGGTGGAATCTGACACTGTCCTAAGGAAGCAGCACCCTGCGCGGCCTGGGTCGCCATGGAAACCGGCGGCGGCGGGGCGGACCCGCGGCAGGTGGGAGGGTCGGGCAGGGGCTGCCGGGAACCACAGAGGGAAGAAAGCTACTGACTTCTGGGTTCCCTTCACCCTCAAGAGCTGGGCCTCTTCCCGGGACCCGGAAACAGAAAGTTGCTTCCCAACTCTGAATGCCTAAATCTGCCAGATGATCCGAATCAGCGGATTAGAAACCAGAATCACACTGGTTAGAAACCCAGACCCCGGGTATCCATCCACTCATGGCCTGCTAAGTCAAAATCTCCGCAGCGAGGACCTGGAATCTGGATTTAACCAGGTGCTAAATAGGGTGGGGAGGCTGGGAAACACTGGGTTCGCCTGTTCTTTTTCTCAACACCCCCCCCCCAACACACACACACCACCTCGTAGTGGTAAAAGAATCTGCACCCAATTTCCTCACCAGCGGCTCTCAAGCTTGGGGGGAGTCCTTGCAGCTGAAAATGCAGAACCCATTCAGTTCCTTGAACTAAGCTGTTTGGAAGCGTCGCTGCTCTTTGTGGGTTTCCCACTTGGGGGCAGCCTCGTCCTTTGCTCCTGTTCGTTCCGCACAACAGGGTCCCACGTGTTTATTCCAGTTTATTTCTGCTGCAGTCTCGTTAATATAAACTGTTCTAGAAAGCGGAGTTTGGATGCAAAGAGAAATGTCTCCTTAGGAGGAATGGGGCAGTAGCAGAGCCTAGGGCTCTAAATGTGTGAAGCTCTTCAATTGCTGGTTTACATGTAGGGTTCAGAACGAAGAATCTACGCTTATAAAGCAATGTTCTCGTTGAAAATAATGCACGTAGCCTGGACGACAGATTTCTCAACTCCTTGAGCCCTTTTATTGGACAATCGAATGGGACCTCAGGAGTGATGCAGGCAGCCAGCCCAGGGCCTGGACTCTGGGCAACCATGGGCCTCACCTGCCCGCTTTCAGGAAGCGGCATGTTGGTGAAATGGGAGAAGGGCTCGCTCCTGCACAAACGGGGATCCGCATAGTATAATCCTCCCTGAGGCCAAAAACGGGACCTGTAATATTTGCAGAAGTCTGGGGAGGCTCAGCTCAATAGAGTGGGATAATCTATGGGCCTCTTGTAGCCTGTGCATTTACCATACCATAACCTGTTTATGGATCTGACTTCTGTGTTCTATGCGTCGCATATAAAGGCAGATTGTTCTAAATTAGCTTAGAATGTACTTCCTCCAATTCAGACTTCCAAATCAGAACTATTGGTAAATGAGTGCGAGGGGGCTGGGATGATTAAGGCCAACTGGGAAGACCACGAACGTCCCTTGGGATAATAAAAGGAAAGGGGCTTTCCTGCGCTAGTGTATTATGATTTCTCAAGATAAAGCTACAACAATGCAGCATTTCTTATTTCCCATGGTACCTTTTTTCTAAGAGTGACTTGAAGAGCAACTGTGCTTGCAGAACACGCTTTGGGAAACACAACTAGGGGAACTGTGTGACCTCCCCACAAAGTTTGTGTAAGGTGGGATGGTAAAGAGCTGTTGGACACTTCCGATTTTTCAGCATGGCAATGGCAAAATAGATTAGGACTGCCTTCCAGGAGAGAGATGGGAGCAGTCATTTGAAAGAGAGGGGATAAAGAATTAAATTGCTGGGGGACACACTAATGGGTATGTTTCAGGCACTTGATATTTTTTATTCCTTGCAACCACTCTCTGAGATACCAGTCTATCCCCATTTTAGAGACAAACTGACACTCACAAGTTACTCCAAAACCGTATCCAACCTCAAATAGGCAGGAAGTGATAGGGCTGATATTCGGAGTCAGATCTTCCTTAGTACATGGCAGAACCCAGCCTAGCACCACGGGAGCCCGCCAGACTTGAGCGGAACAACAGATTTTATTTCCGTGGTCAGCTGAGTAATTAATGGTGAAAAGTAGGAGCAGAGAGCAGTCAGCTCTCAAATAGCCCCCAATGTCAACTTTTGATGGTGGGCAGGAGGTAATTCTTCTTCAAAATATATGTAGTTAGGAAAAATTAGAAAATTCGCTGGAATAACATCAAAACAGTGACTTCATGACTAATAGAATTTTCATAGAGTCAGAGTGGAGAGTCAAGTTTGACTTTGAATTTCTTGGTTTCATTGAGTGGGAGAAGGTAATGCCATTAGGCTTAGCAATGGAAGAACCAGGATTTTTTATTATAAATTTTTGTTTTGCTTTTTCAAAATTTATTTATTTTTAGGGAGGGACAGGGAGATAGAGAATGCACAGGGGGCGGGGAGGGGCAGAGGGGAAGGAGAGAGAGAATCCCAGGCCAATTCCTACCCCCCAGCATGGAGCCTGGCTTGATCTCAGGACCTATGAGATTAAGACCCAAGTGGAAATCAAGAGTCCGACGCTTAACCGACTGAGCCACCCAGGCGCCCCTTGTTTCGCTTTTTTAATCTTGTTTTGGTGGAAGGAGAATAAGTTAGCCTTGGCTAGAATGAACCCAAACCCAAAGAACCTGTGGGATATTTAGGTGGACCAAACACAAGTGTGAAATTGGATCCTGATTGTGAATTGTACTAATTTGGATCCCAGATGCTACTGAAAATTATTGGCCCAATAGTATCAGCTGCAGAGAAAATGTTTGGGGGAGGGGACAGACATGTTTCAGGATACCTGAGGAAAGAGAGATTTTGAAGGTGACACAGATGGGCCTTTGAACTTTTTCTCCGTTTCCGATCTTTTCTGCCATGCTCTACACAGACGCAAAGCAAAAGCTATTTTATCTGCAAAATAGAGAATCTACATGGCAGAAATACAGAGGGATCTCTTCATGCGAAGGCTCAGTTTCTGGAAAGCATTATGACTTTTTAGAAGCCTAAGAAATTTGTCTCATGTTTCAGGTTCACAGTCAAAGAAAGGCTGAATCCCTGAAGTGAATGAATCAGTTAAAAATAACATAAAAGTCTGTCCGTTGAGCCTGCTCTTAAATGTTTGCCATCCTGTGTGTTCCTGCAGGGCTCCTATGGAAGGTCTATTTAAGCACAACAGAGATACTTTCTGGAGCTCGGGAGGCTGCCAGGTCAGCTGGTATGGCGTTCCTGCTGGAAGACTCCTCCTATCCTCAGGCTCATCCCAAATGTCTTTCAGTCCACAGAGTTAACCAGACTCAAAGCACACATGTCCGGGGAGAGAGCGCGAATTAGCCAGCAGTCCATGTCACTGTATGAAACCGAGTAAGAAGTGCAGCTGAAACAGGAGGATCAAAGATCAGAAGCTGGCCAAGGCTCACACACTCCGCGGCTGAAAGAAAGGGCCCGGGGCTTGCTGCTTTCGTGTGTGCTTACAATGATTAACTAGCACGTTTCAGAAAAGACCTGTCAGCTCTTAGGCTTCAATAACTCTTTGATAACACGCAGGACCCCATGTTCAAAAAAGAGTTTATTCCCAAAGTCATTTGTATGTCAGCTGTTTGAACCTGAAAATGCTTGATTCTCAGGACGGGTCCTCTAAATTCTTTACCCTTGTAGGCATTCATTCATTCTGTGGTCACCAGCGGATATTTAATAAGCTCCTACTGTGTGCCCAGTAGAGTGTGCAACCTATAGCAGTGAACAAGCAGACAAAAATTCTAGCTATCATGGAGCTTATATTCTCTATGGGAGGGGACAGACAATAAATAAATAAGAAATATATAAGAAAAGCATGTTGTATATGAAATGGTGACCAATACAGAAAAGGCAAGCGGGGATGGGGATAAGAAGTGTTAGGGCATGTGGCCTCATTGAAAAGGGGACCTTCAAGCATGGACCTCAGCAATTGGAGAAGTTAATTGTGCAGTATGTGGAGGATTGGTATCCAGGGCTGAGGGGAAAGCAATGCAAAGGCCCTGTGGTGCATGTGAGGTGCACGTGGAGCATGATGGCATGTTTGAAGAGCAGAAAGAAGGCAGTGTAGCTGGAGCGGACTGAGCAGGTAGGAGAGTGATAGAAGGTGAGGTCAGAGAAGCGGTAGGGAGCCCGGCTTTACAGCGCCTTGTATTCCTTAGACTTTTTCTCTGAGATATGAGGCTGTTGGAGGGTTTTGAGAAGAAGAATGGTATGATCTGACTTCTTAAAATATTGAGATATACTTCACATACCATTAAATTCACCCATTCAAAGTATACAGTTCAGTGGTTTTAGTCTATTCAGAGTTGGGCAACCCTCAGCACTATATAATTACAAAACATTTTCATCCAACCAAAAGAAGCTCTGTACCTATTAGCAGTCACTCCCCATCCTCCCCTCCCCCAAGTCCCTAGAAGTGACTAAGCTGTTTTCATCTCTATGAATTTGCCAATTCTGGACATCTCACAAAATTAAATCATGTAATGTATGGACTCTTGTGTCTGGTTTTTCTTTCACTTGGCATATTTTCAGGATTCATTCACGGGGTACCATGCATCAGTACCTTAGTCTTTTTTGTATCTGAATGATGTGACTTTGTATGGCTATACCACATCTGTTTCTTCATTCCTCAGTTGATGAACATTTGAGTACTTTCCACTTTAGAGCTGTTAAAATAATACTATTATAAATACTCATGTGCAGATGTATAGATTTTTTATGTGTGAACATGTTTTTAATTCTCTTGGGCATGGACCTAGGAGTGCAATTGCTGGGTTATATGGTAACTGTATGTTTAACTTTTTGAGGAACTTGCCAGACTTTTTCAGAGCAGTGTACTTCAGCAATGCATAAGGGTTTCGATTTCTCCATATTCTCGCCATCTGTTTTTTTTTTTTAATAGCCATCCTAGTAGGTGTGAGGTGGTATTGCATTTTGTTTTTGATTTTCATTTCCTAAAGACTAATGATGCTGAGCATCTTTTCATGTGCTTATTAGATATTTGTACTTCTTCTTTGGAAAAATATTCATATCTGTTAACCTAAAATCGGGTTATTTGTGTTTTTATTGTTGAGATAAAATGCTTCTTCATATATTTTAGATACTAGATTCTTATCACTTGTATGATTTGAAAATATTTTCTCCCATTCTGTGGATTGTCTCTTTTACTTTCTGGATGGTGTCCTTTGAAGCATAAAAGTGTTTAATTTTGATGAGTTCCAATTTATCCATTTTTTATTTTGTTGGTAATGCATTTAGCGTTATATTTAAAAACCAATGCCTAATTCAAGGTCACTAAGGTTTATGCCTATGTTTTCTTTTTAGAGTTTTATGGTTTTGGCTCTTATATCTAGGTCTTTGATCCATTTTGAGTTATTTTTAATTTTTCTTTTTTTTTTTACATGCTGTGAGGAATGGGTCCAACTTCATTATGTTGTATGTGGACATCCAGTGGTCCTAGAACCATTTGTCAAAGACTGTTCTTTTCCCCTTTGAATTGTCTGGGTACGCTTTTTGAAAATCTGTTGCCCATAAATGTATGGGTTTACCTCTGGAGCCTCGATTATATTCCGTAGATCAAACTGTCCTTATGCCAGTGCACACTGTCTTGATTACTGTAGCTTTTTGCATTAAGTTTTGAAATCCGGAAGTGTGAGAATCCAACTTTGTTCTTTGTTTTGAAGATTGTTTTGGCCATTCTGAGTCACTTGCATTTTCATATGAAATTTTAGGAACACTTGCCAATTTCTGCAAAACAGGCAGCTCAGATTTTGATAGAGGTTGCCTTGAATACGGAAATCAATTTGGGGAGTATTGCCATCTTAATACTAAATCTTCTAATCCAAGAACACACGGTGTCTTTCCATTTACTTAGGTCTTAGTTAATTTCTTTCAATGATGTTTTGTTATTTACATCATACAGACTTGACTTCTTTTGTTAAATTTCTTACTGGGTATTTTACTCTTGTGTATTGTAGGTGGAACTGTTTTCTTGATTTCATTTTTGGATTGTTCATTGCTAGTATGTAGAAATACAATAAATTTTTTGTATATTGAGCCTGTATCCTATAACCTTGTTGAACTCATTTATTAGCTCTAATAGTTTTTTTATGTATTTGGTAGGATTTTCTGTATACAAGGTCATATCATATGAAAATGGAGATAATTTTAATTCTTTCTTTCCAGTTTATATGCCTATTATTTTATTTCCTTGCTCAGTTGCCCTGGCTAGACCCTCCAGTACAATGTTGAATAGAAATGGCAGGAGAGAAGACATTCTTGTTTCTGATCTTTGGGGGGAAATCTTTCAGTTTTTGCTGATTCAGTATAAAGTTAACTGTGGGTTTTTCTTAGAAGCTCTTGACAAAGCTAAAAAGAAATTATTTTCCTAGTGGTTGTGTGTTTCTGTCATAAAAAGATGTTGCATTTTGTCAGATGCTTTATTAAAATGATAACATGATTTTTTCATCCTGTATTTTGTTAATATGTTGTATTACATTGATTTTTTTCATATGTTAAATCAATATTGCATTCCTGGGATCAATCCTACTTGGTCACAGTGTATAACCCCTACTTTATGTTGCTGGAGTCAGTTTGTTTATATTTCATTGAGGATTTGTGCATCTATATTCCTAGGTGATACTGATCTATAGTTTTCTTGTGATACCTTTATCTGTTTTTATATCAGGGTAATGAGTTGAGAAGTGTGCCTCCCTCAGACATTTTTGCAAGAGTTTTTAAGGATTGGTGTTAATTCATTTTACTGTTTGGAAGAATTCACCAGTGAAAACATCTGGGCCTGGACTTTTCTTTGGGGGAAGTTTTTGATTACTAATTCAATCTCTTTATTTGTCATAGGCATATTCACATCTTCTGTTTCTTCTTGATTCAGTTTTGGCACTTTGTGTCTTTCTAGAAACTTATCCATTTCATCTACATTATCTAGTCTGATGGCATATAATTGTTCATAGTGTTCCCTTCTAGTCCTTTTTATGTTTTTAAGGTTAGAAGTAGTTATCTTTCATACCTGATTTTAGTAATTTGAGTTTTTCTGTTTTTTTATGTATGTATAGCTAAAAAACATCACTTTTGTTTATCTTTTCAAAGAAGCAGGTTTTGGTTTTGTTGGTTTTCTCTTTTATCTATCCATTTATTTCTGCTCAAATATTTATTATGTCCTCAATTCTGCCTGCTTTGGGTTTAGTTCTACTTTTTCTAGTTTAAGGTGAAAGGTTATTGATTTGAGATCTTTTTAAATATAGGCATTTATAACTCTAAATTTCCCTGAGCACTGCTTTTGCTGCATCCATAATAAGCTTTGATACGTTGTGTTTTTGTTTATAGTCATCCCAATGTTTTTTCTCATTTTCTACTCCCCCCCCCTTTTTTAATATAATAGAACCATTGCTAGCATGTTTCGAGTTTCGTATTAGTTGGTTTCATCTATTTATATTTTTCCAGAGTTTAAATATTAGTATACATATCTATTATTATGGATCTAATTTTTCAAACTATTTGGAATAATTTAAAGAAGAGAAATGCCTATCCCTCTTTCCACATTGAATAGCACTATAGTAATGGCAAGGTGTGTGTTCACCTGCTCATTCTCTAGGTATCCTATGCCACCATTCATACCAGAATGTAGTTCTACCAGGGACTTGAATGAAGCCGGGGCGGGGGGGGGGGGGGAATAAATGAATTGGTTTAGGCAATAATCTCATCCTTGACATCCATTGAAAGTAAATTAACAAGATCACAATTTTATGTAATCTCATCATTTGTTAGCAATCCAAAGAAGAGAGAAAGTTGCTGAAATGCCCACCATTTTCTGAATATGGGATGGTGTATGTTTCATAGTCCATTATTAACCTAACAGAACCTTGACCTTACTCCCTGAACATGGCGTCCCCTGGGTAATTTGCACTGTTGCTTATTTATCATTGAAGAAGAGCTACAGTAAGAAGTCATATAAGAAATAACTGATAATTAAGTAGGTCACAAGCAGCTGGCCAAAAATCATGTTTTATTGTTTTAAGAGCACTCCTTACTAGTAATTGATCTGTTAAGATTTTCTCTTCCGTCATGATTCAGTCTTGGTAGGTTGTAGACTTCTAGGAATTTATCTGTTTCTTTTAGGTTGTCCAATATGGTGGTGTATAATTGTTCACATGGATCTCTTTTGGTTCATCCCAATTTGAGAGTCTCTAGGATTCCAGGGTCTGGATGCTTGTTTCCTTCCCCCGGTTAAGAAAGTTTCCAGCCATTATTTCTTCACGTAAGTTTTCTGCCCCTTTTCTCTCTCTCTCTCCTGCTGGGAACCCTGTAATGCAAATGTTTGTCTGTTTCATGTTGTCCTATAAATTCCTTAGCCTACCTTCACTCTTCTTCATTCTTTCTTCTTTTTCTGCTCTGATTGGGTGATTTCCACTGCTGCCTGCTAGAGTTTGTGGAATTTTTCTTCTGCTTCATCTCCTCTGCTGTCGAACCCCTCTATTGTATTTTTCAGTTCAGTTGTTCTTCATCTCTGTAACTGCTCTTTGGTTCTTCCTTATATTTTTATATCTCTTTGTTGAACTTCTCACTTAGTTCATCCATTCTTCTCCTGAGCTTGGTGAGCATCTTTATGGCCATTATTTTGAATTCTTTATAGGCAAATTATTAGATTTTATCTTTTTCATTTGGGACATAATCCTCTGTTCTTCATTTTCCTTGACTCTGTGTTGGTTTCTATGCATTATATAAAATAGCCACCTTTTCCAGTCTTGAGGGAGTGGCCTTGTGTTGGAGATGAACCTTAGTGTTCAACCCTTGCCTAGCTCTTGGTTGTCTCTCAAAACGTTTTGACTGTCCAAGCAGCGTACTTTATTCTTAGTGGCTCCCAGTAGTTGATGGTGTGCCAAGCCTGTCAGCGTCCCAAAAGGGAGCATCTCCATCAGCACCTATATTCAGGCTGCTTGGAAGCCAGACCCTCAGGCAGAAACTTTTCAAGTATACAAATATACTTCTTTCAGGGGAAGACTGGGAAATGGGTGTTTCTCTGTGCTCCCTCTGCCCTGAGCCCTGGGGCAATAGCCAGTTAAGAACTGTTTTCTTTGCTGCTGTCCCGTTGAATCTGTGAACCCAAGCCCTGCTGGCTCCCCGAGCCAGGCGATCAAAGGGTGCCCCCTGGGTGGCAGCTTCAAAAGCTGTGCCAGCAGACCTGTGCACAAGCTTTTTTCTGGGAGATACCAGCAACCTGGAGTGAGGCAGAGGGAGAGCCTGAAGGCAACACCCACTCTCCCTCAGGCAACAGCTATGCTGATAAACTAATAGGCCTCTTTCACACAAAGACTTGGGTGGCTCAGTTTGCCGCCACTCTGCTGTGCTCTGGGGTGTAGCTGGTTACGAACTCTCTCTCCATTAGTTATAGTCCCTATGAGACCCATAAACAGAAGCCTACAGCTTATGTGTCCATGACCAGCAACTGCAAAAGGCTGCATGATTTCTTTTTTGAAATTATAAGCACCTTGTGATTTCTTCTTTGACCCACTGGTTATTTAAAAGTATGTGTTTCATTTCCACATAATTGTGACTTTCTCGTATTTCCTTCAATAATTGATTTCTAATTGTGATTGAAGAACAAATTTTGTATAAATTTTGTTGTCTTAAATTTATTGAGACTTGTTTTATGGACTAACATATGATCTATCCTGGAGGATGATCTGCATGTATTTTTTTAGAAAAATATATTCTGCTGTCATTGGATAGAGGCTTCGCTAAATGTCTTATGGTCTAATTAGTTGATAGTGGTATTCACGTATTTATTTCCTTGTTGATCTTCTGTTAGTGGTTTAGCCATTTCTAAAGGGATATTGAGGTCCCCAATTACTATCTTTGAATTGTCTATTTCTCTTTCAGATCTGACCATTTTTCTTCATGTGTTTTGGGGCTTTATTGGTAAATATGTGTCTTTTGTAAATGCTATATCTTCTGATGGATTGAGTCTCTTATCCTTATAAAATGTTGTTTCTATTAACAATTAGTGTAGCCACAGATATCAGACAAGATAGACTAGACAAAAATTGTTAATAGAGGCTGCCAGCAGGAGAGGGACCTGTGTGCACACAGAGGACCGAGAAACAGGCCATGGCTATGAGGAAGACTAATCCCCATAATATTTGACTTTAAAAACCAGAGGGGAGCCCGGGTGGCTCATTTGGTTTGGCATCTGCCTTTGGCTTGCATCGTGATCCCAGGGTCCTGGAATCGAGCCCCGTGTCGGGCTCCTTGCTCAGCGGGGAGCCTGCTTCTCCCTCTGCTGCTCCCCCTGCTTGTGCTCTCTTGCTCTGTCAAATAAATAAATAAAATCTTTAAGATACATACATACATACATACCAGAGGCGCTGAATTCCATGAGGTTGGGGCAGAATTCCATGAGTTTGTATAACCAGTGGGACATGGAACTTGGAGCTTTAAAAGTCAGGAAAAGTGACTCAGACACAACAGTAGAGTGTCAGCAACACACATAAGATACTTGCCTGAAGGGTCAGGTTCTGGTAAACAGGGGACACCGTACCTATTTTGTTGAGGGTTTTTATCGTGAATGGATGTTGTACTTTGTCAAATGCTTTTTCTGCATCTATTGAGAGGATCATATGGTTCTTATCCTTTCTTTTATTCATGTAGTATGTCATGTTGATTGATTTGTGAATATTGAACCACCCTTGCAACCCAGGAATAAATCCCACTTGATCGTGGTGAATGATTCTTTTAATGTACTGTTGGATTCAGTTTGCTAGTATTTTATTGAGAATTTTTACATCCATGTTCATCAGGGATATTGGCCTATAGTTTTCTTTTTAGTGGAATCTTTATCAGGTTTTGGTATCGGGGTAAATGCTGGCCTCATAGAATGAATTTGGGATTTTTCCTTCCTTTTCTTTTTTTTGGGGGGGGGGAATAGTTTGAGAAGAATAGGTATTAATTCTTCTTTAAATGGTAAAACTTGCCTGTGAAGCCATCTGGTCCTGGACTTCTGTTTATTGGAAGATTTTTTATTACAGATTCAATTTCTTTGCTGGTTATGTGTCTGTTCAAGTTTTTTATTTCTTCCTTTTTCAGTTTTGGTAGTTTATATGTTTCTAGGAATTTATCCATTTCTTCTAGGTTGTCCAATTTGTTGACATATAATTTTTCATAATATTCTCTTATAATTATCTGTATTTCTGTTGTGTTGGTTGTTATTTCTCCTCTCTCATTTGTGATTTTGTTTCCTTTCTGTTTTCTTTTTGTTACATCTGGCTAGGGGTTTATCAATTTTATTAGTTTTTTCAAAGAACTAGCTCCTGGTTTCACTGATCTGTTCTTTTTTTTTTTTTTTTTTTTTTAGTTTCTATACCATTTATTTCTACTGTAATCTTTATTATTTCCTTCCTTAGACTTCAGAAGAGTTTTGGCTTCATCTGTTGTTCTTTTTCTAGCTCCTTTAGGTGTTAAGATTACTAATCTATTTTCAATTTATTGAAGTGTAGTGGGCATATAATATTAGTTTTGGTTGTACAACAATGATTCAACAGTTAAATACATTATGAAGTGATCACCATGATTAATCAAGCTACTTTCTATCATCATACAAAATAGTTACACATTATTAACTATATTCCCTATACTGTATGTTTTTTTCTCATGTTTTATTTATTTTGTAACTGGAAGTTTGTACCTTTTAATCCCCTTCATCTGTTTCACCCATTGCCCCACCACCTTTCCCTATGGCAGCCACCAGGTTGTTCTCTGTATCTATGAGTCTGTTTCCCTTTTGTTTGTTTTTGTCATTTGTTTTGTTTTTTAGGTTACACATATAAGTGAAATCGTATGGTATTCGTCTTTTTCCGTCCCACTTATTTCACATAGCATAATACTGTGTCTCTCTATGTTGTTGCAAATGGCAAGATTTCATTCTTTTTTATGGATGAGTAATATTCCAGTGAGGGGGGCATCTTCTTTATTCATTCATCTAATGATGGACACTTAGGTTGCTTCCATATGTTGGCTATTGTAAATAATGCTGCAGTGTACATAGCAGAACATATATCTTTTCAACTTAGCGTTTTGTTTTGTTCAGATAAATACCCAGAGTAGGAATCATGGAATCATATGGTAATTCTATTTTTTAAAAGATTGTATTTATTTATTTATTTATTTGAGAGAGAGAACACGTGTGAGTGGGGGGAGATGCAGTGGGGGAGGCAGAGGGACAAGCAGACTCCACTTGAGTGCAGAACCTGATGCCAGGCTCAATCTCAGACCCTGAGATCATGACCTGAGCAGAAATCAACAGTCGGACACTTAACCGACTGAGCCACCCAGGTGCCCCATGGTAATTCTATTTTTAAATTTTTGAGGAACCTCCATACTGTTTTCCATAATGGCTGTACCATTTTGCACTCCTACCAATAGTACATGAGGGTTCCCTTTTCTCCACATCCTCACCAACATTTGTTATTTATTGCCTTTTTGATACTAGCTATTCTGACTGCTCTAAGATGATATCTCATTGTGGTTTTGATTTGAATTTCCCTAATGATTAGTGATATTGAACATCTTTATGTTTCTGTTGGCTATCTGTATGTCTTCTTTGGAGGATGTCTGTTTTAGTACTTTGCCCATTTTCTAAGTGGACTTATTTTTATATTAAGTTGTATGAGTTCTTTATTTTGGACATTAAGCCCTTGTCTTGTTCCTGATCTTAGAAAAGCTTTGAGCTTTTCACCATTGAGTGTGATGCTTGCTGTGGGTTTGTCATTATGGCTTTTATTATGTTGAGGTATGTTCTCTCTACGCCATGTTGAGAGTTTTTATCATAAATGGATATCAAATTTTATCATATGATTTTTCTGCATCTATTGAGATGATTATATTATTTTTTATCCTTTTTTTTTTGTTAGTGTGGTGTATCACGTTGATTGATTTGTGGATATTGAACTCTCCTTTCATCCCTGGAATAAATCCCACTTGGTCATAATGTATGATCCTTTTAATGTATTGCTGAATTAGGTTTATGGATATTGAACTCTCCTTTCATCCCTGGAATAAATCCCACTTGGTCATAATGTATGATCCTTTTAATGTATTGCTGAATTAGGTTTGCTAATATTTTGTTGAATTTTGTATCAGTGTTCATCAGGGCTATTTTTCTGTAGGTTTTTTTTTTTTTTGGTAGTGTCTGTGTCTATTTTTGGCATCAGGGTAATACTGGCTTCAAAGAATGAATTTGGAAGAATTCCTGGCTCTTCAATTTCTGGAACAGTTTCAGAAGGATAGTTATTAATTCATCTTTAAATGTTTGGTAGAATTTATCTGTGAAGCCATCTGCTTCTAGGCTCTTATTTGTTGGGAATATTTTTATTACTGGCTCAATTTCATGACTGGTAATTTATTCAATTTTCTATTTCTTTTTGATTCAGTCCTGGAAGATTGTATGTTTCTAGTAATTTGTCCATTTCCTCTAGGTGATCCTATTTGTTGGCATATATTTGTTTCCTAGTAGTCTCATGATCTTTTGTATTTCTGGGTTGTCAGTGTAGCTTCTCCTCTTTCATTTCTGATTTTATTTTATATTTTATTTTTTTAATGAGCCTGGATAAAGGTTTATTATTGTATCTTTTCCAAGTATCAGCTGTTAGTTTCATTGTTTTATTTCCCCATTGTTATTTAGACCTTATTTCATTTATTTCCACTCTCGTGTTTATGATTTCCTTCCTTCTACTAATGTTGGGCTTGATTTGGTCTTTTTTTCTAGTTACTTTAGGTGTAAATTTAGGTTTTTTTTTAATATGTTTTTTTGTTTCTTGAGGTGGACCTTTATCACCATAAACTTCTTAAAACTGCTTTTGCTGCATCCATTACATACTGGACTATTTGTTTTCCCTTAAATTTGTCTCAAGGTATTTTTTTTTATTGCCTATGTTTTCATCATTGACTCATTGGTGGTTTAATAGCATGTTGTTTAGCCTCCAAGTGCTTGTGCTTTTTTTCTTATAATTAAGTTTTAGTCTTATATTGTGGTCGGAAAAGATACATTCTAGGATTCCAGTCTTTCTAAATTTATTGAGACTGGTTTTGTGGCCTAACATGGTATCCATCCTGGAGAATGTCCCATGTGCACTTAAAAAGAATGTGTATTCTGTTGTTTTGGATAGAATGTTCTGTATATATCTATGTTGTCTAAGGTGTTGTTCAAATATACTGTTTCCTTATTGATTTTCTGGCTGAATCTATCCATTGACCTATATGGGATAAGTTCCTGACTATTATTATATTACTGTCAATTTTATCTTTGTGCTTGTTAATATTTGTTTTATGTATTTAGGTGCTCCAATGTTGCATGAATAGATATTTACACTTATATCTTCTTGTTTGATCCGTTTTACCATTATGTAATCCCTTCTTTTTCTTTTGTTATAATCTTTGCCTTAAAGTCTCTTTTGTCTGATATAAGTACCATTACCTCAGCTTTTTTCCCCACACTTCTATTAGCATGGAGTATCTTTTTCCATCTTTTCACTTTCAGGCTGTATGTATGTATCTTTAGGTCTGAATTGAATCTCTTGGAGGCAGCATACAGATGGGTCTTGTTTTGTTTGTTTTCTATTCATTTTATCACCCTATGTCTTTTGATTAGAGCATTTACACTATTTACATTTAAAGAAATTGTTGATAGGTATGTACTTATTGCCATTTTGTTAATTATTTTTTGGTGTTCTATCATTCTTCTCTGTTCCTTTTTTCTTCTTTTGCTCTTTTTCCTTGTGATTAATGATTTTTCTTTAGTGTTCAGATTATCTTTCCCTTTATTTATCCTGTGTCTATTACAAGTTTTTAGTTTATGGTTACATGAGGTTCATAGACAACATCCTAAATATATCGTAGTGTATATTAAGTTAATGGTCACTTAAGTTTGGACACATTCTAAAGTATTTATTTTTACTTCCCCCTCTGCCCCTGCACATTTTATGTATATGTTGTCATATTTTACATCTTTTTATTTGTGAATCCCCTTAACTTTTTAGATATATTTTTACTACTTTTAACTACTTTTTAACTTTTAACTACTTTTACTACTTTTAACTTTCATACTAGCTTTATAAGTGTTTAATGAACTACCTCTACTGTATGTTTGCTTTTATTTATGAAATTTTTCTTTCATAGTTTTGTCCTAATTATAACCATTTCTTTTCCACTTAAAGGAGTCCCTTTCACATTCCTTTAAGGCCAGTTTAGTGGTGATGAACTCCTTTAATGTTTGTTTGGAGAATTGTTTATCTCTTCTTCAATTCCAAATAATAAACTTGGATAGTGTATTCTTTGTTGTAGATTTTGTTTTCCTTTCAGCACTTTGAGTATATCATACCATTTCCTTGTGGCCTCTCAGGTTTCTGCCAAAAAATCAACTGATAGCTTTATGGGGTTTCCCTTGTTTATAACTAGACACTTGTTGCTTCCTAAAGTTCTGTCTTCATCTTTAATCTTTGACATTTTAATTTTTATGTGTCAGGGTGTGCACCTCCTTGGGTTGATCTTGTTTGGAATTCTCTGTGCTTTCTGAATTTGGATGTCTGTTTCCTTCCCTATTAGGGGAGTTTTCAACTATTATTTCTTCAAATACGTTTTCTGCCCCTTTCTCTCTTCTCCTTCTGGAACCTTGAAATGTGATGGTTTGTTCACTTAATGTTGCCCAAGAAGTCTCTTAAACCTATCCTCATTTTTTAAAATTCTTTTTTCCTTTTGCTGTTCAGCTTTAGTACTTTCCATTACCTTATCTTCCAGATTATTGATCCGTTCTTCTGCATCCTCTAATCTACTGTTGATTTCCTCTGGTGTATTTTTCATTTCAGTTATTCTTCAACTTTGGTTCTTTTTTTTCTATTTTCTCCTTGTTTAAGTTCTCACTGAGTTGATACACACTTCCCTCCATTCCAGTGAGCATCTCTCTGACCATTACTTTGAGGTCTTTATCAGGCAGATTGTTTATCTCTTATTTAGTTCTTTTTGTGAGTTTTTATCTCATTCTGTGTTTGGAGGGTATTCCTTTGTCTTCTCATTTTGCATGACTTTCTGTGTTTCTTTCTATGTATTAGGCAGAACAACTAATTCTCCTAAACTTGAAGGGATTGTCCTGTGGATTGTCCACCCCTGTGTAAATTCTGTGTGCCTGTTGACTTTGGCTGGCTATCTGGAGTTATGGCTATTGTGTGCTGATATTTCCTTGGCACTGCATGCTGGAGCCATCTTGGTGGATGGTTAGAGCTGAAATGGGCACAAACTGGGGCAATCCCAGACCTTGCTGTGCAGAGGGTGCCCTGGCAGGACAGCTGAAGCAACAGTGGGCATGGGCTAGAGTGGTGCTGTAGTTCTCTATTCTGAAGGTACTCTGGCAGGATAGCTGAAGCCTTATTGTGTGCAACTTGGGCAGCCCCAGGGATCTCTGTGCAAAGGGCATCCTGGCAGGATGACCGAAGCTGAAGTGGGTGCAAATTGGAGTGTTTTTGGGAGCTCCACACATGGGCACACTGTCAGGTCAGCTGGAACAGAGGCCGGAATGGACCAGGTGGTTCTGGAGCAGTTTGCACAGGGCATGCTCTTGTAGGGCAGCTAGAGCCAAGGTAGAGCCCAGTGCAGTGGTTTGGGGTGCTCTGCACAGCGGTACCCTCATGGGGTGGCTAGAGCAAAGGCAGGTGCAGTCCAGGGTGTTCTGGGGGACACCTGCACAGCAGACATCCTGGCAGTACAGCCTTTGTTTTGATGTGTATTTTGTCTGGTATAAGTATTGCTACCTCAGCTTTCTTTTCATTTCCATTTGCATGGAATATCTTTTCCACCCCTTTGCTTTCAGTGTATATGTCTCTAGATCTGAAATGAGTCTCTTGTAGGTAGCATATATAGGAGTCTTGTTTTTTGTTTTTTGTTTTTCTTAAATCCATTCAGATACCTTGTCTTTTGATTGGAGCATTTAGTCCATTTATATTTAAAGTAATTATTGATCTGTACTTATTGCCCTTGTAATTTGGTGACTCTCTTTAGTGTTATATTTGTATCCCTTTGTTTTTTGTATATCTATTATACATACTTGTTTTTTGATACCATGAAGTTCATATATAATATCCTATGTATATAGCCATCTATTTTATGTTGATGATTACTTAAGTTCAAGTGTGTTGTAAAAGCACAACATTTTTACTCCCTGCCACTCCTTTTTAAGTTTTTGACATCCTAATTTTTTGACATCACATTTTACTACTTATTATTTTGTGTATCCCTTTAATAATTATTTTTGTCTTTTAACTTTTATATTAGCTATATAGGTAATGTATATACTACCTTTACTATATGTTTACCTTTTCCAGGTTTTTTAATTTTCTTATTTCTAGTAATAGCCTTTTCTTTTCCATTTAAAGAAGTTCCTTTAACATTTCTTGTAAGGCCAGTTTGGTATTGATGAACTTTTTTTTAGCTTTTGCTTGTCAGGGAAACTCCTCCTCTCTCCTTGAGTTCTGAGTGATAACCTTGCCAGTAGAGCATCCTTGGTTGTAAGTTTTTTCCTTTTAGCACTTTGAATATATTATGCCACTCCCTTCTGGCCTATAAAGATTCTGCTGAAAAATCAGTTGGTAGTCTTATGGGTGTTTCCTTGTATGTAACTAGTTTTTCTCTTGCTGCTTTTTTCTCTCCTTATCTTTAACTGTTGTTTATAATATGTCTTGGTATGGGTCTCTTGGTTCATCTTATTGGAGACTCCCTGTGTGATTCCTGGACTTGGATGTCTGTTTCCTTCACAAGGTTAGGAAAGATTTCAGCCATTATTCCTTCAAATAGGTTTTCTGTCCCTTTATCTCTCTCTCTTCTTTCTGAGATCCCCATAATGTGAATGTTAGCACACTTGATATTGTCCTGGAGGTCCTTTAAACTATCCTCATTTGTCCATTCTGTCTTCTTTTTGCTGTTCTGATTGGCTAATTTCCACTGCCCTGTCTTCCAGATTGCTGATTTGTCCTCTGCCTCATCTAATCTGGAGTTCATTCCCTCTAGTGTATTTTTTACCTCAGTTACTGTATTCTTCAGTTCTAATGATTCTCTTTTATAATTTCTATCTCTTTGTTGAAGTTCTCACTGTGTTCACCCATTCTTCTCCCTAAGTTTGGCAAGCATTTTTATGACCATTACTTTGAACTCATTATTGGTACGTTGCTTATCTCTGTTTCATTTCATTTTTTCCCATGAGGTTTGTCTTGTTCTTTAGTTTGGAATATATTCTTCAGTTTCCTCATTTTTCATAAGTCTCTTTCTAGTTATTGGGTAGATCAGTTATGTCTCTTTGTGTTGAAGGAGTGGTTTTATGCAGAATGTGTCCTGTGGCGCCCTGTACCTCAAGCCCCCCTCATCACTAGAGCCAGGTGCTGCAGGGATGATGCCCGTGTGAGCTGCATGGGTAGGGTCACAATTGGTGTGGAGTTGCTGGTATGCAGGACTCCCTGTGTGGCTGTGTGCCAGGTTTGGCCACAACTGATAAGGATGTGCTGGTGAGCAGTTCTGGTCCCCTGTTTGTCCAGCTGTGAGGCCTAGCTGTGACTGCTTTGGGCATGCTGGTGGGTGAGGCAAACCTGAGGTGCAGCTTGCTGCGAAGTTTAGCTACAGCTGTTACAGGTGGTCTGGTGTGCCAGGTTGACCCCCCTCCCAGTGGGGGGCAATTGGGAGAGACTTCCACCCTAGCCATGAGCACTTTCTGGGAGTGGCCAAGCAGGAAGTCATTTGGAAGGGTCTCTGTCTTGGTTGAGGGTACCCACTGAGGGGATCTACCAGGTGTGGCATTGCTGGAAGCCACTCATGAGGGGATCCAGCCAGGTGGACAGGTTGGTTGAGGTGAGTCCACAGGGGAATGCTGGAGCAAGGTGAGAAGTAATAGCATGGTAGATGGAGAGTGTCAGAAGTGTTGCGCAACAGTGCTAGGCCCCACCTAAGTGGGGAAGGGAAGGGAAAGGGAGAAAAGTAAAAAAAAAAAAAATGGTGCCCACTGGTTCTTCTACCCAAGGAGACCATTCCAACAGATCCCTGTCCTGCAGCATATGCCCTAAAATTAGTCAGTGGATCTCCTTTACATGTAACCTATGGTCTTGTCAAACTGCTGCTTTTGTGCTGGGATTCAGAGCAAATGAGATTATGCACACACCTTTTAAGAATGGAGTCTCAATTTCCTACTGCTTTCTGGCTCTCCCATACATCATCCCCTTTGGTTTTCAAAGCCAGAGGTTATGGGGCTCATTTTCCTTGCTCAGGCCCCTCAAACTGTGGAGCCCAACATGGGGTTCAGTACCCCAGTTCATCAGGGAGGGCCTCTACAGTTGTGATATCCCTCCTTCATGTGGATCGCTACTCCCAAGGGTGTGAGTCCTGATTAAACCATGTTTCTACTCCTCCTGCCCATCTGGATGTGGATTTCTCTTTATATCCTTGGTTGTGTATGATCTCTTCTGCTATCCTTGAGTTCATTCTCAGAGATAGTTTTTGTTTATGTAGTTGTAGATTTTGATATATCTGTGGGAAGAGGTGAGCCCAGGATATTCCTACTCTGCCATCTTGATCCAGCCCCCCCACCTTTTAATTAGAGTGTTTTAGTCCACTTACACTTAATATAATTACTGATAACACTCTTGTCTGCTCTTTTCCTATTTCTTTTCTATGTCTTTTATAATTTTTGTTTTTTTCTTCCTCCTTTATTGCCATATTTTATCCTGAATACATATTTTCTAGTGTACCAATTTAGTTGCTTTGTAATTTCTTTTCCTATATGCCTTCTGAGTTATTTTCTTAGTGGTTGCCCAGGGTGTGACAATTAACATCTTAGTTATAGTAATCTGGTTCACATTAATAGCAAGATATGAATAAACAGTATATTTATATTTAATATTTGCCTATTTGTGATTATCAGTTTTCTCATGTACGTTGGAGTAACCATCTAGTGTATTTTCATTTCAATATGAGGGATTCCGTTTAATATTTCTTTCAGGGCCATTTTGTTGGTAACAAATTCTCTGTTTTGGAATTACTTAATTTCTTCATTTTTGAAGGTAGTTTTGCTGAATATAGAATTCTTGGTTGATAGTATTTTTCTTTCAGTACTTTGAATATGTTATCCCACTGCATTGTGGCTTCCAAGTGTTTTAATGAGAAATCAGCTATTAATCTTCTTAAGAATCCCTAAGCCTCATGAGTCACTTCCTCTTTTTGCTTTTAAGACTCTTTTTGTTTTTGTCTTTCATGGTTTGATTATGGTATATCTAATATATTTAAATGTGGATTTCTCTGAGTTTATCCTACTTGGGCTTGGTGGAACTTTTTGGATGATTAATGTTTTTCATCAAATTTAGGATGTTTTCAATCATTTCTTCAAGTAGTCTTTCTGCCCTTTTTTTCTCTTCTTTCCTTCTGGGACTCCCATTAGTTTATGTTGATATGCCTGATGATGTCTCACAGATCTCTTAGACTATGTTCATGATTCTTCATTCTTTTTATTCCTCTTCCTCAGACTGGATAATCTCAATCAGCCTGTCTTCAAGTTCGCTATTTCTTGCTGCTAGTTCAGATCTGCTGTTGAGCCCTTCTAGTGAATTTGTCATTTCAGTTATTGTACTTTTTGAATCCAAAGTTCCTATTTTTTTTTTTCGCTTTCTGTCTCTACTGGTATTATTTGATGAGACAGCATTCCTATACTCCTAGTTTTTTTAGACATGATTTAGACATTTAAAATAGCTGCTTTAAAGTCTTTATCTAGCAAGTCCAATATCTGGCTTCCCTCAGGGTCAGCTTTTATTCATTCCTTTTCCCCCCTTGTTTATGGGCCATATTTCTTTCTCTGCTCTTACAATGTTTTGTTGAAAACTGTACATTTCAAGTAATGTGGAATCTCTGGAATTCAGAGTTTCTCCTCCCTCAGGGTTTATTTTTGCTTTTGTTGTTTATTTAGTGACTTTTCTGAACTACTTATGTTAAGTTTGTATTCATGTATAGTCTTTGCTTGGTTAGGTTATGATTGGGCAGAGATTTGTGTAAATGTTGGGACACAATAAGTTTCCCAGTTTTTGCCAATGGGTAGGGGGTGTGTGCATGTGTGTACTGGGGCATGTTGTAAACATTCAGCCAGGCAATTGAAAACTCTGCATTAATGTTTACTTCTTGCTTTCCAAGAGCCTAAAGTGGCCTTTTTAGGTCTCTTTGAAACATGGGCGCAGCCCTATATATGCGTGTAGCTTTCTAGATTACTAGCAATTTTTCAAAACTTTTTGAGGGCCTTTTGGGCATGTCATTCCCCAGATTTTCCTTTTAAGCTTTTTAATATGCCTATTTCTTGCCACAGTAGTTATCCACTGTTTTGGGCAACCTTGAAGTTAAACAATTGAGTCTAAATGTGTTAGACAAGTGTTCCTGGAAAAGAGGCTTTTCTCCCTCAGGGAAAACTCAGAGTGGGGGCAAATCAAAACAGCATTTCAAGTGGAGTCTTCCAGAGAACCACTAGATAGGTCACATAATGACAGTTCTTTGAGAATAAGGCTTGGAAGGGGCGCCTGGGTGGCTCAGTCAGTTAAGCGGCTGCCTTCGGCTCAGGTCATGATCCCAGGGTCCTGGGATCGAGTCCCGCATCGGGCTCCCTGCTCTGTGGGGAGCCTGCTTCTCCCTCTCCTCCCCACTTGTGCTCTCTCTCACTATCTCTCTCTCTCTCAAATAAAATCTAAAAAAAAAAAAAAAAAAAATTTAAAAAAAAAAAAAAAAGAATAAGACTTGGAAGGAACTCTACCCATGTTCTGCCCTCCTGTGGCTTCTAGGTTGCTGGTTTTCATCATAATTTAAAGCTGTTTCAAGGCTACCATAGAACCAGAAAAAGAAAGATGGGAGTAAGGGGAGTTCAAATGCCACATACCTTCTTATTCTTACCTAAATTCAATTGTTTTTGTTGAATAAATGCTCCCCAAATTGCTGCAAATCTTTGGTTACTTCCCAGAGTTCTGGAAGAGTTGATTCTGACAATTTTTGCCATTTTTTTGTTGGTTTTATGGGGGAGAAAATTTTAAGAGGTCACTATTCCACCATTGTCACCTGACCATTTAGAAGTTTCTTTTTAGTTTTTCTTTGAAGATTGGACAGCAAGCAGGCAAGAGTGGAAGCAGGGAGACCAGTTAGGTTACTGCAATAATTCAGATTATGTGATGGTTTGGGTTAGTGTGGTAGCAGTGCAGATGGTTTGTAATGATTGGACTGTAGACATATTTGAAGGTAGCAGGTTTTGCTAATGAATTGAATATGGCATGTGAGAGGTAGACTCTGAGGTAGAGTCCGAGCAACTAGAAGGATGGACTGCCAAATAGGGAAGACTTGAGAAGAGCAGTATTTTCCTTAAGTTGTTGGTGTATACTGTTAATTATAAAACTTGACCACTGGGCCCAACATTGCATTTTCAGGAAATAATATTTTGAATTGCCACTTTGAAGGCAAGGAGCTCACCTGTTCAGAAGAAGTGGAACCAAGGTCTCCTTAAGCTCCAGTCTGTGCAAATCTGCCCTCCTGGATTGAGGGACAGCTCAGATGGGATGTGGAGTTGTGGATGGAAAGTAATGGATGGATTCTCAAGTAGTTGCTCGGGTAAATCATCCAAAGAAGGTCATTAGAACAAAGGTAGAACCAGGGCTGAAGTCCTTGATGGGGAATCAGGAGCCCATTCAAACCAATCCACAGACACCCACATAAATAAGAGAGCAGGAGCCAGATTATAAGTGAGTGAGAAACAGGATATAAGTTTCTTGATGATTGCTTCTTTCATGATTTTACCCCTGGATATGTGGGATATAGGCATGTTGCCCCAGTGGTACAGGGTCAGGAGAAGTACAAGCTACCTGATGCCTTTTTCTTCCATAACACTTACTTCAGGATAGTGTCCTTACTACTTTCCTTATGTATGTTCTTGACCAGACAGTGGACTTTTGAGGGGAGACGCTGTGCACTAGTCTTCTCTGTCCCCAGGGCCTGGTAGAATGCCCGGAACATAATAGGACTAATAAGTGTTTGTCAAATAATTGAATGGTGGCTACCCTGTGTTGTGCAACAGAGGCTAAGGAGAGCATGAGAAACAGGCAGAAATCTGAGGGCCTGGGTGAGGGCTCGGGAGAAGGTCAGGGAAACAAGGACCTTTTGCTGAGGTCTCTTCCTGGAGTGGATTACACAGAGTCAGAACAGCCACAGCTTCATGGCTTTACTCTTCCTACCACTTTCCAAAAAAGCTAACAAATTTTGGGATTTTCTTAAAGTGCTTCTTTTGGAAACCAACAGAAATCGTTTTTTTTGTTTTGTTTTGTTTTTTCCCCCTTTCCCTTTCCTTCTTTTTTCTGCCTGGGTTGTATTTCGGCCACAGATACTAATGAAGCATCTTTGTACATATGGGGGGAAAACACCTCAACTTTCTGAGAAAAATGGAGAGTCAGAATCTTCTGGGTTGGGTCTGGGAGAGAAACATGGAGTGAAGAGCCGGATGGAGCCATGGCAGTAACAGGAAGGAGAGGGATGGTATGTGGGAAGCTGCAATGGCTGGATAGGCCTTCCAGTTGCAGATTGAGGGTCAGGTGGAGTATGTGTGTAGGGGGGGAGGTACAGAGCAATCTTGGGCCATCCATTTTTTAGATCCATCCCCTGAGTCACAGTTATAGACCTTAACTTGCTTCTGGCCCTAGAACTGAGGAGCAGAGAACAGGTGGAGTAATCCTATTCTCTGTTCAGATGGCTTCAGAGCCATCTGAAGGAGGGGAGGGAAGCCCAAGCTAGGGCAACAACATAGGGTAAGGACACTCCAAAGACCCCTATTCCATTCCACCATGCTGCTGAGAGTGTGGTCAGGATTATTCCTGGAAGGCTAATGCTGGTCCCAGAGATTCAATCAATAATGGATCCTAGGAGAGACATTGTATATAGGTCTCTCTGCTTCCAACAAGGAGCATGGTAAAAGATATTCTTGAGAAGAGGAAGCAGCCTTGGGTATAAGGGACTATAGAGAAGGAGGGAATTTAGGGGGGTTAAAAACTCTATAGTCAAATTTAGCTTCTGTATCTTTGTTGTGTGAGTTGGTTCCCATGAGTTGGAGAAGTTACCTAGAAAATCTTAGAAAGTGTAGACATTGCCACCTTTAAGTATTTCTCCCTGTAAGGACTTTTAGGAAGGTCCAGCTGGCCCCAAAACTTCCTTTCTCTTCCTTGGGGTAATTTCTTTGGGCTGTGCTAAAATTTCCTCAAGCAGAATGTTCTTTGCTTCCCTGTTTTTGATCTTTGTAAAAGGAAAAGACCAGGCATTTCTATCACTTGTTCTCTAAAGTTCACTTAATTGGGGTCTTTTATTACAAAAGACTTTCTACATTCTTTCCAATTAAAATCATTGATTAGGAAAAGAATCCCAACCCATGACAGTAAGCTTGAAAAAGAAAGTTACAAAGAACAAAATCAAAATTACCCATATTATTACTCAAAAATAACCCTACTACACAGGAATATCCAATATTAACTTTAGATTTTTGTTTTTTCAGAACTGGAAGAATGCTAAATCCTTCAGTGTGGGGCAAAGGGCCTGAGCAGAGGGTCTTTCAGAGTGTTCTACTCTATGGTTTCTCACAATAAAAATATACCCATCTGGGGGCACCTGGGTGGCTCAGTCGTTAAGCGTCTGCCTTCGGCTCAGGTCATGGTCCCAGGGTCCTGGGATCGAGCCCCGCATCGGGCTCCCTGCTCTGCGGGAAGCCTGCTTCTCCCTCTTCCACTCCCCCTGCTCGTGTTCCCTCTCTCGCTGTGTCTCTCTCTGTCAAATAAATAAATAAAATCTTTAAAATAAATAAATAAATAAAAATAAAAATAAAAATAAAAATATACCCATCTGCCTTTATTCTAGGCTTCTGCCTCCTTCATCTGCCCACCCCTAGCCTTCCCCATGGTAGCATTAACCTCTCATTTTGGGATATCCTTTCCCTGACTGCATGACTTCTCTCCCTTCTATTCTTGCATACCACCTAGTTGGCTCCAAGCATCCAGTTCTTCTGATACACAGCTTTACATGCAGTCCTGTCCCTGACCAGCTGCTGGCCGTCCCAGAGACCTTTTGGCACCATCCACTGCTTTGGCCCAACAACATTAAATGTCAGTCTTCTTTTCAGTCACATTCCTTTTTGGCTTCTCTAACAGCATGGCTATTAGATCTCTGGGCTCCAGCCCACAGGTCCTGCCAGAGGATTAAGTTTCCAGAAGTTTGGCCTGTAATAGCCAGATCAAATTTAAATTGGGTGCAAACTGCTCCCTTTGCTGGAGTCCTCATGGGCTGCCGCTGCTCCTTCCCCAAAAGTAGATCTTTAACCTTGGTTAAATATTTTTGCAGACAGGCTAATTCTAGCTTGAAGGAAAGAGTCTGTGTTCTTCCAGGGGAGAATTCCATAAATAGTACCATCATCTGTTCCAAAGATCAGAGGAAGGCACACGTTCTATATTCTTCTCAGACATTCCTTTCCATATAAGCAGGACTGGGCTTCCTTTGATCTCTGCCTCTTTGCTTGATGAAGGTTTCCCTTTATTTGCAATTTGGCTCCTAGCAAATGAATTTCCCAGTTTTTCCTGACCGTATATCTTTTGAAGAAGGATTACCTCCTATCTGTCAAAAGCTGACACTGCAGGCTTTCTTCTGCTATTTGATGGCTGACTGCTCTCTACTCCCACTTTTCACCATTACTCAGGTGACCATAAAAATGGAACTTGTTGTTCTCCCCACCCGCTTGCTGGCTGCCCTGGTGCTGGGTCTGGGTCTGCCATGTACTAAGGATGATCTGGCTCCAAGTAGCCCGTTCACTTCCTGCCTACATGAGCTTGCATGTGATATTTGAGTAATTCATGTGTATCAGTTTCTTTTGTTTATAACACAAAACAAAATACCAGAAAGGACAGAGTTGCACAGAAATAGAAATCCAGAGATCTGTAGATGGACCTTCGCTAGTATGCAGCAGAATAATGATCAGCACATGTACGTGAGGAAGCTACTTGATAACCAAGAAAGAATTACCCAAAATAATTAGGAGAAATAGTGTCTGGCACTCACATAAAGTAGGGAATAGTGCCTGTCCCCATCAGCAGTGGTGAAAAGCTCACAATTCTTGGGGCTTTCATTAGAATACACAGAAGATTTTTGCCTCAGAAGTGGGGAATTGTTAGCCCTATAATAAATTCTGCTCCCCTCATTCCTAACAAATCTTAAAAGCAAGACCCAGAGGCTCAAACTATTTCTAAGAAACCTAGATGTACCTCAAACAAGCAAAAGAACAATTTATACGAATACAAAAGTAACCAGCACCCAACAAAGTAAAATTCACAGTTATCCAATTAAAGATTACCATTTAAAAAGTTAACATGCATATAAAGAAGCAGGAAAATATGACACATAATGAGAAGAAAATGAAACCCAGAACTGGCAAAGGTGTTGTAATTAAAAGCTAGAAACATGGGGTGCCTGGGTGGCTCAGTCAATTAAGCATCTACCTTCAGCTCAGGTCATGATCCCAGGGTCCTGGGATGGAGCCCCACATCAGGCTCTCTGCTCAGCAGGGGAGTCTGCTTCTCCCTCTCCCTCTGCCTGCCGCTCCCCCTCCTTGTGCTCTCTCTCTCTGCCAAATAAATAAATAAAATCTTTTTTAAAAAAGCTAAGAACATTAAACATGTTCTATGTGTTCAAAGGTTAAGTAGAGATATGAAAGATAAATTTAAAAATTTTTCTAGGTGTACCTGCGTGGCTCAGTCAGTTAAGTAAGCATCTGACTCTTGATTTTCTCTCAGGTCGTGATCTCAGGGTCATGAGATTGAGCCCTGCATCAGGCTCCGCACTCAGCTGGGAGCCTGCTTGGTATTCTGTCTCTCTCTCCCACTCTGCTCCTCCCTCCCGCTTGTGTGGTCTTTCTCTCTCTAAAATAAATAAGTAAATCTTTAAAATAAATAATAAAATTTCTAGAGATGAAAACTACATTGTTTGAGATAAAAAATAGATATACCCTTGATAGGACTAATAGCACATCATACGTTATAGAACAGAAATTAGTGAATTCAAAGACCTAACAATAAAAACTCTCCAAAAGGAAACACAGAGAGAAAAAAAGAATTTAAATAAAAGAACATAAGTGGGCTACTATATTTGCAACTGGAGTCCCCAAGAAGAGAAAGGAAGACAGGAAAAGTGGACCTCAGAGATAGATGTAAAACCCAAATCTATAAAATATCTAGAAGAAAACAGAGGACCAGATCTTTCTGTCCTTCAGTTAGGTGAAGACCTCTTTGATATAACACCAAAAGTGTGAGCCATAAAAGAAAAAAATCAATAGAATGTGCTTCATCAAAATTTAAAACTTACACTCTTCAAAAGGTACTGTTAAGAGAACAAAAAGACAAGCTACAAACTGGGATAAAATATTTGCAAAGTGTATATGGTAAGTAATTCTACCTAGACTATATGAAGAACTCTCAAAATTTGATAGTAAGAAAACAACCTAGTAAAAACTGGATGAAAAAGTTGAATGCACAGTTCACCAGAAAAGATATGTGAATGGCAAGCGAACACACAAAAATATCCCCAACATCATTAATTATTAGGAAAATGAGAAATGAAGGGACGCCTAGGTGGCTCAGTTGGTTGGGCATCCAACTCTTGATTTCGGTTCAGGTCACGATCTCAGAGTCGTGGGATCAAGCCCTGAGTTGGGGTCCCTGCTGAGTGTGGAACCTGCTTGGGATTCTCTGTCTCCCTCTGCTCCCCGCCCCCCGCTTATGTGCATACTCTTTCTTTCTCCCTGTCTAAACAACAACAAAAATCATTTAAGAAAATGAAAAATGAAATCACTATGAGACATCACTGGCCACTATGGAATGACTAAAATTGGAAGGACTGACTATACCAGCTAGTGTCTAGGATATTGAGGAATTGGAACTTTTACATGTTGCTATTTCTTTTTTTCTCTTCCTCCTCCTCCCTCTCTTTTTCCCCTTTCCCCATCCCCTTTCCTTTTTTTTTTTTTATAGGCTGAGTTTATTTCACTTCTGATTATAAACAAATGAAGTGTATATACACATCTGTCCAAGAAATTTTGCACAATGTGGATTTTACAATAGGTATCATGCACAAGATTAAAATAAGACGCAAAAGTGGAACTTTTGAAAGAGGACCCATCAGAGAACTGAGGTCATGGGGCCAACCACCACCCTGGAATGCAGAGAGGGGGCGAATCTAGAGTCACAGCTAAAATCTGTGTGCCTGGAACAAAAGCAACGAGAGCAATAAACTGGTAGGAATGGTGATTTTGACAACTTGCCAGAGCCTCAGTGTGGGAAAGATGAGCATGAGGAACTCCAGGTTTTGCTCAGGGGGAGCTCTCACACTTTTGTGTGGCTTTACCTCCAGGAATGCCATCAGGTCCTTATGATGAGGAACCTAGAAAGGTCTCTAGGGATGGGAGGGGAAGAGTCCCCATTATGAAATACATCAGAAGCATTCTTTATAGCAAAGGCTTACTCTAGTGGGAAAGAAATACTTTATCAGAGCCTTTTCCCAGGTGGTGAAAAGCATTCCTCACACTTCAGCCCCCTCTAGCCTTCCTGTCTCATTGAAGGAAGAAAAGAGCTAAGGAAGGTCACAGCCCAGGGACAGAGGCCCACAAAGAAACCTGAGATTTAACCACAATATTAGAGAATGTTTCTCCTCCATTATACCATACCACCACACAAACAGGAGCCCAGTATAATAATAGTGAATTACAGCAGTAAGAGAGATGCCGTCTCTCTTTGAAGAGAGGTACTTAATGAAACCCGCTATAAACAGGGGAGGTGAAAACAAGGACACTTGAAGAACTGGAATCTTCTGGCACCTACAGCTACAGCAAACATCAAGTCCAGGCCAAGTGTCAGGCAGATTACCGTAAAAACTCACGCTAAATATCTACCTGCAACAGTTCTTGTCATCTGATATGTTATAGCTGACTTTCAACAAAAATTTAAGGCATGATAAAAATGCAATAAAAAAACATACTCTGAGGTGTCTAAAGCATAGTCCAAAGCAGGCATTAGAATCAGACTAAGATATACACACGTTAGAATAATTGGTAATTTAACTGCCTCACGTGATGGGGCTCCGTGGTCAGCAGGGAGTCTGCTTGAGATTCTCTCTCGCCCTTTCCCCCTGCCACTGCCCCCCCACTCATGCATGTGCTTGTGCTCTCTCTAAAATCAATAAAATCTTTTTAAAAAAATGATTCTGTAGTGCAGACTAGTAGGAGTTGATATCCTATGACCCAGAGAGAAAATTATAAATCTCTTTTAATGTTTCATTGCAGCAGATTTTTCTATTTGGCCATTCTGTTACTTAGATTTTAGTCTTTGCTTCCTGTCTTGCCTTTTTTCTTTTGTAAAAATGTATTTTGCTTCTCTTATTTTTCACTTTTCTTTCCGGTTCATAGTACTGCATGAAGCCCCTCTGACTTCTCTCTCTACCTTCCCTGAGTTTCTCTACCCCCACCTCCAACTCCATCACCTTCCCCTTTACTGTGCAGGATAGTTTAGATCTGACCCAGTTTCTCCCCCAAACTTTGGGCAAACAGAAACTAAGAGTTCCAGCAGCTGGACAGCCCCTTCCTTAGGATACAGTTTACACTCCCATCTGTAGCTTGACTGTCCATTTTATAAGATAATCCCTGCCCCCAAAACAATTGATCCAAGCATTTCTTCCTTAGGAATACAGTTTGCTTCCTGAAAGGAATTTTGATGTATTACTTTTTCTCCATTTTGTACATTAATATTCCACAGGAATCCATAATCTCGGAGAGTCTCCCTTCTTCTTGACATATTCCATACCAAAATTGCGAGAGTACCATGGTTTTGGACCATGTGGCTGTGGACACATTCTTAGCACTTTAACTTTGAGCAAAATTGAAACTATTTTGGATGCATATGCATCCAATGTGACTTTACAGGTCACAAAATGTTTGGTTTATAGGTGGAGATAGAAGAAAAAGAGATGTTTATTTTTTTAAAAGCAAATTCTGATTCTTTATTGTTGTATCTTTTTCTGAAACTTCCAAATCCAATTTTGTTATTTTTGTTATTTTTTTTTTCAAAGATGCTCTTGCTTTGATAGAACAGAATGTTCTAGATAACTGACAAGATTACCATGAGTCTGCAATGCCCTGGAGGTTCAGGACTGTATACCCCAACTGCTAACACATCTAAAGCAGTTACTATGTGTCCAGCACTCTTCTAAAGGATTTACAAATAAGAACTCACTTAAACCTCACAACAACTCTGAGAGAAGTGCTATAAATCATGTCATTTTTAAAGGTGAGGAGATCAAGACAGAAAGATGGAACCACCTGCCCAAGGTCACACCTTAGAACAGCAAAGCTGGGATTAGAGCCCAGGCCATTTGTCTCAGAGCCCAAGCTCGTCATCATCCTACTACAATGGTTTCTTCTCCAGGTATACCAGATGCTTTTAGTACTGCCTGCTAGGGACCATTTTCATACTCTGGCCTTTTGTCATTATTACAAAAGCACTAAACCATCACCATCCTCATTACAGTTATTTTTATTAAAAATGCAATATTTTTTTTACTTAACATATTATTTTTTTAGGTTTTTATTTAAATTCCAGTTAGTTATTAGTTTCAGGTGTACAATATAGTGATTCAATACCCAGTGCTCATCACACGATAGTATTAGTTTCAGGTGTACAATATAGTGATTCAATACCCAGTGCTCATCACAGCAAGTATGCTCCTTAATCCCCCATCCCCCCACCCACCTCCCCTCTGGTAACCATTAGTTTGTTCTCTATAGTTAATTCTTGGTTTGCCTCCTTCTTTTTTTTCCCCCCTTTGCTTCTTTGCTTGTTTGTTTGTTTTTTCTTAAATTCCACATATGAGTGAAATCATACAGTATTTGTCTTTCTCTGACTTATTTCACTTAGGATTATGCTCTCTAACTCCATCCATGTCCTTGCAAATGGCAAGATTTCAGTTTTTTATGGCTGAGTAATATTCCATTGTGTGTGTGTGTGTGTGTGTGTGTGTGTATACCACATCTTTATCCATTCATCAGTAAGTGGGCACTTGGGCTGGTTTCCGTAGGTTGGCAATTGTAGATAATGCTGCTACAAACATCAGGGTGCATGTGCCTCTTTGAATCAGTATTTTTGTTTTTTTGTTTTTTTTTTTTTTAAAGATTTTTTATTTATTTATTTGACAGAGAGAGAATGAGAGAGAAAGCACATGAGAGGGGGAGGGTCAGAGGGAGAAGCAGACTCCCTGCCGAGCAGGGAGCCTGATGCGGGACTCGATCCTGGGACTCCAGGATCATGACCTGAGCCGAAGGCAGTCGCTTAACCAACTGAGCCACCCAGGCGCCCTGAATCAGTATTTTTGTATTCTTTGGGTCAATACCTAGTAGTGCAATTGCTGGATCTTAGGGTAGTTCTATTTTTAACTTTTTGAGGAACCTCCATACTGTTTTTCCACAGTGGCTGCACCAGTTTGCATTCCCACCAACAGTGTAGAGGGTTCCCCTTTCTCTACTTCCTTGCCAACACCTGTTGTTTCTTGTGTTGTTGATTTTCGCCATTCTGACAGGTATGAGGTGATATCTTATTGTAGTTCTGATTTGCATTTCCCTGATGATCAGTGATGTTGAGCTTCTTTTCATGTGTCTGTTGGTCATCTGTATGTCTTCCTTGAAAAAATGTCTATTCATGTCTTCTGCCCAATTTTTAATTGGATTATTCATTTTGGGGGTGTTGAGTTTTACAAGTTCTTTATATATTTTGCATACTAACCCTTTATCAAATATGTCATTTGAAAATATCTTCTCTCATTCTGTAGATTGCCTTTTAGTTTTGTGGATTGTTTCCTTCACTGTGCAGAAGCTTTTTATTTGGATAAAATAGTTTATTTTTGTTTTTGTTTCCCTTGCCTCAGGAGACATATCTAGTAAAAAGTTGCTATAGCTGATGTCAAAAGAGGTTACTGCCTGTGTTCTCCTCTAGAATTTTTATGGTTTCAAGTCTACATTTAGGTTTTAAACCATTTTGAATTTATTTTTGTGTATGGTGTAAGAAAGTGGTCCAGTTTCATTCTTTTGCATGTTGATGTCCAATTTTCCCAACACCATTTGTGTTGAAGAGACTGTCTTTTTGCCATTGGATATTCTTTCCTGCCTTGTTGAAGATTAGTTGACATATAGTTGTGGGTCCATTTCTGGGTTTTCTGTTCTGTTGCTCTATGTGTCTATTTTTGTGCCAGTACCATGCTGTTTTGATCACTACACCTTTGTAATATAACTTGAAGTCCAAAATTGTGATGCCTCCAGCTTTACTTTTCTTTTTCAACATTGCCTTTGGCCATTCAGGGTCTTTTGTGGTTCCATACAGATTTTAGGATTGTTTTTTCTAGCTCTGTGAAAAATGCTGTTAGTATTTTGATAGGGATTGCATTTAAATGTGTAGATTGCTTTGGGTAGTATAGACATTTTAACAATATTTGTTCTTCCAATCCATGAGCTTGGAATGTTTTTCCATTTCTTTGTGTGGTCAGTTTCTTTCATCAGTGTTTTATAGTTTTTGGAGCATGGGTCTTTCACTTCTTTGGTTAGGTTTATTACTAGGTATCTTATATTTTTGATGCAATTGTAAATGGGATTGATTCCTTGATTTCTCTTTCTACTGCTTCATTATTAGTGCATAGAAATGCAACAGATTTCTGTACATTGATTTTGTATCCTGTGACTTTACTGAATTTGTTTATCAGTTCTAGCAGTTTTTTTGGTAGAGTCTTTCAGATTTTCTCATATAATATCATGTCATCTGCAAATAGTGAAATTTCAACTTCCTCCTTGCTGATTTGGATGCCTTTTATTTCCTTTTGTTGTCCGATTGCTGTGGCTAGGACTTCCAGTACTGTGTTAAATAACAGTGGTGAAAGTGGACACCACTGTGTTGTTCCTGACCATAGAGAAAAAACTCTATTTTTCCCCATTGAGGATATTAGCTGTGGGTTTTTCATAGATGGCCTTTATTATGTTGAGGTATATTTCCTTAATGTCTAACGATGTTAAGCATCTTTTCATGTATTTGCCATTTGTATAACTTCTTTGGAGAAATGACTATTGTCATCTTTTGCCCATTTAAAAAATTGAGTTGTCTCCTTTTTTTTTTTTTGAGAGAGAGAGAGAGCAGGGGGGAGGGGGGCAGGAGCAGTGGGAGAGAGAGAATCTTAAGCAGGCTCCACACCCAACGTGGAGCCTGATGCTGGGCTTGATATCACAAGCCTGAGATCATGAGCTGAGCTGAAATCTAGAGTTGGACGCTTAACTGACTGAGCCACTCAGGCACCCTGGGTTGTCTTTCTGTTATTGAGTTGTAAGTGTTATTTATTATGAAATAAAACCCTTACCACATACATGATTTGTAATTATTTTTTCCCATTTGTTGGGTTTCTTTTCACTTTTTTGATGTTGTCAGTTGAAGCACACAAGTTTTTAACCTATTACTCTCCAGTTTATCTAGTCACTAGCACTTTTGCTGCCATATATAAGAAATCATTGCCTAATCAGAGGTCACAGTTATATACTTCCATGTTTCTTTTGGGAGTTTTCTAGTTTTAGCTCTTAGACTTAAATCTTGGATATTTTTAATTAATTTTTATATGTGGTGTAAGGTTATGGTTCCAAATCATTATTTTGAATGTAGATATTCATTTGTTACAAAGATTATCCTTTTCCCATTGAATTGTCTTGGCACTGTTGTCCAAACTCAATTGTCCACTAATGTATAACTTTATTTCTGGACTCACAATTCTATTCCATGGATCTGACTACCTTTATGCCAGTACCACACTATCTTGATTAACATAGCTTTGTATTAAGTTTGGAAATCAGGAAATATGCATCATCCAACTTTGCTGTTCTTGTTTCAAGATTATTTTGGCTGGAAATCAGGAAGTATTGCCATCTTAATAATACTAAATCTTCTAGGGTTTCTTTTGATTTTTTTAGGTCTTCTTTAATTTTTTCCACATAATGTTTTATTGTTTATAGTGTATAAGACTTGTACTTATTCTGTTAAATTTATTGCCAATTATTTTATTCTAATATTGTAAATTGAATTATTTTTTATTTCATTTTTGGATTATTTATAAATAGCATATAAAAATGTGATTGATTTTTTGTATATTGATCTTATATCCTATAACTTTAAATTTGTTAGGTTAATAGAGTTTTTATGAATTCCTTAGGATCTTCTATATTACAACTTCACTTTCTTCCCAATCTGGATGCTTTTTCTTTTTCTTTTTCTTGCCTAATTGTCCTGGCTAGAACTTAGAGTACAATGTTGAATAGAGGTGGTGAGAGAGACCTTCTTGTCTTGTTCTAGTCTTGGGGGAAATCAGGTGTGGTTTGTTTGGGTTTTTTGTTTTTGTTTTTGTTTTTGTTTTTACATGCTCATTGGACAGTAGCACAACCCCAGGAAAAGAATGGTTGAAATAATTCAGTTTTTGACCATGAAGTGTGATGTTAGCTGTGGATTTTTTTCATAGATGATCTTTATCAAGTTGAGCATTCTTTTAATTTACTAGTTTATTGAGTATTTATGATTATGAAATATCCTCTCTATTGAGTTGAATGCAGTTTCTATACTTTATTGTGCTAATATCATGTATTACATTTATTGATTTTCATTTGTTAAACAACTTTCTTTCATGGGATAAATCCCACTTGGTCATGGTGTATAATTCTTTCTATATGTTTGCTAGACTCAGTTTGCTTGTAATATTTTTTGAGGATATTTCATTAAACCATAAGATATATTGGTCTGTTCTTTTCCTGCCTTGCAATGTCTTTGTCTAGTTTTGAAGTCAAGGTAATACTGACCTCAGAATGAATTGGGAAGTGTTATATGCCCTTCTGTGTTTTGAAAGATTTTTTTGAAGTATTGGTGTTTTTTCTTTTTTAAAACTTTGGTGGAGTTCATCAATATAGCTATCAGGTTCTGCACTTTTTATTGTGGGAAAATCTTTTATTACCAATTCAGTATTTTTACTTGTACAGATCTATTGAGATTTTCCATTTTTAAAAAAGTTAGTTTGGGTAGTTTGTGTCTTTCTTGAAATTTGTCCATTTCATCTATGCTAGTTAAATTGTTGGCATACAATTGTTCATAGTATTCTTTTAAATTCCTTTTTATTTCTGTAAGGTGACATCCTCTACTGCGTTCCTGATTTTAGTGATTTGAAGTTTCTTTTTATTTTGGTTAGTCTAACTAAAAGTTTTTCATTTTTGTTGTCATTTTGGAAAAAAACAACTTTTGGTTCCATTGATTTTTCTCCATCATTTTTTCCTATTCTCTATTACATTTATTTCTATTCTGATCTTGATGTTTCCCCTACCTGTCTTTATTTGAAGTTTATTTTACTTTTCTTTTTCATGGTTTCTTATGGAGGATGGTTATTTATTAGAGATCTTTTTAAAAAAGGCCACTTACAAGCACTAATTTCCACCTCAGCACTGTTTTAACTGCATGGTATAAGTTTTGGTATGTTGTGTTTTCATTTTCATTCATTTCAGAATATCTTTTTACTTTTTCTCATGATTTTTTCTTTACCCGTTGGTTACTTAGGGATATGTTATGTTAATTTCTCCAGGTTTATTGAGGTTTAATTGACAAATAAAATTTAAGACATTTCAAGTATACATTCATTTTTTGGCTATATGTATACATTGTTAAAGGATGCCCCCCATCATGTTAATCAGCACATCCATCACCTCACACTTTTACTCTAATTTTTTGTTTGTTTGTTTTCTGTTTTGTTTTTGGTGGGAACATTTAAGTTCTACACTCTTAGCAAATCACAATTATACAACACAGGTTTATCAACTGTAATCAGCATATTGATCTTTAGATCTCAGAACTTATTCATTATATACTGAAAGTTTGTCCCTATTTTCTCCACCCCCCAGATGATGGCAGTCATTTTCCTACTGTCTGTTTCTATAAATTTGACTTTTTGTTTTTTTTTTAATGTTTCACATATAAGTAATACCAGGCAGGAAGTATTTGTCTTTATCTGGTTTATTTCACTTAACATAATGCCCTCCACGTTCATCCATGTTGTTGCAGAAGATAGCGTTTCCTTCTTCGAAAAGACTGAAAAATATTCCATTGTGTTTATATGCCACATTTCCTTGAGCTCTTTATCCATCGATGGACACTTACATTATTTCCATGCATTGGCTACTGTGAATAATGCTGCAGTTAAATTGGGAGTACAAATATCTCTTAAAGAAAATGGTTTCCCTTTAAGAAATGGGATTTCTAAATCATATGGTAGTTCTATTTTTAATTTCTTGGTGAACCTCCATGCTGTTTTGCATAGTGGCTGTACCAGTTTATATTCCTACCAACAGTGCACAAGGGTTCCCTTTTTTCTACATCCTCACCAGCACTTGCTATCTCTTGTCTTTTTGGTAATAACCATCCTAACAGGTGTGCAGTGATATTTCATTTTGGTTTTGATTCGCATTTCCCTGATAATTAGTGATGTTGAGCATCTTTCCACGTTGGCAATTTCTATGTCATCTTTGGAAAAAATGTCTAGTCCTTCGCCCATTTTTAAATTGGATGATTTGGTTTTCTTACTTATTTGCTTTTGAGTTATAAAATTTCCTTTTATGTTTTGGATCTTATCCCTTTATTGAATATGTGGTTTGCAAATATTTTCTCCCATTCCATAGGTTGCCTTTTCATTTTCTTGATGGTTTTCTTTCTTAGGAGAAGCTTTTTAGTTTGAAGTAGTCCCATTTTTGCTTTTGTTGCCTTTGCTTTTGTGTCAAGTTCAAAAAATATCATTGTGAAGACCAGTATTAGAAGCCTTCTCCCAATGTTTTCTTATAGATGCTTTGCACTTTTAGGTCTTCCGTTCAAGTTTTTAATCCACTTTGAGTTGATTTTTGTGTGTGATATAAGGTGGGGGTCCAGTTTCATTTGTTTGCATGTGGCTGTCCCATTTTCCCAGCACCATTTATTGAAGAGACTATCCTTTCCCTGTTGTAAATTAATTAATCATATAGGCGTGAGTTTATTTCTGGGCCCTATTCTGTTCCTGTTGATCTATTTGTCTATTTTGATGCCTATAGTATACTATTTTCATTATTATGGTTTTGTAACATAGTTTGAAATTAGATGCGTGATGCCTATAGCTTTGTTCTTCTTTCTCAATGTTGCTTTGGTTATTTTGGAATCTTTTGTGATTCCGTACCAATCTTAGAATTTTTCTATTTCTATGAAAAATACCATTGGAATTTTGACAGGATTTCACTGAATCTGTAGATCACTTTGGGTAGTATGGACATTTTAATATTAATTTTTCCAATCTATGAACATGGAATATCTTTCCATTTATTTCTGTCTTCTTCAATTTCTTTTATTAATGCTAATGGTTTTTAGTGTATAGATCTTTCACCTCCTTGGATAAATGTATTTCTAATTATTTTATTCTTTTTGGTGCTTTTTTTACATGGGATTTTTCTTAGTTTCTCTTTATTTTACTGAAGTATAGTTGACACACATGTTACATAGTTTCAGGTGTACAACATAGTGATTGGACAACGCTATACATTATGCTTTGTTCACCACAAGCGTAACTACCTTCTGTCATCATGCAATGCTATTACAATACCATTGACTATATTCTCTATGTTGTATCTTTCATCCCCATGACTTATACATTCCATAACTGAAAGCCTGTACCTCCCACTCCCCATTACCTATTTTGCCCACCCTCGACCCCTCCCTTCTGGGAACTATCAGTTTCTTCTTTGTATTTATGGATCTGTTTCTGCTTTTTTGTTTTGTTTTGTTTTTTAGATTCCATTCCACATATACGTGAAATCATATAGTATTTATCTTTCTCTGACTTATTTCACTTAGCATACTACCCTGTAGGTTCATCCATGTTGTTGCAAATGGGAAGACCAAATTCTTTTTTATGGCTGAGTTATATGCCTCTGTGTGTGTGTGTGTGTGTGTGTTTATATATACACCACTTCTTTATCCATTCATCTATCAGTAGACACTCAGGTTGCTTCCATATCTTGGCTATTGTAAATATTGCTGCAGCAAACATAGGGGTGCATATGTCTCTTAGAATGAGTGTTTTTATTTTCTTTGGATAAATAACACAGTATTAGAATTATTTCCATTATTTTTTAAAGATTTTGTTCATTTATTTGAGAGAAAGAGTGAGAGAGAGATAGCAAGAGAGAGAGAGCATGAGCAGGGGGAGAAGGAGAAGCAGGCTCCCCACTGAGCAGGGAGCCTGACGTGGGGCTCGATCCCAGGATCCTGGGATCATGACCCGAGCTGAAGGCAGATGCCTAACCAACTGAGTCACCCAGGCACCCCACTATTTTTAATTTTTTAAAGAAACTCTATACTGTCCTCCACAGTGGTTTCACCAATTTATGTTCCCACCAACAGTGTGTGAGTTTCCTTTTCTCCACATCCTTGTCAACACTTGTTATTTCTCATCTTTCTGATACTAACCATTCTGACAAGTGTAAGGTAATATCTCATTGTGGTTTTGATTTGCATTTCCCTGATGATATTGAACATCTTTTAATGTGTCTGTTGTCATGTGTCTGGCCATCTGTATGTATTCTTTGGAAAAATGTCTATTCAGGTCCTCTGTACATTTTTCTATCAGATTATTTTTTTAATTTTTTGTTGAGTTGTATGAGCTCTTTATATAGCTTGGGTATTAATCCCTTACCAGATACATCTTTTGCAAACATCTCTCCCATTCACTAGGTTGCCTTTCGTTCTGTTGATAGTTTCCTTCATTGTGCAAAAGCTTTTTATTTTGGTGTCATCCCAATAGTTTATTTTTGCTTTTGTTTCCCTTGCCTTAGGACACATATCTAGAAAAATGTTGCTAAGGCTGATGTAAAATAAATTATTGTCTATGTTTTCTTCTAAGAGTTTTATGGTTCAGGTCTTGACATTTAGGTCTTTAGTCCATTTTGAGATTATTTTTGTGTATGGTGTAAGGAAGTGGTCCAGTTTCATTCTTTTGCATGTAGCTTTCAGTTTTCCCAACACCATTTCTTGAACAGTCTTTCCCCATTGTAAATTCTTGCCTTCTTTGCAATAGATTAAGACCATATTAGCATGGGTTTATTTCTGGGCTCTTTATTCTACTTCCTTAATCTATGTGTCTATTTTTGTGCTGGTACTATACTGTTTTAATTACTGCAGCTTTGTAGTATATCTTCAAATCTGGGATTGAGATACCTCCAGCTTTATTCTTCTTTCTCAAGATTTCTTTGGCTATTTGGGGTCTTTGCAGTTCCATACAAATTTTAGGATTATTTGTTTTAGTTTTGTGAAAATTCTATTGGTATTTTGATAGAGATTGTGTTGAATCCGTAGATTGCTTTGGGTAGTATGGACATTTTACCAATATTAACTCTTCCAATCCTTGAGCAAGGTATATCTTTCCATTTGTTTGTGCATCCTCAATTTCTTTTATAACTGTTTTATAATTTTCAGAGTACAGGTCTTTTACCTCCTTGGTTAAGTTTATTCCTGGGTATTTTATTCTTTTTCATGCAGTTGTAAGAGGAATTGTTCACTTAATTTCTCTTTCTGTTACTTCATTATAGAAACAACAGGTATCTGTCTTTAATTTTGTATCTTGAAACTTTATTGAATTCATTTATTCTAAAAAATTTTTCTGAAGTCTTTATAGTTTTCTACATACAGTATCCTATCAGCTGCATATAGTGAGGTTTTTACTTCTTCCTTACCAATTTGGATGCCTTTTATTTATTTATTTTACTTCTCTGGTTGCTGTGGCTAGGACTTCGGATACTATGTGGAGTAACAGCAGTGAGAGTGGACATCCTTGTCTTATTTGTAACCTTAGGGGAACAGCTTTCAGCTTTTCACTGTTAATGTTACCTGTGCGTTTATTTATGGCCCATATTGTGTTGAAGTACATTCCCTCTAAACCCATTTGGTTGAGAGTTTTATCATGAACAGATGGTGAATTTTGTCAAATGTTTTTTTCTGCATCTATTGAGATGATCAGGATTTTTATCCTTCATTTTGTTAATGTGATGTATTTTGCAGTTATTGAACCATCCTTGCATCCATGGAGTAAATCCCACTTGATCATGGTGAGTGACCCTTTTAATTCATTGTTGAATGTGTTTTGCTGATATTGTGTTAAGGATTTTTGTATCTATATTCATCAGGTATACTGATCCATAGTTTTCTTTTTTTTTTTTTTTTTTTGGTAAAGTGTTTTTGTCTGCATTTGGTATCAAGGAAATTCTGGCCTCAGGGAGTTTATTTGGAAGCTTTTTTTCCTCTTCCATCTTTTGGAATAGTCTGAGAAGAATAGGTATTAACTGTTCTTTAAATGTTTGGTAGAATTCACCTGGACTTCTATTTGTTGGGAGTTTTTTTGATTACTGATTCGATCTTGCCACTAGTGTTGTTGGTTTAGCTTTTTATTTCTTCCTGATACAGTTTTGGGAGATTGTATTTTCTAGGAACTTGTCTATTTCTTCTAGGCTGTCCAGCTTGGTGGCATATAATCAAGTAGTCTCTTATACTCCTCTGCACATCTGTGGTGTTGGTAGTTACTTTCCTTTCAGTTTTTATTTTGTTTGAGTCCTCTCTTTTCTTGATGAGTCTGGCTAAGGGTTTATTAACTTTATCTTTTCAAAGAATCAGCTTTGGTTTCATTGATCTTTTCTATTGTTCTTTAAGTCTCAATTTCATTCATTTTCACTCTGATCTTTAGTGTTTCTTTCCTTCTACTAGCTTTGGGATTGTTTGTTCTTTTTCTGTTTCCTTTAGGTGTAATGTTAGATTGTTTATTTAACAATAGGCTGTATTGCTATAAATTTCCTTCTTACAACTGCTTTCACTGTGTACCAAAGATTTTGGACTGTGGTTTTTTCATTTTCATTTGTCTCAAGGTATTTTTATTTCCTCTTTGATTTCTCCAGTGACCCTTTGGTTTTTCAGTAGCATGTTGCTTAGCCTCCATTGTTAGTGCTTTTTCCAGTTTTTTCTTGTAATCAATTTCTAGTTTCATACCATTGTGTTGGAAAAGATGCTTGATATAATTTCAATCTTCTTACATTTGTTGAGACTTGTTTTGTGGCCTGTATGTGATCTGTCCTGGAGAATGTTCCATCTGAACTTGAAAAGAATGTATATTCTTTTGTGATGGAATGTTCTGTTCAGTACATTTTTTAAAAAAGATTTTATTTATTTAGGGGTGCTTGGGTGGCTCAGTCGCTAAGCGTCTGCCTTCGGCTCAGGTCATGATCCCGGGGTCCTGGGATTGAGCCCCCACATTGGGCTCAATGCTCAGCAAGAGTCTGCTTCTCCCTCTCACTCTCCCTCTGTGCTCTCCCTCCCTCTCCCTCTCTCTCTCAAATAAATAAATAAAATCTTTTTTTTTTTAAGATTTTATTTATTTATTTGACAGAGAGAGACACAGCAAGAGAGGGAACACAAGCAGGGGATCATGGCCTGAGCCAAAGGCAGATGCTTAACCTACTGAGCCACCCAGGCACCCCTGTTCAATACATTTGGTCTAATGCGTCGTTCAGAGCTACTGTTTCCTTATTGATTTTCTGCCTGGATGATCCATCTATTGATAAAAATGAAGTGTTAAGTCTCCCTATGATTATTGTATTACTCTCAGTTTCTCCCTTTGTGTCTGTTATTTTATTCATGTACTTATATACCCCAATGTTGGGTACATAGTTATTTACAATTGCTTTATCCTTTTGTTGGATTGAGCTCTTTATCATTATGTAATGCCCTTCTTTGTTTCTTGTTACAGTCTTGTCTTAAAGTCTGTTTTGTCTGCTATAAGAATTGCTACCCTGCTTTGTTTTGTTTTTTGCTTTCTTTTGCATGGAGTATTTTCTATTCCTTCACTTTTAGTCCATATGTATCTTTAGGTCTAAAGTGAGTTTCTTGTGGGCAGCGTATAGATGAGTCTTTTTTTTTTTTTTTTATTAACTAATTTATTTTAGAGAGAGAGCAGGGAGGAGGAGCAGAGGGAGAGGAGGAAAGATTCTTAAGCAGACTCCACATTGAGTGCAGAGCCCAACATGGGGCTCAGTCTCACGATCCTGAGATCACGACCTGAGCTGAAACCAAGAGTTAGATGCTTAACCAACTGCACCACCCAGGTGCCCCAGAATCTTATTTTTTAATTCATTCTGTCACCTCATGTCTTTTTATTGGAGCAATTTAGACCGTTATACTTAAAATAATTATTGATAGGTATGTACTTATTGCCATTTTGTTAATTATTTCCAGTTGTTTTTTTTTAAGATTTTATTTTTAAGTAATCTCTACACCCAATGTGGGGCCTGAACCCACAACCCTGAGATCAAGAGCTGCATGCTTCACCCACTGAGCCAGCCAGGCACCCCTCAAGTTGTTTTAATACTTCTTCTCTGTTCCTTTCTTCTCTTACTCTTTTTCCCTGTGATTGATGACTTTCTTTAGCATTATGGTTGTATTCCTTTCTCTTTATCTGTTGTGTATATATTACAGATTTTTTATTTGTATTTTATTTGTTACCACGAGGTTCATGTGTAACATTCTAAGTATGTAGCAACATGTATTAATTTGATGGTCACTTAAGTTTGAACACGATCTAAAAGAACTACATTTTTAACCCCCTCCACGTTTTATGTGTATGCTGTCATATTTTACATCTTTTTATTTTCTGAGTCTCCTTAACTAACTTTTAAGATGCAATCAATTTTTTGTGTAAGACTGTTGAATCACAGGGGCGCCTGGGTGGCTCAGTTGTTAAGCGTCTGCCTTCAGCTCAGGTCATGATCCCAGGGTCCTGGGATCGAGCCCCACATCGGGCTCCCTGCTCCGCGGGAAGCCTGCTTCTCCCTCTCCCACTCCCCCTGCTTGTGTTCCCTCTATCGCTGTGTCTCTCTCTGTCAAATAAATAAATAAAATCTTTAAAAAAAAAAAAAGACCTGTTGAATCACAGACCTGTACCTCTGAAACAAATAATACATTATATATTTAAAAAAAAAAAAAGGAAGAAGATAGCAGGAAGGGAAAAATGAAGGGGGGAAATCGGAGGGGGGAGACGAACCATGAGAGACTATGGACTCTGAGAAACAAACTGAGGGTTCTAGAGAGGAGGGGGTGGGGGGATGGGTTGGCCTGGTGATGGGTATTAAAGAGGGCACATACTGACTGGAGCACTGGGTGTTATACGCAACAATGAATCATGGAACACTACATCAAAAACTAATGATGTAATGTATGGTAATTAACATAACATAATAAAATAAAAAAGATACAATCAATTTTATTACTTTTGTCTTTCAACTTTCATACTCGCTTTATAGGTGACTGCTCTACTACTTTTACTATATGTGTGCTTTTACTTATGAAATATTTTTCTTTCGTAATTTGCTTCTAATAATAGCCTTTTTTCCCCACTTAAAGAAGTCCATTTCACATTTCTTATAAGGCAAGTTTTAACTTTTGCTTGTCTGGGAAACTATCTCTCCTTCAACTGTGAATGATAACCTTTCAGGGTACAGTATTCTTGGTTGTAGGTATTTTCCTTTCAGCACTTTGCAGGCCAGAAGAGAGTGGCATTATATATTCAAAATTTCTGCTGAAAAGTCAGCAGATAGACTAATGAGGTTTCCCTTATATGTAACTAGTTGCTTCTCTTGTGGATTTTAAAATTCTGGTGTCCTCTTTCATCTTTGACATTTTAATTATGTGTTTTGGTGTGGACCTCCTTGAGTTCACCTTGTTTGGCACTCTTTCTGTTTCCTGAACCTGGATGTTTCCTTCCTCAGGCTAGGGAAGTTTTCAGCTATTATTTCTTCAAATAAACTTTCTACCCCTTTCTCTCTACACCTTCTGGGACCCCTATAATGTGAATGTTTGTTTGCTTGATGTTGTGCAAGGGATCTCTCCACCTATCCTCATTTAAATTTTTTTTCTTTTTGCTATTCAGCTGGGGTGCTTTCCAGTACCCTGTCTTTTAGATTGCCAGTCTGTTTTTCTGCATCCTGTAATCTGTTAATTCCCTCTAATGTATTTTTCATTTCAGTTATTGTATACTTCAACTCTGGTTCTTTTTAATATTTTTTATCTTTGTTGAGGTTCTCACAGAGTTCACCTACTCTTCAATCCACTGGGCATCTTTATGAACATTACTTTCAACTCTTTATCAGGTAATTTAGTGTCTCCATTTCATTTAGTTCATTTTTTTCCCCTGAGATTTTGTCTTGATCTTTCATTTGGAGCATCTTTCTACATCTCATTTTGTTTGCTTTTCTATGTTTCTCTGAATTAAGTGGAATAGCTATTTCTTCTAAACTCAAAGGAATGATTTTGTGTGTGGTTGTTCTCTATGTAGACTGTTTGTGCCTGGTAACTTTGGCTGGCTGGCTGGCTGAGTCTGTGGCTGGTGTGGGCTTGGGGTCCCTCGGCACTCTGTGCTGGGGCTGCCCAGTAGGATGGCCTGAGGTGAAGTGGGCATGGGCTGGGGCATTACTGGGGTTCTCCACATAGAGGGTGCCCTGAAAGGATAGCTGAAGCTAAAGTGGGTGCCTACTGGTGGGCCCCAGGGTTCTCTGTGCAGAAATTGTCTTGGCAGTACCACTGAAGTTGAAGTGGGCATGGGCGGGGGTAGTCCTGTGACTCTCCACCTTGAAGCTGCTCTGGCAGGATAGTGAAGCTGAAATGGGTGCATGCTGGGGTGGAGGGTTGGGTCTCAGGGGCAAGACAACTGAAGCTGAAGTGGGTGCAAGCTGGAGTGTTCCAGGGCATTCCATGCAGGGATGTCATGACAGGTGGCTGAAGCTGAAGTGAGTACAAGCTGGGGTATCCCAGTGCACTCTGTACATGGAGATCCCTGGCGAGTTGTATGGAGCTGAGGCAGGTAGGGCTGGGATGTCCCAGGGCACCCTGTGCTGGGAGCACCCTGGCAAGTCATCTAAGAGCCGAAGTGTGCATGGAGTGTTCTGGGGTGCTTTGTGCCTGTGTCACCTTGGCGAAACGGCTAGAGCTATAGTGAACACTGACCAGGTGTGTCCCGGTGTACACTGTGCTGGGGCTGCTTTGCTGGGACAGCTAGGGCAATGTGGGCTAGGGACCTGGGGCTCACTTAAGCATGGTAGTAGGCCAGCTATGGGACCCAGACCCTGCTCCTGTCTGTGCTATCAAAGTAGAGGGGGAAAGTAAACTCTGGTGCTCACCAGCCCCTCTGACCTGGAGAGATTTTCAGCAACTCCCCTGCTGTTTGGTGGATTTCTATGCCTGGATCCTTTATATTCTAGTTGCTCTTTTAAACCATGGCTTTTGTTCTAAGCTGCAGGTACCTGCATTTAGTGTGGGCTAGGTGCCTGGGGCTTACTGAGTGGCAGGCCAGCTATGGCATCTGGACCCTGCTCCTGTCTGCACTATTAAGTGGAGGGAGAATGTAAAGAGTGGTGCTGGCCAACCCATCTGACCCAGACAGAATTCCAGCAGCTCTCCTGATGTTTGGCAGGATTATAGGGCTGGTTTCTTTATATTTTAGTTGCCCTTTCAAGCCATGGCCTTTTTTCTGTATCTCAGGGCAGGCAAATCAGCTCATAGTCCTTCAGTACTATGCCTCCCACTGCAGTTGGCAGTGTCAGGGGTGGGGTTCTCCTCATTACCATGTCTCCATCCCTCTTGCTGTTCTCTAGAAGCTGCTCAGTTAGCCCTCAGTTCTTCGGGAGGAATGGCTCTAGATAGGGGCTGGTATGTCTGTGGAGGAGGTGAGTTCAGGGTTTTCCTACATCACCGTCTTGGACTGAAACTGCATTTTTTTTTTATTTCTCTTTGTGATAGTTCACTGCTATATAAAAACAGCTCGTTTCTGTATGTTGACTTTGTATTCTGTAACTTTACTGAATTTGTTGATTAATTCTAATAGTTCTTGGTGGATTTGTGTGTGTGTGTGTGTGTGTGTGTGTGTGTGTGTGTGTGTGGACTCCTTAGGATTTTCTATATATCATATCATCCACAAAGACTGTTTTATTTCTATTGCAGTTTAGGTGCCTTTTATTTCTTTTTCTTGCCTGATTACTCTGGCTAGGACTTCTTATACTACATTGAATAGAAGTGGTAAGAATAGGCACCCCTGTCTGATTTCTGATCTTAGATGAAAAGCTTTTAACCTTTCTCTATTATATTAGTTGTGGGCTTGTTATATATGTCCTTTATTATGTTGAGGTATACTCCTTTTATGCTCAATTTGTTGAGGGTTTATCATGAAAAACATATTTTATCAAATGCTTTTTTGACCTCTCGAGATTATCATATGATTTTTTATCTTTAATATGATGTATCACATTTATTGATTTACACATGTTGAATCATCCTTGCATCCCAGGGATAAATTCAGCTTGATCATGATGTATGATCCTTTTAACATATTGAATTTGGTTTGATCATCATATTATATTGAGAATTTTTACACCTATATTCTCCAGGGATATTGGTCTGTAGTTCTTTTTACCTTGTAGTGTCATTACCTGGTTTTGGTATCAGGATAATTCTGGTCTCATAAAAGGAATTTGAGAGTATTTGTCTTCTTCTGTTCTTTGGAAGAGTTTGAGAAAAATTGGCATTAATTCTTTAAATGTTTCATGGAATTCACAAGTGAGACTTCGTCCTTGGCTTTTCCATGTTGGGAGATTTTTGATTACTGATTCAGTCTTCTTGCTCATTATTGTTCTGTTCACACTTCTTCATGATTCAGTCTTGCTAAGTTGTAAATTTCTAGGAATTTATCCACTTCTAGATTATCCAATTTGTTGGTGTATAATTGTTCATAGTAGTCTCTTATGATCTTTGTATTTTTGTGGCACCAGTTGTAATGTCTCCTTTTTCATTTCTATTTTAATTTTTTAATTTTTTTAATTTAAATTCAATTAGCCAACATATAGTACATCATTAGTTTTTGGTGTAGTGTTCAATGATTCATTAGTTGTGTATAACACCCAATGCTCATCATATCATGTGCCCTCCTTAATTCCCATCACCCAGTTACCCTATCCCCCCACCCATCTTCCCTCCAGCAACCCTCAGTTTGTTTCCTGGAGTCAAGAGTTTCTCATGGTTTGTCCTCCTCTCTGATTTCTTCCCATTCCATTTTTCCTCCCTTCTCCTATGATCCTCTGCACTATTTCTTATATTCCACATATGAGTGAAACCATATGATAATTGTCTTTCTCTGCTTGACTTATTTCACTTAGTATATCCCCTATATTCATCATCAAGGTAGGTATTCATCCTTTCTGATGACTGAGTAATATTCCATTGTATATATGAACCACATCTTCTTTATCCATTTATCTGTTGAAGGACATCTCAGTTCCTTCCACAATTTGGCTATTGTGGACATTGCTGCTATGAACATTGGGGTGCAGGTGCCCCTTCTTTTCACTACATCTACATCTTTGGGGTAAATACCCAGTAGTGCAATTGCTGGGTCATAGGGTAGTTCTATTTTTAACTTCCTGAGGAACCTCCATAGTGTTTTCCGGAGTGGCTATACCAGCTGGCGTTTCTGTTTTTATTTATATGAGTCTTTCTTAGTCTAGCAAAAGCTTTGTCAATTTTCTTTATCTTTTCAAAAAGAAAAAGTAGCCTTTAGTTTTATTTATCTTTTCTGATATTTTTCTGGCCTCTCTTTCATGTATCTTTGCTTTGATCTTTGTTATTACCTTCCTTTGGCTAACTTTGGGTTTAGTTTCTTTTTTTTAGTTTCTTGACGTGTAAAGTTAGGTTGTTCATTTGAAATACTTCTTTTTCTTAATGTAGATGCTGATTTCTATAAAATTCCCCCTTAGAACTGCTTTTGCAGCATCCCAGAAGCTTTGGTATGTTTATTTCCATTTTCATTTAAGTTTTTTTTTCTATTTCTCTTGATTTCTTCTTCAACCCATTGTCTGTTCAGGAAAGCATTTAATTTCTACATGTTTGTCATTTTTTCTTATATCCTCCTGTTATTAATTTCTAGTTTCATACAGTTGTGGTTAGAAAAGATACTTGGTATGATTTCAGTCTTCTTAAATTTGCAAAGCCATGTTTGTGACCTGTTGTATGATCTTTTCTGGAAAATGTTCCATATGCACTTGAGAAGAATATTCTGCTGTTGGGTGAGATATATTCTATATGTCTCTTAGGACCATTTGGTTTAAAGTATGGTTCTTTGTTGATTTTTCTCTTTGGATGATTTATCCATTGTTGAAAGTGGGGTATTGATGTCCCCTGTTATTGTTGCATTGTTTTATTTTTTTTTTAAGATTTATTTATTTTTGTGAGAGAAAGAGACAGCACGAGCTGATGGCGGGGTGGGGGGTGCGGCAGTGGGCAGAGGGAGAGGCAGACTCTGCACTGAGCAGGGAGCCCGATGGGGCACTCTGATCCCAGGACCCTGGGATCATGACCTGAGCCAAAGTCAGACACTTAACCAACTGAGCCACACAGGCGCCCCCCCCCTTTTTTGCATTGTTTTCTATGTCTCTCTTCAGATCTCAGTATTTGTTAATATTTTAGATGCTCTGATGTTGACTGCATACATATTTACAAGTGTTATTTCTTCTTGATGAATTGACCCTTTTATCATTATATAATGACCTTCTTTGTCTCTTGATAGCATTTTTGACTGAAATTATATTTTGCCTAAATATAGTGAGCCCTGCTTTCTTTTGGTTTTCACTGGCCAGGAATATTTTTTTTCCCATCCATTCACTTTATGCCTATGTGTTTCCTTAAAGCTGAAGGGAGTCTATTGTAGGCAGCACATAAGTGGGTCATCTTCTCCTCCGCCTTGCCTCCCCCTCTATCTCCATCCAAGTGTCTCTTCTTCTGGAATTCCAAATATTCAAATTGGTCCCCTTGATGGTATCCCATAGATCACATAAGCTTTCTTCACTCTTTTCATTCTTTTTTCTTTCTGTCTTCTGACTGGATACTTTCAAAATTCCTGTCCTCATCACATGTTCTTTCTTCTGCTTGATCGACTCTGCTATTGATGTTTGCTATTGCATTTTTAATGTCATTCATTGTATTCTTCAGCTCCAGAATTTATTTATATTTAAAAATTATTCTTATCTCTTTGTTAAAGTTCTGGCATTGTTTATATATCTTTTTCTGGTTTTGTTGAATTGTCTGTCTGTGTTTTCTTGTAGCTCATTGAGTTTCCTTAAAATTGTTTTGGATTATTTATTTGGTAAATCCCAAATCTCCACATCTTTGGGTGTGGTTACCAGATTATCATGACCCTTAATTGTGTCATGTTACTTTGATTGTTCATGTTCTTTGAAGCTTTGCGATACTGTCTTTGCATTTGAATTCGAAGTTTCATCCTCTAGTCTTTAGTTACTGTTTTCAGGATATACCTTCTGTTAGCCCTGGTAGAGTTTCTGACACTAGCTCAGATCTTCTGTAGCTATACCTGCACCATGTTTCTTTCTCCCTCCTGTGGCAGAATTCTTAAGCTTGTATGCCTTCTCTAGATCCTAAATACACCAAGCCAAGTACTGACAGCCTCCTTTTTTTCCCCTGTGGTGGCACTAATGCTTGGGTTTGTAGTCTCTCCCTGGCCTGCTGTTTGGCTGACTTTCTGTGCATGCTTACTGGCCATCTGACAAAGCCCACTCACATTGCTATCTGGAGCACATACAGGGAGCTGGCCACAGTATTGGGGGTGTGGGTGGGCACATGGCGTGCCCATGGACCAGTTGTAGGAATCTACAGGTAAGTTGTTCCCTGTGGCTTATGTGCAGACTTCTTAACAGAATCTGGGAAACATTTAGGATCATCATCCCTTTAATGTCTTATGATATAGTTGTATCTGCTGCTGTCTCCCCACCTCTTCTTGCCCTCCAGGCATGTAGCTCATGATTCAGTACTCTGGATGGGGTAAGACTGAAATGAGTCCCTTTGGCAATGTCCACCACAGCTGGGGAAACCAGCTGCTCACTTTCACAATCTCCCTTTCCCCTGTAGTATAAATCACAGGTCAAGGAAGATATTTCTTGGCCCTAAGCTGTGCCACCTTGAAAGAGGGGTGTTTTAGGGAAAGTCAAATTGTTCTTGCCCACTCCAGTGTATCCAAAATCATGGTTTTTCCTCCACCAGAGTGTTGGAAGTTCTCTGTAATTCTGGACTTTCATAAAAGCTGTCTTGTCTGTGAATGATTGCCTAAGTCAGTGTTCTGCAGGGGCTGACAAACTATGGCCTAGAATGTCTAGAGCTGACCCATGGGCCACTACAGCGTCCACAGACAAGACCAAGATTTGTCTGCCTATTACCTGACAAATGGGTAAGACCCTCCCAGATCTTTTGGCATACGGTGCTGGATCTCACAGCTCCCTCAAAGGCACTCTGTGTCTATTCTATAGATGTGTTCTTTATGGTTACCATTGCAATTACATAAAACATCTTAAAGTTATGACAGTCTATTTAAAACTGATTGCTACTTTAATCACATATAAAAACTCCTTGACATCTGTGTCTTACTCATTTTATGTCGTTTGACACAAATTACCATTTTATATTGTATGTCCCTTACCATAGATTTATAATTATTTTTTATGCTTTTTAAAAGCTGTATGCTAGGTTTTTAAATTATTTATATACCTACATTATGATACTTCAGGATTCTATACTTGTCTGTATATTTCCCTTTATCGGGGATTTTTATATTTTTGTATGGTTTTGTTCGCTTTTTATCATCCTTTCACTTCAATTTAAAGGACTCCCTTCAGTACTCCTTGTAGGGCAGGCCTAATGGTGATGAACTCCCTCAGCTTCTGTTTATCTAGAAAGTCTTCATTTCTCCTTTGTTTTTGAAGGGTAGTTTTCCCAGATATAGTATCTTTGGTTAATAGTTGTCCCCTCCCACCCAGCATTATGAATATATAATCCCACTCTCTCCTAACCTGTACATTTTCTGCTGACAAGTTGCTGATAACCTAATGGGAGCTCTTTTGTATGTGGTTAGTCACTTTTCTCTTGCTACTTTCATGATTCTTTGTGAATTTTGACAGTTTGATTATTATATGGTTTAGTATATATCTCTTTAGATTTTCCTAGAGTTCTTTGAGCTTCTTGAATTTGTATGCCTATTTCCATCCTCAGATTTGACAATTTTTTATCCATTATTTTTCAAATAGACTCTCTGTCCCTTCCTCTCCTGGGACTCCCATGTGTATGTTTTTCTGCTTAATGATGTTCTATAAATCTCTTAGCCTATCTTTACTTTTCTTCATTCTTTTTACCTTTGCTCCTGGCCTTGGTAATTTTGAATGTTCTGTCTTTGAATTCACAGATTCTTTCTCATGCCCAATCAAGTCTTCTGTTGAGTCCCTCATGTGAATTTTTCAATTCAGTTATTGAATTCTTTAGTTCCAAAATTCCTTTTTGGTTCTTTTTCATAGTTTCTATCTGTTTTTCTGCTTTTGTTTATGCATCTTTTTCCTGATTTTGTTTAGTTGTCTGTGATTTCATCATTGCTCATAATTATGGTGACTATTTTGAATACTTTGTTTTGTAATTCATATATCTCTGCTTCCCTAGCATTGGTGTGTGGAGATTTCATTTGTCTTTTGGGCCATGTTTCCCTGTTTCCTTATATGCCTTTTTATCTTATACTGGGTTTCAGATTTATAAAATCTGCCACCTTTTCCACCCTTTACTGTTTGATTTTGTACAGGGAGGACATTCCCCAGTCACCCTGGTTAGAGATTCTGGAGACCTCTGAATCCCTTTCTGAAATGTATCCTCTCTGGGCTTTTTTGTGTAATCTCCTAATTGAAGAAGTTTGCCAGTTTCTACTGAAGAGCTTCCCCTGATGTCTTTCTCTTGCACTACAGCCACTCTGGTGCTACCAAAAGCTGTGGTACTGGGTCTCTACCCAGTGTATGTCTGTGGTACTGTGTTCTGGTGCACATCAGTTGTCTTTGTTCTCAACTGCCCCCTACTCGTGCCCTGTTCCTGTCAGTTCTTAGATTCAAGCAACACAGAAATAGGCCCCTTTAGTAGTTCCACGAAAAGTCAGAACATTGGATTTATGTTCTACTCTTCTCTTTCCCTCCCCAGAGGAAGGTCAAGAGTGGGGAGTATTCTCCCAATTATGTCACACTACTAGAGTTTGGGCCTCTGGCAAGTGAGTGCCACAAATGTTCCTACAGAGCTTCATTGCAGTTGGCATCCTTCTAACCTGAGATGCAGAAACTTCTTAACTGGTTTTTTGAGTTCTCACAGAGGTGACTGGTTCGTGTATTATTGTTAAGTCAGTACCTCCATGAGGGAAGGAGGGTCTGGGGTTTCTCGTTTCACCATCTTATTCTGTCACTCTTCTTTGTTAAGTTCTTTTGAGAAGCGCCTGAGGGGAGCTGGGAGCACAGACAGAGCTCTGAATAAGGTCAAATAAAGAGAAGTCAGAATGGATCCTTTCAGGGAACTGCCATACAGGCAAACAATTCTTCGTGGTTGGGCTATTAGGGAGTTCCAAACCCATTCTATCCCCTCCAGTGGCTACAGTGCTGCTGTTTTCACAGCCATCATAGTTGTGAGGTTGTTGATTTTCAAGGATATTTCAGGGCTGGCGAGAGAGAGATGTGAACAGGGCCACAAAGCTCACTGATCTTACTAATACTCAACAGGTTTTCCTTGAATAAATTGTCTTAGCTATTTGCAAGCCTTTGGTTGATTTCCAGAGTTCTGGAAAAGTAGATTTTCACAATTTTTGCCAGTATTCTCATTGCTATTATGGAGGAATGGATTTTCTCAAGGCTACTCCAGCACTCTAGGAGTACTTTTCCATAAAATGTAATTTTAATGACCTACCCCTTAACTATTCAACTAGCTGTTCTTTTCATTTTATTGAAAGCAGTGAATTGGTAATGACCTGATCTGCAAAGGGATGTGTCACACTCGTTAGGATCATTCACTTTCTTAGTTATACAGAATTATACCAAAAAGGCGGGGCACCTGGGTGGCTCAGTCGTTAGCGACTGCCTTCGGCTCAGGTCATGATCCCAGGGTCCTGGGATTGAGCCCCGCATTGGGCTCCCTGCTCCGCGGGAAGCCTGCTTCTCCCTCTCCCACTCCCTCTGCTTGTGTTCCCTCTCTGGCTGTCTTTCTCTCTGTCAAATAGATAAAAAACCTTTAAAAAAAAAAGAATTATACCAAAAAGGCTTTACCAAATCCTAGATGCTGACCTCAATTTTTATCTATCCTTTCACTTATATGTACCTTGTTTAACACAGTATAATCACCAGAGTTTGAGAAAATCAAATTATTCACAAAAACTATGAAGTGAAATTATTCACTTCCTATTTTCATAAAGAAAGGGAAATCTTTTCTATAATATAGACTCATTATTTAGATGGTTTTGAATTCTTCAAAGAAAGAAACATTACCCATATGCATTTGGATTTTACACTCAAACCTTCAATTCCGATCATTAAAAAATTCACTTCTAGGGCTCCCACTCTCTATTCTTTTAGCCCAATCAGGGTCAGTGACGTAATTTGCATGGTCCACTGCAAAATGAAAATGTGGAGCTTTTTGTTCAGAATACAGTTGAAAAGTGCAGGTAAAGGTATAAAAGATTTTTCTTTTAGAAATATTTTATTATTTGCAAAATGTAAAATATAGTGATACATGAGTAACAACATTTATGTTACAACATGTGATGTTACAAATTACAAAGAACAATATTTTAATCCCATAATTTTGTATAACACAATAAATAATAATTTATATCAATGTATATCAATATATACATTGTATATCAATATCTTGATCATAACATTTTTAGGGTTCATTTTTCTGCAAATTCATTTATTAAGCTTATTTTAACTGCATTTTTCAATTAAAGTAACATCAGCCACTCTTGATAAATGTAAGATCACAATTTTTGATAACTTTTAGTTTTAAGAAGGGTCTGCTGGTGCAACTGTTATTGATGCTGTTAAGAATATCTTATAGACCTTAACAGCATTAGGATAAAGTTCTGATAGATTATTTTGAAATATAAATTTTAGTACATCCAGAGCTGGTTATTCTTGAAGAATAATTTCTCTAAAAAGATCTCCTTACAAATCAGTTTTTTGTAAGTCTGCATTTAGGTTTAAATGTTACTCTATATAATGGCATTTTAATATTTCTTCTGATCTTTCCTGTAACTTGTAGAGGTTGTACAAGAAGCTGAAAGTTGGCTTCATGATTTATATATAATTTAAAATGCCTGTTTATGAACTCTAATGTTATATCTTCAATCACAAGGGAAAACTATTTTATAATTGTCTATTTGTTCATAATTGGCCCATGAAAGTTTTTCTATGAAAATAGCAGGGGGGAGGGCGTGTAGTTTCTGTGAAATGTGAGGATCTTTACATTTAGTTTCTATTTCCAAGCCTGTGGGTATTTGTTTTGCAATGTTGCAGTGGTTTTCAAAACCAGAAATGCTAAACTCTTTGAAGAATTCTAATGACTCTCTGGTATAGTTTTATAATGTCTATGTGTACACTTTTATGTTGTGCTAAGTTACCAACAGAGTTGACTGCCTAAGCAGTGGCAGATATTGTTCCAGTGCTCAGGCCGGAGTTGATATCCATGCAGATATTTCAGGATGGGTTCCAGAGATTGATGGGCAAGCTGGCCTCCCACCACGGGCTCCAATGCCACCCATATATGGAATACCTCTGATCCTTTCAGCTGCAGCTGCCTCCTTTGCCATTAATCTGGGCTCAGGTTCTGGTGCAGGAGGTCCCCTCAGGGACCCCCTGGTACCTTAGACTGCCCCATGTGTGTACGTGTGCATGCCTGGTATCCAGGCCAGCTGCACAGTATGGCAGTATCCACTGTTGCCTGACTGATCTCTATCACATTTCATTGTCCCATTGGACTTCACTTACAAAACACAACTTCAAATATAAAAATTATTAAGAATTTCAAGATGGTGACAGCAGAGCATTAAACCAAACCTTTGAGAGCAGGGCCCTATACAAGTTCACAGGTTACATGCCCATGAAACCACTCCTGAACCTAGTAGTTCTCAACCAGGGGTGATTTTGCCCATCAGGGGGGTGGCTACCTTGGGTTCTAATAATGGACAGTTCCAATTGAGCCCCTAAAAGCAAGAGTGACAAGACACATTAGCACCAAAAATAGGGCCCCACCCAGGTTTGGCACTTTTAAGTACAGAGGGGCACCTCCTCCCCTTTGTAGAGTGGTTCTCCAGTAGAATCTCCTCGGAGACTCCGGTGCTGGGCAGTTCCTACACCTGCTTTCAGCTTACTCTCCTTCACTGGGCAGGACAGCCAACTTGAATAGTAGGAGAAGGAGTGGTAACAGCAACGGACTTGGAAATTGCCCAGTTGGGACTTTGTTGCTCAAGTACTCCAAGATGGGTTTGGTTTAGGGGGAAATGTGCTCTGCTGCACACAGTCATTCAAGCATCCAAGTTGTTGGCAGCTCTAATATGCTCAGCTGGTGGCCTCAGGGTCACTGCAGGTGCTAACATCCAGTGGCAAAAGGGAGGCCTACACCTAGCCCAGGGCCAAATTCCATTGGCCAGAACTCAGGAATACGGCTTACCTAAGTACACAAGAGCTGGGAAGTATAGTCTAAGTCCGTGTACAAAATGAAGAGGAAATTGTTTTGGTGTTCACCTGCCAGTCTCTGCCACAAGAAATTCACAAAATGGGAGACTTGCAGTAAAATGTGTATAATGTGTCCTCAGGCCTTCTAAGATAGACATGTCCATGGGAACACCTGGTCTGTTGAGGCCAACTGCCTTGAAAGGCCACTTCCCAGCTGTGATTCCTTGTGCTTGATAATGTTTGGTTCACATTACAGCTTATGTTCTGGGAAGAGCACATATGGAGCATCTAGCATCAAACAAGTGCCAAGCTGGCTGACATTTCTCAGTATAAATGATCGAGTTGGCTTGCCTGTACTTGGTGTGAACAGTTGCTCACAGTTAAACTGATCACCCGTGTTTTCTGTATGTGCAGATCAGAAATGTCAAATTCAGGAGTATGGAGGTAAAAGGAGCATTGAGATCATTCTAACCCACCTGCCTCACATTAAACAAAATTTCCACATTATAAATGGTGAATAAATCAAGTGGATAGCATTAAATATTCAGTACCAGAGGCTCATTTAAAATGGTCTTCTGTGTAATTTATAGTCTCACACCAAACCACGTGATAGGACAAATTTTGGTAAATTTCAATCTGATTTTTTATGGCAAGGAGGAGAATATGAGTATCATATTAATCCTTCCCTATCTTATTCTGTCAATATTTTAGAGAAAGAAGCTGGAGTGGTTGTTGAAAGAGGGCACCTAGGCGATTGAGCCAAGCCTTATAGGTAGTGTGTCTGGAGTCATCCTAGCTAATACCTGATGTTGTGACATAATCATTAAAAACACCCCTTTTCACTCTCAAAAGAGTTCGGTTTGGACAATGAATTATATAGGAACCCTATGACCAGGAAGCAGTATGTTTATGTGGCCACCAGTGTTCAAGGTCTGGTTTGCACCTTTGCAGAACCAGCAGGTCAGGGTTGTCAGGACACTTGGGCTGATCCAGGATGGGAGGAAGCTGATTCTCACCAAGGAAATCACAGGAGATGGATGCTTAAACCAGAACGCTGAATTTTTAACTTATTATGGAGACTGCCAAGCAGAGTGGAAATGAATGTGGGTTTGTTAGTGTGTTCTCTCCCTTAAAAGATGGTTTCCTCAGAAAGCCAATTTTCATGATCATTATTCTTGCGGATGAGGAGGTTCAAGGTGACCAGCCTTAGCTGGAGGAGCTGTTGTAATTCACAAGACATGTTTCAGTACTTCCTACCCACAGAAAGTATATCCTTTGTCCTACTACGAGCTCTCCTTTATAACCAGGAAAGTGGCCTTAGTTCTCTTTCCAAGGAGATATTTGGGGTAAGCATCAGCTATGGATAAAGAATAGGGATGTGTGGGGGCGCCTGCGTGGCTCAGTCGTTAAGCGTCTGCCTTCGGCTCAGGTCATGATCCCAGACTCCTGGGATCGAGCCCCGCATCGGGCTCCCTGCTCAGTGGGAAGCCTGCTTCTCCCTCTCCCGCTCCTCCTGCTTGTGTTCCTGCTCTCACTCTCTCTCTCTCTCTGTGAAATAAATAAATAAAATCTTTGAAAAAAAAAAAAAAAAACTTAATAAAAAAAAAAAGAATAGGGATGTGTGGTTCCAACTAACCCCTCGTTCTTTACTAATATTAAGTCTCAAGTTCCCTCACCCACTTACAAGACCAGTCAGGGCGAGTGGCAGTGGCAGACACCCCCTGACGCCTAAGGTTCAGCCAGAAGCAGCCTTCTCCTTTCTTTCCTTGCTGGCGACATTGGAGGTGGCAGAGATCCTAAATATTCTTGAGTGTACTTAGTGTGAATCTTTCCCCCAGCCACCACCCCAGTTCCCAGTAGACAGTAGACACAAGGGCCAGGAGAGAGTTAAAATCCATTTTATTAATAGATTGGAGAACACAGCTGGGATCTGAGACCCAGGTGAGGGCTTCTTCTGTCCTCTCTGAAGTGATGACAGCTGAGCCCACTGGGCGGGGCTTGCCAAACTTACCCACCCATCACAGACCGCGGCTGGAAGGTGGAGAGCCGAGTCCTGGCTGGGCCCACCATGGGCAGGTCCTGCTGGGTCTGTTTACTGCATGTAGACTGGAAGCCCAAAAGCAGGTCCAAAAGAAAGAGAGAGAGAGAGAAGAAGCAGGAGGACAAGTAAGCAGGGACCTTTAGTACATGATCTCCACCCAGTAGAGAAAGATGGCCCAAAGCGTCTCAAACTCATCAACCACAACCATCCCGAAGTCACCTGAGAGGTGGAAGCTTCTCCCCAGTTCTTTCCCTCCAGGCTGGCATGTGGTTAGGAGAGATTTTCCCTACTTGGCTAAGCAAAGAATGGAGGAATAAGGAAAAGGGTTTCTCCCAAGAGGTGAGGTTGGGTCAGGAGCCTGGACTGCTCAAGGAATAAGTAGCCAAAGGTCACTCCATGTGAACCTTCCAGTCTGCAGATACTAAGCCAAACAATGGTGCTGGCTACAGCTGCTGGAGCTGGGACTGTAGGTCCCTAAGTCACCTCATGCCTGAATAATAACCACAGAATTCTTTTTCATGCCTGTACTCTACAGCCTGGACCTCTGACAACTGCTGAGTAAGAACTTGACAGACCACTCCCCACCACACCCTACCCCCCAAGGTGGGCGAAATGGATGAAGGTGATCAAAAGGTACAAACTTGCAGTTTTAATAAGTTCTGGCTGGAGATGTAATATACAAAGGGGGACTCTAGTTAACAATCCTATATTGTATTGAAAGTTGCTAAGAGAGTAGATCTTAAAAGTTCTCATCACAAGAAAAAAATTTTGTGATTCTGTGAGCTGAAGGATACTGACCCAACTTCTTGTGTGATCATTTCACAACATATACAGATATCTAATCATGTTGTATTCCTAAAACTAATACAATTTTATGTCAATTATAGCTCAGTAAAACAGAGATTGACAGACTTAAGAGGCCACCACAGCTGAGGTACAATTTGGCTTGACATCGTGGCGTTCCTACTGTAGAGAGGGCTCCTTTTGCTTCATTCACAGTAACAGCTTCTGAGTTAGCAGTCAGGGATGGAGTTGTTAGCTTTGTGAGAAACCAAAGCAGTAGGCCTTTCAGGCCATGCTGTATGGAGGGGAAGACAAGAGTAGAAGAATAAGGTTCTTCCGGGGTCCATGAACAGATCAAAGTTTCATGGCAAGTGTGGGAGAGTTGAGTCTGATGTAGCTCTCCCTGGCACAGGAAAGCAGCCTTTTCTGCCAGAACTGATGACCTACTAATTTTTAACATTTGGAAATCCTTCCTCCTATCTATAATGAAGAACACCTCTCATCTATTTTCTCCATGCTCTGCTATTTCTCTAGTTATCTTAATGCTATAGCTATCTTTTATGTTTGGGTCCATTTTCAGTACATATTCCTGGTTTTAGCCTGAGTGATTTCTGCAAAGGATTAATCCCATCCATTACCTGTGATTTTCTTTTCATACTATCACCATTCAAGGGTGACCTCATTCATGGTCCTATATGGTACCTTTCTGTAGTTCCAACAAAGTAAATTTGCATAAATAGCCTGAATAAAACTAAATGATTGCAGAAACATTTTTCCCCAGAGTATTTTTATTAGGGATTCCTGCCACCATATTAACATATAAAACAATCTGGATGTTGACATAGAAATGCAGATTTTACTATACAAAGATAAGGCTCCAATCACAGGTAACATGGCCCCCATATCTCTAGTATTTCAATGAAATCACCTTTTGAATTCTTCCCAGAGTTGTCTTTATAAATATTAGACAAACCACAAAATATATTCCAAATACATAACATTTTACAGTATGTTCCAAGCACAGACAGAAATACACGATACTTTACCTACATTTTTTTAATGATCCAACTTGCATTAGCACTAAAGACAAGATTGTGTGTGTATATGTATTTGCCATATATGTGTGTATATATAACCACAAATGTACACACTGTTGTTTTCATGGAAAATTGAAACCTTGAGAGTGTGGGTTTTATCCCATGGTATCTGAGAGGGAAAAGGAATAATAACATGTCACAAACTCCTCAATTGGGGAAAAATAAACACAACTATGTTTGAAAGGCGTATCAGTTGTGTGTATACAAATACACACATATATACAGATTCATACATAAGCACACCTATACCAATAATATGGAATATACATATACTCACACACTTGCTTTGAATTCTGTGTCTCACTGTTATATACTCTCCATCTTTAGAAGCACTTTTCTCCTCATTTGATTCAGGCAGTGGGCGACTCTCTCCTAACAAAACTGAAGTGGATATTTCTAAAATGCTGATTCTATCCCGACAAAATGGCATCTTAGGATCCCAGTTTTACGTTTGGTGGCTGTTGCTTAAATTCAGCAGACCCTATTCTGTTAACTCCTTCGCTTAAAAACATTTCTATTCAATAATGACGTTTTTGCCTAAAAGAGATGTTAGCTGGAAATGTTAAAATATATTGATTACTCCCCAATATAAATCTGCATGGTTGGATTTTGTGGGGTATTGATCCTGTCAGTATTTTTCAGTGTTTTATGATGGGCCATATATTTCCATAATTAAAAAATAGTTAATATTACTTTAAAAGGGCAGGGCCTAGGTTGGTTATGGTTTGAACTTCAAAGGAAATGGTATGAAGCATGATTACAAGGGGGACTAATTCTGTGCAGACTACACTGGGGTACCCTTTTGTCAGAACATAGGACTTGGAAGTCATAACAAAGGGGTTCAATTTCAAAGCTGGCCATTTGAAAACTTCCAACATAAACTATATAAAATATATTCTATGTTGGTATCAAATTTCAGGTATTAAATATTCTTCAATAAAAAGCAAAATAAATCACTGAAAGCACATGGGAGAGAATACCTTACAAACTTAATAGCAAATGTATATTCTAGTTTGTTCAACTGAAGCCTTTTAAAACTTATTTGCAAACTTAAATGTCTAATAGAGCACTCAGAGCTCCCATGAATGGCCAATTTAGAAATGATGCTAATGATAGAGTTGGAGCATCTATTACAGTTAAGGAGAGAATACAGGCGCCCAATCTCTTTGTAAATGAAGGCAATAGAATATTCTCAGTCCATGGAGAAATTCCAATGCACTATGCCCTGAGCTTCATACTCTTTTCTTTCTCAGTTATATCGCAGTATTGGTAAGTACTCTGCCTGGGGAAGCATCAGAGCCTTTCTTTCTATGGTGGAGCTTATGGTATGAAGGAAGGTACTAGAACATTTGTTCCCTCTACTATCTGGTTAGAGAGGCCTTTTACTATTTCACCCAGACTGAAATGCTAGATCCTCTAATGAGTCCCTTCCACTTTCTTAATGGAAGCCCCAATTAGAAATGAGTTAAGATCTTAAGAAAACCAGGAAAGGAAAAGAGGATAATGGCCACCACATAGGAAGATCATCAGCATTTATCAAAAAGCCAAACTCCATTCTTTTCATATCCTCTCTCTTACACTTCTTTTGAAATTTCTTCCATCGAATCAATGAATAGCATGAGGGACCCAAAAAATATGCCTTAAGGTTTCTCCACCTTTATTCAGATCCACTTAAATATATTCATGTCAACTCGGACAGCAAGTGCACATTCTTTACATCATCCACTACCATGCATTACCACCACTTTCATAAAAGATGGTTTGCCTACCACCCCTTGCATACCAGCCTCACCAGAACTGTTTTGCTACTTGCCCAATGCCCATCTGCTTCTACTCTTGGGTTTAATGTACAATAATATGCAATTAACTAGTGTAACTTTTAACTTTTTTCCTTTAAAATGTTCTGCATCCCCAACCAAAATGTATGGACGGAATGCAAATGAAGGTAGTAAGTCATCTTGTCCAAATACTTTGAAAAAATGGACCACCCTGTGTCCACTTGAGTCTTCGTTTCTACATCCTCCAGTTCCATCATCCATTTCAAGAGCTTACTTACTACAGTGTCTTTCTACCTATTTTCTATCTCATACGCAGGTAACAACAAATTATGCCATTGGTTCAGCCAAAAATATTGTAAAAAACAAACCAGTGCCAAAACATTAAAAAATTCCTGACATACCCTTTGCGCATTAGTCTTACAATCTGTACACTTAAATAACTCCAGGAGGCTTCTTTTTTTGCTAAAAATTTACCAAAATATTTTGAACACATAAAAATATTTTTAAAAAAACAGAAAACAAAAGCCCAGCATAAATTTAGTTGTATAGGCATCGGTTAGAGGACGTTTTCACTAAGGATTATATTCAAAAACTTTCTCTTGGGTTGTTACTAAAATTCTGATTCTGAACCTTATAATGGTGCTAACTATTAAAAAAGGGGAAATCTAATTCAGCTCAATGTATTATGTATTATAATATAATAGATAAAGAGTATGTCTGTAGTATAATAAAAAATAAACATATTTTTGGTTATTTAAAGGCCATCTTCCTGACCTGTAACTAAAATAACTGTATTTGACTTGAACTTATTTAACTGCAGTGAATTATGGAAAGCTAACTTAATCAGTTATGAGTAAGGAACACCTGGTCATGGCCCTGTGACCATTCAGAACCAGGCATTTGCTAAAAAAAACAAAAACCAACAAATCACTAGTATTGAATATAGCCCTTAGTCATATGAGATACGGACTTTATGAGCAACCCAGCATGTAGAGAATGAGGTTTACTTTGCCAGCCACCCACTCCTTTAGAGGGCAGTAGTATTCATAGTGAAACTGCTCAAACTCTGGCGTCTGGCGGATTTCACATAAGAAGGAGAGATCAATACCTGACTCCAAAAGGAGGAGGAGCAGGGGGAATACAAAGAGCAGCAGCCCCAGGCCCACCACCAGGAGCCTGGAAAAACTCTTGACCAGTGGGTTCACCCGAATATGGCCGCTCAGAATGTCATAGCTCCACGACAAAGCTTGGCGAGCCTCCTTCAGCTCTTCTTCTTCGGCCATCAAAAAGGCATGTTCGTCTGCTTCTAGTTCCTCAAATGAATCTGTGTCTTCTCTTTCCAACTCCAGCCTCGATGGACAGTCAAAGAGCATGTCAATCTCATCATCATCCACAGGGGTGGGGAGCAGGCTGGCACTTGGGTTGTAGGCCAGTTCGGAGATGGTCAGGGGCTCTTCTTTGATTTTCTCTTCCTCTTCACTTTGGGGGTTTTTGTACTCCCGGGCTTCCTTCACTGGTGAGCTAGAGATCACAGGGGCAGAAATGTCTTCTTTGGGTAATGGAACACCTGTAAAGAGACATTTTTTTTCCTTAACTTTATATTTCAGGTTGTTTTATCCCTCCCCCACGAAGATCTATAGATGGAAAACTAACAAAAGAAAAAAAAAGGAACTCAAGGAATCCATGAAATTATTTTGCAGAATCCTTTTAACAAGGTCATTTTAGTACAAAATTCTAAAGTCAACATGCTAAACCCAAAATAAGCAACACATCTCAAATGGTTGACAATACAGTATTTATATGTACAATTACGGTCTGCAAACCAACTTTGGTCAGGTCTGCAAGCATAAGAGAATAAACCACTATTGTAATTTTGAGTGGTGTCTTTTAGAAGTCAACATTTACTGTAATACTTCATTGGATGACAAATTATAGAATCTACTGTTCAATGATAGTCTACTTTTTATGTATTCTAGTCTTCCTTCCAGGCACAAGTTAGTGGTTTCTAGTTTTATAGGACTGCAATTATATATAACTGCAATCATGTATGTACAAACTTGCATCTTGCTCCCTTCATTTAACATTTTAACTTAGACATTCTCCACTCAATCAATCAATTAGTTGCCTATTGGCAAACCTTTAGATTGCAGTTATAGAAAAAAAATAATAAAGATACTAGGAGATATCTTTATATATAAAAGCTTTTTTACCCTCTTGTTTGAGTTCATTTGCCACAGAGAGCTGTCTGAAAATTGCTTTGTCAAAGGGCATGCATGTTATTTCTTAAAGTTTATCAGGGGAGAGTGGTTTCTCAGCTCTTCGTGTCAACAGATGGCAAACGGAGTTGCCTAAGGCCAGCTCTCCTCATTTGGAGCCTTGGGATCCTAGTGGGAAATAAAGGTCTGGCTTTATCAAAGCCATGTGCCTCAGGGTGGATCTACAATGTGATAAAGTGGTAGCCAGGTGCATTAAGTAACTAGAAACCAGTTTTTAACTACTACATTTCAGGATTTCTAAGACGTGCAAGAAGTGATATCACCAAGATGCCACCATAGGTCATACGGGACTTAGCTGTTGTTCTTGTGAGGGGGAGCAAACAACTATCCCTGGACATGACACCAAGGAGAGACTCCTAGAACGTGGGAGTGAGGCTAAAGCAGCCCACTCCACCACAGAGAGCAAGAGAGACCACACCAGAAGGGTAGAGTCATGGCTACATAATGCCCCGTCCCTGGCCAGTGACCGACACCATACTTGGAAGTCTAATGAAGAGCCCAGGGGTGATATCCAGGATTGGGGGTTGCTTCAAGGGAGCTGGCTTTGCCTCCTCATGAGTATAGGGGAATCTGTGGGGCTCAAAAACTGGGACTCTGATTGGGACAGAGGAGCAGGGAGGGGGCTTCCCACAAGCAGCACTTGGATCTGGGCAGACCTAGTGCACACCTGCTGTGCCCAAGTAGAACAGTGGTTCTGTTCATTCGCAGAACCGAGTCAGGGGTACTGTCTGACCCCTGGGAATGCAGCAGGGTTCAGGTCTGCTTAATTTGGGTCCTCAGGTGAGTTTTATCAGCCCTGGAGCATGGTCTGTCCCCTCCCTGGGCAGAAAAACTGAGTCCTAGTCCCACACTCTGTAGAGCCTGGCTCCTGGCCCCTCTCAACCAGAAAGCCTGATGGGAAAAATTAAAAGTTGCTTGAAGGGGGCCTCCCAGGCAAAAGAGTTGAGGTTGAGTCACAGCTCGAGGCTGTGGAGAGTAGTCCCCAGGCCCACGTGACAGGAAGGGCTGGGGAGAACACCTGTAAGCTACATGACTTGGCAACTCTCAGGCTGAGGGGTAGGTGCGTAGAGCTGACTGCCTTCAGAGCAAAGCAAGGGGTCCTGTTCGGCCAGAAAAACTGCAGCATGAGTCAGCTAAGGTAAGGACAACAAAGAGCCTTACTGGCCTCTGAGCTGCTTCTCCTGCTGTGTCCAGGCAGGGAAACTAATCCATAGCCCCACTCATTGCTGAAGAGGCTTCAGCCCCACTGACCAAGGAACTTCACCAGAACGCATCAGAAATTGCATGGCCCATCCAGCAGCCCTGCTCCCAGAGAGCACACACCCTGGGGCTTTCCTTGCCTGCAGAGCAAAACTGGTAGCCTCACCTGCCCAGGATATCCCATGCACACTCTTACTTGATTCAGGTCCCCAGACAACAAACTATGCAGGCCCTGGGCCCTGTCTTGCTGCCCTGGCAGGGCAGGGAAGCTAATTCATAACCCCACTTTAACTGCTGAGTATAACACCCGGTCGTGACCATCTAGTAAGACTACCCAGAGAATCCAGGCAACTGTGGTGCCCATCCTACAGCCTCACTTGGGCAGGAAACCAAGCCAGCAGTCCTACCCAGCTGTTCTCAGTCAGTGGCACACCCACACATCCTTGACCTCAGAGCTTAAACACTTGCCATGCCCCCAAAATAGCCCCTAACAGTAGGCCTACCTGCCCGAGGATGTTACCAGTAGACACGTTCAGAAACCCAAACAGAGCTGTTGAAGAACTCTCTCTGCCAAAATGAACCTGCAAAGTCTGGGACAGGAGATCACTTACCACTTGCAGATACCAAAGTAGTTCACTGGTGATCAATCACCACAATAAGTCAGGTAAATATGACCACACCAAAGCATACTAATTAAGGCACTAATTACTAACCCTGGAGAAACGGAGATCTGTGAACTGTCAAAGAATTCAAAATAATCCTCTTAAGTTTAGTGAACTACAAGAACGCATAGGTGGCTAAACAGAATTAGGAAAATGAAAAATGAATAAAATGAGAAGTTCAACAAAGAAATCGAAACTATCAAAAAATAAAATCCTAGAGCTGGAAAATACAATAACTGAAGAATTCAATAGAGTGCTTCAAAAGCACACTTGACTATGCATAAGAAAAAATCAGCAACCTGCATGACTGGACAAATTATCCAGTCAGAAAAACAAAAAGAAAAAAATGAAAAAGAGTGAGGTCACAGCCCATAGAACTTATGGGACACAATGAAAGAAACAATATCGGCATTATGGAAATTCAAGAAGGAAAAGAGAAAAGGGTAGAAAGTACATTTAAAACAACAATGGCTGGGCTTCTGATCTAAGATAGCAATATAGGAAGACCCTGAACATACTTCCTCCACATACACACCAAATCTACAGCTAGTTATAGTGCAGTTCCTCCTGAAGACCTGAGGGCTGAAGTAGCAGCTTCTGTACAACATGATAGAACACAGAGAAGGGCAAGAGAGGTGGAGATACTGTAATGAAGGAAACCCCTACCCCTGATGCTGCAAACTGCACAGGGGAGGGATAGTACTGAGGGACTGTGCGTGGATTCATTGCTCTGGAGCACAGAAAACAAGCTGTGGTTAAAAGAGCAGCTAGAATATAAAAGATTAAGCCCTAGAACTCTGCCAGATGGCAGCAGAACTGCTGGAACTCTCTTTGGGTCAGAGGGACTGGCAAGCACCATGGTTTACATTCCCCCTCCACCTTGATAGCACAGGTGGGAACAGGGTCTGGATGGAATAACCAGCCTGCCACCCCAGCGAGCCCTGGGCACCTAGCCCAGACCAGTCCTGCATGCCCTGGGGCACACAAAAAGAGCTGTGGTTTAAAAGAGCAGCAAGGATATAAAGGATCCAGCCCTAGAACGCTGCCAAATGTCAGGAGAGCTGCTGGAACTCTCTCCAGGTCAGAGAGGCTGGTGACCCACCATACTTTACAGTCTCCCTCCATCTTGATAGCATGGATGGGAGCAGGGGCTGGGAGCCCTAGCTTATTGCCTCAGTGAATCATGGGACCCTAGCCTACACCACCTTCAGTTGTCCAACCAGAGTGGCCCCAGCACAGCACACACTGAGATGTGCCTAATCAGTGCTCACTATAGCTCCAGCTATCTAACCAAGGTATCACAGAAGCAAAGTACCCTGGAACACTTCAGGCCTATTGCACTTCAGCTCCAGATGACTTGCTAGGGCACCCTCATACCTGCTTCAGGTCCAGCGACCCTAGCCAGGGCACTCCCTGCAGAAAGCACCCTGGGAACACCCAGCTAAGTACCTGCCTCAGTTCCAGCCACCTACCAGGGTGCACCCCTTGTGAGTACCCCAGGACCCCCTGGCTTATACCCACTTCAGCTTCAGCAGTTTTGTCAGGGTGCCCTCAGCAGAGTGAGCCCTGGAACCCCAGCCCACACCAGTCACAGCTTGAGCCAGCCAAAGCACCAGGAACACACAGTTTACACAGGGGATGACCATACACAAGACCATTCCTTTGTGTTTGGAAGAAGTAGTTCTTCCACCTAATTCATAGAAACAAACACAGAAAGAATAACAAGACAAAACCACAGAAAAAGAACTAAATAAAATGGAGATAAGCAATCTACCTGATGAGTTTAAAGTAATGATCATAAAGATGCTCACTGGCCTGGAGAAAAAAGCTGGAGAACTGAGAACTAAACAAAAGAAATGAAAAATATAAAAAATGACCAGAGTGGAATAATACAATAACTGAAATGAAAAATACACTAGAGAAAATCAACAACAAACTAGTAGATGCAGAAGAATGCACATATCCATGATCTGGAAGGCAGGATTAGAAAGAATTTTTAAAAGTGAGGACACGTAGGGGCGCCTGAGTGGCTCAGTTGGTTAAGCGACTGCCTTCGGCTCAGGTCATGGTCCTGGAGTCCCGGGATCAAGTCCCGCATCGGGCTCCCTGCTCAGCGGGGGGTCTGCTTCTCCCTCTGCCCTCTTCCCTCTTGTGCTCTCATTCTCTCTCAAATAAATAAATAAATAAATCTTAAAAATAAATAAATAAATAAATAAATAAAAGTGAGGACACGTAAAGGGATCTCTTGGTCAACATCAAGCAAACATACAATCACATTATAAGGGTTCCAGCTGGAAAAGAGAGAGGGGGCAGAAAACTTCCCTAACCTGTGGAGGGAAACAGACATCCAGGTTCAGGAAGCAGAGAGAGTTCCAAACAAGATGAACCCCAAGGAGGTCTACACAAAATAATTAAAATGTCAAAGATTAAAGATAAAGCTAAAATTTTAAAACCCACAAGAAAGAAGCAACGAGTTACAACTAGTACAAGGGAAACCCCATAAGGCCATCAGCTGATTTTTCAGCAGAAACTGTAACTATATCATGCCACTCCCTCCTGGCCTGCAAAGTGCTGAAAGGAAAAAAACCTACAACCAAGAATACTCTACTTGGCAAGGTTATCATTCAGAATTTAAGGAAAAATATGGGGTGCCTGGGTGGTGCAGTCAGTTAAGTGCCCGACTCTTAGTTTCGGCTCAGGTCATGATTTCAGGGTTGTGGGATTGAGCCCTGCATCAGGCTCCATGCTCTCCCTCTCCCTCTGTCCTGCTCCTGCTCTCTCTCTCTTTCTCTCTCTTTCTCTCAAATTAAAAGCAAAACAGAAAAATTGAAGGAAAAATAAAGAGGTTCTCAGAAAAACAGAAGTTAAAGGAGGTCATCACCACTAAACTGGCCTTATAAGAAATGTTAAAGGACTTTAAGTAGAAAAGAAAAGGCCATGGTTGAAAGTAGAAAATAATGAAAGAAAACAATTTTCTAACTAAAAGCAAAAATCCAATAAAGGAAGTAGAACAAATACAAGCTAAAAAAAAAAAAAAAGTTAAAAGACAGAAGTAAAATCAATTATATCTCAAAAGTTAAGGGAACTCACAAAATAAAAGGATGTAAAATATGACAACACATACATTAAAAAGTGGAGGGGGGAGTAAAAATGAAGTTCTTTTAGACTGTGTTCAAACTTAAGAGACCATCAACTTAATATAGACTGCTATATATATAGGATGTCATATATGAGCCCAATGGTAACCACAAATAAAAAACCTGATATAGATACACAAAAAATAAAGAGAAAGGTATTGAAACCATAAAACTAAAGAAAGTCATCAGTCACAAGGGGAGAGAACAAAAGAAAAAAGGGAGAACTACAAAAACAACCAGAAATCAACTAACAAAATGTAAATGGTCGAAATGCTCCAATCAAAAGATATAGGGCAGTAGGACGGATAATAAAAACAACAACAAAAACCCAATCCATTTATATGCTGCCTACAAGAGGCACATTTCAGGACCTAAAGATACATACAGACTGAAAGTGAAATGATGGGGAAAAAATTCCATGCAAATGGAAGTTAAAAAAAGGCCAGGGTAGCAATACTTGTATCAGACAAAAGAGACGTTAAAGTCTGTAATGAGACAAAGAAGGACATTACAAATGGTAAAGGGATCAATCCAACAAGAGGATATAACAATTGTAAATATATGTGCAACCAGTGTTGGATCACCTAATATATAAAGTAAAAAATGAACAGACACAAAGGGAGAAACTGACAATAATAAAATAATGGTACAGAACTTTGACACCACATTTACATCAATGGATAGGTTATCCAGGCAGAATATCAATAAGGATATCATATCTTTGAACAACACATAAGTCCATCTGATCTAAACAGATATATACAGAACAGAATATACATTTCTTTCAAGTACACATGGAACATTAGATGAAATAGATCACATTAAGCCACCAAACAAGTCTCAATAAATTTAAGAAGATTGAAATCATCATGCATCTTTTCTAACCACACAGGTATGAAACTAAAAATCAATCACAAGAAAAAAAAAAACTAGGAAAAAAAAACATGTGGAGATTGATCAATGGGTCAATGAAGTAATCACAGAGGAAATTGAAATGAACACAAAAGTTCAAAATCTTTGGGACACAGCAAAATCAGTTGTTAAGGGGGAAATTTATAACAATACAGGCCTACCTTAAGAAACAAGAAAAATCTCAATCTAACCTCATCCCTTAAAGAACTAAAAAAAGAACAAATTCCAAAGTTAATTGAAGGAATGAAATAATAAAGATAAGAGCACAAATAAATGAAATAGAGACAAAAAACAACAAAACACAACAGAAAAAAAAAATCAATGAAACCAAGAGCTGGTTCTTCAAAAAGATAAAATTGATAAACCTTTATCCAGACTCACTAAGAAAAAAGAGAGGAACCAAATAAAATCCTAAATGAAAGATGAGAAGTAATAACCGACACCACAGGAATACAAAGGATTATAAGAGACAACCACAAAAATTGTATGCCCACAAATTAGACAATATAGGAGAATTGGATAATTTCCTAGAAACATACAATCTTCAAAATATGAATCAGAAATAGAAAATATGAACAGACCAATTACAAGCAATGAAATGGAATTCATGATCAAAAAACTCCTGACAAACAAAAGCCCAGGACCAGATGGATTCACAGGTGAATTCTACCAAACATTTAAAGAAGAGTTTATACACATTCTCCTCAAATTATTCAAAAAAATGGGAGAGGAAGGAAAGCTTCCAAATACATTCTGCAAGGCCAGCATTATCCTGACACCAAAACCAGACAGACACTACAAAAAAAAAAAACAAAAACAAAACAACAACAGAACTACAGGCCAATTTCCCTAAAGAATACAGATCCCAAAATCCTCAACAAAATATTAGCAAATCACATTCAACAATACATTAAAAACATCATTCACCACAATCAAGTGGGATTTATTCTGAGGATTTATTCAGTATTCACAAATCAATGTGAAATACCACATTAAGAAAATGAAGGATAAAAATCATATCTCAATAGATGCAGAAAAAGCATTTGACAAAGTACAACAGCATTCATGATAAAAATTCTCAATAAAGTAGGGTTTGAGGGACCATACCTCAAAATAGTAAAAGCCATATATGTAAACCCACAGCTAACATTATACTCAATGGTGAAAAACTGAGAGTACTCTAAGATCAGGAACAAGAGAAAGATGTCCACTCTCACCACTCTTCTTCAATATAGTGCTGGAAGCCCTAGCAGTCAGTCCTAGCAATCAGACAAGAAAAAGAAATAAAATGCAAGGAAGAAGTAAAATTTTCACTATGTACAGATGACATGACACTATCCACAGAAAACCCTAAAGGCTCCACCAAAACCAGAAGTAATATATGAATTCAGTAAAGTTGCAGGATATAAATTAATACACAGATATTGGTTGTTGCTATTCACTAATAATGAAATAGCAGAAAGAACACAATTCCATTTACTAAGTGTGCTAAATACCATTTACAGTTGCACCAAAATGAATAAAATACCTATGAGTAAACTTAACCAAGTAGGTGAAAGACTTGTGCTCTGAAAACTATAAAACACTGACACAAGAAATTGAACACAACACTAACAAATGGAAAGATATTACATGCTCATGGATTGGAAGAATATCGTTAAAATATCCATACTACCCAAAGCAATCTATAGATTCAATGCAATCTCTATCAAAATACCAACAGTCTTTTTCACAGAACTAGAACAAATAATCCTAAAATTTGTATGGAACCACAAAAGACCCCAAATAGCAAAAGCAATCTTAAGAAAAAAGAACAAAGCTGGAGGTATCACAATTCCAGATTTCAAGATATACTATAAAGCTGTAGTAATCTGGCACAAAAACAGACACATAGATCAATGGAATAGAATAGAGAGCCCAGAAATAAACCCACACTTATATGGTCAATTAATCAATGACAAAGGAGGCAAGATACACAACGGGGAAAAACAGTCTCTTCCCAGTGCTGGGAAAACTGGACTTGCAAAAGAAAAACTGGACCACTTTCTTACACCATACACAGAAATAAACTCAAAATTGGTTAACAAACTAAATGTGAGACCTGAAAGCATAAAACTCCTATGTCTTAGCAACATTTTACTAGGTATGTCTTCTGAGGCAAGGGAAACAAAAGCAAAAATAAACCATTAGGTCTATATCAAAATGAAAATGGAAAAGGAAAACATCAACAGAAGGAAAAGGCAACCTACTGGAATGGGAGAAGATATCTGCAAATGATACATCTGGTAAGAGTTTAATGTACAAAATATATAAAGAATTTGTATAACACAGCACCTAAAAAACAATTTGACAAAAACTAGACAGAGGACCTGACTAGACATTTTTTCAAAGATGACAGAGTGAACAGAAACATGAAAATATGTTCAACATTAATCATCAGGGAAATGGATATCAAAACCTCACCTCTGAGCTTATCACCTGTCAGAGTGATAACCTCACACCTGTCAAATGGCTAGACTCGAAAAGACAAGAAATTACAAGTAATGGTGAGGCTGTGAAGAAAAGGAAAACTCGTGCATGGTTGGTGGGAATGTAAATTGGTGCAGCCACTGTGGAAGAGAGTATGGAGGTTCCTCAGAAAATGAAATAGAGAAATACCGTATGATCCAGTAATTGCACTACTGAGTATTTACCCAAAGAAAATGTAAACACTCATTTGCAAAGATACATGCATCCCCTATGTATTGCAGCATTATTTACAATAGCCAAGATATGGAAGCAACCCAACTGTCCACTGATAGATGTGGATAATGAAGATATGGTGTTTATATACACCATGGAAAATTAACTAGCCATAAAAAAGAATGAGGTCTTGCAACAACATAGATGGACTTAGAGGGTGTTATGCTAAGTGAAATTAGTCAGAGAAAGACAGATATAAGATGATTTCACTTATATGTGGAATATAAAAAACAAAACAAAAGCAGAAACAGACCCGTAAATACAGAGAACAAGCTGATGGCTGCCAGGGTGGGGTGTGCAAAATGGGTGAAGGGGAGTGAGAGATACAAGCTTCTAGTTATGAAAGGAGTAAGTCACAGAGATAAAAGGTACATACAGCATAGGGAATATAGTTAATAGTGTTGTAATAGGGTTGTATAGTGATAAATAACAACTACACTTGTGGTCACGGTAGCATAATGTAAAGAGATGTCAACTGTACACCTGTGACTAATGTCACATTGTGTGTCAACTGTACTTCAATTTTTTAAAAAGCAACAATGGTGTAAAACTACCCCAACCTGGAGAGAGAAATAGACATCCAGACCCAAGAGACGCTGAGGACTGCCAAATAGGCTGAACCTGAATAGGGCAACACCCAGTCACATAATTAAATTGTCAGATGTGAAAAACAAAGAATTGTAACAGCAGCAAGAGACCAGAGAGAAGTTACATACAAGGGAAGCCAAATGAGACTTTTGGTGGATTTTCAACAGCTACCTTTCAGGCCAGAAGAAAATAGAATGACATATTCAAGCTACTGAAAACAAACAAACCTGTTAAATAAAAATGCTATACCCAGTGAAGCTGCCCTTCAGAAATGAAAAAGGGATAAAAACTTTCCAGAATAAACAAAAGCTGAGGAAACTCATCACCACTAGATCTGCCTTACAAGAAATGCTAATGGGAGCTCTTTTGTGGAAATAAAAGGGTACTAATTAACATAAAAATTAAGAAGGCAGTGTAAAACTCATCTGTAATGGTAAAATATAGTCAAAGTTAGATTGTGTAGTATGGTAAAGGTGGTATGTAATTCACTTACAACTTTAGTTTAAAGGTTAAAAAACAGTAAAAATAATCATAACTAAAATGATCTGTTGTTACACAATATAAAAATATGTAAATTATAACAATAATCTAAAATGTAAGGGAGAGCAGAAGTCAAAGTGTAAAGCTTAGGAATTCTATTAAAGGTAAGTTGCTATTATTTTCAAATAGGGTGTTATAATTTTAAGATAGTTTATGTAAGTGGGGCACCTGGGTGGCTCAGTTGGTTAAGCGGCCAACTCTTATTTTCAGCTCAGGTTATGATCTCAGGGTCCTGGGATCCAGCCCTGCATTGGACTCCATGATCAGTGGGGAGTCTGCTTCAGGATTCTCTCTTTGCTCCTTCCCCCCCCCCCCACACACACACTCTCTCTCTCTAAAATAAATAAATCTTAAAAAAAAAAAAAAGTATTTTATGAAAGCTTCATGGTAACCACAAGGGAAAAACCTGTAGTAGTCACACAAAAGAACATGATAAAGAAGTCAAAGCCTACTGATACCACAAGACACCAAAACATTAAAAAAAAAAAAAAAAAGGATAAGAAAGAAGGAACAATGAACAACATGGCAATAGTAAGCCCTTACTTAGCAATAATTACTTTAAACATAAACAGATTAAATTTTCCAATCAAAAGACAAAGAATGGCTGAGTGGATTAAAAAAAATCCAACAATATGCTGCCTATAGGAGGCTAACTTTAGCATTAAAGACACACATAGCCTGAGAGTGAAAGGATGCAAAAAGGTATTTCAAGCAAGTGGTAACAAAAAGAAAGCAGGGTAACTATTCATACATGAGACAGAACAGTCTTGTATGATCCTTTGTATTTCTGTGGTATGAGTTGTAATGTTTCCTTTTATAAAGCTGGCATTGCCCTGATAACAAAGCAGAAAAGGACACTATCAGCAAATTACAGACTAATGTCCCTGATGAATATAGATACAAAAATTCTTAGTAAAATAATAGCAAATCAAATTCAGCAGCACACATTGAAAGGGTCCTTCACCATGATCAACTGGGAGTTATACCTGGGATATAAGGATAGTTCAACCTGGGATGCAAATCAATCCATGATACATTACATTAATAGAATGAAAAAAGAAATCCTATGATCATTTCAATAGCTGCAGAAAAGCATTTGACAAAATTAAACATCCACTTATGATAAAAACTCTTAACAAATTAGGTACTGAAGGAATATACCTCAACATAATAAAGATCATGTATGATAAGCCCACAGCTAACATCATACTCAATGATTAAAGGTTGAATGCTTTTCCTCTAATATCAGGAACAAGACAAAGTTGCCCACTGTCACCACTCCTACTCAACATAGTACTGGAAGTCCTTGCCAGAGCAGTCAGTCAAGAAAAACAAAAGGCATCAGAATTGGACAGGAAGAAATAAACCTGTCTCTATTTATAGATGACGTGATTTTATAAACAGAAAATCCTAAAGATTCAACTAGAAAGCTGTTAGATTCAATAAATGAATTTGGTAAAGTTGCAGGATATAAAATTAATACACAAAAATAAGTAGTATTTCTATACACTGAGTTATCTGACAAAGAAATAAAATAATCCCATTTACAATAGCATCAAAAACAATAAAATACTTAGGAATAAACTTAACCAGAGGTGAAAGATCTCTACTCTGAAAACTATAAGAAAACTATAAGACACTGATGAAAGAAATTGAGAGGACATAAATAAATGGAAAGATATCCCATGTTCATGGATCAGGAGACTTAATATTGTTGTTAAAATGTCAGTACTACCTAAAGCTATCTATAGATTCAGTGCAATACCTACCAAGGTTCCAATGGCATCTTTTATAGAAGTAGAGAAAACAATCCTAAAATTTATATGGAACCACAAAAGACCTCAAAGGGCCAAAACAATCTTGAAAAAGAAGAACAAAGCAGGAGGCATCACACTTCCTGATTTCAGTAACCTACAGTAATCAAAACAGTATGGTACTGGCATAAAAACAGACAAAAATATCATGGAACACAATTGAGACCCAAGAAATAAACCCAAGCATATCTGGTCAAGTAATATTTGACAATGGAGCCAAGAATACTCAGTGGAGAAAAAGACAGTCACGTCAATAAAATGGTACTGGGAAATTTGAATATTCACATGTAAAAGAAAGAAGCAAGACCCTGTTCTTACACTACTCACAAAAATTAACTCAAAATGGATTAAAGACAAACATAAGACATGAAACCACAAAACTCCTAGATTTAAAAAAACGTGGGAAACAAGCTCCTTGACATAGGTCTTGGCAATGATTTTCTAGATATGACACCTAAGTTACAAGCAACAAAATAAAAGATAAACAAGTAGGACTATGTTAAACTATAAAGTCCTTCCCAGCAAAAGAAACAATCAACAAACTGAGAAGACAACCTACAGAATGGGAAAGAAATATTTGCAAACCGTTTATCTGATAAGGGGTTAATATATTTATACATACAGAACTCCTACAACTAAATAGCAGAAAAACAGAAACAAATAATCCAGTTATAAATGGACTAAAACCCTGAATAAACATTCTTCCAAGAAGATACACAAACGGCCAAAAGGCACATGAAACAATGGTCACTTATATTCTCAGCAATTGAATTAAAAAAAGGAAAGAAATCAGATTCATGGTTACCAGAGGCAATGGGTGGGGGGAACTGGAGGAAGGGGATTAAAAAGTATAAACTTCCAGTTATAGAATAAACAAGTACTAGAAATATAATGTTAAATATGATGACTATAGTTTAACACTATTATATGATATACAAGAAAAGCTATTAAGATAAAAGATCCTGAGCGTTTTCATCACAAGGAAAATTTGTTTTTTAAAAATTGCCTCTATAAGAGACAATAGATGCTAACTAACTGTGGTAATCATTTTACAGTATATGTAAATCAAGCCATTATGTTGTACACTTTAAACTTCTATAGTGATGTGTTTCGATTATATCTCAAAAAGACTAGAGAAAAAAAGATGTGCAGGAGTGAATTACTGGTTTTATCTTTCAAAATTCAACATATTTCCTGATAGTTCTAGTATGATAGCCCTGAGCAACATACATGAACGACACCATAAAACATGTAAGCCGTATATGAGGTCCAACAAGCACATGAAAAGATGCTCAACATCATTAGTCATTAGGGGAATGCAAATCAAAACCACAAAAAGATAATACTTTACACACATTAAGATGGCAATAATTTATTTTTTAAACCTGAAAATAACAAGTGTTGGTAAGGATGTGAAGAAATTAGAACTCTGTGTCAATGGGGGTTTACAAATGGTTCAGCCGCTGTGGAAACAGAATTACCAGCAATGTACTCCAAAGAGTTGAAAACAAGTACTCAGGCCAGTATGTGTACACAGATGTTCATAGCAGCATTATTCCAGTAGTCAAAAGGTGAAAACAACCTAAATGTCCATCAGTGGTTGCATAGGTAAAATATGGTATATCCATACAATAGAATATCATTCAGCCATCTTAAAAGACAATGAAGTATGGACACATGCTACGTGGATGAATCTCAAAAAACGTATGCTAAGTGAAAGAAGACACAAAAGGTCACATAATGTATGATTCCATTTATCTGAAATATCCAGAACAGGTTAGTCCATAAACACAGAAAGCACACCGGTGGTTGCCAGGGGCTGATGGAAGAGAGGAATGGGGAGTGACTGCTTAATAGGCTTCATCATCCTTTTGGGTGATGAAAATGTTTTAGAACTAGACAGAGGTGTTAGTTACAAAACATTGTGAATGTACTAAATATTACTGTGTTGTTCACTTTAAAATGGTTGGTTTTATGTTATATGAATTTTGCTTCAATAAAAATTTAAAAAATAAATGCAAGCCATAATTTTTCTACTACCATATAATACTCCATGAAGCCTGAAGGGAGAAAGTATTCACAGTGTAGGGAAAGATGACAAGAGTTATGACTCTGTGGAAAGCTAAATGCTGGGGCGCCTGGGTGACTCAGCTGATTAAGCATCTGCCTTTGGCTCAGGTCATGATTTTGGGGTCCTGGTATTGAGCTTCTCCCTCTCCCTCTGCCCCTCCCCGCCTCTCATGCTCTCTTCTTGTTTGGTCTCTCTCTCAAATAAATAAATAAAATCTTAAAAAAAAAAAAAAAAAAGCTAAATCCTTACATTTACATATCTGGTATTCCATATCCTCAGAAGGAGGGTCAATGTACTCTCCTCATTAGGAAAGTAGTGAAAATAATGTATATGAGTGGTATCACTGGTCTAGAAAGACCATCCCATCCACTTTGGCTATTTTCTTTGCTCCCATACTTATTGTTCGAACAGCATTTCCTGTGTATGGTTTTTCTTCCCTAAGTCTTCTTTTCCTAAGACACAATCTATTCTCCCTCTGTCTTCTGCTTTCCACATCCTTCTCCTAAAACAAGAGGGTAAGAGAAATCTCCCATTTCCAGATTGCAGTATTTTGTTGATGGCAACTCCATTCTTCCAGTTCCTCAGACCAAAAGCCTTGACTTTTCTCTACTCACACCCACGCTGTACCTGTCAGCAACTTCTATGTCTCTACCTTCAAAAAACCTATCCAGAAGCAGACTAATTCTTTCTACTTCCACTGGTCCAAGCTGCCATCCTTTGTCACCTACGTTACCGCAACAGCACCTTACTTGGTTTCTCTGCTTCAGCCCGTGCCCATGTGAGGGCCACTATCAACACAGCAGCTGAAGTGATGCTCTGAAAACATGGGGCAGATGGTGCCCCTCTGTTCAACACTCTCCAGTGGCTTTCACCTTACTCAGAGTCTAAGCCAAGTCCCTGCAGGGGTGTCTACGGCCCTCCTCAGCGTACTGCCTCCTTCCCTCCTCACCTCTCTGACCTTGTCTTCCTATGGCTCTCTCCCTTGGTCTCTCCATTTCAGCCATGCAGATGCCCCGCGGTCCCTCCAATATGCCAGTCGTGCTCCCACCGAAGGGCCTTTGCACTCGCTGTTCCCTCTGCTTGGGGCACTCTTCCTCCAGATGGGTTCACACACACTCACTCTTTGCAGGTCTTGAAACAGATCTCACTTCCTCAGTGAGGCCCGTCCTGGTCACATTATGTAAAACTTCAATCCCTGTTTGCATCACTCCCTATTTCCCTTCCCAAATTTATTTTTCTTCTGAGAAGTATAAGGAGGAAAAATAGTGCATAAGCAAAAGGTGAAGCCAGTGGCTTCTGGGAAGACATAATTACGGTAACTAATACGGGGTCACAAAGGTCGGTGCCTCCACAGGCCAGGCAGGTACTTAACGTGAAGGAGCGTGGGACAATAGGCAGCGGTAGGGACTGCGGAAAATTGACCATATGGAGCTCCATCGGAAAGCTTTAAAACTCAAATTTTAAGAAACACCCATACAGCTCACACAAAATGTGCCTGTGGGCCTTTTTAGGCATACAGGCTGCCAGTCTATAAATGCTATTAGGATAAAATCAGCTACATTGCTGATGTTTCCAAGTCACTCACTTTTTTTTTTCCTGGAAAGGAGGAAGTAAGCAAGGAAATAAGTCTTCTTCCCCTTCATAGTTTTTCTAGCCACTACTATGAGATGTCTGGAGTTTCATATTACCTTCCCCTCATTTCTATGCTCAAACTTTAAGGTGGCTGAGGTAGAGTGGTAAGGAGACCAGACAAAGGTTAGACAGCCCTGGGTTTAAACGCCAGCGCTATCACTTAAAGGCTTCAGTTATTAAGTAACTTCACTTAAAAGCTAATATTCTTGGGGAGCCTGGGAGACACAGTCAGTTAAGTGTCCAGCTCTTGGTTTTGGCTTGGGTCATGGTCTCGGGGTCATGAGATCGGGCCCTACCCACATCAGGCTCCCCGCTTGGTACGGAGTCTGCTTGGAGACTCTCCCTCTCCTTCTGCCCCTGCCCCCCATGCTCACTCTCTTTTTTTTTTTTTATAAAATAATTTTTTTTTTAAGCTAATATTCTTGGAACTCAGGTTGCTTCTCTAGAACACAAGATAACACATGCCTCATAAGGCTAGCACGAGGGTTAAATGAAATTATGGATGCGTAAGTGTTATCTATGGCAAAAAAGCTATAGAAATTAGATCTTACCAAAAAACATTAGGCTAAGTTGATCTATGAAGCAACATCATTTTATCAATACACAGATCAGCTTTCTAACAAGTCCACTGTTGTAGAGTACAAGGAGAATTTCATTATAGTTGGTTATCCATATTTTCTCAGTTTTCTTTATATGATAGATGCTTAAAGTTTCCCACGCACCTTTTCTGGTGAATTCTAACAAGAATATCTAAAGAAACCAGAAATACTAAATTAGTAAGATTTACTTACACTGCTTCATTAAATTTATTTTTACTTCATCTATATATGAGAAGATGCCTGAATATATTCACAAAGCTCAATGGCTGACAAAATTTTTCAAGGTGAAATGGCAGTAATATAGGAAAAGTAAATACCTTTCAAATTTATATAAGGATACAGCCCTAATTAAAATTAAATAATAGCCGTAAAGTTTCTAACACATAGGAAACACTCCATAAATGTTAACTATTATAATTATATATTAGTACAATAACATAACTATGTTTTAATGCCATTATTGTCATTATTCAATTTGAAAAAATACCCTATGAAGTGAAATAGCAAGAATCACAAAATGCTGGTGGAAAAGACTAGCCACTGATGACGGACAGGAAATGTGCCTGCCATGTACAGTCAGGCAGGTTGCACACTGCCTATTCCATCTAACACGATTCACACAATCCCAGTGTGATGCCACTCCCTAAAGATAAGCCACGCACCACAAAAGAACCTCCTCAGCAGGATTCTGACAGATGAAGATTTTCAGTGACAGCATCTCAGTGCTGAAGGGAAAACCTAGAGACCTTTTAAGTACACAGCAGAATTAGTGGCAGGTAAAAATGGAGTAAGTATTGCACACATTTACATTCAGAAATCAGCCCCTCTATTAAGTGGACATATGACAGAATCCAAGTACTACAGCCGAGAATACCAGCAGCTTGTGCGCATACAAAACAGCTCAAGAGACTGGCTAATGGTCTTTATCTGGTTTGCCTGGGTCTGGTGATGTTTGTGAATGAAGCAAGGCATTATCAGTTGTCACCAGACTAAACCTCCTTAAATAAAGATTACAGTAAACCCTAAGTAATTCACGAGTTTGCAGAAAGGCTCAAAAGTGTGTATAAAAGAAAAATGTGAGAAAGCACTTTAGGGACAATATGGTGATATAATGTAATAGATCACCCGTCATTAACATTTATCTGCACTAACCTCATTAGCAAAGACTCTGGAGTTTGGATTCCATGGGGTAACTTTAAACCCACTTGGCAACAACTTTTGTATTTAGAATCTGCCAATTCCATTGCCGTCATTGGCTGAAACCAAACTGGCTCGCTTTGCGGGAGGTACTCCTGCTGCCCCACTCCTCGCTCCTCCCTGCCGTTGGCCTCATGACACTCACGCTGTGAGCAACATGCCTTTCTTGGTGTGGGAAGCTTTGGGAAATGGCACCATTGGGAACCACCATTCTGGTTCCCTGGGAGCCCCCCCGCAGGTCACTCTGTGCTGATTCCCAACTACAGAATGCCCCGAAACTATGCAGAGCTGGGATACACAGGAAGTGGTACAGCTACTTGTCAGGGAGGAGGGTATTAAGAAAATCATAGCGGCTATTTTTGGAAGTCCAATGATTAGAGGGACCAGCGTCATTTAGTGGGTATGGGTCAGGGATGCCAGACATCCTACAGTGTGCAGGATGGTCCCACAAAGTGAATACTCACATAACTTTCAGATGTCCTATCAAATATTACCCATCTAGCAAAAACTTACTTAGAATGATTTGAAACTATAACCTGTCTCTATTTTACATTTAAACTTAAGGCATCTGGGTATGATAAACATATTTTAAATTTTTCATGCATATAACCACAGGGTAAACTGAAGGAAGTTTTTTGCCAAGAGTTGTTTATCTGTTCAGAATGTCACCTCACTGCCATCCAGGATGCCTACATAGCAGCCCACATCCTTGTATCTATGAGCGGTGCCCCTGATGCCCATGTCCCACCCCTGCATTCACACAGGTACCAGCCTCCCACTCCATTCTGCCTCCAATTGAGTCATACTTCAGAAAAACCTTTGGAAAGACTATTTTATTATAAATTACTTCTAATGTTTCCTAATATTACAGCGAAAGCATTAATTTGACTTTTAAAAAGTTACATGTAAGTAGACTGTCTTTCCTCAGAGTTTCATCTCAGGATCGTAGAGAGAACATTACAAAATCTTTGTGATTCAGTGGGAACACTGGATCTGAGAGGGCTGACCACCACTGCTTACACACACATGAGACTGACAGGTCCTTAGGGAGGTGGCAGATTTGTTCCCTAAAAACCAGAACAATTATCCTTCTGGAGGTGAGCTAACTTCTAATTAATCTACTTATGTTGATCGACATAGCCATACTGGCTCTGGGACGTGTGCCTTATTTACTCTTAAACTGAGGGCAGGGGCAAGAAGAGTGAAGGAAGAGTGGTCAAGGAGAAGGAACAGGTCATCACTCCACTTCTGGGAACTAGGACAGAATGGGAAGAACAATGGCCTGGAATTCTGGGGACCTGGATTCCGTTCCCAGCCGAGCCAGAACTGTGTGTGTCCTTAGACATGTCACCGCAGTTCTCTAGGTCTTGGACCTTTTATCTGCAAAATGGACCAAATCCTTTCTGGTTCCAGTGTTGTGTGGCTCTTAGTCTATGTCTGTCAATAAAATGTCTCACTGAAATCTATACATATACTTTCCCTAAAACACCATTTACCTGTATATAATAAGCAAAGCTATTTCTCCTTTAACTATTGAAAAATGTGGGAGAGGGAGGAGGAAAGACAAAAGCACTAAGACTTTTAATAAATTTTGACAGGGCTGGACAGTCTAAGCATATGATCATGCAATATGCATAAAAAAAGGTGAGGCAACAGACTCAGAGAGGTTAAGTATCTTGCACAAGGTCAGGAGGCCAGGAAGCAACAGAGCAGGGGTTTGTACCCAAGCCTGTCTGACCCAAAGCTTGTTCCGAACTACGAGAAAAGGGGATCTGAGCGGCCCCGAGAGGCCCTCACTTTGTAACTGAGGAAGAGCTGTCTCTGTTATTGGCCCAATTTCATTTGCTAAAACCAGTGTCTTCATATGTTGGGTGATCATTTGTCCCCTTCTGCCCAGAACAGTCCTCCTGTATGCAGTTATCTTAGCAGCATTTTTTAAAAGATTTATTTGAGAGAGAGAGAGAGAGTAGGGGGAGGGGCAGAAGGAGAGGGAGAGAATCTCAAGCAGACTCCACGCTGAGTGCAGAGACTGACGTGGGTCTAGATCTCACGACCCTGAGATCATGACCTAAGCCAAGATCAAGAGTCAGACCCTTAACCGACTGAGCCACCCCCTAGCAACATTATTAAAGTTCCTTTTCACTCTGAAAAGGTTTGCCTAATAAATTTTACAGTCACCTAATTATATTTCAGATCTGTGATTGTATCATGGACAGGATAGAAGCCAAAAAAAAAAAAAAAAAAATCACTTGCTGTTGTGAGGATTAACAGTTTGGGTTAGAGGTAAAATAAACTTTAAATTTTACTACATTCTGCATGTGCTATCAGTCCCTAAAATGTTTTCTATCCACATTAAGCAGCATGCAGGCTTCCAAAATGTAGTAAGACAGCATACCACTGACCTCCTATGTGACTCTTTTATCTTTCCTTTTTTGGGGATAAAGTTTAATCCTTTAAGTGAAGATCATGTCCCACGGGTTTAAAGAAAAGATCCTAAGAATGACAGTTACTTTTTCAGATGAGAGTTTTCACTTTCAGGCAGAGACATTGCAAAATAGCTCGTACTAGAAATGTACCTGATGCCTCTGAGTATCCTTGGGAGGCTGCCCATTCATTCTATTTAAAACCCATGAAAAGTCATCCCAGTGACTCAGGAAAGTATAGATGACAAGAAACTTAGACACACACACACACAGAGAAAATCCTAATGTTTTTCCCATCTATGCACCTCAATCCCACTTCTTCTGGTCATTATCTACCACCCTCCTGGTCATGTCTCTTAGAGTAGCCGAACATTTTGACCCTCTTAATCGTACTATCATTTTGGGCAACTTCAATATCTAAAATTCAAGAAGATGATACACTCAATCCTTGTCCTTACATTGTAGCAGTCAGCTCCTCCTCCCAGCCCACTGAAATGGTTCTTACCAGAATCACCATGACAACCATATTGCTAAAGATAATGTGTGTTCTTTTTTGCCCTCCTACTGACCAGTTGATCTCTGAGACTCCACATTCTCTTGGTTTTCATCCAGTGATTCTGAGCTACCTCTCTCTTCTTCAAAATCTCATCTCTCTGTGGTAGCAAGAGCCCTCTGGTTTTCTCATTCTGTACTCTCTCTCTTAGAGTCTCATCATATGCATAGCTCCAATATGCTACTGCATTTCTACTCAACACAGCTCTCTGGGTCACTAGTGTCCCTTAAAGTGCTTCCAGTTGTTCTTTGAAAAGAATGTTCTAGGGGCACCTGGGTGACTCGGGTGGTTAAGCATCTGCCTTTCAGCTCAGGTCATGATCTCAGGGTCCTGGGATCAAGCCCCATGTTAGGCACCCTGCTGCTCAGCATGGAGTCTGCTTCTCCCTCTCCCTCTGTTCCTCTCCCCTGCTCGTTCCCTCTCTCTCCCTAATAAAAAAGCAAAAAAAAAAAAAAAAAAAAAAAAACTAAAAAGAAAAGAGTGTTCTATGGTCATACTAATTTCAGAAACTGTGCACACAACCCTTTTAGATATTACCATCAAGGCTGAGTACAACCTCATATGACTATCATCAAAACTAGAAGATATGGTAACGGAAGTCATCCAAGCTGAACCACAAAAAGAAAAGAGAATTTTAAAAATGAGGACGGGGCACCTGGGGGGCTCAGTTGGTTAAGTGTCCAGCTCTTGATTTCAGCTCAGGTCACAATCTCAGGGTCATGAGATCAAGCCCTGCATCCGGCTCCACAGTGGGCATGGAGCCTGCTTAAAACTCTCTTTCTCCCTCTCCTTCTGCCTCTCCCCACCCCCTGCTTGCATGCTCATGTGCTCTCTCTCTCTAAAAAATAAAAAAAAATTAAAAAAAAAGACAGATTAAGGTTACCTCTGGGACAATATCAAGTATGCTAACATACACATTATAGGGGTCCCAGAAGGAAAAGAAAGGGAGAAGGGGGCAGAAAATTTATTTGAAGAAATACTAGGTGAAAATTCCCCTAACCTGGGGAAGGAATCAGACATTCAAGTCCAGGAATCACAAAAATCCCCAAATAATATGAACCCAAAGAGGTCTACACCATAATAATTAAAATGTCAAAATTAAAGATAAAGGGAGACTCTTAAAGCAGCAAGAAAAAAGCAAATAGTTATTTACAAGGGACACCTCATAAGGCTATCCTCTTTACAGGCCAGAAGAGAGTGGCAAGATATATTCAAAGTGCTGAAAGGAAAAAACCTGTAACCAAGAATACCCTACCCAGCAAGGTTATCATTCAGAATTAAAGGAGAGAGAAAGAGTTTCCCAGACAAATAAAAGTTAAAGAAGTTAATCACCACTAAACCAGCCTCAAAAGAAATGTTAAAGGGACTTCTTTAAATGGAAAAGAAAAATCCATAACTAGAAGACAAAAATTATGAACAAAAAAAATTCACGTGATAAAAGCAAACATATGGTAAAGCTAGTATGGTTAAAAGACAAGTGGCAGTAAAACCAACTATATTTACAAACCTTAGTTAAGGGATCCACAAAATAAAAAGAGTAAAATAAGACATCATGTACATAGGGGCGCCTGGGTGGCTCAGTCGTTAAGTGTCTGCCTTCGGCTCAGGTCATGATCCCAGGGTCCTGGGATCGAGCCCCGCGTCAGGCTCCCTGCTCTGCAGGAAGCCTACTTCTCCCTCTCCCACTCCCCCTGCTTGTGTTCTTTCTCTTGCTTTGTCTCTCTCGGTCAAATAAATAAATAAAATCTTAAAAAAAAAAGACATCATATACATAAAACATGGAAGGAGTAGAAATTTAGTGCTCTTATAATGTGTTCAAACTTAAGTGACCATCAACTCAAAATAGACTGTTACATAACACATAGGGCATTATATATGAACCTCATGGTGACCAAAACCCTATAATAGGTAAATTATATACAAATAAACAAAAAATTTAAGAGAAAAAAATACTAACATAACACTAATGAAAGTCACCATTTCACAAGGGAAGAGAGCTAGTGAAAAAGAAAAGAATAGGAAAGAACTACAAAAACAATTAGAATGTCAATAAGTATAGGGGTGCCTGGGTGGCTCAGTCGGTTGGGCAACTGACTCTTGGTTTTGGCTCTTGGTTTTGGCTTAGGGTCATGGGATCCAGTCCCATGTTGGGCTCCACACTCTACATGCAGTTTGCTTGTGCCTCTCCTTTCCCCTCTGCCCATGTGCTCTCTCTCTCTCTCTAAATTAATTCAAAAACTTAAAAAATGGCAGTTAAGTATATACCTATCAATAATTACTTTTAAATGTAAATGGTCTAAATGCTCCAATCAAAAGACATAGGGTGACTGAATGGATAACAAAACAAGACCATCTGTATGCTGCCTACAAGGGACTCACATCTGACCTAAAGACACATTCAGAGCAAAAGTGAAGGGCTGCAAAAAGATATTCCATGCAAATGGAAACAAACAAATGCTGGGATTCTTTAACCCCAAGAGTAACGTAAATTCAAGTGAACTAAAACATATACCTTCCTATTTTACTACTTTCTCCTCACCTCCATAAACCTAGTACAAAACTGGTCACTAAATAGGCAATTAAAAAAAAAAAAGCTTGGATAGCAATACTTAGACAAAATAGTCTTTAAAAGAAAGACTGTAACAAGAGACAAAGGAAAGTATTACATAATGATAAAGTGATCAATCCAACAAGAGGATATAATAATAATAAGTATCTAAGTACCAACATAGGAGCACCTAATATGTAAAGCAAATATTAACAGATATAAAGAAATTGACAGTAGTAGAGTAATAAGAGGGATTTAGTACCCCAGTTGGATCAATTGACAGATCATTCAGATAGAAAATCGATCAGAAAACAGTGGCTTTGAACACATTAGACTAGATGGATGTAACAGATAAATACAGAATATTCCATCCCAAAACAGAACACACATTCTTTTCAAGTGCACAAACATTCTCTAGAGTAGATCACAATAAATTTTAAAAGACCAAAATCCAATCAAGCATCTTTTTGGACCACAAACCATGAAACTGGAAATCAATTACAAGAAAAAAAGAACTGGAAAAAGCACAAATATCAGCAGGCTAAACAACATGCTACTAAACAACTAATTGGTCAGTGAAGAAATGAAAGACAAAATAAAAAAATACATGCAGACAAATGAAAACGGAAAGACAATATTCCAAAATCTAAGGAGGAAATTTATAGTGATACAGTCCTACCTCAAGAAACAAGAAAATCTTAAACAATCAAATCTTACACCTAAAGGAACTAGAAAAAGAAGAACAAAGCCCAAAGTTAGAAAGAAGTAAATAATAAACATTAGAGCATAAATGAAATAGAGACCCTAAAAACAATTTAAAAGATCAATGAAACTAAGAGCTGGGTCTTTTTAAAAAGATAAACAAAACTGATAAACCTTTAGCCAGACTCGTCAAGAAAAAAGAGAGGATGCAACCAAATCAATAAAATCAGAAATGAAAGGGAAGTTACAACTGACACCACAAAAATACAAAGAATTATAAAATACCACTAAGATTATATACCAACATACTGGACAACCTAGAAGAAATGGATAAATTCCTAGAAACATATAATCTCCCAAGACCAAATTAGGAAGAAAGAGAAAATCTGAACAGACTGATTACTAATAACAAAATGAAATCAGTAATAATAATAATAACAATAATAATAAAACAACCTAACAAATGTCCAGGACCAGAAAGATTCACAGGTGAATTCTACCAAGCATTTAAAGAAGAGTTAATACATATTTTGCTCAAACTATTCCAAAAAACAAGAAGGAAAGCTTCCAAATATATTCTATGAGGCCAGCATTACCCTGATACCAAAAACCAGATGAAGACACTACAAACAACAACAATAACAACAAAATTATAAGCCAAGTTCCCTGATTAACATAGATGCAAAAATCCTCAACAAAGTATTAGCAAATCAAATTCAATAATACATTAAAAGGATCATTCACCATGATAAAGTGGGATTTATTCCAAGAATGCAAGGGTAGTTCAATATCCACAAATCAATGAGATACATCCCATTAACAAAATGAACAATAAAAATCGTACAATCATCTCAATAGATGCAGAAAAAGCATTTGACAAAGTTCAACATCTGTTCATGATAAAAACTCTCAACAAAGTGAGTATAGAGGGAACATACCTCAAGATAATAAAGGCCATATATGAAAAGCCCACAGTTAAACATCACACCCAATGGTGAAAATCTGAAGGCTTTTCCTTTAAGATCAGGAACAAGACAAGGATGTCCACTCTCACTACTTTTATTCAATGCAATACTGGAAGTCCTATCTATAGCAATGAGACAAGGAAAGAAATAAAAGACATCCAAATTGGTAAGGAAGAAGTAAAACTGTCACAATTGGCAGATGACATGATATCATATATAGACAACCCTAAAGATTCCCAACAAAAAAACCATTAGAACTAATAAACAAATTTAGTAAAATTGCAGGATACAAAATTAATATATGGTAATGTGTTGCATTTCTATATACTAATAATGAACTATCGGAAAGAGAAATTACTGGAGCTCCTGGGTGGCTCAGTCAGTTAAGTGTCTGCCTTCGGCTCAGGTCATGATCTTGGGGTCTTGGGACTGAGCCCCACGAGCCTGCTTTTCCTTCTCCCTCTGCCCCTACCCCTGCTAGTGCTCTCTCACTTAAATAAATAAAATCTTAAAAAAAGAAATTAAGAAAGCAATCTTATATATAACTGCATCAAAAATAATAAAATACCTAGGAATAAATTTAACTAAGGAGGTTAAAGACCTGTACTCTGAAAACTATCACACATTGATGAAACTGAAGGTGATACACACAAATGGAAAAATAAACTATGCTCACGACTTGGAAGAATACTGTTAAATGTCTATACTACTCAAAGCAATCTACAGATTCAATGCAATCCCTATCAAAATAACAACAGCAGTTTACATAGAACTAGAACAATCCTAAAATTTGCATGGAACCACAAAAGACTCCAAATAACTAAAGCAATCTTGAGAAAGAAGAACAAAGCTGGAGTTAGCACAACTCTAAATTTCAAATTATACTGCAATTCTGGCCAACCGACAAGAGCAGTGCAGAGAGATTAAATGAACCTGGGTTCTCAATCCACGAATCCTCTCTGACTCTGGACTTGGTGATAATAAATCACCTTATTATTTAAACCAGTGTTTGTTAGAGCTCTCTATGACTTGTTGCTAATGGTATCCTCACTGATGGTAATATCTTTGGATCTCTCTGTCATCACAATCAGTCATCGAGCCAAAGTCAAGAACGTGACAAAAAACCCTCGCTACTCTTCAATATTATTCTGGTAGCCCTCAATAATGCAACTTGATAAAGATGAAAAATATTGTATTGTAAATATTGGAAAGGAAGGCACAAGACTGTCACTCTTTTCACATGACACTATTATCCACCACAAGAAATAGCAAATGCTTCTAAAGAGAAGCTATGGGAATTAATGAGAATTGAGTGAGGTGTTCAAATGCAAGATCAGTATATCAAAACAGGTGGTTTACTGCACACAAGCAAAGACAATATAAAAATATGATAATGGAAAATCTCACTCAGAATAGCTAAATGAACAAATTAGAATAGCCATATAATATTCAGAAATATCAATAAAAAATATAGAACACGTGCATGAGAATAGTATTAAAACATAGCTGAGTAACAAAATCTGAAGAAAATGAAGAAACATAACAATGTTTCTGAGTAGAAGAACTCAATATTTTAAAGATCCATGTTTTCTAATTAAACTAAAATTCACTGCAATTCCAGTATAAATCTCAACACGTTTTCATAAGTGACAAATGGAAAAAGTGCACATGAACAGTCAAGAAATTTTGGATAAAAAAGCTATCAATGAGAGGGCACTTGACCTGATATCGAAACTATATTATAAAATTAGTAATGGGACAGGAATACTAAAATACCGAATTAGAAAACATAACTTTGCAAATAATGAAAGTTACGAATAACTTTGAGAAAAATTGCTAACCAACTTTGGCGGGGGAAAGGCTCTATCCTACTCCACGGCACACACAGGTGACAATTCTGAGGAAGCTAACAGGTTGAATAAAAACAAATTTTCAATCAAACTGCACGACATCACCATTTTTGTAGGTCAAAAGCAGTTGAGTATTAGCAATTTCACAGAGTTCAAGCTTCTGCATTAATCATGAAGAAGAAAACACTTTTACAAGCTCAAAATGAGGAAAACTGACATTAAAAAAAAAAAAAAAACAACACTTAGACCATAGAACACTGAAGTAGTCTGCACTAGTAGAAGTCCTCTGTGCATATGAACAGTGCCTGTGCCTTAAAGTCAACATTAAAATAAGTTGAAAGCCAAGAATAAATTAGGAGAAAAAGTGAGTATCTGTAAAAGGCCAAGGATTAATATGCAGATTACAAAAGAGTTGCTACACTCTACAAGGACAAAAACAAAACAGAAACGTGCAAAGTAAACAAGCAATTCCCAGGAGAAATGCAAATGGAAATCAGCATTTGAAAAGATGTTCACCCTCACTAATAAAAAGGGACATGTAAATCAAAGCAATAAAATCTCATTTTTCTTTCAACCTTTTTGCAAAAGAAACTGGTTACATCAGGGTTAGTGGTTATGTGGGGAAGTAGACATTCTCATTACACACCCTGTTAGTGAGTATTAGTTTAAGAAAATAATTTGCCCATTTCCGTCAAAATTTAAAGTGTGTATCCTTCAACCCAATAATTACACTTTCACAAAACTCTCATAGCAAAATGCCTGTGTGTGCACATTCATTGCAGCACTTTTAATTAAGGCCAATAAATAGGAAATACTTCCCTTTCCAACAATAATTTGGAGATTAAATAATTATGGTTTCTCTACACTACATAATATTCTTCAGCCATTTAAAAAAGGATATAGATTAATAGTTTTCAAGTACATGCTACATTTGAACTATCAATAGTATTGATAAGGAAAATCTCACGTCATGGTAAAGTAAAAAACCTGCTTTGTAATATAATACAGAACAATTCCATTCACGTAAAAAAAATTTACACATATATATATATACCCTATATCATGCATGTCAAATGCCCTGATTGGCTACTGGGAGTATTAGGGCCAAGAAAAACATTCTGTGTAATTGTACTTCTAAGACTTTTTTATGGTAAGTACACATCACCTATGTCATTACACAAATTCAAATTAATTTCATTTCAGTTCACTTAGAAGTCAGCTCCACATGTGTACATGAGGCATGGCCAGTTCTAGACATTGCTTGGGATTTCTTTTGTTTTAATTAATTGGTGAAAGCCACCTATCTATATCTAACAGCATCTTCTGATGACTGATTTAAGCTGATTTTTTAAATTCCTCTTTGACAGAACAGCTGTCTCTGAAATTGACAAAACAGCTCCCAGTTCTTTAACTGATCTTGTTTTTCAGTAATGCTCTGCTTTGAAAATAAAGGGGAGTTACGCCTCATCCAGGAAAGCACACTTGAAGATTTTATCCTTTAAACAATGAAAGGAGTGGGGAGCATGTTGGATCATCCAGTCTGCCTTTCCCGTAATCTTCCATCATTCCTGAGCAATCTGGACACACCATCACGGCCTCCTCCCTGAGGCTGCCAACTGGAGTGTGATTTATTAGCCTTTAGGACTTCATACCATTTTCATGTAACAAGAAAGTCAGGATCCCCGTTGCAGGTCCTCCCATTTCCCCATTGCTCTCGCTTAGCTCAGTCTGCTTCTAGTTTGTCTGTCTGCTTTTCTCCCTCCCTCCCTCTCTGCCATCCTTATCACAAACCTCTAACACCAGGTTCACCCTTGGCTTCTCTCCCAGCTGCCAGCGGTGAGCAGGAAGCTGGAAGCCCACACCCTTCCCAGGCACAGAATGACAGCCCAGGGCAGGGCACGTACCGGCATTTCTAGCTGTGATCTTGGAGCTGTGTCTCAGCAGACGGACAAACACATTGCTGCTACAGTGGTTCACCATTTGCAAGCGGAGGCCCCTCCGAGTCTGGATCTTGACCAAGCATTTTGCCATAGTTGTTCTTCGGATTCCCTCCGTTCTCCTCTGCCTGTCAGGGCCCGGGGCAGCTACCACCAACCATAGTGGCTTTGACCTTTCACTAACTCTCCATTCTGTTTTAAAGGACCGAGGCAGGGCCCTCTCAATGAATCAAATGTCAGGTTCCTAATGCAGCCAACAGAAATAACTCCAGAGGGATCAGCATGGGGTCAGAGGAGGGAGGGGGTGCTATTTTTAAACTCTTCACTCACTCCCCTAACAAACAATGAAATATTATGCATCATCCCTCCCCCAGCCTCTTCTAAACCACTGGATGAGAGACCCCCCCCCCCCCGCCAATGCCTTACACTGTCTCAGAGCCAGATGCCCCCAGGGGATAAAACAACAAAGAGGCAACTCCACAAAGGAGAAACACAAGTGCCTGGATTTCGGTTTCAAAAAATTTTTTTTTAATTTAGACTATTTTGTTCGAAAGCAGCGCTGCCCAATAAAAATATAATGCAAGCCACATTTAAAAATGAAAGAGACATATTCAAACAGTAAAATTATATTAAAATTAATCATAGTAATGTGTTTTATCTGAAGCCAAGGTATCCAAAATAAGATCATTTTGCTACATAATAATATAGAAACTAATAGTTTTGGTTCTCTTCTAGTACTAACTGACACTGGTGTGCATTTGCACGCTCAGAGCACACCTCAGCTCAGACCAGCCACATTTCACGTGCTCTGTCCACGCGGGGCTGCCTTATGGAAGGACGGCATAGCTATGGATGGAGTGCTGAGCTCCTCCCAGTATTCTCTGCATCCTACCAACAACGCTAATGTTTTTTTCATTTTATAGAGAAGGAAACAAGGCCTGAGAGAGTTAACTGATCTGACCATATTCACAGGAAGTGACAAAGCCCTGATTTGAACCTGGGCTCAAATTAAGATCAGTTTACTCCAAACTGCTCTTGGGCCTCAGAGCTATTAGTCGCCCCACCTCTCACCAAATGGGTTTTAAATGCGGCATGCAAACGTTACATTGTAACTCTCAGCACTTTGACAGTCCTGCACTTGGACATCTGCGGTATAAAATGTGCTTGCGGGGCGCCTGGGTGGCTCAGATGGTTAAGCGTCTGCCTTCGGCTCAGGTCATGATCCCAGGGTCCTGGGATCGAGTCCCGCATCGGGCTCCCTGCTAGGCGGGGAGCCTGCTTCTCCCTCTGCCTCTGCCTCTCTCTCTCTCTCTCTCTGACTTTCATGAATAAATAAATAAATAAACATTTAAAAAATAAATAAATAAAAATAAAATGTGCTTGCACCCCAATGAGCAGTGCTCAAGGGGTAACTGATTTTCAAGTACATGCTATATTTGAACAAATCTCAACTGATAATATTAACTGTGCCCCACATACTCTTTCTGTTATATTTCTTTGCTGGTACGTTTTTCTCTCATTTTCAGAAAAAAAATTTTTTTTCTTTCCTCACATACCGACAATATCCTCATGTGTACATGCATTTTTCCACTTCAAGTTGTGACTGTGGCTAAAAGATAATTTTCTAACAAAAATACTCTTTTTTTTTCTTTCCTGACAAAACGAAGCAGTCGACTCAAATTCTGCATTGTTATACTTCACTGTGGGACTATAAATTGATGGAGCATTTCTGGAAAGAAGTTTAGCAAAATATATTGAGTTTTATAGGTGGGATATTCTTTGACCCAGGAATGCCATTTCTACTGAAGAAGTAATTAGAAATATTCGACAAAAGGTTTTGGACAAAGACGTTCATCAGAGTATCATTTATTATAGCCACACAAAAAGATATCTAAATTTCCCATGGGAAAATGATTAAATACAAGTGATAGGATATGGCTACATCCATTAAGATTTATGTTTAGGAATTTAATGATGCGGGGAAGGGGGAAGCTTGCAATAGATCATTAAGTGAAAAAAGCAGTTTATGTAAGCAATATGACCTCAACCATGTAAAATTATACATTATAGGCCTGAGTATAAATCTTGAAAGGGGAGAAAGGTGGCAACCAGCTGTGCACTGTGAGCTGAGGTCACCTCCAGAGGTCCCCCAAGGGGGCTCTGGCAGCCTCCTCCCCAGGGTACCAGGTCCAGGCACAGTAGGGGGTTAGTCAATTTCTATGGGGGAGGTTAGTGATTAGTCAATTTCCAAACCTGGACATGGAAGGAAAACACCCCCTAAAAATTCACCCTTGTGAATCTTTCAACCTTTTGCAGCTCCCCTTGTGATATATATAATTCAGAGCAGAATCCCCACATATAAAATAAGCCACACAGAAGTGAGACCCTGGGATAGAACCTACTAGGCCTTTACTCACTAGGGTGCCAACAGTGGATCTTAAAGAATTGCTGAAAATCTTTAGGATACTGAAGAACAAATCAGAAAATCCCTGTTCTCAATAAATCAATGCTTTGCAGTAACACAGATGAAGGGTTTCAAAAATTCGTGTGGGTTCATTTGCATGGCCAGTGGGCCAGGCTCACATAACAAGAAAATCTCCCTCTGCCTATTTGGTGGGAATACAAATAAATCCGTATGCCTATCATTCATTCTGTTAATACAACATGTGACCTGATCTAATGGTACACTCTAAACAAACCTTCCCTGTGTCCTGCCCCCCCCCCAGAAAGCAAGTAAGAAACCTGAAACAAAACCACCACCATACTTTACTTCTGTTCTTTTCCACCAAGAGTTACCTCTCCATTAATTCTCAAACTTCAAATCTCACCATAGTTTTAAAATGTCTCCTCCTTTCATTAACTACAACTAGTCATAATATTTTGCATTTCAGACATTTTTAATTTTTCCCTCTCTTGTATTTGTTCTCACTCTTGATGCTACTTTTCAGAGATCCTAAGTGGATTCTTTAACCCACTTTCTCCTGGAGCACTTCTGCTTTTATTTAGACAGAGAGAACCTAGCGGGACTAGCATTCCATATTGTCCCAGCATTTCTCTCGGCCCTGGCCCGACTCTAGACAAAGGCACAGTTGCATTTCAAGAGGGAGCAGCAAAGGGGGGGCAGGTACGCAGAGCCAGCTTGAAGATTCTGCTAGGTACTGCACAGGGAGGATCGTTCAAGGTCAAGGTATCAACAGCCCAACATTTGGATGCCCTTGAATACCCTTCCCTGGTTAGAGTCATCTGTTTGAAGACTCAGGAGTGCACGTCTGGGCAGTGACAAGAGGCTAAAGAAAGCTGAGGATGTGTGAAGAGGGGAATCGATTTTCCATAATGAGATGCCAGAAACACTGAAAAATCAAGCGGAAGCCAAAGTGGAGGGAGAAAGTTTCAACGATAAGAGCTGTTCAGGGGCCTGAATCCCGTGTCCACTTCTGTGACAAACTTCCTGGCACAGATTTGGCGCAAGGCAACATGCTGGCCTCTGCCTTGAGGGTGACTGGGAGCCCGGGTGCAAGCGTGAAATGGAGACGTACTCCTCTCGTGGTTGTTAGGACCATGAGCTCGTGCATAGCAGCTGCCTAGTGTAGTGCTGGTTCCTGGCTGATGAACTAGAACTTTCTAAGCAGTTGTAGAAAGCAAGGCTTAAAGCACAGGCTCTGGGTTCTAATCCTAACTGGACTGTTCCTTATCTCTGCGCCTCAGTTTCCCTGCCTGTAAAATGAGCAAAGGCAGACCTCCCAGTGTTGTGAGGATTAATGAAGTGAATCCATGTGGCAAGCTGCGATCAGTGCCCAACACAGAATTATTCAGGAAGTATTAGTGATCTTTCTTCCCCGTGGGTGCTCATTCCTTTCTCTTCCCAGGGGAAGACCGTGAGGATTTTAAACAGTCTGGATTCTCTTCCTTCTGTCCACTATCTGTCTCTAGCATTTCTGGTTATTTCTCCCCGAACAGCAGGGATGCACTATTGTTGGTTGTTAAGAGTTTACCTGACCATCCTTGTAACTGCGGGAAAGTTACACAAGCTTATTGAAATACATTCGTTTTCAGTCTTGTAAAACAGTAATGATATTGGCACTTACGTAACTGGGTGCGTGGTACGTAGTAGGCACTTAATAAATGCTAACTGGTCTACTCTAGCATCATCAATATCGTGTACTTTTTCTATTTTGATAACAGATTTCACAGGTGTAGTGGATTTGGCCATTAGTTAAAATAGTTGTGGAGATTCACTAAAATTTTAGCTGTTAACTCCAATTACAAAGATAATTTAAAACATACATTTAAATGTACTTTGTAATAAATTTAGACTTTAAATATCCATAATTAAGAGTCCTTGGGACTATCACATACCATAGAGTACTTTTCTGATATTTTATTGATATAACAATATAATAATGATATAAAATATTTTAATAGTATATTTGTGATAGGATGAGTATATTCTTGGGTGTACAGTGAGGAGAAATGGAGGCACTTCCCAACACTGGAACAGGGCCATTTGGCTAGATAGTCAATCATCTGTAGAATTCAATTTCCTCATTTGTAAAGCAAGGCAACAGTGTCTGTCCTATCCATTTGGAAGAAATAGTCATGAGTCTCAAACTATGATAACAGACATGAAAAAAACTCTAAACATGTATAAGATGCTTTGGCATATTGGATACTCATACATTTCTTATTCCCCTCATCAGATAAGGCATTTGCTGAGTGTTTCCTGCCTATAAAATGAGAACACTGCTCAGTGGGGCCAGGCATCACCATGTAGGGGTGGGAGAAAAGCCAAATAAAAACCCTCTGGAGAATTATAGTTGCAAACAGAATAGAATCCAAACAGCGCAGCTGGGCTCTCCCCAGCACCACTGTGGGGAAAGAGAATACTCTTCGCAGGAACTCCGTGGCTGCAGAGCATTCGAGCATAAGGGCTCATCCATCTGTTTTCCCAGCCGTCTCATACACTGAGAAGCGTGGCATCTCTAAATAGGCAGCTTATGCAAGCCGCGCATGAGGGAGAGGGAGAGAGGCAGGGACGCAGAGCCCTCTGTTGGGGCTGCCGCTGATGATTTCTAAATAAAGGCAGAGAAACCGAGACAGATCAGGGAAGAACCCATCAGATACTGCTCTGCTCTCACTTCCTTTGTTTATCGATATGAAAGATACTGCTACGTTCTGAGCAAGAAAAAGAGGTCCTGAAATGAAGCTGCAGCAGGGGGCTGAAGAGCGGGGGGCAAACTTCTGCAGTGGAGCGGACTCTGGTAACTGAGTGGGTGGGGGGATGGGGAGGGGTAACAAGGCAAGGCTGGCTTCCAGTCTCTGGCCGGGCAACTGTGTAGATGGTAATGTCACTAACAAGTCAGAGCAGGAGCAGTTTTGAGACTGGGACTTGGGGAAGGACGAGAACATGAGCATAGTTGTAAATCCCTTAAGTTTGATGTGTTGGGTGTGAACTGTTGTGTGGCCCCCAGGCACACGTGGCTAATAAGCCGCTGACCGGTCAGGATAGCAGCGTGGGGCCGAGCGCTCCGTCGGGAGGCTAACACAAGAGAAACAGAGAGGAGGTCAACATCACTCTGGTCAGTGAAAACCCTGTACCTAGCATCTCAGTCTCATTATTCCAAGTTCAGTGGTCTGTCCACGTCACTGCCTTGTCTCTCTCCAAACACTAGTGAAGAGCAAGCTTTACTGTCTCTAATCAGGGTAAGATAATATTCTGAAATGTTAATTGATGGGTTTCTCCTTCCACCCAGAATTCCTGAAGGCCTTTTCTTGATCCTCAGCCCCTAGAGCACACCTAACCCATCCATCAATAAGACGATGACCGCAAATACTTGACCATTAATTTCCCAAACCATGAATCGAAGACAGAAAGACCTTCCCCACCTGCAGACTGGACAAAAGACTCCATACTCTTAAGCAAAGGAGAATTGAAGGGGCCACAAGTAGAGGAGAGGGCGATATAAAGGACCAATCAGCACAGCTGCTGACAGAACCAAGGAGCCTCTTGGGAGTCATTACCCAGCAAGCCAGCCATAGATTGTGCAGCAACGTAACTCTCCATCCCGTCAGATTTATCTACTGTAAGAGATATCTACCACCCTTATTCACTGGCCCAAGGCACTCTTAGAACCCTGCGAATAGGGGCACCTGGGTAGCTCAGTCAGGCATTCAATTCTTAATTTCAGCTCAGGTCATGATCTTGGGGTCTTGGGATCAGGCCCCACTCCAAGCTCCATGCTGAACGGAGATTCTTGAGATTCTTGAGACTGAGATTCTCTCTCCCTCTCTTTTGGCTCCTCCCCCCCCCACTTGCGTGCTCTCTCTCCCTAAAAATATATATATACATAGATTAGATTTAAAAACAAACAAACAAACAAACATAAAAACCCTGTGAATAAAGACAGGGCCTAAATACCTATAGTTCCCCCACTATAGGGGAGTTGGTAATTCAAAGGGGAACCTTCCATAGCTGTCCATAGATGAGACAAGCAGATATCTCCCACAGAGGTTGGACCAGGGACTAGAAATTTTACAACTTCACCACATTCTTCAGAAGCAGACATGAGGATCTCCCTTGCAGAGTTCAAATCATTTTGCTGACCAAAGCTACCTATAATTCAGTTTCTTCCTCTCATATAAACACAGTGTTTTCCCTCCATCCTGGTTGAACCCCAGGCTTAAGGTTCCCTGATGTTGACTTAGATCCAGCAAGGCAATCATGGATAGTACACTTTGTCAGATGCCAGTTTAGCCCCCCAGAGATTTCCCTGGAAGACATGGGCAACAACACGCTCTTACAGGCTCCAAACAGAACAGCCTCCCTTGCTATGTGTTTAGTACTTTCTACCAAGAATCTAGTGCCTTTGTCTCTGGACAGAATGAATCTGTTTCCCTACCACTTCTACTTCATTATTTCACTCCCTCCAGGCACAAGTCACCATTACAGATAAGCCATTTTTCTCGGAGTAAAGGAAATTAAACTCAGCTGCATTACTAAACAGAACTCTAATTTTTTTTCTCCATTTTTCCCCAACAGCTTTGCAGATGGTATTCAGGAACAAGGCATCTGTATCTCCCTGTGGGAGGAAAAAACAAAACAACAACAACAACAAAAAACAGGCTCTTCTGGACCCCTGAGCTCCCTATGTAGCTGCTGTGTAATCAAGAAGCTGGAGGTATAGCAGGACCCAATCCTTCTGCCCAACACTTCTTGAGCCAAGAGCCCCTTTCATACGCATTCTAGTTACGTCCTCAAAAAGGGAAACACGATTGGTCAATAAATGCAAGAAAAATGTCCAGCCACTCTAAGTTTTGCCTTTCACATTATCAAAGATTTTTTTTAAATTGTTACACTCGGTTTTATAAGGCTACGATAAGATACACTCATATATAATTTGGTGGGAGGAGGGGGAGTAAGAGATATTTTTGTATATTTATCTGATTGAATGATGTATGTCCATTAAAATTAAAATTGTGGAAGAATATTTAATATCATAGGGAATGCTCCTGTGTATTAATGAAAAAGCAGATTACAAAATATCTCTGGTGTAATTCTATGTTTTTTAAAAATATATAGATGGATTATACACATTAAACCACAGTTTGAACATACAAGATGGCAGATACTTTTAGACTTTTATTTGTGGTTTCTGTATTTTCCAAATTTTCTACCATGACTATGGTACGGCTTTTGATTTCAGATTTAAAAAAACAAAACAAAACAGAACATGCTTGGCTTCCAGTAAAGCCTAATCCCAGGAGAATATTCTCCTTACATGCTTTCTCTTATATAAAGAAAGGTTGTCCTGGCTGCAGTTAGAAATCATTCATTCATTCATTCATTCGCTAATTTGACAAGTATTAATTTAGCTCCTGCTATGTGTCAGAACATATCTAAGTGCTGGTGATAATATAGAGGATGAGGCAGGCAAAGTCTACTCTCATGGAAAAGACATTTTAGTCAAGGGAGACAGTCAACAAACAGGACAAGTAATTAACAAGCGTTGAGTACTGCTAACCACTCTGACAAAAATCAAACAGGGTGATGGCATGAAAGAGAACAAATGGGTAGGCTGGGAAAACTAACAGAATTGGGTAGTTAGGGAAGACTTTCCAAGGAGCTGAAACCTGAGCTAAGACTTAAAACAGCCAGCCTTATGAAGAACAGTGGAAAAGCCCTTCTAGGTAGATGAAAAAGCTGTGCAAAGGTCCTGAGGTAGCAATGAGCTCAGAATATTTGAGAGAACAGGAAGACCAGTATGATAGGAACACAGATTCAAGAGGAGAGCAGGAAATGGTCTAAGGGTAGGCAAGGGGGCAAGGTGTAGACCAGAGCAAGGAGCTTAGATTTTATCATAACTAGATCTGAGTTCCATTTATAAAATATCACCTGCCTGCTGTGTGGGAAATATGGGTCGGGGGAGAGGGATTGGAGTAGAAACAGAGATACTGTTTATCCAGGAGTCAGAAGAATGGCTGCAGCTGGGGTGGTGCAGTGGCCATGATTCTGGGATATATTTGAAAGGTTAAAGTGAATAGGATTTTGCGGACGGATTTGACAATTTAGTATCTTATGACCACTGGGTAGTGGGGGGAGTGTAACCACAGAACATGGGCTTTTAAAATCAGGCTCCTGGGGGCACCTGGGTGGCTCAGTCTGTTAAGCATCTGTTAAGCATCTGACTCTTGGTTTCAGCTCAGGTCACTATCTCCTGGGTCATGGGATAGAGCCCTGCATCAGGCTCCACACTCAGTGGGGAGTCTGCTTGAAGATTCTCTCCCCTGCCCCTCCCGCCACGCACTCTCTCTAAAATAGAGAAATCTTTCTTAAAAATACAATAAAACCAGACTCCTCTATTCAGGATGGGGCAAGTGCTAGGAAAGAGTCTGGTCTGGGAAGGAACGGAACAGGGCCCTAACAGAAGACAGGAAGGGAGATCCACGCAGGCTGTTAATCCAAAGAACAGGGCAAGACCCCCCACCATCAAGGTTAGGGTTGGGAGTAGGGCCTAGCCCCAGAGAGAGGGGCCATTAAGGTCCTAGGGGAATAGAGTACCCGGGGCAGCACAAGGGCAGAGACTCGGGAAAAGGAGCAAGGCTGTCACGAGGGCTAGAAGGAGACAGGGCAGAGCAACAGAGCAAGACTAGGAGCCTGATCCAAAGCACTGGGCTTCAGCTTCTCAGTGCCCCCCACCCCCGCAGCCCCCCACCAGGTCAGGGCACAGTTGGCTCTAGAGTCAGGGCGAGGCTGAGCCTGTACTTAGGGGCAAAATTGTGTGGCTATGGCAGAGGGGTTAGGTCACAGGGACGCTCTCATTTTTGAATACAGATATTCCTTCCTTCCTTCCTTTAATCACAAAATCTAGTCTATGTTCAGATGATCAAGTGGGTCATCCTGAAATCCCTGTTTATTTCCCTCTCAGCCAAAGCATCTGCCCGTTTTCACATTTCCTATGCTGAAGTGGAGGTTTGGGGGTTAAAAAGTTTCCAAATTGGACTTCTCTTCTAAAAGGAGGCGTTAAAGGATGTGAGAGCTCTTTCAAGTGGGGAAATACTCATTTTATATTCCCTTTTAAACTAGCTGCTATTAATTTTCAATTTTATGCTGGCAATTTGCAACTCACAGAAAGAAAGGGGGAAAAATGTAACTCTGCTTTTTATAGATCATCGTGCCTCATGCTTGCTGTTTCATTAGCCATATTTAAAAAGATGTGTATACTTTTTGTTTCCCAAAGTAGTGACAGATGATCCAAAAGCATATTTTTAAGGACAGCAGCAATCTGGGGGGAAGATTATGAAAGAACAGTCAGGTACCAGATAAGAAGTAAATGTTTATTGAATGAATGGACACATGAATGAATGAATGAATTGAACACAGTCCCTCTCTCTCTCTTTATCCAATACTCTCCCCAGCACCAGACAGCCCCCACTAAGGCTGTGTCCTGTGTCCACTCAGAAAGTGGAGTCTGGCCCCCTTGTAAGTCAGGGACGCGGGGCTACCACAGAGCACGTTAGTGGGAGTGACACGCATCTGCCACGTAGCTTGGCAGAGGCCCAGCCTGTGCTTGGGTGACTCACCCTGGTTTGCCAGCATGAAAGACCAAAAGCATGTAGAATGGCGTGTCACCACCGTAACTAGAGCACACAGATCTCACATCTATTTTAGGAATCTGCGGTTTTGGCATGAACAGGGATTTCAGAGTTTCAGAAACATGCCCTGCCTTTTCTTCTTTGTAGACTCATCTGGAAGATCTACAGCAGTTGTATCTGGACCTATTTTGGGGACAGGGGTAGGGGGGAAATGCTGGTGCATACTTAGGAATAAATGCATGTATGTTTATAAATTGGATACATATACAGCTTTGTTCATGTATTATGTCCATTATAAAAGTTACACAATGGAAACTGCCTAAGATGATAAAAGTAAAATGCCAATCGAAGTCTGAATCGTTTCTTCCTCCACCCCAGCAGGCCGTGGTGTGCACCCACCACATGCGCCCCACTCTGGAAGCCATGGCTCTAGGACCCCCAACTCACCATTAGCCAAACTGAGCAAGAGGCTGTACCCCACTGTAGATGGCATTGGACATGCACCCCGGTGGACACCCCCAACATCCAGCCTGTGCCAACTGATCAGAGCCTTTTTTCTTTTGTTTTTTGTTACACATTTACATCATAGAATCCAGAAACTTCTGAGATCATAAAATCAACTTAGAACATGTTATTCTTACCATTCCATGAACATATTATAATTTCCTTACACGACTGCCTTCCTCTCTTTAACTGTGGCAACATATACCATTCCTGCAGACACGAAAAATTTTAATATGCTCAACCCGTTAAAAATTATTTAAAAATAAGACCACCAGAGCCTCTTTCCCGAACCCTGCCTATACTGCCCACATTGCCAGGGACCTACAATTACAGGTCTAGCTACAAGGGTGGATCTAGACCAACACTATTTTCCACCTAATTCTGGGTCTTCACAGAAGAGGGGGGCGTGAGGGGGTGGTAGATTCTGTGAGATCCTGCCTCAAGCTAAGCCTGGGTATCACAAAGAGCATTTATTTAACACGACCAACCCACAAGCAAAAACACTAGAAAACAGAACCCCGTGCTGATTCTGGAATGCATCTAGAAGTCAGAAAATTGTAGCCTCTGCTTCCGAATGACAATGGTTTAGTACCATTTTCACTTTTCCCTTCCCGCGGTTTCTTAGCGACGGGATGGGAGTGCTTACTTGTCTAAGTGCCAAGCACAGTGTCTCTCCACCACAGACCACACTCTAGCTGTCACACTACTCACACTTACGCTCTCCCCTGGCTCACATCCCAACCCTCAGAGCCCGTGACCGGATTACGTCACAGGACACTTGACTGACAGATTTTTTTTCCACCCCAGCTGAATCCTTTAAAGCAATTCATTACTACTACTTAAGGACACGGCAGCAAAGCGCCAACCTGAGCAGGAAGCCGGGATTTGGGAAATTCTGTGCTGAATGGCTCTCACTAATGAAACAGAGATCCTTAACACAGAGTAATGAGCAAATGAGTAATTAGAACTTGGCCCAAAATGAGCCATTGCTTATTTAACAAACGACTTTAAAATCAGAATGTGATTCCCTGAAGGCAACACGCTTCCTGCTCAAAGTCTGAGCTTTCCCCTACGAGGAATTCTGCCTGGTGTGGCACACGCTCTGTCCCTGTTCCAAGGCGAGGTGACGCCCTCCAGCGTGCTGCAGGGCTCCAAGGAGTCGCCAGGGCCTGGCACACCATGATGGAAAACCAAAGGCTCAAGCCGTGCCCCAACCATGCGGCAGCTCTTCTCACTGAATTACAGACTCCCTACACTTACAAAAGTCCTCTCTTTTTCAATTATATCAAATGAATTATGAAAATAAATGCAGTTCTTCAGTGACTGGTTCTGTTTTAGCCATCTTAGGTGTGTCTGATGTCATCTAAGAGAGCCAGGCCAGGAATCTGACAACCAGGACCTGATCCCCAACCCGGGAACTTACCCAGCTAGTGACTCTGGGCAAACTGTCTCCCCTCTCTGCGCTTTCTCCTGTGTAGAATACCAAGGGGGTAGGGAGTACTAGATCAGAGACTGGCAAACTTCTCCTCTAAAGGCCCAGACAGCAAATTTGACGCTTTTCCGGCCAAAAGGGAAAATCAAGGATATTAGATAGGTTACTTATATAATCATTTAAAATGTAACCATTAGCTCTTGGGCCAGAGGAAAAATAATGGACATCAGACCAGCCACAGGCCATAGTTTGCTGATACCTGTGCTAGACCATCCTCAACGTTCCCTCTAGCCCCACAAAGCTGTGAAAAACATTCCTGTCCCCAAGTTCCCATTCTCATTGTAAAAGACCACAAGCCACAGTCTCGGAATTTGATGTCGATATTAAGCAAAAGAATCAAGTTTAGAGCCAGAAAGCAGTTGAGAGGTATTCAAGTCCACTCTTCTTACCTTAATACCAAGAAAAATGAGGCTCCAAAAGGTGGAGCATCTTGTCTACGGTCACCTATCTGCCTGGTGGGAGGTGCCAAGACCAGAGTGCGTATTTCCCCACTTGTCCAAGGTATCAATGCAGACACGGAGCAGCTACCCGAAGCGATGCTATGTTTACACCGAGAAATATGGTAATTCATAAAATGAACAGTTCATGGGAATTAGCCAACTACAGAACTGAAATGATGCACACTGTTGGTGTCTTATGATATAAAATATAAAATCCTTGCAAGATAAAATGCACTTAAATGGCACCAGAACCAAGGCATTTAGCTTCCTTACAGCAAGGTAAATGCTTAAAATTTCAAAGATCCCATTCAAGTGAACAAACTTCTTAGGAGTACTTGAGCAGCCAGTAAATACCAGAAACCAAAGTTCCAAAGATGAAACCAACCCGAAAGAAAAGCACAAAAAGGGAAGTTGGAAAACTTTTGAAGAGCTCACAAATGTGAATTGGCAGAGCTTGCTCAGGCCTTTACCTTGGCCCCTGAGTTGTTCTTGGCATCTCCTACCCTAGAGGAGTTGCCGCCCCAAACTGTGGTTCTTTCTTCCAGAATCCAATAGATGTGATAACAAATTCTGAATTTTGACTTTGCCAATCTAATACTGCAGTTATAAATAAACCCAGATGCTTTCCTCTGCTCTGTGGAGGCTCCTAGCTCCTACAGAAGCAGGCTTGACCGCTGTATATCTATCAGCAGTGGGAAACTAGGAGTGTCATTAAATGAGAAAGTTCAGGAGAACCCAAACTTGGGCAACGCTAAAACGATGCTTGAAAGAGCCTTTTTAGGAGTGTCTTCTTATTCAGAATATTAATCCATTTATCTGCATTTGTGTTAAATGTGTTCCCAATTCATGGTTTGACCTGTAGTTCAATTTATGGTATATCTTCATGCACTAAAGTTTTCAACATTAAGCAAACAAAGCAGGAATTTCAAAAACTGTACACAAGAGATGATTGCATGGCATTACAATGCATAGGGAAGGAAACTGCTGACGCATTTACATTGATTGCCTCTAAGAAGTGGGACAATCTGGGAGGTCATTTTTTTCTGTTTTAGTATTTTCTAAATTTTCTAGGTCATAATCAGTTTTATAATAAGAAAATAAAAAGACAAATAGTAAGCACAAACCCTGTGGCAGGGACAAGTGCAATTAGGGCTGGTGCTAACTGGTCTTCCGTCACCAGGTAGCACTAACCACAAGGGGAAAGGTGGTTCCATAGGATTTATGAACAGCTCCTACTGTTTGGTGGAATACAACATAAAAGAAATTTCAAAAAGACCAATGCACTACTCCTAATGCACATCCCGACCTACCCTAAGCCAAGGGAAGAAATTACTTAGCACAAGGTGGGGAAATGGCAAGGAAGAAAGACACCGAAGCCATGAAAAGAGGGTACATTTGCCTGAGCCATAGCCATGGAACTCCACAAAGGAAGGAAAGAGGGAGGAGGACTGTCACGTCAGATTATCAGGAAGGGGATTACACTCAGTGGGAAGTGGAAAAAGGAATTCAGAAGCACATAACCATAGCAGCCTTGGGCTGTTAGAGACTTCACCAGTGATGTGACTGGAGCAACTGTGTTAGTGTATGACTGGCTCTGCCTTGTACGACGTTGAAAGACTCACACATGGAGTGGAATTGAAAAAAAAAAAAAAAGATCCATCTGTATGTTGCCTACAAGAGACTCACCTTGGATCTAATGACACATACAGACCAAAAGTGAAGGGATGGAAAAACATTTACCATGCAAGTGAAAGTGAAAAAAAAAAAAAAAAAAAAGCTGCGGTAGCAATACTTACATCAGACAAAATAGACTTTAAAACAAAGACTGTATAAGAGACAAAGGCATTACATAATGATAAAGGGATCAGTCCAACAAGGGGATGTAACAATTGTAAATACCTATGCACTCAATACTGGAGCACCTAAATATATAAAGCAAATGTTAACAGACATAAAGAGAGAAATTTATGGTAAATAATAATAGTGGGGGTCTTTTAATACCCCACTTACATCAATGGATAGAGCATCCAGGCAGAAAATAGTGTCTTTGAATGACACATTAGACCAAATGGACATAACATATGTACAGAACATTCCATCCAAAAACAAAAGAACACACATTCTTTCCAAGTGCACATGAAACATCCTCCAGAAGAGATCACATGTTAGGCCACAAAACAGTCTCAATAAATTTAAGAATATTGAAATCATACCACACATCTTTTCTGACCACAATGGTATGAAACTAGAAATCAATAAGAAGAAAAAAAAAACTGGAAAAAACGCAAAACACGTGGAAGCTAAACAACATGATAGTAAAACACCAGTGGATCAACAAAGCAATCAAAGAAGAAATTAAAAAAGAGATAAATGAAAATTAAAACACAATAGTCTAGTCTAAATTTTAGAAATGGAAGTGAAAGCAATTCTAAGAGGGAAATACAGTGATACAGGCCCACCTCAAGACACAAAAAGTCCCCAAACAATCTAACCTTACACCTAAAGCAACTAGAAAAAAAAGAGTAAACAAGCCCAGGGTGAGTAGAAAGAAAGAAATAATAAAGATCAGAGAATGAAGAAATGAAATAGAGACTAAAAAACAATAGAAAAGGTCAATGAAACCAAGAGCTGGTTCTTTGAAAAGATATACAAAATTGATAAAACCTTTAGCCAGACCCATCAAGGGAAAAAGAGAAAGGACCCAAATTAATAACATTAGAAACAACAGAAAAGTAACAACTGACAGCATAGAAATTCAAAAGATTATAAAAGAATACTACAAAAAGTTGTATGCCAACAAACTGGATAACCTAGAAAAAATGGATAAATTCCTATAAATAGTCTTTCAAAACTGAATCAGAAAGAAATAGAAAATCTGAACAGACTGATCACTAATAACAAAATTTAATTGGTAATAAAAAAAACTACCAAAAAATAAAAGTCCAGGACCAGATGGATTCACAGGTGAATTCTATAAAACACTGAAAGAAGAGTTGATACCTATTTTCCTGAAATTATTCAAAAAAATAGAAGAGAAGGGAAAGCTTCCAAATATATTTTATGAGGCCAGTATTACCCTGATACAAAAACCAAAAATAAGACAAAAAAGAAAACTATAGGCCAATATCCCTGATGAACATAGATACAAAAATCCTCAACATAATATTAGCAAACCACATTTAATACTACATTAAAAGGGTCATTCACCATGATCATGTGGGATTTATTCTGGGGATGCAAGGACAATTCAGTAACTGCCAATCAATCAATGTGATACACCACATTAAGAAAATGAAGGATAAAAATCATATGATCACCTCACAGATGCCAGAAAAAGCATTTGACAAAACTCAACATCCATTCATGATAAAAACCCTCAACAAAGTGGGTTTAGAGGGAACATACCTCAACATAATAAAGACCATAAATTACAAACCCACAGCTACTCAGTGGAAAAAAATTGAGAGCTGTTCCCCTAAGATCAGCAATAAGACAAGGATGTCCACTCTTGCCACTTTTATTCAACATAGTACTGGAAGTCTAGCCACAGCAATCAGACAAGAAATAAAATGCATCCATATTGGGGCACTTGGGTGACTCAATCAGTTAAGCATCCCACTCTTGATTTCAGCTCAGGTCATGATCTCAGGGCCCTGGGTTCAAGCCCCATGTCAGGCTCCTGCTCAGTGGAGAGTCTGCTTGAAAATTCTCTCTCTTTCCCTGTCCCTCTGCCTTTCTCCCTGTTCTCTCTCTCTCTAAAATAAAAAATCTTTTTAAAAATGCATCTATATTGGTAAAGACGAAGTTAGACTGTCACTATTTGCAGATGATATGATACTATATATAGAAAACCCTAAAGACTCCACCAAAAACCTATTAAAAGTAATCAATGAATTCAGGAAAGTTGCAGGATACAAAATTAATACCCAGTTATTGGTATTAATCAGTACTAATTGGGTATTAATAACAAAGTAGCAGAAGGAGAAATTAAAAATCACAGTTACAATTGTACCAAAAAGGATAAAATACTTAGAAATAAACCTAACCAAAGAGGTGAAAAACCTGTACCCTGAAAACTATAAAACACAAATGAAAGAAACTGAAGATGACACAAGCAAATGGAAAGATATCCCATGTTCATGGATTGCAAGACTTACTATTGTTACAATGTCCATACTACCCAAAGCAACCTACAGATGCAATGCAATCCTTATCAAAACACCACCAGCATTTTTCACAGAACTAGAATAATAATAAATAATAAAGATTGCTGAAGCAATCTTGAGAAAGAGGAACAAAGCTGGAGTTATCACAATCCCAGATTTTAAGGTATACTATAAAGCTGCAGTAACCAAAACAGCATGGTATGGGCACAAAAAGTAGTCACATAGAGCAACAGAACAGAACAGACCCCAGAAATAAATCCACGATTATATGGTCATCTAATCTATGACAAAGGAGGCAAGAATATTCAATGGGAAAAAGACAGTCTCTTCAAGAAATGGTGTTGGGAAAACTGGACAGTGACATGCAGAAGAATGAAGCTGGACTGCTTTCTTGCACCATACACAAAAATAAACTCAAAATAGATTAGAGACCTAAATGTGAGACCTGAAACCATAAAAATCCTTGAAGAGAGCAGAGGCACTAATTTTTCTGACATTGGCAATAACAACATTTTTCCAGACATGTCTCCTAAGGCAAGCAAAAGCAAAATAAACACACACAAGCGGGGACACACACACAAAGAAGTGCAAAAATAAACTATTGGAATTACATCAAAATAAAAAGCTTCTGCACAGTGAAGGAAACTATCAACAAAAAGAAAAGGCAATCTACTGAATGGGAGAAGATATTTGCAAATGATATATCTGGCAAAAGGTTAGTATCGAGAATGTATAACTTACATAACATAACTCAACACCAAAAAAACCCAAACAATCCAATTAAAAAATGGGCAGAGGACTTGAATAGACATTTTTCCAAAGAAGACATACAGAAGGCCAACAGGCATATGAAAAGATACTCAACATCACTAATCATCAGGAAAATGCAAAGCAAAACCACAATGAGATAGCACCTCATACCTGTCAAAATGGCTAAAATAAAAAAGACAAGAAATAACAAGTGTTGGTGAGTATGTAGAGAAAAAGAAACCCTTGTAAACTGTTGATGAGAATGTAAATTGGTGCAGCCACTATGCAAAACAATGTGGAAGTTCTTCAAAAATTAAAAATAGAAATACTGTATGATTAAGTAGCTTCACTACTGGGTATTTACCCAGTAGAAACAAAAACACTAATTCAAGAAAATATATGCACCCCTATGTTTCTTGCAGAATTATTTACAATATGCAAGATATGGAAACAAGCGAAGTGTCCACCAGTGGATGAATGGGTAAGGAAGATGTGGTATATACATATACTATGCAGCCATAAAAAAGGATGAAATTGTACCATTTGTGACAACATGGGCGGACCTAGAGGGTGTTATGTGAAGTGAAATAAGTCAGACTTAGAAAAACAAATACCATATGATTTCATTCATATGTGGAATCTAAAAAAATAAATGAATAAACCAACATAAAGCAGAATCAGACCTATAAATACAGAGAACAAACTGATGGTTGCCAGAGGGTTGGAGGGAGGGATGGGCAAAACAGATGAAGGAGAGTGGGAGACACAGGCTTCCAGTTATGGAATGAATAAATCAGGGAATATAAGGCACAACATAAAGTCAGTGGTCACGTAAGGGAGTTGTACGGTGACAGATGGTAGCTACGCTTGTGGTGAGCAAAGCATAATGCACAGACTTGTCAAATCACCTGAAATAATGTAACATTGGGTGTCACCTATACTCAGATAAAAATAAAAGACCCTAAGAGGCGAAAATGCAGTAGGTCCCATAGGTCACCTATTATGTGTTGGGTTGGAGGGGATGGGGTCAAGGATATGGCATGCTTGATGATGAAGACAATACTCCTTTCATATGCCCAAAATGCCTTCTTCACAGATTCACATACAGACTTTCTAGAATTTCAATGTCATCATCTTAAGCAATCTACGGTTAGGGCTAGACAGTATAAACAACCCTTTAAACACACCCCTCCACACACAGAGCGCCATCTGTGATACATGCATTCACTCGAACACACATGCACAAACACACACAAACATTTACAGGGGAACACACACACACACACAGCTAAATGGTGGCATAGGAGAGCTAGTTTTACCACTCTCCTTAATTTCCACCTATTCTATTCCATCTATTCCATCATCTCTTTCATTTGCCATCTATTCCACAGGTATAGACATGTTCCCAATCATATGCAAGTGCAGCTTCAAGCCACCCTCAATCCAACCACATTCACTAAGACACTCCTTTATGGAAATTCTGGGGTCTCCACTGTGCTTTCACTTTGCTAGCAGGAGGGTGTCACACACTTTCAACTCTTAGTTTTTTCTACCAAAGGGAAGAAAGCATGGTTTCCCGCCTGTTTGTTTATGCCAGCCTGCCCCATTGCTCTGGTAGACAAGAATGATGTTCACTGGGTGTCACTAATTGCCAGCTACGAAGTCCTACATAATTAATGTTAGTCACTTTCTTTACCATAGTCCAGCATTTTTCTATAACAAAAAATACACTCCACCAAGCATATTGCTACCTACACTATGGAGACCCTACCTCCATATGGCATGTGATTTTATTCAGATTAATGACTCCTTAAAATGCCATTTTTACCCAGAACAATGCCCACTTTCAATTTCTTTTCTTCTCCCAAAATTTTCATAAGCTCCACATGACACTTTGCAAATGGTTTGCCCATTCTCAGAGAAAGTTTTCCATAGCACTAATCCACATGGATCCTGTAACTGAGCAACTCTGGGGTAATACTGAAAACTTTCCTGTTGCCTAGCAGTGCCTAGGAGCTGATTTTGTTTTTTCTTTACCCAGACGCCGCGAACTTCAGAGCTAATCCTCCAGCTGCCCTGTCGTATGAATTTGAATGGGGTCACACATTCTCCCAGAGCGCCACTGGGCTAATCTGGGCAATAATGCTCTCCACAGCTGTCTTTGAGAAGCATGAAGCTCTAGGAAGAATAAAAAGAGCTTGTCAGACAAATGAGTGGTTATAACCCCAGAGAGTCATGATGGCAGCACAGATACCGCCACCATGGCACCCGAGTGAGAGAAGGTCACAGGATCTTCCCAGGACCTCACAGAGACTGTGCCTCCAAGGATCAGAGTTAGGACCTTCTTTCTTTTCCCAACCTGATTCTTAAAAAAATTCCTAACCAGACAACTGTTTTAACTCAGGCTGCCAACCTTGACCTGTTCATGGACCAGTTCCAAAATGTGTGATTTGGTAACTCTCCAAAATAAGAATCTAAGCCACTAGACAGGGTTGGGGAATAGTGAGGTCCAAGTGTCCTCCACTCCATGTCTGAAGCTCAGCAAGGCAATGCACAGTATGGAACTCTCTCAATGGCTCCAGTATCTAAATGAAATCATTTTTGCCATTGACTCCCTGTGTGATACTGACATGTCACTTAAGCCTTCCTGTGCCTCAGCAGTCTCATCTTTAAAGAGGCTGAACTCTTTTCATTCTCAGAGACAAGGACAGAACCTGGACAGGAGTCCACGGGCTGCTTACCTACTGGGTAAGCAGTGACCCCATCTCAACAACTCTACCGTTTTACTAGCTTGGAGGCACTGTCTCTTCCCTGGCCCCACTCCCTCTGCCTCATTCAGCCCTTGTTTTTTCTATTTCCTGGGCTTATGCAATGGTTCCTGTGTGGTCTCTGTGCCTCCAACCCAGAGATTCTCAATCAGGGAGCAATTTTGTTCCCCAGGGGACACCTAACAATACCTGGAGACATTTTTGTTTATCAGGATAGGTGGGGTACTACTGGCATCTACTGGGAAAAAGCCAAGGATGCTGCTAAACATCATACAATGCTCAGGACAGTCCCCAACAAAAAATTATCCAGCTTAAAATGTCAATGGTGCTGATGTTGAAAAACTCTGCACCAGCCACACCTGCCTCAAATCTGCCCTCTCTACACCACAAATGATATAAAACACAATTCCAATCAGGCATGGAAATCCTCCAGTGCCTCCCAAGTGCCTTCAGGTTAAAGTCTAACCTCTCCAGGCAAGTCATGGAGACCCATCATGATCTGGTCCTTTCTTAACTTTGCCTTGCCTTTCACTTTTCCCCCTGACCTTTTTCTTCCCCAAAGCTAAACCAGCAACCAATGCAGGTAGACCAGACCACTCACAACTCCCTCTACCTATCAGTCTCACCCACCCATTCTTTGGCCTACCAATTATTCATCAGACACTCTAATCAGACTAAAGGGGAACAAGACACTCTCCAGGTAGCTTGAAGCACTGCTGTCTCATGAGGGACACCAAAAAGTGAGCACGCTTTCAATTGGCAGGGCCAGAACCTACTCATCACCCCTGTGATTTCACTGCTGTCTCCCCAACAGGCTGTGAGACTTCAGGAAGACAGTGTCTACATCTTTATAGGCCACAGCAACCTGCACACACTAAGTGTGGTCTACCACTTGTATCAGTTGTATTTGTCACAGATGTTGCATTAAGGAATGAATGAATTCCTAGCTTCTTTCAATTTGGCTCTGGCTCAGGCATAAAAACACTAAAATATCAAAATACAAAGATGAAACTAAATTCATCACACTGTATGTGCCAAGAAAGGCAGTTCATCCATAAAGGTGGAGATATCTTTGTTTAAAGCTGTGGTCTCTGCCTCTCTTTTCTTTATATACCAGAGAAATACAAATCTATAAAATAAGTATTTATCCCTATGGATTGTCTAAATCCCATTGCCTGATACTCAAAGACAAGACATTCGGAGCAGAATCAGACTCTAAAATAGTAACAGAGATATGATGGTATCAAGAACACTGGAGGAGATTATGCTAAGTGAAATAAGTCAAGCGGAGAAAGTCAGTTATCATATGGTTTCACTTATTTGTGGAACATAAGGAGTAGCATGGAGGACATTAGGAGAAGGAAGGAAAAAATGAAGGGGGGTGGGAATCGGAGAGGGAGACAAACCATGAGAGACTATGGACTCCGAGAAACAAACTAGGGTTTGAGAGGGGAGGGGGGTGGGAGGATGGGTTAGCCCAGTGATGGGTATTAAGGAGGGCATGTATTGCATGGAGCACTGGGTGTTATACGCAAACACTGAATCATGGAACGCTACATCAAAAACTAATGATGTACTGTATGGTGACTAACATAACATTAAAAAAAAAAAAAAAGAACACAGAGCTAGGTTCACTGTGGGAATCATAACTCTGAATTTAATGGGACTTAAAATGATTTTGCTCTTTCTCTAGACTGAGAAGGTCATTCCATCTACTGGACACCTAACAATACTGTTGTTTTTACTTCTTTTCCTTTTAAGTTGATTCTATATCCTGGAGATTGATAGGATTTGCCTGAGCTTCAAAACCCACAAGATGTCCCACAAGGGGACTGCCTAATAAAAAAAAGTCTTATTAGACATTTTTAGAGCCATTTTGGACGTTTAAGAGAGTAACCTATCAGTTTGACTTTATAGCTGGTGAAAGAATTTAATATTCTTCTTTAAAGTAACTAGAAAAATTGAAAAGGTGGCTTATGGATTCTTATCACATATCATGAAAATTTTTATTTTTATTGCAGTTAATTACAACGGATGTGTCTCTTGTCCACAGCGTTCGTGTTAAAGCCAAGCTTAGGATTTAGCAGTGGAGCCTCATTATAGAAAATGGAGCAAAATGGCTTTTAATTGAATGGGGTAAAGGGTCCAGGGAAAAGCTTGCCCAGTTCCCTGTTATATCCTGGGGGGTGACTCATAGGGCCAGAGTGGCCTGACTTCCATATTCCCCATGGAATTTTTGTTCCCATCTAGGTTTCCATCTTTGCAGACAAGACACAGTCACAACTCCAGGCTTGGGTTGTTCCTTTTCCCTCCCTCCTCTCCATTCAAACTTGGGAGAATCAGGACCTCCAGAGAAAGGGATTTGTATTAAACCAAATATTCCAGGTATAGGAGCATGTAGGCGTCAAGGGCAAGCCACCCAAAATGTATCAGGGTGCATATTGATTATTCTGAATTAAAGCTACTCAGACCCTCCACTGTCCCTCTGACAGCAGGAAACAAATCTCCCTTATGAAAAACACCCTCCCTGTAATTAAAAGTAAAAAAATATCCTTGTTGGGATGCCTGGGTGGCTCAGTCAGTTAAGCATCTGCCTTCAGCTCAGGTCATCCTCCCAGGGTTCTGGGATCGAGCCCCACATCGGGCTCCTTGCTCAGCGGGGAGCCTGCTTCTCCCTCCCTCTGCTTGTGCTCTCTCTCTCTCAGACAAATAAATAAAATCATAAAAAAAAAAAAGACATCCTTGTCACCAGAGATAGGGACTTCAAAGCTGAGAAAACTGTAGAAACAAACCGTGTTATTTTTTTTCTAATCTACTAGACCTTAGCCTAAAGTCTGCTTAGAATTCCCTAATAATTAAAGCTCCCAAACATCTGTTTTGTTTATCCTGTCAATTCCTCCCCAATTTATTGTCTCTTTGTCTAAAATGTATACAAATTGCCTGCTTTAATAATTTCTTTAGGTCTCGAGCATCCTACTGAAGAATGAATGGGTCAACCAGGAAATTAAAGAAGAATTAAAAAAATTCATGGAAACCAATGAAAATGAAAACACAACTATTCAAAATCTTTGGGATACAGCAAAGGCAGTCCTAAGAGGAAAGTATATAGCAATACAAGCCTTTCTCAAGAAACAAGAAAGGTCTCAAGTACACAACCTAACCCTACACCTAAAGGAGCTGGAGAAAGAACAGCAAATAAAGCCTAAACCCAGCAGGAGAAGAGAAATAATAAAGATCAGAGCAGAAATCAATGAAATAGAAACCAAAAGAACAGTAGAACAGATCAACGAAACTAGGAGCTGGTTCTTTGAAAGAATTAACAAGATTGATAAGCCCCTGGCCAGACTTATCAAAAAGAAAAGAGAAATGACCCAAATCAACAAAATCATGAATGAAAGAGGAGAAATCACAACCAACACCAAAGAAATACAAACAATTATAAGAACATATTATGAGCAACTCTATGCCAGCAAATTAGATAACCTGGAAGTAATGGATGCATTCCTAGAGATGTATCAACTACCAAAACTGAACCAGGAAGAAATAGAAAACCTGAACAGACCTATAACCACTAAGGAAATAGAAGCAGTCGTCAAAAATCTCCCAAAACACAAAAGCCCAGGCCCAGATGGCTTCCCAGGGGAATTCTACCAAACATTTCAAGAAGAATTAATACCTATCCTTCTGAAACTGTTCCAAAAAATAGAAATGGAAGGAAAACTTCCAAACTCATTTTATGAGGCCAGCATTACCTTGATCCCAAAACCAGACAAAGACCCCATCAAAAAGGAGAATTACAGACCAATATCCCTGATGAACATGGATGCAAAAATTCTCACCAAAATACTAGCCAATAGGATCCAACAGTACATTAAAAGGATTATTCACCACGACCAAGTGGGATCTATCCCTGGGTTGCAAGGTTGGTTCAACATCCGCAAATCAATCAACGTGATACAATACATTAACAAAAGAAAGAACAAGAATCATATGATCCTCTCAATAGATGCAGAAAAAGCATTTGACAAAGTACAGCATCCTTTCTTGATCAAAACTCTTCAGAGTATAGGGATAGAGGGTACATACCTCAATATCATAAAAGCCATCTATGAAAAACCTACAGCGAATATCATTCTCAATGGGGAAAAACTGAGAGCTTTCCCCCTAAGGTCAGGAACGCGGCAGGGATGTCCACTATCACCACTGCTATTCAACATAGTATTGGAAGTCCTAGCCACAGCAATCAGACAACAAAAAGAAATCAAAGGCATCCAAATTGGCAAAGAAGAAGTCAAACTCTCACTCTTTGCAGATGATATGATACTTTATGTGGAAAATCCCAAAGACTCCACCCCAAAACTGCTAGAACTCATACAGGAATTCAGTAAAGTGGCAGAATATAAAATCAATGCACAGAAGTCAGTGGCATTCCTATACACCAACAACAAGTCAGAAGAAAGAGAAATTAAGGAGTCGATCCCATTTACAATTGCACCCAAAACCATAAGATACCTAGGAATAAATCTAACCAAAGAGGCAAAGGATCTGTACTCAGAAAACTATAAAATACTCATGAAAGAAATTGAGGGAGACACAAAGAAATGAAAAACGTTCCATGCTCATGGATTGGAAGAACAAATATTGTGAAGATGTCAATCCTACCTAGAGCAATCTACACATTCAATGCAATCCCCATCAAAATACCATCCACTTTCTTCAAAGAAATGGAACAAATAATCCTAAAATTTGTATGGAACCAGAAAAGACCCCGCATAGCCAGAGGAATGTTGAAAAAGAAAAGCAAAGCTGGCGGCATCACAATTCCAGACTTCCAGCTCTACTACAAAGCTGTCATCATCAAGACAGTATGGTACTGGCACAAAAACAGACACATAGATCAATGGAACAGAATAGAGAGCCCAGAAATGGACCCTCAACTCTATGGTCAACTCATCTTTGACAAAGCAGGAAAGAATGTCCAATGGAAAAAAGACAGTCTCTTCAACAAATGGTGTTGGGAAAATTGGACAGCCACATGCAGAAGAATGAAACTGGACCATTTCCTTACACCACACACAAAAATAGACTCCAAATGGTTGAAAGACCTCAATGTGAGACAGGAGTCCATCAAAATCCTAAAGGAGAACACAGGCAGCAACCTCTTCGACCTCGGCCGCAGCAACTTCTTCCTAGAAACATCGCCAAAGGCAAGGGAAGCAAGGGCAAAAATGAACTATTGGGACTTCATCAAGATAAAAAGCTTTTGCAAAGCAAAGGAAACAGTCAACAAAACCAAAAGACAACTGACAGAATGGGAGAAGATATTTGCAAATGACATATCAGATAAAGGGCTAGTATCCAAAATCTATAAAGAACTCATCAAACTCAACACCAAAAGAACAAAGAATCCAATCAAGAAATGGGCAGAAGACATGAACAGACATTTTTCCAAAGAAGACATCCAAATGGCCAACAGACACATGAAAAAGTGTTCAATATCGCTCGGCATCAGGGAAATCCAAATCAAAACCTCAATGAGATACCACCTCACACCAGTCAGAATGGCTCAAATTAACAAGTCAGGAAATGACAGATGTTGGCGGGGATGCGGAGAAAGGGGAACCCTCCTACACTGTTGGTGGGAATGCAAGCTGGTGCAGCCACTCTGGAAAACAGTATGGAGGTTCCTCAAAAAGTTGAAAATAGAGCTACCACATGATCCAGCAATTGCACTACTGGGTATTTACCCCAAAGATACAAAAGTAGGGACCCAAAAGGCTACGTGCACCCCGATGTTTATAGCAGCAATGTCCACAATAGCCAAACTGTGGAAAGAGCCAAGATGTCCATCAACAGATGAATGGATAAAGAAGAAGTGGTATATATATACAATGGAATATTATGCAGCCATCAAAAGGAATAAGATCTTGCCATTTGCAACGACGTGGATGGAACTGGAGGGTATTATGCTGAGCGAAATAAGTCAAACAGAGAAAGACATGTATCATATGACCTCACTGATATGAGGAATTCTTAATCTCAGGAAACAAACTGAGGGTTGCTGGAGTGGGGAGTGGGGTGGGAGGGATGGGGTGACTGGGTGATGGACACTGGGGAGGGTATGTGTTCTGGTAAGCGCTGTGAATTGTGCAAGACTGTTGAATCTCAGATCTGTACCTCTGAAACAAATAATGCAATATATGTTAAGAAAGAAAAGAAGGAGAAGAAGAATGTAGCAGGAGGGGAAGAATGAAGGGGGGGAAATCGGAGGGGGAGAAGAACCATGAGAGACGATGGACTCTGAAAAACAAACTGAGGGTTCTAGAGGGGAGGGGGGTGGGAGGATGGGTTAGCCTGGTGATGGGTATTGAGGAGGGCACGTTCTGCATGGAGCACTGGGTGTTATGCACAAACAATGAATCATGGAACACTATATCTAAAACTAATGATGTAATGTATGGGGATTAACATAACAATAAAAAAATTTAAAACTAAAAAAAAAAAAAATAATAATAATTTCTTTAGGTCTCAATTTCACTTTGGGGCCTCCATGTGCCCATAATAAAACTTGAGGGTTTTTTCTCCTGTTAATTTGTCATAAATCTTGGTCCAGCTGAAAGACCTTGAAGGGGAAGAGTTTTTCCTTCTCTACAAGAGGAAGTCCAGAAAAATCACTGGGGATCAGAAATGAAAGCTACTTTTATTACAGTTGAAAAACATACAAAATCAGAGAGGGTGCTGGAAAATGTAGACAAGCAACATGGACCCAGAGACCCTTGGGCTAAGAAAACTAACTTAGCATGGAATTTACAGAGTTGGTTGCTAAGACCAAGAATACAGGCCATGAGTATACCAAGACCATTCTCATTGTCATCATCTTGTGGCTCAGCTCGGGATAAGGATGTCTCCCGAGGCCCTACCCTTCCTATTTTGCAATGCTTTCCTTCTACCCATGGAATCTGGGGCATCTAAGCTGTCCAGTTCTCCTCCTAACCACTAAACTTCCTTTCAGGAAAAGATTTACTAAAATTATTTACACTTCAGTGTGAGGTAGCTGCTGCTACTTCTCCCAAGGGTATTTGCATCCCAAGCCATATTCTCATTACAGGCTCAAGAGTTTTCCCCTATGGATGGGATTCGTGAATTGAAGCTGCAGGTGAAGGAGGTCTTTTGGGGACAGAGAGACCTGCCCTCTTGAAACTGCCCCGTATCCAAATTTTAAATGATGAAACCAAAGTCACCTAAGGAAAAGCATGTTATGTTTGTGTTCAGGGTTCCAATAACTTTATTTTGAGTGCATTTTAAAATATACCTTGATAATTCATGTGTGAGATTTGCCTCATGAAATGTCTCTAGCAAGCAGTGTGGAGAGATTCCTCCCTGAAGTAAGTAAAATCCTTAAAAGCAAAAAAAGCCTAGATGCACATATAGTACAGTCCTTAAAAATATAACAACTTTTGGGTTGAGGTGGACTATATGTATTTTAGCTTGTATCAAAACTATCAGAGAAAGGCCTATGGAAAAGGGAATATAAGTATGAAGAAATATTGAGGCAGAACAGAATGACCAGTTAAAGACACTTTATACTGGAGAATTCTTTACAACCACTAATTTAATTATAATAAAAACTTACCATTCAGTAAAACTTTCTACAGTAATGGAAATGTTCCTGGTCTGACCTTTCCATGATGGTAGCCATTAGCCGCGTGTGGCTATTACTCATTGGAAATGCAGCTATCGTGGCTAGAACTGAATTTTTAACTTTAATGAATTTAAACTTAGTTTTAAATAGCCATACATTGTGAGTGGCTACCATGCTGGACAGTGGGGGGTGGGGGGAGGGTCTAACAGCATTACTGCTTTAACACGTAATTTTTAGGACTACTTTGTATCCATGGACTTTCTCTAGGAGAAACTGATAGAACTCTCAAAATAATGCAGTCTTCCAGCCACAAACAGCTTATTTACTAGAAACAGCTTATGACTGGGTGTCTGGGTGGCTCAGTCGGTTAAGCAACTGCCTTCAGCTCAGGTCATGATCCTGGAGTCCCGGGATCGAGTCCCGCATCAGGCTCCCTGCTCAGCAGGGAGTCTGCTTCTCCCTCTGACCCTTCCCCCTCTCATGTTCTCTCTCTCTCTCTCTCTCTCTCATTCTCACTCTCTCAAATAAATAAATAAAATCTTTTAAAAAAAAAAAAGAAAAGAAAAGAAACAGCTTATGACTCATCCCATCCCCCACCCCAACCATTACCAAGGGACCTAGGACTGGTGCCTTACTCGTCCCTTTAGGGTAAGTCTGCAATGCCATCTTCTGGAAGGAAGGGTACTTACCCTCACCCAATGGAAGTTCCTCTTCTTGCTCACTGGGGGAAGGCAGCAGGGGCTGCAGGGGTTCCATGTTAATGATGAGCTGTTTGTTCAAGGAGTAGGAACTGCGGCTCTGAGTCATGTTGGCTCTGAAAACAGACACAAACCAGAGGGAATTGGTTTCTATTGCAAACACCAGCTCCTCTATCTCGGTTGGCTACCCAAGTTGGGAACTGTCTCTAGACTTCCACAGTGCATGAGGCCAGTGGTAAAGGGAACATAACAGTTAAGATATACAGCCCTCTTGATCCTTAAGTTCTGACAAAACGTCCATGTGTCTTAATGCAACGCAGTTAACGAAAACCTATTTCCCCATATGTCACCAGACTGAGGCATACTAGGCGACAACGCAGACATGGGACGCAGGTGTCACTGAACTAGAGACGCAGAAAAGTGAATGAAGGGAATGGCTCAAAGTAATTTAACAAGCACCAAAAAAACACAAAAAATGAAAACACAACCTGGTCAGACAGCTTTGAGCTACCTTGCTGTTGCTGGATGTCCAATATTTAATATCTATGTTTAATACTCCCATTCAAATTCACACCCCTCTCACCAGCCAGTCACAGAAGCTCTGCTTCTGAAGGCAGCATACACGTGTCATTGGCTGCAAAGGGCAGCAGATGGCAAGGAAAATGTACAAGCATCTCATCAAGACTATTGGCTGATAGCGAGAAGCCCATCTACACTCCCTGCTGCAGGGAGACCAGCTGTCCGCCCTGAAAGACATGGAGGTGAGGCACCTCTAGTGGGTGTTTCAGCACCCTTCCCCTCATGTTTCCTGTCAAAACCCAAACCAACCCACCCTTCAAAGATGGTGTCAAATGTCTCCTAACCCTTTGATGCCCCCTTGGATGACCCCATGACACATTTTCATTCATTCTCTCTCTCTCCCCTCACACTACCCTCCCTTCTTTCACATCTCATGGCATTTGACACCTCTGTCTCTCTGTCTTTACTGGTGTATTAATCAGCCCCACTTTGACAAGCACTTTAAGGGCAGAGACTGATCTACCCATTCTGGTGTGCCTTACAGCACCTCCCTGGGTAAGGGCTGCTCACATTTGAAATTGAAGTAAATGGAATGCAATCCTGGCTTGACATAAGTTGCCATTTCAGATTGACATGGGTATTCCCCAGGTTGGTTACAGAGTTGTCTTATAGCCTGGGCATTTCTGTTTGGCATGGGACAGCACATTTATTTGCAGCTGATACATATGCATTGGATGGTCTGCCTTGTTCCAGTGAACCATGGTCCTTGCATGAAGTAACTCACTCTCTAGAACTATGATTTTCAGACTTTTTTGACAGAGACCCACATTAAGAAATGCATTTTATGTCATTTCTCTGTACACACATGGGGAGGCACAAAAGTAAAGCAAATGTTTCATGCAACAAGAGTAACTCCTGTTATGTGTGATTCACTTTCTTTTTCCCCATTCTATTTCATTTTGTTTGAAGTGCTGGTCTATTTTCATTTCATGACTCATTAATGTGCTACAACCACAGTTGGAAAAGTACGAATCCCACGGAGGAGACTGATGGCCAAGGGTCCTCTGGGAACTCTAAGGAGGGGCACCCGACCCTGCTGTGGGGGGAAGGGAGAGCCAGGAAGGACCTCTCAGGGGAGGTGATGCCTGTGGTACATCCTGGCAAGCACGGTGGAGCTGACAAGGAAAGAAATGGAGACAGCGTTTCCTTGCATATGGAAGGAAGGAAGGAAGGGAGGGAGGGAGGGAGGGAGGGAAGGAAGAGTCTTCATTTTTTGAGTTTTCATGGGATTTCCTCTGGCCCTGTGGCCTTCATGACTGTGATTCTAGCTCTGCAAAGCACATGTCGCCATGTCTGTGTGGACCATGGAGCTTTCTGACCTCAGAAAAGCCCATTTTCCACTGTTGCACCAACTGAATCTCTCTGCCCCACCTCTAGCCACCCATGCCCCCTGACTGGCAGCAGTTCTGTCCCCCCAAAATGACTGCATATCATCAAGGAGGGCCTGTAATGAGCCTTTATGGAGGATCTTTTGCTCCACAGCAGCCCCCCCTCCCAACACTCCTCACTTGGAGTTATAAAGCATCCTACCACCTGCCCGCCTTCACCGCCAACACTACAACGTCTGGCCAATTGCCCGGTGCTGGGACAGGCTGAGCTCACCAAGCGTGACCTCACAGGTGTGAGCCTGCTGGGCACTGGCTGGTCAGGAGGATGCTGACTCAGCGCCCATGCCCACAGGCTCCTGCTGCCACACTGGAGCAGAGGCCTATGGCTAGGGTCAAGGGGGTTTAGGGTCTGCTTAGAGTTAGGCCAGATGAACCACACAGTCAATTACAACCCTGAAACTCTCCAGTTCTATGATTAAGAGGGGAACACTGCCTCCCGATAAGTACAAGACTCAGATAAACCCAAGGGTGGATACAGCTAGAGTTTTCCTGGAGCACAAAGAATCCAGGGCTCGAGAGCTTGGTGCTGGGTACTGGGACAGCCAGAGGGTAAGATTAATCAGAACTAGAATCAAAATGCATGTCTCCCACCCTCTCTGTACCAACCCCTGTAGACTACAGGTTACCTTTTCATACCTCTCTGTTTGCAACCTTTTTAAAGGTGCCACCTGATCCCAGCTTTATTTAAAGCAAGAGCCCACCAGCACAGTTACACTACTAATAAATATGCCAGAATTTGATGGCTCCTTTTTTAGTTTACGGGTTTATATACTTGACCGTGTTTGTTTTTCTCAGTGTACCTGTGAGACAGGCAAGAAAAATACCATATTCACAGATGAGGACACTCAGACTCAGTGAAGTTACAGAACTTGACTAAAGATACTTAAGATAAGCAAACTCAGATCATATGATTCTCAACCAGTGCTCCTGCTCTGCTCTCCACTGCCTTCCTGCACTTTCTGCATGATTTATCCTATAGTGTCCCAGGGGGGACTCTGTTCACTACTGCTAATGTCCTGCTCTCTGGCTATATGAGGGTCCACTGTGTCAGGTGGTCTTCTAGAAGACGTGCCAACATCCCAGTCAGCTCCCACCCTGCCCTTCCACCTGAGCTCCTGATGTAACAGCTTCTCTGGCTGGAGTCTCCCCAAGCCAGGCAAGGGTCTGTGCCATGTTTCCCATTCTCAGAATCTACCCGTCAACGGATTCTGCAAAATGCCTGACCCATTTTGTACTCAGCACAGAGCAGTTTCCCAATGAAACAGTCACTGGGAATTCTACTGAGGTAAAAAGGTTTTCTTTGGAAACTGCAAGGACATTCTAAGATTGGCTTCAAAAACTGATGGCATAATATAGAGCAACTAACACAAGGCTCGTGGAATTCTGCACCAGTCCTTGCAGTGAAGCAAGTGCTGTTGGCCTGTCATCAAAACTCCATCTGAAGAAGCTTTAATGAGGACAGATCTGTTAAATTCTAGCTTCCCATTTTTGGATGAGAGACAGGAAGAATATCATCACCTCACATTTGCATGGCACTTTCTAATTTTTAAAGCACTTTATTTTTATGCCCATAACAAAGTCTAGAAGTTGGGCAAAGCAATATTCTGAATCTCATTTTATAGATGAGTAAACTGATGATCAGAGAAGTTAAGAGACTTACCCAAGACCACACAGCTTGTAAGCAACACAACCAAGATTAGACCACACACAGCTTGTAAGCAACACACCAAGTTCATGGCCCCTCAATTGGTGCTCGTTTTAGGTCCAAATGCTGCCTCTGGGTGTCCCCCGGTGGTGGCTGCTGAGCCCAGGTGGCTCACACAGCCAGCCCTAGGCTCACCGAGCTGCAGCCTTTTGCTTCGCTGGGCCCCTGGCATGGGTGGGCGATTCCCAGGCTAGGAGGGATTTGCTTGGGGATCTTGTCATCAGTAAAGATCAGTGAGCTATCATGAGAGTTAGCTTTTTCTCTTTTTGGAAAAAAAAAAAAAAAAAATCCCAAGACAGTGTCCTCAATCTGTCTGTGTTGTCTCTTTCTAAACACACACACCTCAGCAAAAGTAGTAGTCCATGAACTTGCCATTCTTTGAAGAGTACACTCTCAAGTGTGAGGAAAGACAACTAACTGAAGCCTTAGAGTGCTCATCTCTAAACACAGCCAGAGGGAGAGTTCATTACTATATTCTCACTTTCGACAGCCACATCAAAGAAGCCAAAATAATTCAAAAATAATTGCTTAAGAGAAAAAATGTCCTACCATGCAACTGGCCACTGGAAAGAAATGAGAATTTGCGACTGCAAGGGGTACCTCTCCATGGCTCTGGAAGCACTCTTGCCTCCTAGGAGGTCAAGGTCCCCAGGGCAGCACCTTGGACAGATCTCAGGTCTCAGAAAATTGCAGGCCTGCTGCCGTCACCCCACACCCCTGGTTCACAGGTTCATTCAACAACTATGTACTGACCTCTACTATGTGCCAAGTGCTGGGTTAGGTGTTGAGTGATACACAGATGACCAAACAGACGCAAGCCTTTTCCTCCCACAGCTTGCTTTGCATCATTACTTTAAACAAATTCTTCCTTATATTGTCAGAGATTTGAGAGATACTGCCAAAAAGCTGAGGACCAGAGAGGTGTCCTGAGCATGTGGACTCAATAGGCTTTCATATACACATAAAAAGGGTTAGTGGAAGGGGAAGAAATAGCATGTGAACCAGTGTCTCAAGGGTCTATAGGTCCTTGTGTGCAGTTACATCCCTGGGGGATTTTAGAAGGTTCCAGAAAAAGGAAACTATAAATGGACTGATGCCTCATTTCCCATCCCCTCTGGTGGTTCGGTCCATTTGGGAAAAGATTCTCACTATGGCCACTCTGCTCCCCTCACTCCCACAGCCTGGCTACCCAAAGTGTGGTCCATGAACCCGCCACATGGCCACCACCTAGGAGCTCATTAGAAATGCCAGATTCATGAATTGGAATCTGATTTTAACAAGATCCATAGGTGATCCCTGTCCAAGTTAAAGTTTGAGAAGCCCTGATCTAGGAATCCTTGATTCCCATAAATTAAGCAAACCTCAATTGAAAAAAGAAATGCTTTTTCCAATTATTTCTGATCTCACTGACCATCTATATATGATAACTATGGGATTCTTGGAAAGTCTTATGTATTGGGAATATGAGTCTCTGAAAGCATTTTGTTAAAAACAGTTTCCTTCTTTGTGTTTGTGCTGTCAAGAGAACTCCCCAGCATCAAGTATTTCTTTCTTTTCTTTCTTTCTTTTTTTTTTTAAGATCAAACACTCACACTTCATGTTAGAAGACTAAAACCCAAGCAGATCCCTTGGGGTGGTTCTGCCTCCCAGCTTCTAAGAGAATGCCAGAGGGTTTCTGGGTGGCAAAGGCTACAAAGAAAAGAACACAGGCTTAGGTCTGCCACAAGAAAAAATATTATGACTTTAGATAAATCTTTTAACTTCTCCAAGACCCATGTTCCCTTGTCTATAAAATAGAAGCATCAAATTAGGTGATCCTTAAGGTCACTTCTGGCCCAGAGTCTAGGAAAGTTCAAATGATACATTTTATCATTTCCTCTTTTCATTTCTGCCACACCGAGTAACCACAATTTGTGGTAGAAGAGGGACTGTAAAGACTATTTTAAAAATAAGTAAATACAAATAAAAGACTAGTGTTATCAAGAGGTAGGTTAGAAGACTTTCACGGTTCTGCCACAGTGCTCCAGCTTCCCTAGCCCTACAGCTTTCTCCTGCTTCGAGAAGCAGGAAAGACCACGTCTGCAGGCATGCACGTGACAGCTTCTCACTGGGTCACCCAAACCAGGAAAGAATTGTTCTCTGTACACATCTGCATGGGATCCTGTGCCAACTATAGTCTTGCTCCCCTGTGTGGGAGAGAAGTGCTGTCTGGATGCTGGGCCAGGCTGGCTCAGCCACTCTTTCAAGAGACCCAACAACCCAGGGAATAAGGTAAGAGGCACCCAGCTCACGGGGTCATGCTGGAAACAGAGGAGACTGGGCAAATATGAGCATAAGGGAGATTCCTCCAAGTCCACAGAAGGGGAAGGAACAGGTGCCAACCAGTGTGTGAGAACCTCCTAAACAAACATAACTTAGGATGACCTTGCCTTCAAAAAGGAGAACGTCATGATAATGTTCAGCTTTAGATAGTTAGCATGTTTGAGGTTTAGGGTGTGCAATGATCTGTGTGTCTCATGGTGATATAAAGTCAAACGTGACCAAGAGAATATTTCATTCTCAGAACGGCATATGCTGCCACATTATGAAGATGCGTACTCTCGAACCACTAATGACTAAGTTCCTCATTCCTCTGAGTGACCTTTGGGAGTGAGGAGCCCCGAGAGAGACGAGCACCGCCTGCCTTCCTCGTGGGAAACAGTCTAAGAGAAGTCGGGCCAATGGGTACCAGCCACATCTGATGAACAGAGAGCAGTTCTAAGAAGGCAGGACGACAGACTCGGCCAAGAGATGACACCACCGTGCCTCACACACACTGTGCCTGTGACACTCGGGGCCCAATCAAGCCAATGACTCCCCACAGAGCAAGCAACTCAAAATGGAGTTGGGCCACACTCACGCCACGGCCCTGTCAAGTCTGTCCCTGGGAAACTTCCAGAACAGCGAAAGCGCCGTGCCTGGAGACAGATGTGCCCACGCTGACAGAGGTACAGGCACGTGGTGCCCTTACCCCCTCTCCTGTTACAGACAATGTGGCAGAGCAAGCTTGAAAACCTTCTGTCCACGCCTGAAGCCTCCCAGAGCCCCAGAGACCACCCCCCTTACCTGTGCACTTCCGGAGGCTCCCTCTGGATTTTGGAGCTGGCCTCTACCACCTCTTTGGCAACTTTACCGCTGCAAAAGAGAAACACAACATCTGTGCACACACACTCACAAGAGAAGGGGAGGGGTGTGCTCGTGTATTGTTTTTTTTAACTTCACAATGGTCTGATCCACTCTAGAAATCCACGCCTTCTCTTCCTCCATCCGAGAAGTTACTATGGAATCTGAGGGGGGCCCATGAGGGTCAGACGTGAGTGGACTGGAAAGGGAGGACCAAAACAGGCGTACAAGCCAAAGCGCACTGATTTATAAGTAGGATATTCAAAAAGTAAATGAGTGCCCCCGCCCTAACCCACCATCAAAATGGAACCACAGGTACCCACCTATATCGAAATCTACTTCCTTTAAAAAATATCTTGCTGCTTGACACGGTCTTGATCTGACTGGATTTCGCATACCTTGAAGAAGCAGCAAAACAGAGGTGGTAGTTAGATTATCAAGTCCGAGTGAGACATGCTATAAAGCGTGAGGACTGGATATTTTTGACTATAAGAAATATATGCTATTGGAGGATTGCATGCGTGCACACACACCTGAAGGAGAAGTTTCACCAAAAAATAGTTACTTTCGCTATGTGTATTACATTCTGCTAACTCTTTTCTTTCTTTCTTTTTTTTAAAGTGGGCTCCATGCACAGCGTGGGGCTTAAACTCAAGACCTTGAGTTCGAGAGTCACGTGCTCTACCAACTGAGCCAGCCAGGCACCCCTCTTTCTGTTCTTTCTAAATGCTGGTGACGGCCCACACATTTCGTTTCAGAATCCATTACTGGATCACGACCTGCAGGCAATAGTGATGATCAAAAGGATTCTTTCCCAATTTCCACTTGAAAGATACAGAGAAGACGGATTGTGTCACATGGTGTTAAGTTCCAGGTCACGGGGGGGGGGGGGGGGGGGGGGAGCTTTCGCACCTGTGCCTGAAACAACACTGCAGAAGACAGCTTCCCGGTGACACAGGTCACTCACCGGGTCACAAAGAAGCCACCTACTGTGTACTGCCCAAAAGAGACCACGGGGCTCATGTCACCAGGGACATGGTCACTGGCTTGAGTATTCTCCAGCGAGGTCACCATGACCCAGTGCCCTTTAAAGGAACCCGGGCTGGGAGCTGACTAAGACACACGCGGAACAAGAAGCCCGGCCAAACACTGATTCAGCAGCTCTAAGCACACCTATAACCACGAACAAAACCACAGCACTCTGGAAAACAACGAAAATGTGGGCTCTGTGCAGGCCACACACAGGGCACTAAATTGCTGTGACAGCTGAGGATGTCTCTCGGCAATCACTTTAAGCCTCGTGCAACTAAACCCAGGTTCGAAAGAATGGCCTCCAAGAGTTCAGGACCATTTAAAATATTGAGAGTCCCAAAATCTTAATAGAAAAACCACACAGAACAATATGCTGTATAGAATTCTGAGCGAAGACGAGCATATAGCTAGGGCTCTGGGGTTAGAAGTTTCTGTGCGGGCAGCTATCCCCAACGCCAGGCATCTCGGAAGCCTTGGTTCCTTTGTTCGAGCAATTGTTAACCAAATACCGAGCCTGGTCCACACCCTCCCCCCCCACCCCCCCGCCCCAGGTTCAGGGAAGACACACGGCCTCTGCATTCATGGAGTGTAAGGTCCAGAAGGGAAATGGATATTAATCTAAAAACCAGACACATAAGTGAATAACTATAAATTGTGGTGGGGGCCATGAAGGAAAAGATGCAATGAGAGCATGGGAGGGGGAGACCAATCCAGCCTGGGGGCCATGGGTCTGAGATCCGGGGACAGGAAGGTGTTAACCGGGCAGCTGGTGGGCAGTGTTCTGGGCGGAAGGCTCAGCAGGCATAAAGCCTGGAGAGCTTGAGCACTGGAGGAACTAAAAAGATCTGATGTGCATTTCCCCATGTTATTATTATTGTAATTACAAGCCCACACACATACATTTTTTCCCCTAATTTAGCACGACCTGACCTTAAGCTGTCCTAGTTAAGAATTTTGGCCTTTGTCCTCAGAACCATGAAAAGCCAGAGGCACACTCTTTTGCAAAGAAGCCCCTTCTCCCTTTCCACTTCTGCAAATGGCCTGAGCCAACAGAGAAGGGCACTGGGGACAAATGAGGAGCAGGGAGAATGAGACAGGAGGGGAGGGGGTCCAGGCCTGGGGAGTGGAGGGATTCCATTTCAAGGCAGGGCCTGGAGAAGGTGGCGTGGGAGCCCTTAAGGACGGGTGGGAGCATATGAGATCCACGCCCGGGAGGCTCCTGCCCCCCGGGACGGGCAGTGCGGGCTGCTGGCCAGAGCTAGGCTACAGATCACATGCAGTCAAGAGGATAAAAATCCCCAGCAAGCTGCGCCAACATGGGACAGGAGTCCCACGGTGCCCTCCTCCTCCAGCGAGGACACGCCTGCTCCCAGCGTACCTGCCCTTGCCCCCCCCCACCCCGCCGCCCCACACACACACCCAGGGAGCTGTGAGCCTGACACGTTATCTACAGAAGCCTGAGAAAAGGGCGGTCTTCATCAACTCCCCACCTTTTAGCAGGGCTGTTGCTCTCAGGCCTCAGAGGTAGGAGGCAGAGAAACCTTTAAAGAAGCTTCTGTCTTTATGGACACCTGGGCGAGTGTCTGCCTTCGGCTTGGGTCATGGTCCCAGGGTCGTGGGATCGAGCCCCGCGTAGGGCTCCCTGCTCCGTGGGGAGCCTGTTTTTCCCTCTCCCTCTGCCCCTGCTTGTGCACGCATGTGAGCGCTCTCTCTCTCTCTGCCAAATAAATAAATAAAATCTTAAAAAAAAAAGAAGCTTCTGTCTTTAAAATGTTGGTTATTACTGTTCTAGGTTCTAAAGATCCTTGGGGCAAAGTAGTCTGCTAAGAAGATAAAGAGCCTTAATTGCAGTTTTTAACCCATGAAAGTAATGTAACATTGTGCCAACTATACCTCAATACAAACGTTAATTAATGAAAAAGGAAAAAGAGCCTTAATTGGGGTTTTCAAATGCAACTCTGTGCCCAGGTTATAGAAGATACCAGAAACCCAAAGAGGTGTGGCAAGCCCAGCTGGTGTAGGGAGCCTCTTGTGGGGAGAGGAGGCAGCTCTGCTTTCCACTGGCTGAGCCTCAGCTCTGCTCTCCAGGCCCCCAGAGGGGGTCACTGCCTCTTACACTGGAGCCGCCTCTTGGTGGGAGGCCTCAGAGCCGCGTTGCCGCCACCCAAACCCTCAGAAGACACATGTCGCAGAGAAAGTGAAAAGCCTGCCTGCTCAGGATGGGAGGAGTGGAAACAGCGTTGCCTTCTTTCTGGCAGCTGATTGCCCACGATGAACATTCGTGTCACGTCGTTCGCTCAGAGACACTCTCCCGAGCGCATGACCACCAGTTCCCCACCCTTCCAAATGTGCAGGTAGATGCCCCATCGTGTTTGGGTTGAGAGCTTTAGTGGACTTTTCACCGGGAAGTTTATTCGGAGAGCTTGAACAACCCTGGGAAATGGGAAGCACAAGAGGATGGAGGGAGATGGTGAGGGGAAAAGGAAGGTGGCCGGGTGATAAGACACACCTTCAGTTGTTCCCAAACCTGGCCATATGCCAGCAGCATCTGGAATAGGGGTTAAAACACCAGTGCCCAGGCTCCGTCACTAGAGATTTTCATCCAGCAGGTCTGCCGGGGATCCAAGAGTTGGTGTTTTTATCAAACACCCCAACGTCATTCCAAGGCAGCCCACTTGCCCCTGAGAACCTCTGAGTCCCCAAATTCTTCTAGAATGACCCAAGAGGTGGTGTTTTACCTGCAGGAGCAGAGGCCCAAGGCTCCTACCTGCTCTTGGTCCTGAGACCTTGGTCAAGTCATGTAGCTTTTCCCAGCCTTCCTTTCTCCATGAGTTTTTTAAGTGGGGGAGGATATTACAATACTTAATTCATAGTGTTCTGAGGAGCGTTCAATGAGATCAAGTTATCTGAAAGCACCTGTTCATTATATAAGTTTCCCGCCCCCCCTAATATCACTCTCAAAACCTCTCCACTGACTTCTCACTCTTGAGCCACCAAAGCCAGGCCTCTGGGTCATGGAGATTCTGGGGGAATGATTTCAGACCCTCTGACAGCCAATGAGAGGACCTGTTTGCTCTAACTAGCTGACATGCTCCAGTGCTCAGTTCCCCAGGCTCTCACACCAACAATGAGCCTGGAGCAAACATCTGCCCAATGCAGGCAACGAATGCACCACCTAGCTGAACAGCAAACCTCTCCCCTCCAGCCTTCTTCCCCACCTGCCCTCTCCCCACTGCCACCTCCAACTCCCCATCAAAATCCCCGCATGGAAGCTACAGAAGACTCTTCTCGAACTCTTCTCGAACATCTGATGGGCCATGTACCATCCAAAGCATCTCAAACACATTAATTCATTTTATCCTCACAGCTCTCTTCTAGGAGGAAACAATCCACCTTTTTACGTGAGGAAACTGAGGCACAGAGGGGTTAAGTCACTGTTTCATGGTAACAGGATAGAACTGGGGCAACTGGGCTGCAAATCCAGGCCTGTATTTTTAAAATAATGCGTTAGCTATGCAGTTTCTCAGACTTCAAAGAGCATCAGATTCACCCAGCACACGTTTCAAAACACAAGTTTCTGCTTCAGTAAGTCTGGGGTGGAACCCAAGAATCTTCATTTCCAGCAAGTTCCCAGGAGATGCTGACGCTGGTCAAAGTACCCTACTTTGAGAATCACTGGATTAAAGCATTTAACCTTAGCCTGCGTGTGAGCACCACCTGGGAAAGATTTATTTCTACCAATATCTAGCTCTGTCATCCCAGATTCTGATTTTTTTAAATGATAAAGTTATTGAGATATAATCCACATACCATAAAGTTCACCCTTTAGATTGCACACTTCAGTGGTCTTAATTTACAAAATTTTATTTAAAAATGAGAAAACATTTTCATCACCCAGGAAGAACCAACCTCCCATTATCCCCCTCATCTCCTCCACTCCTAATCCTAGACAAGCACAAATCTATTCTCTGTCTCTCTAGATTTCTCTATTCTCGACATTTCATACAAATAGAATCATACAATATGTGGCCTTTTATGTCTGGCTTCTTTCTACTTAGCATAATGTCCACAGCTTGTTATTTTTTGAAAAGCTCTCCCAGGTGGTTCTAATGTGCAGTCAGTGCTGAGAACCACTGGTTTGGAACCTTGGTACTCAAAGTGTGGACAATGGGCCTGCAGCACAGCCTCACCAGGGATCTTATTAAAAATATGGACTCTGGGGGGTGCCTGGGTGGCTCAGTCGGTTAAGCATCAGGCTCTTGATTTCAGCTCAGGTCATGATCCTGGGGTCGTGCGGTCGAACCCCACATCGCACTCAACAGGGAGTCTGCTTGAGATGCTCTCCCTCTCCTCTACTCCAACCCCTGCTTGCATGCTCTCGCTCTCTCAA